>NC_142109.1:23875833-24575000 GCF_056152115.1 Neolamprologus brichardi | reverse complement strand
GGGGATACTCCCACTAGGTTTATATCTGGGACTCTCCACCATTTGACCTTAGAACTGAAGAAGCTTCTCGGATGAGAGGTGAAACGTCTTTAAGCAACTTAAAGAAGTCCAAAAGCTTTTCTTTGCAAGCTCCTTTGACACTGCTGGTAAATTCACAAAGACACAGAAAGTGGCAATTAAAAGGTTAAGTCAGCACGGCCCAAAAGCTCATGCAACCTGTTGCTGTCATCTTTCTGCTCCTGTAAAAAGAAACATACATACATCCACCCTTTTGTCACTCTGGGTGGAGGTGCAGTCAGTCAAGCTTTTGTCAGTTCAGTCAGTTCCCCATTTTTTATTTGCTGACAGTAGAACCTCTCATGACACAAAAGGTCTCTACTGCCAGCAATGACGCCATTTCAAAAAAGAATTTAGACTGGATTACCTTGCTGAATCCTTTTTGACAGGGACTTGTTTTCTGATTGTCCCAAATAAGTGGCTTTCTCCTGAGCCCATTTTAATTTTGGAGAAGCTCACTTGCGATTGTTCAACATGTTGTGTAGCGCTTTCGATTCCGATCTTGCAGGCCTGCTTGAAAAAGAGAAAACACAAAAGAAAATGCCTCAGCCAAGTAAATCCCCAAAACTTTCATCCACCAGTCACACACCTCACACAACAGCAATATTCTATTAGATGATGAGTTTCTTCCAATGTACCCAGATGTGTGTCATGATAAGACCTCCCCCACACATCAGAAATAAGAAACTCAATAATCTATTTGTCACGGGGTGCCGAGGCAGGCCGTGTGTGGATTAGTAACGGACCCAAGATGCAGACTGCTTAAGTGGAGGGTAAGCTTTATTAACAACGGGTGAGTACAACAAAAAGGGTGGCAAAAAACAGAACTGTAAAAGACTCTAAACTGGGAAAACTAAAACTAAACACAAAGCCAGAACACGAACGAAGGTACCTAGCAGGGAGAATGATGCGGCCAGAACACACAGGAAAACGGAGGGGAAATGACACAGACGAACCAGCAACGACTAAGACAGAAGACACGACTTAAAAACACTCAGAGAACACAGGGAGATTACACACAGGTGGGGGACACAGCTGGGAGTGATTAACGTGACGAGACTAGGGAGGCAAACTGAAAACACTCACATAAGACGCAGACCTTCACAATAAAACAGGAAACACACACACGCAAAGACACAGACTAGGAAACGCGGACTTAACACAGGAATAGATGGGCAGAACAGAATACACTAAACAGGAGGAACAACAGAACCAAAATCACTAATAGAAAACACAAAACGCTGTGTCAAAAGGACCCAGGATCATGACACTATTAGTCTCCACTCATCTGACCCTCCTGCAGCATTCTGTTCACCTCTGCTATGATTCAATCATTTTTTCCCAAAATAATACTAGTTCACTAGTCTATGTATCACTTCCTAACCTACTAAGTGAACCGGACAAGATGATGGTAACAGAAATGCATGCTTAAAAATACTGTTTGATCTTCATGAGCTTCATGGCATGTGTGTTTGTGTTAGTAGGATTAATGCATTTTTCTACTTGTGTAATTTTTGTGTACCTCTCCTCCTTGCGGTGCTCCAGACACTTTTCAATTCTCCACGCAGTTTTTTCTTCCCAGTTTCCTAAACCCAAATTTCATTTCCCACACTAAAACAGCCTTCCTCTATGCCCCCCCCCCCCCCCCCCCCCTTTTCTTCACTGCTCAGGATACTGCTGTGAGCTCTTGATATCCATCTCGTTGTTCTGGAACTGCATTTCTTGTCTTCAGGGAGAGATTCTTGGAGCTTGTGCTCTCAGGGTGACAAACACATGGAAGTTAAGCTGTAAAATAATTCAGCCAAAACTTGGCTTGAGTGTTTCTAATGGTGTTAACCTATAATTTTCTTCCGACTGCTGCACGTGAAAAATTGATCAGGGTCTGCTCTTCACCTGCAAGTGACACACTGAGACATTTTGATCATTGTTCTCACTGCTTAAAACAACACATCTCCTCTCTCTGGTTCTAAACTCGCCTTTCTTAAAACCCAGAAAGTGAGACTGTAGTTGCCCAAGTTGAAAAACACCAAACCCTCTTCCTATTTTTTTCATTTATTTTTATCAACAATTCTGTTAAAAAGAAATTTTTGTGTGTCCACCCTAGGGGAGCTGGTGGCAGTACTACCCTCTCCCTCTAGTTGGAAACAACTTTTACACACATTTCTACACTCCTTTTTTTTCTTCCTTGTTTTTGTTCCCCATTTTCAACATTTTTTAACCCCATTTTTTCTGTTTTTGCACACACATCAACTTTTCCCACACAACCATTCTCTGCAATCTTACACACCACACATTTACTTAGTTCTTACCATACAGTCACGTATTGAGTTTTGTCCCTGGACGCCCGGTGGAGCGCTTGCCGCAGCCGCCTCTCGAGCCGCTAATCCGGCTCCGCTAGCTGCTTCTGGAATCTAGATTCTCTTTTACTGCACGAGACGTCTCTCGTGAGGTTCCTTGCCTTCTACGGACCAAGGAACGAACACTGCCACCCCCAGTTTCCTTTGACGAAGTTGGGATCTTTTAGAAGACGCTTGGGATGTCACTCTGTGATTCTACACGAAGACTCCTTCGGACCTCTTGCCCTGGAAGGTCGTAACACACTCACCTCCTTGGCCAGACACAAAACTCTCGTGACTTGTTGCAACTTAGCTACAACTCACCCATCTGCAGGAGTCGCCTCAAAGTTGATGGTCTTGGTGGTGACTGAAACACACGGCTCTGTGACTCCTCCATTTCCTTTGCTTCAACAGCTGGTAGGACAAAGGTACCTTTTTTCCTTAGGGGTAATCAGCCAGTCCACGGAACCTTTGTTCAGCGACCACACGGACCATCCTGTTCGTGACGCCATTTTGTTGTGGAAGTTTTCCATTAAATAAAGCCTGCAGACGAGCGGTGAGCGGTAGCTAACATTCTTTAATCAAAACACACAAAGAACAGACAACCAAGCTTGTGGAGAGTCTAGCATGGCTCTCAGTTAAATACCTTCTCCAGGAACAAAAGGCAGTACACAGCTGTTTCACACCTTAAGGTTCACACTCCCTTGCTACCTCCCAGAGTCCTCAAAGAGACAAAAGACTCTTCCTGTGGAGCTGTCTGCTTCCCCCAACTTCCTTACTAGACCCCCACCATTTGTCTTAATGTATGAGTGTGAGACTTGTTAAAATCCAGTGGCACCAAGGCATTATACAATAAAATAATGTGATTAATACACAAGTAAAAGAAATTCCTTTACAGGTTTCTAGTCTACATATGGATGTAGCCATTTTTAAATAAACCCCTTAGTTTTAAACGCGCACCATGAGGTAAATCATTGGTTTTGGACTAAAAAATGATGTTTTGGCTGCAGCCGTGTTAGTTTTTTAAAGCTACTAGTTTTGTATTTAAATTAGAGGCTTGGATGTTATGAATTTTGCTTACCAAAATTTAAGCACATACTTCTTAGATGTGCTAAGAACCATAATTGTCCATGCAATTTGTAATATAATTCTAGTAATTTTATTAAAATGCTTGTAACACTTCCAGTCTGCACCAGGCTGATGGAACCCATTTTATTTGCAGTGAAAGCAGAAGTCTGAAGATTGACTCACTTTTGCAGCCATCCTCAAGTTGCGATTAGAGAAGTTGCAATTTTTGGCAATACATTATAATGTGTGCTTCACTTTTCATCCCTTGGGGACTTTTGCTTGGTGTGCACACATTTGACTATTTATTTAATCACCATGATCATACCTTTGGTTTGGTGTGGTACTAAAAAGTGGAGCATGTTTTTAGGAAGAAATTATGGTCCCTGACCTCACATGAGTGTCTGGGAGTCTTATGATTGTGACACATTACATATGCAAAGTGGTCACTTGACTATAATAATTCCATATTAAGTATATGTACATATTGTCACTATTACTTCATTCTAACATGTGTATTCGCTTAAATATGCATATTAAATTGATGATAATATGGAAGTAATTTACATGTCTTTCTCCTAGGTTTCATCTAATAATTGGCAGTTATCATAATATTTACACCTGCAATATTTACTTGAAATAAATACATTTTAAGATAGAGCTCTCCTCTCTGGTACTTTTTGTACCAGACTGCATGCTTCAAACTGGGTATCATATCAGAAAATTAGTGCAAGCCTCTAAACAGCCCTTAATATTTTACAAGAGTTTGAGGATAATTTGTAGATTATGGCGGGGGATGGATATTAGATGACCTCTCTGGTAATTACCTCAAACACATAGACACGGTTACACACTAGGGGATTTAATTAGAGTTAATGTGATGAAAAACCAACTCAAAAAAGTGTTTCACTTGTCTCTGTGAGGTCCCATATTAAATGATCACTCTAAATATCTAAGGGAAAGAGTATCAACCCTGAGTACTTCTTCAGATGTTAAAGCTTGACATTTAAAAATATAAGATTTTTTTTAACAACATCAAGACTTGTTTTTCCAATATCACACAAACACATACCACTCTACATACATAGAGACGCACACATGCGTAGGTGGCACACTTAATTATCACCTGTAAAATGACGACATATTATGTGCACACTGCAGAGGACTCCGTAATTTCCAGCAGTATTTTTAGTATATTGACTACTTCAATTCAGCCTCTTTTGTAGAAATACTACCTACTAATTTACATAAATTAAAGGAACCACACTGTGAGGATTACATTATAATGAAACACAAGAATTTTAGTGCTTACAGAAATTTTCTATGCAATTTACAGAAAAACACGTGCATATCAAAGTCATTTTTAATAGATTGGGATTTATTCAAGGAGGGGGTGGAAAAAATGGAACACAGTACAGGAAATGGGGTGATGCCAACTTTGAATGAAAGGTATACACCGCCAAAATGACCATATTGTCTTCTTCAAATGTAAGTTAATTATGGGGGGGTTGATTTTCCTTTGTCTTTTACCTTTAGGGGTCACCAAAGAAGATCATCTGCCATATAAAAATAATATGCTATCAAATTGGGGCAACACTGTTTTGGTCTAATGACAGCAAAGAGTTTGTGCAAAACCTGATCATGTATCTTATCCAGTCAGTACTGCAGTGTTTCGTAGTTTCTTGAGCTTAAATAGTTAATTAGCTTTGTCTTGACTTCAGCTGTTCCCAAAAGACAAATATTTATTTGACTCTTCTTCGGTTTTCAGCTTGTTCGAGGTCTGTTTGGGGCCATTACACTGCTGCAGCATCAATGCTTCTCCTTAAAAATACAAATAGGTGTATGTAGCATGTGTCTGAAGAATGAAGTGGTTCTGTCTCTCTCCCATTTGTCTCTTTACAACACCCTGCTGTCACTCTTATTAAGTCAGACTTGGAATTATCCACATGTAATATAGATAAAGAAGCTTTTCTCATTATTTGGTTTGGCCCAGCCAAGATGTTTGTCACCAGCCTACCCCAGTAAAGAATATATTAGTGAACAAAAAGAAATCACTGTGAAAAATTATATTTTTGTAATAGGTGGGGAAACAGGCTTTTATTCTATCTGCCTTGGTTTGTTGTAAAGTCAATGACTTGTGTGTGATTGTATCTTCTGATGGAGTCACTTCACAGTTTATTCTTTGATTAGCAATTGGCTGCCGAAGACATGAGGAATCATTTAGCTTTACAGTCTATTCATTTTCTCCTCCTAATTAAATAGGCTTAACTTAATATGTTTATTGACTTCCTCTTGCTTGTGAAATGTAAATTTATTTTTACCATGCCAATATATTGTAATTTGAATTGAGCCAAGTCATACAGTCAAAAGAGGGATTACCACCTTTGTCGCTGAGGGAAATCATTCAGTCTAAACAACTTGTCATTTCGCCAAGGTCATAAATCACTTGGCATACTTGCATGCCCCGTGTGTGTATCATTATCCGTGGATGCATACTAAGATCTCTCAGTCATAATTGATGAGGTAAGGGAAATGCATCCCTTTCTACTTAATGAAGATACACAGACGTTCTGATGTTCCCACTGTATATGTGGAAGTTGCAACCCTGGAAGAGCAAGGACACATGCACTTTCTGTGCAGACGCTGTAAAATATACATTATTTTCAATTAAGTCATTTGGTAGCACATTTCTATAATATAGTACTTGAATATTTTCATCAATTGGGCATCAGTATATTCCTTATTTGACCTCAAAAGGAACATAAGGTAGAGGGGATTCTCCACCACTCACAGTCTTAGCAGCTCAGTCCCTAGCCTCTCCCCTTACTCTAGGGGAAAACAGTGAATCCCAAGTTGCTGCTCTGTGTGTGTGTGTGTGTGTGTGTGTGAATAGGTGAATGAGAAACACACTGTCGAGTTTTTTAAACTAAGGTTAAAAAACTGTTTACCTTTAAATACCTTACATTTACCATTGTGACAGATGCCCCCTGTCTTCAGTGCTGTGAGCATGTGATTTGTACCGTGTGGTCAATGCACTAGGTCGTCAGTATGCATTCTCAGTTTGAAAAAAGTTGGGACGCTTTATAACACGTAAATAAAAAGAGAATGCACTGATTTGGAAATCTCAACCAATATTTTATTCACAATGGAAAATGTCAAATCTGAAGGCTTAAATTTTAAAATTTAGTCATTTTGAATTTGATGGCAGCAACAAATCTCCAAAAAGGTGGGACAGGGCCATGTTTACCACTGCATAACATCCCCTCACCTTTAACAATGGCCTACAGGCCATCCGGGAAGTGAGGAGACCAATTGCTGGAATTGTAGGAAATGAATGTTGTGCCACCTTTTTCTTGATTTTTTTTTTTTTTTTTTTTTGGTGGGGGGGCTCATAATACACCAAAGATTTTCAACTGGTAAAAGGTCCGGACTGCAGGTAGGTCAGTTCAGCAGTTCAGCTGTGATACATGCTGTAATGGGTTTAACATAATTTTGATGCATGGAAACGTACAAGTTTTAAAGCAACATACAGTATGTGCTCAGCATTTGTGATGCATTTCCAGATGTGCAAGCTGCTGATTCCATAGGCACTTATCCACCCCCTCAGAATCAGAGATTCAAACAATGTGCTAATAACAAGGTGCATAGTCCATCTCCTCTTTAATCCACAGTATTCTCGGTCCATGTTTTCCAAAATGAATTTCAAATTTTTGATTCACGTAACCACAGAACAGTTTCCCACTTTGTCTCCATTCATTTAAATGAGCTTTGCCCACGAGAGCACGGCAGCATGTCGTGTTAACCTGCATTTGTGGATATCATGGAGACATCACAGGCAATGGAGATGTTCAAGATACAAGATTCTTTATTTGTCTTATGCATAGTCATAAGAGTGGTGTGTCCTGAATGGCTCCTTGACTGTGCAAAACAGAAACATTAAGTAAAGTAATGTTTAAATTAAAAATCTGAAATTTTAAATTAAATAACTGAAAATGTACTTTGTGCAAATGGAATGTTAAAGTGTTTTGTGCCATATAAGCATAGCAATATATTGACAGAGCAATGCAAGTAGAATAAACAAAATGACCAGAGTAATGTAAAAACAGGGTAGTGTAAACCTATTTACAATAGATGTTTCTGCGCCCATGCAGAGATTTCTGTGACAGAATCATAGCTTTTCTAATGCAGCGCCACCAGAGAGTGAGAGGTTTTCAGGCAATGTCCCTTGCACACAGAGATTTCTGCATATTTTCAGAGCTGTTCGATAACATTATTTGCCATAGATGATAATTTTACGTTGAGGAACAATATTCTGAAATTGTTGCACAATTTATAGATGCAATTTTTTTCCAGATTGATGAAATGCTGCCCATCTTTACTTATGAGAAACTCTCTAAGACACACTTTTTATATAGCCAATTATGTTGTTGACCTGTTGCCAGTTAACCTATTTAGCTGGAAAATGTTCCTCCAGATGTTTTTTTTTTGTGCCATTTACCTTTCTAGCCTTTTGTTGCCCCGTCCAAACTTTTTTGAGACATGTTGCTGCCATAAAATTCAACATGAGCTCAAATTTTTTGTTATAATAAATTGTCTCAATTTAACCATTTGATAGGTTTTCTATGTTCTGTGAAAAAATATGGGTGAAAAAATATGGGTTTATAAGATTTGCAAATAATTGCATTCTTTTTTTTATTACACAGCACCCCAGATTTGGGGGAATTTGGGGTGTAATATCACTTGCTCTCTTAAATATCACAACAGCAAATGTAGTCTTATACAGTACATCTTATATTTTACCAGCCAAATGTTTTGATGTCAACTTTCTCGTGCATCCACACTCACCCTCTTGTTCTCTAACACTCTAATTCTCCTTTAGGCACACACACACACACACCCCGTGCGCGCGTGTGTGTGTCCCATGTAAGGACAAGAACATATGTCGCTATTTAGTCTCCAGGAGAGGTACTCATCCTAATCCCTGATTAACAATATCAGTCGGTGGTGACAGTTTTAATTTAACACAGTACTTCTTAGGGATTAGCCACTGCACAGGGGTGTGCATACACTCATACACTTGCACATACAGTGATAATTCCTCGGCAGATAAAAGGTCATGCTTATGTATATTTCACTTTAGAATAGCCAATGAGGAAATATGATGATAATGGCTTCAAAGATAATTTTCTGTAACCCAGCAGGGTTTATCACGACAAAGAGACAGTAGCACATACTTTAAGGGATTATTTTTAAAGAAAAAAGGCTAAAGGAGACTTTTTTCATAATGTCCAGTCAGTTTGTGTTTTATATGCCCTTTCTAGTAATATTCTATTATCATGTTATGTTACCAGTGAGTTGTATGTTTTTGTGTTTAGCCGCTTATAAATTTGTGTTTATACATGTAAACTACCAACATGCAGATGCAGGATGCTTTTAGTGTGTGCTATGTCTAAATCCTGTAAGCATATTCAATTTGAAAATGGATCAGAGAAACAGTTGCCTCTGTGGTTATATTGGGCATGGAATGCTTGAAATGAATGCCTTTAAACAAGAAGAAAAACAATAATCTCAGGCTTTTTTCAAGTTATTATAAAAGAACATATTAGGGTGTCATGAATTTGAAAATGTGTAAGAATAAAATGTGCTTGTAGTAACTTAAAATCTAGAGGTCGTTGTGTAATGAAATATTGTTAATGATATTATAGCACAAGACTTCTAACCAGTAATGCACAGTAAAACAACAGTCTGTCTTTGTCTTCTTGCAGTCATCTGCCTGGTTGGCCTTGGCCTGGTGGTGTTTTTCTTTAGTTTCCTGCTCTCCATCTTCAGGTCCAAGTACCATGGATACCCCTACAGGTAACTATAGCAACCACACACCACTGTAAAGATGCTTCCACCACAGCTCAACAATTATTCAAGTGCAATATACAAGCAAACAATGAATCTGAAAATCACTGAAGCTGACATAAAATCACTGCAAAGTTATTGCTTTCACAATGCAAAAATCAGAGCCAAAACAGATCCATCGGTTCAAATTACTGCCTTGATTTAAAGAAAGCTATTCAATCAAAAATACTCTCTCCAAAATATACAAGACACAGAGCCAAAGAATCAGTCATAGAGGCAGTATACTCAATATAAAGTATAACACAAAAGGTTCCTCAATTAAATAGTCATAGATCCCTCATGGGTTTTTTTCTCCAAAGGGTCTCATGTAGTGAACACGCTTTTACATTAAAACCCATTTTCTAGTCAACCAACAGCAATTTGATTCCATTGTGTGCTAAAGGTCACCATAATAATAGATTTAATGCTTAATGGAAAATATCCCACAACTCTTCAGAGTCTGGGTTCAGTTTGTCCGTCCGTGAGCAGCTTTAAAACATTACAGCAGCCAAACCCCTAGCTGTTGAAACTCTTGAAACTCACCTTTGAACAGGATGCAAGGGGTCTTCATCAAGGCAGATACTTTACAATAATAGAAGCTTTAACCCTTCTATGAACTCTTCCTTTAAAAAGACACAAATTGTAGTCTTCTAGTTCGGTGGATCGAGTTCAAATATAATAACGATTGTCTTGAGACTTTATTGTGGTATGAAAGTGATAAACCTTTTCTTTATAGGTCTGCTGAGACCATGATTTCCAAAAGGAATTTCAAGTTTTGTTTCAATTTAGACCATAAAAACAGTTTCCATTTCATTCCATCCCATCTTAAATGCACAGGGGATAGCAACATTGCCTGATCTTGCTTATATTTGATAGAGTGGTTTGGTAGTTTTACCTTGGATTTATGGATGTAACAATGAATGGTATTCACTGAAATGGTTTTCCTGAGCCCATTTAGTTATTTCTACTACAGAGCTGTTTCTAATATAGTCATGTCTAAGGTGCCGTCATTCAATATTAGGTTTGTGGCACTATCGTTTGCATACTGAGATTCCTCCAATTCGATGAACCTTTCATTGCTATTAAGTGCCTCAATCACCGAATTCAAAAAAATATTATTATGCCTCTGTGAGTGTTTTCATTGTTAGGGTTTTATTTGTTATTGTGAAATACATCAGAATTAGCATGTATTATTAAAGATTCTCACTTTCAATGTTGGGTTTTCTTTGTACTAGTTGAATGTTGGGTTTAAAGGAATTGCACATTTTCTTTTTTTTGAAATGCACTTGGACTCCACTGGTTACTCAATAACTTATTTCTAATATTTTACATACGCTGGAAATATATGTGATGTGGTTTGTAAGACTGTAGCAAGGTCTTGACTTAAAATACAATCTGAAAATGCCGAGCTGAGGGTCCATTTTTAAGTTGCTAAAATATGGATGGATGTATCGGGACTTGTCATATACTGATTAGTTATTATTTTATATTTAAAATATAAAAATGTCATAAAAATTAAACATTTTACAAGGATAGAAACTTTTATGAAGAAAGTCTCTAAAGTGGCATTATTTATGGCAATTTTTGCATACAGTGCTGAATATACTGTATTTTCTGCACTATAAGGCGCATTTAAAATCTTTTAATTTTCTCAAAAATTGACGATGCGCCTTATGTATGAATTCTGGTCATGCTTACTGACCTCGAAGCAATTTTATGTGGCACACGGCACTCACAAATCTGTCAAAAAATGTTTTAGCACAACTTTGGTAAGCTATGAAGCCGCACCACTTGATGGGTTGTCGGAGCATTACGGCTGCCGTAGTCAGGAGCCTCGCGGAGTAATCTGGGTCCAAAACTCCAGCCGCTTCAGGTCCCAAAGTCAAAAGAACACTGCGGCATCACTGAGAGTTAAAAACTGTCTAAATTCTTTCATGTTTAATAAAATGATCAGCGTTGCTGCTCTACCAGGTGTAGCAATTAAGTTTAACATCCAGGCATCCATGAAAACAGAATTTATTAAATTTAATGGAGTTACAAGTTAGCAGGAAGTTAGCTCACTAGTTTCCACCTAAACATGATATAGCATGTTCTGACTGAGAGATTTCTGAAAAAATGAAAACGTACAGCTCTGCTATCACTTCCAACATAAATGAAGACCGAAAACTAAACAGCAGTGACGTTTTAGGGGTTACTGAAGTTGGGTCTAGCTGGTATATAATGACACAGCGACACAGCTATGTTAGCATAACATAAACACAGTGAAGCTGGAGGATGAACGCTAATTTTTTTCCACTCGATAAAATTTACCGGGAGGGTTCCCGATGGTTAGGGACAAATGCAATCGCATGGTAGGATGCTGTAAACGGACCAAACTTCAGTCAGGAGAACAACTGAGATAATCCATCAACAATACGAGGTTAGTCATTAATATACTGCAACAACATGGGAATAGAGCAGCTGCGAGAGAATTCACCATTAATGAATCAATAGTACAGAAGGGGAGGAAGCAAGAAGAATGAGTTGAGTAAAGTTTGACTTATCTGACTGTTTTGTTTCACTTAATGTGCCTTATAATCCGCTGTGCCTTTATGTATGAAAAATACGGTAGTACAGTTTTAAATTCCTATTACTTAAGTCTGATTGTGGCTTTGTTTTTATTCTTAAGTGCATGTTATGTTTGAGTGGCATACAGAAATTTTTAGGGCTAATTCAACTATTCATCAGTTAGATTTCTGTTTCATAATTGCAAATCCGTTTCAGAAATGTTTCTTGTTTACATGCTTCCAGAAACGGTTTATACTCCAAATGTGTTTTTCTTTTTTCCTTTTAGCTTTGTGTTTCACGAAAATGTTTTTAATGTAACACAAGGTTAGACAAAGAAATACTTTATTTATATCTCTTATTTTTCCTTCTCCTTGTTTGTTTCTACCCTCTTTCCTTCTCTACTTCTTTTAATCTATCTCTGTCTCACAGCTTCCTTATTAAGTGAACAAACACAGTAGAGACAGCCAGAAAAAATGTCGGAGGTGGTAGGTGAGAAGAAGAGGAGTTGAGAACATACTTGAAGAGGAGGCAGTGTCACTACTGAGTCTAAAGTGCATGGTCTGGTTTCTATTAGTTTATGTGTCGTTGTTGTTTTTTTGGGTTTTTTTTTTTTTTTTTTACTTAACTACTACCAATAAATCTGCAAGCTGAATATGGTTGTCACTTCATACACTGGACAATAAAGGCACCATTTTGCATGTCATGTATCTTTGTTGTTTTTTCATGACTCTTTAGCGCTAACGTTTTTTATGTGGTTATATAAACTGACCAGTGACAGTGGCAGTCTAATCATTTGTGACATATTGTAAACATGAATTGAACCATATTTTTCAAAAATGCTGTTAAAAGTAAAACTGGAAACTAAAGATTTATGGTGGGTTAATGGGGATAAAAATGGGGCCAAAATCTCTAGTTCAATTCAGTATTTTTAAGTAACATGGACTAAGTAACCCTCTTTATTAAGTACATCTTGTTCGCACTGGGTGGGACGCCATTTTGCCTTCAGAACTTCCTTAATTCTTTATGACATAGCCCCATATTGATTGTCCATACTGAACAATAGCATGACGGAGTTGCATGTCAAATTCTGTCCCCACAATCTGAACATCACAGCTTCGACACTCATTGGAAATCAGGAGTCATCAGACCAAGCAACTTTTTTTTCTTTATCTTCTATTGTCCAGTGTTGTCTGTGAAGGTTCTCAGTCATCCAGGTCATCGTAGTCTAAGAAGCTTGGAAAGAAAAGCGTCTGGACTTCTTTGAGTTGCTTGAAGACGTTTCACCTCTCATCCGAGAAGCTTCTTCAGTTCTAAGGGTCAAATGGTGGAGAGTCCCAGATTTAAACCCAGTGGGAGTTTCCCCCCAGTGGGAGTTTCCCAGACGCCTTAACGCCCACTCACATCCTGGGCCATCTGACCTCAGGAAATCACTTGATAGGGTGGGGACAGGTTTCACAATGAGCTCACCCGAAACCCTGGCTGATTGTGACCACACCTGCTTTCACACCTTGGCTCATGTGATTAGGTAGAGGATCATCAGGGGGTCCTTTGTCCCTCTTTGGGGGGAAACTCCCACTGGGTTTAAATCTGGGACTCCACCATTTGACCCTTAAAACTGAAGAAGCTTCTCGGATGAGAGGTGAAACGTCTTCAAGCAACTCAAAGAAGTCCAGATGCTTTTCTTTCCAAGCTCCTTAGATTATCCAGTGTTGATGAGTCAGTGTGAATTGTAGACTTAGTTTCCTGTTCTTATCTTACAGGAGTGGTATTTGGTGTGGTCTTCTGCTCCTGTAGCCCATCTGCATCAAGGGGTCAATGTGTTGTTGGAACTAGTGTTTATTTAAATTTGTTTTGTCTTCCTATGAGCTTGAAGCATTTACATCATTCTCCTCTGATCTCTGGCATCAGCAAGCTATAACTTATCTTAATAGGGCCATTCTCTGCAAACCCTAGAGATGGTTTAGTGGGAAAGTACCCAGACCAGTCCATCTGACACCAACATTCACACCAGTAAAAATCACTCTCATCGCCTTTCTTCCCCAATTCTGCCGCTCAGTTTGACCTTTAGCAGTTTGTCCTGACCATGTCTGCATGCATAAATACACTGAGTTGATGCATTTTCTGATTAGACATCTTGTGTTAAGAGTTATGCCTAATAAAATGGCCAGAGTGTAAGTTTATGACAATGATACATAATTGTGTAACATTATATGGATTAACATGGATAAATAAATAAATCAAGTCATTTGCAATTGAGGCGTTAGGGCTTTGAGCTTTTGTTGGTAGCTGAGAATCAGGATGATGGGTTTTGCTCAAGTTTCCACCATGTGATTCCATCTGTGTAGCTGTAACATATTGTCTTAACCTAAGATGAAAATAAGTTATTTAAATGTCTCTGTTCCCGCTGTTTCTAAATATTCAATATGCTGACTACGTGTCTTTCAGCTGCTGGGTATATACTATATTGTCATCTGGCAGCTAAATTATACTTCTTGTTATGCAGCTGAAACCACTTGGGTGAAATAAGGGAAAGGTTGTGATTGTAATGTAATAGAAAAAAAAAATAAGCATCAAAAATTATTAGTGTGCTGCAGAACACAAACGGCAAACCAGCTGCCCAAAATTAAGTCAGTAAATAAGTACATTAACAAGCATACCTTAAACTGCCACTGAACTCATCACCGATGTAAAATGGTAGCTCGTGTACTGAGTTTACAGAAGAATGGTTGCTAGTAATGTTACGTTTCTTGCAGAAAGTGAGAAGCATAGGTCATTTAGAGAATACATACATTTTTAATTCCTTCACTTTTGGACTGCCCACTAAAACAGTGAGTGGGATGTGCAATGGATCCATTTATGTAACCTACTGTGTGTGGGCAGACAGAGAAATGGTACTTTAGATAGACTGGGTTTGACAAATGTTATAAAAATATTCCAATTCTTGTCTATTTCTGTTTTAAATCATGGGAACAGTGAACCATTTCTCAAATATGGTTTTCAAAATACACAGTTAAGTATTTGAGTTCATCAGAACACGTTCTTAAGTAAAGGTAATAGAGTGGCTTACTCTTTACAGGTAGGACATGGTGTAATCAACTAAATATGTGTAACAGCATAGTAATACGCATAGCCACCCAATATGAAAGGTGACCCAATTCAATAAATGCCCATCCTCTTAAGGCTCTTAAGGCTCCAAGGAAGTAGACCAAGTGTAATCACCGCAATATCCATCCTCAAGTTATACCATATTGAGCTTATTGATTAGGCCAAAAATGAGGCATTATGTGTTGAGGGTTTTTAAGTGCCGTCTGAAGCTGAGAGGCCCTTTGCTGCAACATATTTGAATAAAAGTGAAGAACAATGCTGATCATCAGCACTGCAAGCAGAATCTCCCATCTGTTTTCCCTCAACTGTTGGCCTTTACGTGTGTCGGAAGAAAGCAGAACAAATGTCACCTTCAGGGGGGATAAGTATTTGCAAAGAGAGCAAAATCAATGTGGATATTAGATAGAGGACAGTTGTAGAACAAAATACACAATTACACAATCTTTCTGCTGGTTAGAAAAAAAACATATCACAGTTTGCAGGCTAAAATTACACGCTAATCTTTCACAGCTACATTAGTGTATGCAAATTACAAGTTTAGATTACACTGCTTTTCAGCAAAACACACTTTTCCTGCTGTAAAGACCGTTTAAGCTATTAAATGATTGAGTCCTTTATAATGTGTATCCTCCGTGCAGGTACCCAAAATCTAAAAATACAGCCCATTAACTTGCACAGCTTCCAGATGTGTTCATCTGTTTTGCACAATAGCTTGACATTCTTTTTTTATTTATTTTATTTTTATTGCACTAAAATTAGCATGAATACCACATGTAATACAATGTTTTACTCCCAGAACTGATAATGTGAGATGGCAACATGTTCAGTCCTCAAAACCTTATAAACATCCATCAGAAGACCACTTCCAGTTCCAGTAAATAGAGCCCGGTAATTAAAACCATGTTAAATTAAATCTCAGAAATTAGATTTACTTTGACATTTACTTTTGACATTGTGGCCACTGCACTGCATATAAATTAATGCCAGTATTTACAACATTTACAACATGGATGGATGGATGGATGGATGGATATTTACAACAGCCATACATTTACAATTACCTTTAATCTCTGTCTTTTACCTTTAGACCTTTAATCTCTGTCTTTTACCTTTAGACCTTTAATGCTCTTTAAAATACACCATCAACACAATTTAGATTATGCACAGGATATTTTGTTTGTAACTGGGTTTTGCATTTTCTGCAGTGAACCCTTGCTGCTATATGTCCCTTATTTCAAAATCACATTTATCTAGAATTCTCATCAAATATGAAACTGACTGAAAAACCATGTCACCAGCCACTTCAGTCATTACCTTGCTGGTACCAGACTCCACACTCTATTTCCTTCAGAAATGTCTTAATTCTTTGTAGCATGGATTCAACAAGGTCCCGGTAACATTCCTTGGGGATTTTGGTCTAAACTGACATGATAGCATCGCACACTTGCTGCTAAATATCTATAATGCAAATCTTCCACCACATCCCAAAGGTGCTATAGTGGACTGAGTTCTGGTGACTGTGAAGGCCATTTGAGTACCATAAACACTCTGATGTTCAGTAAGCCATTTTGAGATTATCAGAGCTTTGTCACACGGGGTATTATCCTGCTAGAAGCAGTCATCAAAAGACAGGCACATTGGGGTCATAAAGGGAGGTACGTGGTCAGCAATAATACCAAGGTAGGCTGTGGCTTGTAAACAATGCTCAGTACTAAAGCACCCAAAGTGTGCCAAAAAAATGTACCACACCACAAAGGAGGACGGATCCGTGCTTTCATGTTGTTTATGTTAAATTCTGACCCTACAATACTAATGTCATAATGAAAAGTGAGACACGTCATCTTCTCTTATCCACAATAGAAGTTTCCTCTTCTTAGCTGACAGGAGTGACACTTAATGTAGTCATCTGCTGCTGCTATCCATCTGCTTCAAGGTTCGACTTGTTGTGCATTGCGTACTTTGGTTATAACTGGTGGTCATTTGAATCAATCTTGCCTTACTATCAGCTTGAAGCACTCTAGCCATTTTCCTCTTACCTCTGGCATCAACAAGGCATTTTCACCCAGAGAACTGTTGCTCACTGGATGCTTGCTCCTTTTCAGACCATTCCCTGTAAACACTACAGATGCTTGGGCGTAAAAAAAATCCCAGCAGATCAGCAGTTTCTGAAATGCTCAGATCAGCTCAGGTCATTATTTTTTGTAAATATGAGTAAATCAGATGCCATCAAGTGGATTTCTGAACTGAAGTAAATATGTGGGGTTACTAGTTTCTTTCACTTAGAGGTAGCAACAGTGTACTCAGGCTGCTTGCAGTCTAGCCTATGCCAGGATGTGCCTCTACCCCTGTGAAAAGAAAATATTTTCATAGATTTTAGGAAAAACCTGTAATATGCCTCAAAAGCATGAATTGTTCTCCAGTCCAAAAGCACACCAGCTGGGTTACATGATTGTTGTTGTTTTTTTGGTTTTTTTTTAAAGTGTTTATTATATTTCTTTAGTACCTGCTAATATTAATTTCCATGCATCAAGTTAAGCATTAAAATCAAAGAAATACACTTTGTGGCATTTTGTGAAGATGGCAGGTCTGACATTTCTGAGTTATTGGTGGTTCGGTTCTATAGATAGCAGTTCAGATAAATTCTTTTCTGGAGCCTGTCTTTCATGTCTGCACTTTGTATCGCACACATACAACAACTGGTGAAGAACAGCTTCTTTTTTAAAAAAGTTTTTACAGTCTGAAATACAAAGAACTAACAATCTGTCCCAACCATCCTCTAATGGATTCAAGAGTTGGCTGCAGGTTGGTTATGTTATTTTATCTGTTACTTTGTACTCTTTGGGGATATTGATATCTGGCATTAAAAAAAAAGGCTATTGTTCATCATTGCCAATCATGAATAAACTATGCGGACTGAAATAACTTTTCAAAAAAGTCAGTTTTCTGAAATGTGTAAATTAGATTTATCTTCTTTTTTTCCACACAATTTTACCTTTCATTTGAATGTCTCTAATCTCATACGACCTGTAATTTTAAACAGCCTCACAGCCACTGGAGCCTTTTTCTTAGAAATGATGCTGCAACCTGCTGTCAGGTCTGATTTGACTCTACTGTCTGATGTTCTTGGCTTATCTGACCTGTATGTCAACTACTGCTGTGCCACGACCAACTTTGAAAAAACTCTTCTGCTGTCTGTTGTTCAGGGCATGGTGCCACCTCACTGTGGCTCAACCTTTCCTCCCATAGGCCACAAACACTTTCTCCAGGCACCCAGAGCTGTAATGATTATCATCAGAGACCTGCTGTAGTTGTTGCTGTTTTGTTGCATCACTGTCTGTGGTGTGTGCTTGTATCTCTTGAGTTTGTGTAAATGTATCAAAGTGTGTGTGTGTATCCATGAGTACATGCATGTTTTGTATTGTTGAATTTATTAGCTAAGGCATATTTGATTTATGGGGAAACAGCTGTGATAGACTGAGAGACGTTTGACGCAAGAATTATTTAGCAGTTTGAGTACGTCACAGTATTCTCTCCCTTTTTTTTCTTCTGTCACTTTGTAGCATTGTTGGCTGGCCGCCTTGGATAAGCTATTGATTGTTCATTTTGTAGAACAGCCTATTAAACCCAAAATATGAAGAGCAAAGAAACAAATCACAGGAGAAAATAAGTATCTTTTATGTTAATTGGCAGTTCTTGTTTAAATTATTTGTCAGTTAAATTGTGTTGTAAAATAAATAAAAAAAGTAGTGATGCAGTGGTTGGTACTGTTGGGCTACATGTTCTCCATGTTCCTGCATAGGTTCTCTCCAGATACTCCCACGATCCAAAAACATGATTGCTAGGTTAACTGGTGATTCTAAATTGACTGTAGATGTGAATGTAAGCATGAATGATTGTCTGTCTCTCTGTGTTAGCCCCTGCCATAGACTGGTGACCTGTCCAGGGTGTACCCTGCCACTTTCCCCATGACAGCTAGGATAGGCTAATTAATTGCTCCTGCCTTTTACGCTAATCACATCAGTGAGAAAAGCTATTTCAGGAGGAATCACTGGAGGATCGACAATAATTCTGCAAACTGTTTCCATGCACAAGTCTTTAACAACCACTTACGCTCATATTTTATTACCTGTTATTTGCTCATTAGTGCAAGTATTTAAGCAGCCAAACACATGGCAGCAACTCAGTGTATTTAGGCATTGTTTGAAGTAATAACTCCAAGTCCTGTTTTCTTTTGGTTTTCTGTGTTGGTGTATTTAAAGTATCCCAGCATATGGTGGACATAGAGAGTGGGTCTGAGTGGGTAAACCATCACAGAACCATCAACAACAACAAAAATGTTGTTTGTACAGAAGACTGCATGGAAGACGTGGAAAACAGAGGTTAGAGGAAGAGATCTGAATTTCATTTGCAGAAGTATCTGATCAAAGGCCACAGAGTACTGGGATTAAAGTTATGAAAACTTTAATTGACGATAAGGGGTAAAGAAAAGATTCAAGTCAGGTGACAGATCAAAGGTTCAGACCTACAAAACAAAAACCAAATGTACACAATAACACAAAGTCACACTCCAGGAAGAGGGGAGCTTCCGTTCGCCTACAGGGACTGTTTGCATTAAACAACATGTAGACATCCTCAGGATGACCTGCTAAAGTTTAAACTGAGCATGAAAAAGGGTAAAAGACAGATGATTTAAGTGATTGCATAGATGGTGGTGTCATATGGTTTGGTATGAATAGTTCCAAATCTGTTGACTTGCTGGGATTTTTGCACTGATAGGAAGGCAACAGCAACTCAGATAACTGATTTTCTTGGCACACTTTGGGCCACTTACTACCCAACTGACCATCATTTAAATGCAACAGCCATAGCTAAGTATTGTCGCTGATCATGTCTGTCTTTTTATAACTGCAGTCTACTCACCTTCTGATGGCTGCTAGCAGGAAAACACTGTGTCACAAAGCTCACATCATCTCAGGATGCTTTTTTGAACATGGCAATTAATTGTACTCACTGAACTCAAATGCCTTCCACCATCATCAGATCTCAGTCTAGTAGAGCAACTTCGGTATGTGGTGGAACGGAAGATTGGCATTATGGCCAAACAGCTGACAAGTCTGCAGCAACTGTGTGATGCCAAATAGACTGTTTTGTTCAAAATTCCTGAGGGACATTTTCAGCACCTTGAAAAAAACTTAAAAAACACGCCTCTAACCCGATGTTAACAAGCTGTACCTAATATAGTGGCCATTAAGTGTATGTCACCATTTACTTGGCACTGCATGAAGATAAGCCTGGGTTTGGCCTCGAACATAATCACAAAGATATATCATAGGAGCCTTACAAGAGAAAGGGACAGAGTACTGCAGAGTCTGTTTTTTTTTTTTAAAAAAGTATTAAACGAAAGCGTTTAAAGATAACATAATATTTTAGTGTTGATATCTTATGAGATGCAGGGTTCAGAAGAACTATCTACCACATGTGTGCTTTTGCTTGCAGGGGAACTCATCTATTTCATCTATATTTCTGATAAAACCCTGATAACCGCAACCACTATGGGAAAAATCTTTTTAAAAAAACCTTTTGTGTGTGGGTGTATATATGTGAAGTCAAGGAGAGAGTAGATGTAATGTTATCTATAGTGTCAAACTTTCATTATCTTCTTATGAAAATCCCTACATGTTGCGATAAAAAAAAATCTTAAAAGTTCCTTTCACTCTTTTTCACTTAACTTTTTTAGCACCACCATCAATCCACTATTAAATTAACTTTCCCATTCCTTCCTTCCTCTTTGGGCTATGTCCAAAAACTTGCAAAACTACATTTCCATCAGCCTTACTTTAACTTTCTTTAGTTCATATGTGGCGTTTCGGTTTAATTCCTTTAGCAAGTGTTGCTGACTGTAATTGATGTAAGAGAGCAGAAAGATTAAAACCTTTGTAGACTGTAGATTTAATGCTTCATCTGTGCCTCATTTTGTATTCACAGATCAGTGAAAATGCAAACCCGTCGATCCCACCCCAGCAATCCAGAACCAGCTCATACTTACTTGCATAGAATAGAAACGAACAACTGTGTCCAAAACACACAACTACTGGGAATGGTCCTAAAGTTTGCTACACATATATAATTTTCTTTTCTCTACACTGAATACCTACAGGACTTTGGGGAGTAAATCATCATTTATATTACTAGCTTGTATCTTTTACTCTGCATGACTTGCATATAGTTTGAAGAATCTGGAGATAAATGATAAATGGACTGGTACCTCTCTATTCAGTTGAGCACTCAAAGCACTTTCTTACAAGTCTCATTAACCCAATCACACACTCATTCATACAGTTCTTTTATCTACATCTAAGCACTTTCAAACACATTCTCTCTCTCTCTCATGCACACACACACACACACACACACACACACACACATACTTCAATAGATGCACTGGGAGCACCTTGAGGCTCTGTATTTTGTCCAAGGATACTTTGGCATGTGGGTTAAACAAATCAGGGATCGAGCCACCAATCTTTCAAATAGGAGATGACCCACTCTGCCACAACCCACTGAGTCACGGCCACCTTGCCCATAACATAACGAACGCACAACTCCTTTCTCATCCATACTGTTGCCGTAAAAAACACTCTTCCTATCTTCACAAAGATCCTGCTAGAGACACGAGTCAACTTCCACAGCAACTTTCCTCTTGCAGCGATCTGAAGAGATGTCATCAGAACCGCCATCCTACAACACCACATCTCCAGCAACCAGTGCCCTGAGACCCAGTTACAAAGTACGCTTATATCATTGTGAAAAAGTGTGTACGTGTGTATTTATTTAAGTCGTGTGTATGTGAAAGACGAGGAAATTAGAGGGAAAAACAAGGTTGCTACACAAGCTGCTAGACCCAAATTGCATTTGCATTTTCCTCTCATGTTTTCTAAATATAACTTTTACAGCTTTTAATTACTTTTTTTTTCAACAGGATTTCTCTACGTGGCTTTTTTTCTATGAAAAAGATCATTTTCTTTGCAGTCACTGACTTGAGAGGGTTAGTGAAGTTTTTTTTTTTATCTGGCAGTGAGCCTGTAATTGCACTTTGTCATGCACACATATACAAAGAGACACGCACACGGGCAGACACCTACACAGCTGTATTCGCACACGCACTCTGTACCATGCAGCATATAATTACATGCTGTTACAGTGACGGCCTTGGGGCCTGTCAGCCTGCCGCTGGTTCTAATACCTCAAGTGGGTACACTGTGTTGCCCAGAAATACAGGCTCACATATGCAGTCACGCTGATACCCAGCTGGAGTAGGACGGTTAGGTTTCAAGGCTGACTCTTGACATTCCTGATTAATTTTCTGTGAAGTGTACTTGTCCTACAGCAACATGTAATACACAGTAATTGTCACTACTCTTTCTAACTCACCCATTCTCACCAAATTATCAGAGCCTATCAATCTTTCTTTCCATTTCCCCTTTCTGTCCTATCTAAGGACATGGAGAAAGACAACAATCACAACTCATCAAATCACCATAACCTCCTAATTAACAGTATAATTGTGGATAATTAATAAATTGATTAAAGTGCCAAGGCAGGAACCAAATATGCTCCACCCTTGGTCTCCCAGGGGGCTGACAGCTATGATTCCTCCCTCCCCAACCCCAACCCAAACAAAGGCCTTCTTCCAAGACTTCAAAGGGAGGAATTAGATAATTCAGTGGCTGTCCTGCCAGGGAGCAACAAGCTAATTTTCTTTCACAAACAAACTGTCAAAACACACATTTTGTACCACAACTGGAAGGGTCTGAGATCATCATCAACATTAGAACTTTAAAGGGAAGAGCTTTTTAGCTGTGCAGTGCTGGAAGTTGAGGAAAAGAACCCTTCAAAGGATAGCCTTCAAAGGGAGTTTTAATTATTACATGGAGACTCTCAGTCTCTGTTGTCATCTCTCTATTTTCACTTTCCACCTCTTTTTTTTCCTGTCTCTATATTTTTCACACTCTCCCTTGGCAACAACCTGCCATATTTAGATGAAATCAGATGAAAAAGTAATAACCCTCAAAATTAGTTTTTAATTATATCAACACTGTGTCTCTTGTCACCCACTGCCACCTCCTTCTTCCGCACTTGCTAGATTCACTAACAATGTTAAAGAAGGATAGTGACATACATGCACACGCACAAATGTATTGGCCTATCTTGTTCATTTGCCTAAGCTGCAAATATGTAGAATTAGTAGCATTAATTAAACTACTTTTGAAGGCTGATTACTTTATTTATTTGTATATTTGTAGTACATATTCAGCACTCTTTCATGCAAGTTCATGAAATGATTACGATCTCTAATCTATTTATTTATTTTTGTGTCTGGACAAGATTTAATGAGATTCAGGCAGTAAACCTAGAGTTAGTTAAGTTGTGCAGTTGGGAAAACACATGATATCTCTTGTCTGTGTACACATAGAGATATGTTTTTCCATGACACTGGATGTATATGTTCATCAGCTGTAATTTGCAAACTATGTAAAAGTAAAAATTTAGTTTTTTGTAACTGCAACATTTTCTGATACACTCTGGCAAAAAACAGCAACTGTGCTCAGAATTCAGTTGTATTCAAAAATAAAACGATCACTCTCAGATAAAGTTAGAAACCACAGAGTCTCTCATCCGTGTAGCCTGCACGATGACCTCTGCTCCTCCCGATGGTTGCTGTTGCTACGGCAGTCTTTCCAGTTTGATTTAGTTATGGACGCTGAAACTACTGTAACTGTTTCAGGATCCTGTACTACCAAACAAATTCAACGTACCCAGGGTGCCTTTCTGTTATCTGGATTCTCTTATCTCAGCATCAGCAGTCAGGACAAGCGGTCACACAAAGCCAGCTATCAACTAGGTAAATTAACCCATTAACCCTGTGCATTCCCATGAAAGGGATAGCAATAACAGCATCACAAAAATATGGATAAGCGTATTGATAACAGAGCGGGTTATTTTATGATGGGGAAAAATATGAAAAGGCAAAACGTATAATACAGAGTGAAAGTAACGCATTATTGAAAAACATTGTGCAACAGTTTAGAATTATAAGCACTAAATGAACATTACTATATTAATTTGAAGTTAGAAAAAAGCCTGCAAAAATGCAGAATGTGTAACTTTACAGACTTTTCACCACTCTCTCATTAAGACACAGTTGAATCTGATGGATGTTTAATTAAATTAATGTTTAAAAAACAGTTTTAGGTGTCATTCCTGCTTCAGCCTCGGTTGTGTTTAACAGTCTTAGAGTAAAGAATAAATACAAAACAGGAACTCAGACTTGGTCTATGTACACATTTGATATAAGTTCAACAATTACAAAAATTTGCTCTGTTTTAGGATGATTTATTAATGTTTTTAGAACAATAAAATTGCTGAGTGCCATTAAAAAAATATAAAGTAACAAGGTCCACCTAAAAATCTATATTGATTACTGATCATCATGCAGGAAAGACAGACTTTAAATGCTATTAAAAAACTTTAGACTCTCCATCTATCTGCCCACAGAGATCTGACTCTTTCAGGAATGCTGGTGCTACGTTCTGGAAAACTGACTGGTCAGTAGATGGTGATTTCATATTTGCTGATCTTTAATCTGAGATTTAACCTGTTCTGAAGGTCTACAGCACAAGTTACCAAGGCAATATTCTCTTGTGAGAAGTGAACCATCTTCATAGTGCAGAAAACCAAGTGTTAATCCTGAAATTATTTGGACAAGATGAAATCCTGCATCTGAGTACATTTCTCATGTGTATGTAGACATGGTGCAAAAAAAAAAAAAACATCTATGTGGTATTTTGTGGGGAAACTTGAATGTATGAAATTATGTTAAAGTGGTACAATATGGTACTTTTAAGAGACTGGCCAATGCTAGCCAATGTACAAACCTAAATTGATACAATTTGTAGCACTTTACCATGACTTTACCACATGCTTGAAATGCCATACTTTATTTAAGGGAAATAAGAAATGTGAGAATTGTGACCAAAGAGCTTTTATTCACTTATTCACCAAAGAACAAACAAAACTAAAGAAATCAGTAGCCTGGAATGGAAACAGTAAGTAGGCAAAAAGCTGTGTATGCTTATAATAAAGGACTGTGCAAATGGATAATGGTCTAAGAGGGCACTAAGGGGTCAGTAAAACCTTAAATGCTAGGGCTACATAAAGCATCAAGCTCTGCTTAAAAACGTGGCCTCCATGTTTTTTGTCAGCTATAAAATTTAAGTACTTACATATATTTTTCCTGCTTTTCAGTAACTATTTACAACAAAATAGCATACTTCCCATTTGTCTTGTGTTTTTTCTGGTTCTTCTACTTGTCTGTTCTCCTTTTTTTTCCAACAATATCTTTATTATTTTTTACATTTTAATGACTTACAAACAGTCCAACATTCTAAATACTACATGAACATACACTCCTCTCAGACAGCAAAAAGAAAACAAAAAAGTCGTCAGATTTATCACTCCATTAAAGGCCTAAATTTGTCATTATCCCAAATCAAATGTTATTGCCCTCAGTCCTCGTCCTCCTCAGATAATACAAATCCTTCTACAAAATTCAGAAATGGTCTCCACACCTTCTCAAAAACATCCAATTTCCTTTTCAGTATACATGTTATCCGCTCCAATGGCAAAGCCGCCATCATTTGTTTTATCCACTGTGTGATACTCGGTTCCCTTGTTTTTTTTCTATTTTAGTGCAATTAATCTTTTTGCTTGTAACAAACCCATATCAATAAACATTCTGTCACTTTTTGTGTACCTCATGTTTTCTGGGTACAATCCCAGAATAAGGAAGCCAGGATCCAAAACAACCTCCTTGGATAATATTTGTTTCATAGTTTGTGTTACTGCAACCCAAAAGGAGCCAATCTTCCTGCAATCCCAAATACAATGCCAAAAGTTACCTTTATCTTCATTACATTTATTACAAGTGTCTGGAATATTAGAGTTGTACTTATTTAATTTTTCCGGAGTAACATATATTCGCATTAACCATTTGTATTGCAACAACCTTAGTCTAGAATTAATAGTTTGTTTATGAGCTTTTGCGCAAACCAATGCCCATTGTTCCATGGATATGTCCTTCTTTAAATCATTTTTCCAGGCGTTCAACCTTCCCAACGAATTGTCAGATGTTTTGGACCTAATCAATTTATATATTTCTGATATTGCCCCTTTTTTTGAACTGCTTTTGCTAATTATGTCTTCCAATTTTGGTGGTTTGGTGCAGATATTATTTTGATTTGCTCGAATGTAACTTCTAATTTGGAGATATTTGAAAAATTGCTTTCTATCTATATTATATTTATGTCTAAGCATATCAAAGGATATCATATCTTGAGAATCTGTTGCATACAAATCTTGGATTTTTTGGAGTCCTTTAATTGACCGTTGTCTAAAAACTTCATCCTCTCTTCCTGGTCTGAAATCCTGGTTTCCCCACATCGGTGTAAACTGTGACAATACAACAGGTTCCTTCATATATCTTTTTATATCATACAACACTTTGACCATGTTCTTTACCATTGGATTTTTCGCCTTTTTAATCAAGTTTATTAATGTGTCTGAGAAAAAATATAAAGGTAAAGGTGGATGTAAATTAATACTTTCCATCTCTGACCATTGCGGGGCGTTATTTAAGTCAAAATAGTATCTTATAGACCTGATTTGACATGCCCAGTAATACCACTCAATATTTGGACACATGACACCACCCTCGTTGTATGGTAGATGCAACAATGATAATCTTATCCTTGGTCTCCCATTTTTCCATAAAAAACCGAGAACAAGCTTTTTGATCCTGCTAAACCAATCAACAGGAGGCGGCAGGGGGATGTTCTGATACGCATAAAGCACCTTTGGCAGTATACTCATTTTGTATATATTAATCCGACCAATTAAAGAAACTGGTAGAGATATGCATCTGTCCACTATCTCTGTTATTTCTTTAGAAAGTCTTTCATAGTTATTTTCCACGATCTCACTTAATTTGGGCGAAATCATTATTCCTAAGTACATAAAGTCCTTTACTGTCTTAAAATGAGATGTTACTATGGGTGGGTTTTTCCTTTCTACTTCATTTAGTAATAAAACGGATGATTAAGATTTGTTAATGACATACCCTGATATTTGACCAAACTCCCCTATCAATCTAAGCAGAGCAGGTATAGATTCTGTTATTTTAGAGAGATATACTATTACATCGTCTGCGTACAACGAAATCCTATGTTCTACTTCATTTACCATAATTCCTGTCAATGATAAACTCGAACGTACGGCTATAGCAAAGGGTTCCATAGCTAATATAAACAACAGTGGGCTTATCGGTGAGCCTTGCGGACATCCCCGTTTCACCCTTATTGGTTTAGAGATATTTTTGTTTGTCAAGATTTCAGCAGTTGGATTTGAGTGTAATAATTGTATCCATCTTCGAAACACATCTCCATAACCAAATCTAGTCAGAACATCAAAAAGATAAGGCCACTCGACCCTATCGAATGCTTTTTCAGCATCCAGTGAGAGTAAGGCCCTCTCTGAAGAATTGTTTAGTCCGTCTATAATGTTAAAGACTCTTCTTACATTATGTAGACCTTGGCGCCCCAATATAAAACCGTTTTGATCTCTATGAATTACTGAGGGGAGAGTATCTTGCAGACGTGTTGCTAATATTTTACCCAACACCTTAAAATCAGAATTAAGTAAGCTTATCGACCTCAAATTTTCACATTCATTACTCTGTTTTCCTGGTTTAGGTAACAAAATGATTAGTGAACCTGTTACTGATTTAGGAAGACTTCCTTTGCTTAATGATTCCCGATACATTTCCAATAGTGGTTTCATTCATTTACTTTTAAATTTTTTATAAAAATCAATTGGGAATCCATCTGGTCCAGCTTTTTTACCTGATCTCATGTTGTTAATTGCCCTGCTTATTTCCTCTTCGGTGATTTCTGCATCTAATTGTTGTTTTGCATCGTCAGGGATAGCAGGAATATTAATTTTATCCAGAAACACATTTCTGGAGTTTTGATCTGATCTATCCGTTATATTTTTCTGCACTTCCAAATGTTTAATTTGCCATGCCAATATTTTTTCCAGGTTTCTCTCCTTGTTCATAAAAAGACTGATTTAATCTCAAAATGTTCGAAGCTGCTCTATCTGCCGATTCTTTATTACATTGTGCTTTTAGTATTAGCAAGTCTTTCTCTATTAATGGGTCTCTACTTTTGAACACTAGTTCCTCTAGTTTTTTAATTTCCTTTTCCATTTGCTGTCTTGTTTTGCATTTTTCTTTAGATTTCGATGAAGTATATGCCATCATAACTCCCCTTAAACATGCCTTAAATGCCTCCCACCTAATACTAGCTGATGTTTGTGAGCTATTTATAGTAAAATATTCATCTATTTCTTTTCCTACAAAAGTGAGGAATCCGTCATCATTCAGCCATTTCTGGTGTAAGCACCATCTATGTTCCATTATTAAGTTGTTATGTGTATATATAATATATGATATTGCAGGGAGCATGATCCGATATTAATATACTCATATGAACATGTCTTTATGTTTGATAGGAGGCTCGCTGATACTAAGAAATAGTCTATTCTGGAATATGTATTAAATGTTTTTGAATGGCAAGAAAAAAGTATATCATCAGGTTTTAACTGTCTCCAGATGTCAATCAAATGTAGTTCCTTCATGAAGTTAAGAATTGACTTTCGGCTTTTGTTATGGGCCTGATCAGTCCCAGTCGATCTATCCTTACTGGGATCCAAAACACAATTCCAATCTCCTCCTATGATGCATTTTCCGTGGAGTGATGAAATTGTGAGAAAAAGATTAGTAAAAAATGTATCATCATCTGTATTTGGTCCATATACATTAATTAAGTTAATGGTTTCTTGTACAAGTAATCCCTGGATGATCAAATATCTACCAAATTTGTCTTTAATTACCTTTTTAACCTGAAAAGGTACTGATTTATGTATTAATGTGATTACTCCCCGAGCATTGGATCTAAATGGTGCTGCATACAACGAACCCTGCCACCTCCTGCCAACCTTAATATGTTCCTCCTCCAGCGAGTGTGTCTCCTGAAGAAAAATTATTTTTGCTTCCAAATCTTTCATTTTGTTCATTACTTGCTTAATCTTTATTTTACTTTTTAGGCCTCTACAATTCCAAGAGGTACATTTAACTTCCAATTGCCGAACCAACACACCTCACATGCATTGCTAAATGCTTAAACTTGTCTGAGAGTGTGAACAAAACAGAACACAAAACACAAGCTTTAAATGAACAAACCGTACAAAAGAAAAAACACAAAAAACCCCACCCACCCAGTTCCCGGGTAACCCATGCAAATGTTCTACTTCCAACATTAACCATACACAGATCCCAGTTTTAAGATTTGCTAACTTAAAATGACTATGGCTTTATGCCTGGCTCTTCCTTGCTCCCTTTATCCTTAATGAATACTTTAGCTTTGCTAATATTCCACTGCCCCTTAGTAATTAACTGCTTTTTTGTTTTCTTAAAAAAAAAAAAAAAACTAGATACATAAATGAAAATAAAAGTAAAGAACAAAAGAGTAGAATAAAATAAAAATCGAAAATGATCTTTATGTCTGTTTAGTTATCCGTGTAAAAAAGAAAAAAAATCACTTTGCTCTTAGTTACCTTTTGTTTTGATGAAGTTAACTATATCCTTTTCCAAAATGAATCATTACCCCAGATTGCTAGACCTTATAATATCTTCCTCATTTCTTGCTCTCCTGGATCTGCTTTATGAAGCTTTGGACTTCTTCTGGCGTGCTAAATCTGTGGACTTGTTCCTAGTATGTTGCTATCAGTTTAGCTGGTGGTACGATGCCACTTCTCAGTCCCATCTTCCAGAGTTGTTGTCGTACCCCTCCAAACTTCTTCTGTTGTTTGTGCACCTCTGTGGCGACGTCCTCATAGAATCTCACCCTTGTTCTTGTACAAAATATCCTTTTTCGATCTTGCTGCTCTGAGCACCATATCTTTCTGTTTGTAGTTAAGAAAGCACATAATTAATGTTCTTGGAGGTTCCTCAGGCTTTCTTTTTGGGCCAATGCGATGTGCTCTCTCGATAACCAGAGGGCTCCTTGATGTGTTCAACTCCAATACGTCCGTTATCCAGTTTTCCAGGAATCCACAGGTGTCTGCGCCCTCATCTCCCTCTGGAACTCCGACCAACCTGAGGTTATTGCGTCGGGATCTGGTTTCCAAATCCACTACTTTATCCATCAGTACTTTATTTTCTTTCTCTAATCTTGAAATGGTGGTCCCCATCACCACATGTTCATCTTCTACATTTGAAATGCGTTTCTCCGTCTGCTCTACTCTCCCCACACAGTCAGATAATTTTTTCTGCATTTCGTTCATGGCTGCCACAACCTCATCTGCCTTGCTGGAAAACCTGGCCACTGCGCCCTCCAGCTTGTCCCAAAGTGCAGTTTGCGTGTTTGCAAGCTTGTTTTCAATACCTGCAAACTCCTCTCGTATGGCACGCTGCAACCTCTCCTCCATGTTGCCACTATCCGCGGGGCCGTGTTCACTCGTGGCGGCTGGTTTGTTAGCTGCGCCGGCCTCAGACGCGCTAGCTTCACCGCCAAACACCGATATCTTGGTTTGCGTGGTTGACTTAGTCTTCTCCTTGGTAATTTTACCAGGTCCAGGCATTGTGAGTCTATAGCGTATTTCGTTTTCGTGTTTTGGAGCGTTTTTCCTTAATTTTAAGGATTTAGCAAAGTTTCTTGCAGGAGCAGTTCAGAGCTCGACCGATTGCTACGGTGACGTCATCGGAAGTCCGTCTGTTCTCCTTTTGAAGGATATCTAACCTCTTTGAGATCCTGTCTTCCCACCTTCTCAGCCCAGTCTCCAGTTTCCCTAGAGATGCTTCTTTAACAACCCCCCAGGGCCCTGACAACCAAGACAGCTGTGGTTCCAGAGGCACAGCAGGGACAGTTGCTGTACATCTACAATACAGAGATGCTGAGCAAAAATAGCTATTATGCCGAGAAAGTCAAGTCTGGTTCATGCTGTATATCCACATACACAGATAATACACAAGTAATACTGTGTGTGGTTTGTGACAAGCAATAAAATGGTTACCACAGTTACAGGAGAGTATTGTGTAAAATGTGAGACCTTATTTGCATATTTGTAATTTACATACCACATATGGGTTTTTTTTAAGCTGGTGAGGAGCAAAGTGTCTGCACAGCCTCTCTGTTGATTGACACACTTAAACAATTATCTTTTTTATGACTTTAAATTACTTTACAGTGATAATAATTTTCCTACCTATGCCGTAACCACTAATTGCCTAACCACAATGTCAACCTTGACATTGAAGGAGCAGCCACACAGGTGGTGATTCATTTGTTTCCTGTTGCTTTGTAGCTGAGGGATTATTGCTGCCAAAAATTCCAGGCTGCGGTTGCCCAGGCAAACCTGTAATCTATTTGCAAGCCATCATATTAAAATTAAAGATATCCTTCACTTTCACTGGTAGTCTTTTCAATCACTGGTATTCAAGTTAAGAAAAGTTCAACCCAGCCACTTCATCTCCATCATCAACAGCAGATAATTTGCCTATCATCACTCGAAGTCTGTTTGCCATTTTGCCATTAGACACTGTTGTTCGTGCAACAGAGTATTATAAGTATTACTAGAGACAACAACAGTAATACACATACACACACAAATATTTATTTATATACATTCATATATAGGATACTGACTACTGAATGGATCAATCATCAACCACCTCCTCTACATGGATGATACGCCAGAAGTAAACAAGACATCTTTTCACTCATCCTCACCACCATATACAGCATCAACATTGGAATGTCATTTGGACTAGAGAGGAGTAGTCGGATGGTAACAAAGAGAGGGAAGGTAGGCAGAGCTGAAGGGATTGAACCACCACACTACAACTACTTGGGAATTCCATGGGCAAATGGGAACTACAAAGGGGATTTTAGGCAACAACCAGATACCTGCAGAGAGTCAGATATGTCTTGAGGAGTCAGCTGAATCGTAAGAATAAGATCTGGGAAATCAGCACCTACACCCTGCCTGTGATCAAGTACCCTGCTAGGATAATAAGCTGGCCAAAGGAGGAGATACCTCCACCTACATCGAGATAAAGATGCTCCTGATCATGCATGAAGTTTCACCTCAAATCCAGCAAAATGAGACTGTACGCTAAGCAAAAGGAGGGAGACTGAGGATTTGTGACTGCCGAAAGCATTCTCCAGGATGAGAAAAAAAACCATCCATTAGAACATTTGGAAGATGGCCACAACTGACCGTGTGCATAGCGAATGCCTCACGAAGCAGAAACCAGAGAAAGACAAGGAGCAAGTTGAAGAACCATCCTGAAAGGATAGGCCCCTGCACAATATGTACCACCGGCGGATACAAGTCCAGAAATCCTATCAGTGCCTTTTACTTTTTATATATAATAACAATGTATACTTTATTAAACCCCGTTGGGAAATTACTCTCTGCATTTAATCTATTCAGTCAGTGAAGCAGTGGGCAGCCACCAATCCAGCGCCTAGGGAGCAGTGTGTAGGGATGGTACCTTGCTCAGGGGTACCGCAGGGTACGTTCAGTGGATTTGAACCCCTGACCTTTCAATTATGGGTTGGATAATCTACCTACTGAGCTATCTCCTATATAGGAGGAGCTATATAGAAAGAGAGAGGGAGAGAAGAAGCAGGACTCTTTTATTATCCAGTGAGTTTGCCAGAAAATGGACGATAATAGCTGACCTCGTATTTAGCAGGTCACCTGGCTCACCGCCTTTCTACTTTTTTTATACACCCCTGCCTATGACATCTTGAAACCTGAGCTTGTTCAGTTAGTCCACTGCTTCAGGACCTTTAGTTCTCAGTAGCTGTAATCTGCTGAGCTCTACTCTCAAAGTCCTTGTCAGTGCACTTTTTTTCCAGGAGGTTGTACAAATTACACATTGACAGCATAGGCACTGCATGGAGGAGTGGGATTTGAAAGCGAGTAGAGTAGAGCAGTGCACGCTCCCACGGGCATGTTAGATTCATCAAAAGTAAATGCTATCTGAACTGGTGACATCATTATGAGGAGTGTAACATGGTCTGTGAGGCCATACCATGTAATTCAAACTGTATGGAGTTAAGAGAAAAGGGGGCAGGACAGTCCCTCCTGTTTTTCGAGTACTGCTCACCACTCTGTCTGAAGGCTCACATGCTGCAAACAGCTGATAAGGTCCTCCATGATGCAGTACACCAAATGCGTGTCAACCTGCATGGCAGTCATCTTATTCCACAGCAATGTGTAACCGTGTTAAAGCTGTTGGAGAATTTAAAGGACATAGTTCTGATAGTGCACCCTGACCTGTCAAGATGGGTGTAGACACAGTGGAGTAGGTGTGTCGTTAACCCCCACATTGAATTGGTACATAAACAGCAGGGTGTCTAATGAAGACCCAACCAGTAACTAGGGAGAATTTAGGATAGGTCTGTCATAAGCCTTCATGATATGTCAACACTACCAGCTTGTAAGTGTTTTCTGCCTTCTGTATGACACACAGCTAAGGGCACATCCTGTCTTCCAGATGGCGTCATTATGCCGCCCACTGTACCAAAAGTCTCTCTTTTTATGCAGACTTTGGGTGGTTGTTAACATTCTGGACAAATAGTATCCTGCAGCAGCAATGCGCCATGGAAAATTGAGTTTTTTGGTGTTTAAAATGTGATGAGGAGGGACCCTGGCCAAGTGCCAGCTCAAAAATGAGCTGTGAGTAAGAACGTGTTGTTTCTGTACCTGCCTCTGTGTTTACATGATGGTGTAAAATATCCATGTTCATTGTGTGCGTGCTACTTTTAAGCTGATTGCTTATGCAGCTCAGCCCGTTATCTGTTCTCTCCATCGTAACAAACAATCTGCTAAATAAGACCTGTCAGTCAAAAACAGAAAATAAAATGCACACAGAAAGAAAAAACTGACATTTTGTGTAAAGGTGGTTGGAATTTGTCTTTATATGAGTATAAGTACATGTTACTAGCACGCTGTATGTAGCTGAGGAGAAAAAGAGGACGTTTATGAGTCTGCTGCAAATGTCTCTATTTTTGATGGCAGATGCAAAAAGTAAACAAAAATAAGCTAACCTTCCTAATAAAGTACCAAAAAGCAGATAAAAATGACAAAACAAAACAATGAAAAATGACAAAAGCCTCACAACTGTTCTATATTACACATTTCATCAACCCACATACATGCAGGCTCATTACAGAGTGAATACCACCTCATCTTCTGACTTTATATTGTTCTCATTAGTTCAAATATCAGATCAGTGAACTGAATGGTAATGGAGGATTGAGCAAGGAGGCAAATGTCAGATGGGAGGAAACTGAGAATGAGAATAGAAAGTAAAGGGTGAAGGGACATTGAGAGAAGATGAGGGGGAGAAAATAGCCCAAACAGGTGATTTAGCATCTGCTGGCAGCTTTATTCTTGGGCAAAAATGCCAGAGAAGACTTGTTGCTTTGCTAAAAGTAGCATGCATATCTGTCCGTAAAAAGAATGAAAGAGAAAAAAATTCTAATTAAAGATACAAATGTTACTTTGTCTATAGTCTCAGACTTTTGTCTCGCAGATGATGCAGTATGATTATATGTTGAGGAGCAACAATTTGTTATATGACCTATTTTATAAGCATTTCTCCAAATTAAAAAAGCCTCAAACTGGGACAAATAACAGAATTATATGTCAAGATGCAATACTCTGCACCATAGTCACAGATGCAATCACTCAGTCAGTGTGAGTTTGTACATCATTACCACAATTGGAACTGACTTCAGGGGTCTTCTGGAAGATTTCTTTGGGAGCTAAATTTATAATTTAGATAAGGATAAGGGTTACACAGAGCATGTGCTTTCTGACTGTCAAGGAGACACAAAGAAGAAAATCGGATTCTTCCATTAATTCTAAATTAGGCATTACTAATTAGCAGCAACAGCATTGTGACAATTTTGGTATTTTTGTCAAACAGGGTTGATTCTGTTACTCTGAGTTTCTTTTTTCTATACTGTTCTTATACAGAACTTCATACAGAATCTCCTTCAGATTAATAAGTTCGGTAGGATGAAGCAAAGTCATTCACATTCACAATAGATTTTAATATAGCAAAGGTCTGTACTGAAAAGAATACCACCGATTCAACAGTAATTTTATACTTCTGATGCTATTTTTTAAATGCTTTTAGGGAAATCAGAAAACTCAATAACCGTTTAGTTAAGGAGCAACCTCATGCTGGGAAAAGAAATGTAATGTTAACTCTATAATTACAAGCAATGTAAATATAAAATTGCATTGATACAATTCCATTCTCTTTTTGTCTAATTACATAGTGTACAAACTTTTCAACTAATAAATAATAAAAACCCATAACAGAGTGCAAGGATACTTGTCACGACACACCATCGAATTTTTCGAGGTAGTCATTTGGAGAGATTACTACATGGAAAACTGTGCCTAATTATGACACAGTGACTCTCATTACATTTCTTAAAATAGTAATTTTCATAATATATTTAAGCTTAAGTAAAAAAAAATATCTGAAGCTGTGATGAATTTTCTTATATGTTCGGAGGCCTGAAGAAAGCAACACTGTCACTGGCATTTGAATGACTAATGGGATTTTCTGGTATAATCAGGCTTAGTGGGTATTCTCTCTGATGTACATGTGCTAATAATGTTAATTTAGGAAAGATTAAAGGTTTCCACACCTTTACTTAATCTGCCTTCAACAGCAGAATGGATGTCGCACAGCTTAAACTTCTCATACCATTAAATGGTTATTTTCATTTTCAGAGAAGCAGAAGGAGACAGAGGCAAAATGTGTGTCAGGCCAAAAAGTGGCCTGGTTGTATCATTTATTGGCATTTGAATATGACCAAGCTCAGGGCTCTTACCTAAAGGCAAGCCTTATGACTTTTGTAGGATAAATGAATGGGATAACAAACTGACACAGAATGCTGTTTCTTGATGGTACTCAAAAGGCTCTTTGGTTTCCTCTCACAGTCCAAAGACATGCTCGTTAGGTTAATTTCGAAATTCTAAACTGGCCATGGTGTGAATTTGACTGCTTCAGACCTGTGAAACAGACTTCCAACCTGTTCAGGATGCAGCTGCCTCATACCTCGCCCACTGGCAGCTGGGATAGGCTTCAGTGTCCCTGTGGCCTTGGATTAGATAAGCAGTTAAAGAAAAAGAAATGAAAGAGAGGGGACAGAATGAAAGGGTTATTTGAGGAACATATGGTTCAAGTACAGTTCATGTGAAAAAGTTGAGCCCACCCTTATGTTGTCTTGTTGTCTTCATGGATTTCATAAGCAACACACTTTAGTTGCTCTGTGTGCGGTATGAAAAGGGGGGGGGGGAAACAAATTGCTTGGACACTGCTAGCACGGGGCGCCTACAGAAACGCAAAGCAGGAGATGAAGCATCGCTGAATATGTTTCCAAACCAACTTCATTCTAAGCCAAAGACTAGAAAATATGGTGAAGCCTATCTTCCCTTTGGTTTCACCTGCACAGGTGCCAAGGTAGGTCTCCCCTGCAGAATTGGTTTTCCCTTCGTCGGGAGCAGCGCTGGGCTGTTCAAATCACGGACAAACAGTATCCCACATTCGTGAATTTTTGGTCACAAACACTTGTAATGACTAACTACTCCTGACATTTTGGAGATGTTAGCTCTTTATACAGTAAAGTTACAGTGGGATACAAATAATATCAGGCTGATCATGCCACAATTTGTTCCCCCGGTTCAAATCACGGACAAACGGTATCCCACAGTTGTTTATGAACATTTTTCTTGTGAAACAAAGGGGGGCCTAGCACTGTCCTAAACAAAGTATAAAGAAATGAAAAGTGGATCAAGGCTTTTTTCACTGTATTGTATAATATGTTCCAAATTAAATCTGGCACTTGTAAAAATATTATGTATTTCTAAGACTTAAGGTTATGGAAAAAATGTCTAGATAACCGAGTCTAATTACCTACTTCAAACACATTAGTTCCACAATGATTTTTATGAGTTATTACTTGTGTAATGATTGACTCTGAGTCAGTGTATTGACTTTCACTCTTCTAAAGAAGGCCCTTTTAAATGATACACAATTATAAAAGTGTAATGTAGTCATGAAATAATGTAATAAAGATATCAGTAAAAAGATGCAATACTTGCTTTTATGATGAAATTGTATTTTCTGGGTTTGCACTTCGGTTTTTAGGTGTGTGTGTGTGTGTCTCAATTTGACTGAGCCAACACAATAACGTAATTCCTTTTTCTTTTGAAGTGTCAATTTTTTTGTCAACTCTATTCCTTTCTCAAACATTCTCAAGTATTAATTTTTTCTTTCGTTTGGTCTTCCTCACCTCTCGTCCAGCCCTATGGCCTCTCATTGAGGTCTCTCTGTTAATATTCTGAGGATCCCATCAGGTCTGACCTCAGGGCAAGCCTCTGAAAAGATTTCATTTTTACTGGAAGCTTGCAATAATTCCTTCATAAAGTTGTAAAATAAGGCCAGAAGAAAAAAAATATTAGGACAGGCAAAAACCACGAAAAAAAATACAGTGAATAAAATACAAATAAGACATGTTTACTGATACATGCTGCATATTTCAATAACGCACCTTCGACCAGTTGAGCCTGTGAGTGTGAATGAATATAATAAATCTCCTTAACATCAAAAGCACTAAAGGAAGCTTTTCAAAATAAATGCAGTGTGGTTACTTCCATTTGAAAGAATTTATTGCACAATAATGCAAAGACTATTGCAGCAGATAAATTTAAGGAAAGCTGGACTGTTATCTATGAGTGCTTTCTTGCTGTTGTGGTAGGCCTGCACGAGGACTGAAAAACAATGACTTCAAACAAGATGAATGTTTCTCTCCGAGATTCTGTTGTTATTGCTCTCCTCAAGACCTCGTTCCTGCATACAAATTCTAACTGGAAAGTGTTTGCTTTTCTCTCTGAACATACTGTGTAAGCATATAATATACTGCATGAAAAGTGGTCTGTAAGTAGCACTGTGAATTACAGTAGAAGTACAGATTAATAGCAATTCATAAAAATTTGTAGTCAGCACAGAAAACGTCCAGGAACTGTCAGGAGCAGGTCTGCCAGTTTGAAAAGCAAAAAAAGCTGGACAGGTCATCTACCATCCTCATGTACAAGTGAGACTTTTGTGTGTAGCTGAAAACAGTTGTACAAATTATAATCCTGATAGTAGGGGGACACACTGCTCCAGAAGTTGAACCATTTTCTAAAAACTGCAGGCATAGATCAGACTCATTTTAATTAAACATGTAAACTGTGGCTTAAATAGATTTGCCTTATTTAATTATGTCTGTTTTGAATGATCTTATGTGTTACTTAATGTGGTTTGATGGGTAGGGATTATTTGAAAAAAACGAAAAATAAATTAAAGTAAACAATATGATTAATAATTATTCAACTCTAATTAATCCACATAGCAGGGTGGAGGCCCAACAATAGCAGGAAGTAAGACAGAAGCCGCAGAGTCTAGACACTGGTAGTGTTGGAGATGATTAGGACATCTGAGTACCAGGATGAGGTAGAGGTGGAGAGGAGGAGGGCTGCACAAGTGAGGCAAACTGGCAGAAGAGCACTGAAACCTGAAACACAGGGAACAGAGGCTAATTAGGTCAGAGAAGCCATGTAAGCAAATTACTGAACCATGTGATGACGACAGGAATCAGTTTGACAGTGTGGGAAAACAGAACTGCTATGATAGACCACCAGGCTCAAACACCTGCTGCTGGGACTGAACACAGATCTTCCATATAGAGATTGACAGACCACGTGACTTTCGCGCATTGCATGCCGGGAACTCGTGGCAAAACAATCCAAGTACCGCATCAAATGCAAGCATTTGCAGCACCGCAAAACGTTCATTCTCTGGTTCCAATACCTTCTTGCTTTTTCTTTGCCCCCCAAAAAAGTTATGTACAAAACGAAGGAGAACAATGCCGGTTCATACAAAGACAGACTTGATGAAAAGTCAAAGAAAAGATACGAGGAAAAAATGCATAAGCTTCATTTGTTTTTATTGCTATTTAAACATGCAAAAGGCCCTATAAGTTATTCTGGAGCTTTATATTTATTACAATTCATAAGTACTGTTATGGCTAACATTTAGGGACTTGAATATCACACTGTTTCTGTATTTGCTGTGGATATACAATTGTGAAAAACAAAGTACATGCTCTTTCAGTTAAAAAGTTTTCCATATCAGGACAAAATAAAAAAAAATCATCTTATTTCTTGCAGGTTTTAAAAGTATTTAACAAAATCCTGAGATTAACAACAAAATGTAAGATATTACACTGTGCCATCATTTATTTAAGAAAATTAACCCAAGCTACAGATGCAGTGTATAAAAAAGTAAACCATTACTGCTTAATTAAGTGAGTAAGCAGCAGCTAAGTGTTGTTAATCAAATGTACCTGATCAACTGATCATTACTCAGCAGATGTTTTGGCAGTTTCCTGCTCTGGAGCATTCAGGTCTGTGTTAACAAAATGGCAAAGAGAAAATACATCAGCAATGATCTTAGAGAAGAGCTGATTATCCAGAAATCTGTGAACGGTTATAAGGCCATTTCTAAAGACTCTGAAGGCCATCAATCTACAGTGAAACATCTAAGACATTTGGAAATCTTCACAGTCGCTATTCCAGCAAAAAACAAGAAGCTGCAAAATATCCGAGAGCTGCATTTCAGACTCTACAGGCCTCAGTCAGCATGTTGAAGTACACGATAGGCTACAGAGCTTAGGTTACAATTTTGAAGCTAGAGGACCTGAACACCTGGCAGTCACTGAGTCGATCATGAACTTGATAAGGACCAGAAGAATTTTTAGGAAGTCCTGGTATGTAAAAACCTAAGAAATGCAAGAGGAGTCCATTTTTTACATGACTATATTGTCTTGTGAAATTCTCCATGTGACTTTCATCTTGTGTGACTGGGAAAGTTTGAGCTCTTTGTAGGGCAAGCAGCAAATGAGAGAAGAGATGCTTTGGAAGTGCTAAACTGCAGGTCTACTATTAAGGAGAAGACATCTACTAAAATTGCAGTAAGATTGTTTGATCAATATTTGATCATCTTTGCATTTCGACTTGAACAGAGAGAAAAGTAACCCTAACAAAAGAGACAATGCTGAGGGGAAGGGCAGGTAGTTTCTTCACAGAAGGCACTTTAAAAATAGGCTGCATGGAATCTGCTCCAACCTTATTAAAGCTACAATTAAGTGTGCTAAGTTGTGGGCTATAATGGCGAAACAGCGTACAAGATGGTAAAATATTATATCTAACATCTTTTTCTTTTGCAGCATTTTAAATTGTGTAGTGCAGCCTTCATTGTTGCCGGCAATGTCCACAAACAAAATATGTTTGGGTTTTTTTTACATGAAAAGAACAATCACACCTTCCATTGTTAGCTATACCACAACCTGCTTTTTCTTCATGCTTTGATGATGCCGATTTTGACAGTGACAGTCAATTATATTTATCAGTTGAAAAACTAAGTGGGGGGAAAAAAGCCAATCCTCATTTAAAGAAAAGAGTAGATTCCTATTAGAGTCTACAATGTAATGGTCAGACATGGAGTGGGAAGAGACAATAAGTGTGTCTGCATTTGTGTGTGTACGTGGGCGTTTAGATGGGTATCACTGTGGGCCGTGAAGGCCTGGGCCGTTTATTTAAAGAGCCACTATAAATGTTGAAGCTGTGATAATGGCTGTGGGGCTGAGGGATGACATTTTGACAAACACTGCTTATTATAGAAATGGTTTTATCAATGTGTTTACAGTGCCATCCAAGTTGCAGATTGTGTGTGAGCCCGTGTGTGTGAATGTGTATGAAAGGATGTGTGTAAGCGAAAATGTATGTACTGAAGTGTGACAGAGTATCTTAGCTTTGCTGTGCGTATGTGTGTGTGTTGCTAGACCTCTGAATTGCCATAACTGGGGAGTGAGCAAGACAATAACCACTAAATGTGCTTGTTTTCTTTCATTTATTTTCTGAAGTGGGAAGATGGAGGGGGAGGAGATGAAGAGAACAATCTTACAGCTAAAAGCAAAAGATAAAATGAGGGAGGAAGAGAAGAGGAGGGGATGGCCAAATGAAACTTAATAACTTTTATACATCTTGTTTCACTGTCTGTAACTTTTCTGCTCCTAGTTTCTGAAACCAGTAGGGATCAATTGTTTAGGCACAGTCCTGCATGCAAAAACACCCAACCTCTCTCTCTCACACACACACACATACACGCACGCCTGCGCAGACACACATTAGACATGCCGGCTGTCACGTTCAAAAATATGGAGCACAGATCTCCCACTGCTGCCAGCTCGTAGTGAGAATGTCAGGTCATTTTAACTCTTATCCATTGTGTTTATATTTACAGGAGGTGAGTCAAGATGTTCTTATGATAGTCATCTCAGTGAATGACCATTTATTACCCTGCCATGTTAGAGCTTACTTGGGTTTGTTTGTGTGTAAATGCAAAAATATGAATTAGTCCATCTCGGTGGAAAAGCTGATTTGTATTGTGACTGTCATGATTTCTCCTAGCTTCCCATTTGCGCTCTTCATTCTGACAGTGAAGTGCCTCAGGCCTTTATTGGGCCAATAATATGTGTATGTCCATGTGTAGCCTTCTCTTTCCAATCTGTCACTTATTTTCCCCCACAAGCATTCACTGTCTGTGATGTCACTTGTTTACCTTCACAAGCATTCGCTGCCTGGGAATGCTTTAAAAAAAAACAGTGTATCATCCTTAAACACTAAGCAGGTTTATTACCTCTGGGATCATTGTGGGCACACAAAACCATTTTCAGCATCTCAGATCTGACAACAATCTCTGGAGCTTAATGAGGAAACCCAAAACACATTGTATTGGCAAGGAAGCAGTACTCATGGCTGCACCGACGACTAAGAGAAGAGAGACTTGTAAGTGAAACGGTGGCTTATAAGACTAAAATAACAACTTTGTGCAATAATAATGCTCAAGAGGGCATCTCAAAATACATGGACAAACAGGGTTTTGATGAAATAAATAGAATGGAATATAAATAGATATATAAATAAATAAAATAAAACAGCAGCAAAGAACAACAGTTCGTGTTTCTCAGTGAAGAAGAATGCACCAAAGTTTAAAAAAGAAAAGAAAATATGTTTTCACTTTCACTTTTGTTTTGTGTTTTTGCTTTTGTTTTGTTTTGCTTAACTGAGTGAGTGGTAGGTAATCCTGTCTGAGGTTTAAATAATGTTGTGCCATAGGATAGGTATACTATTACCATCAGTCCATAATAAGCATATTATTTTCGGGCAACAATCCATCTTTCTTAATATGCTGTGCAACAAAACCTTTTGTAGATGGCAAGTCTTATAAAAACAGTGCAGTGATATAGTTCCAAGCCTCCTTGTTGTTGTGCTTCCATGACTTTCCTTTTTTTTCTAAAGAGTTTTTAATGAGGTATTTGTACCTCAAATTAACTCATACCTTTTCTCAAGGGGGGATTATCTCAGCGACCAGCTTCATCAATATAGATTGTCAGCTTTATTCAAGTAAGGAGAATGTGTAACAAATTATTGACGTTAATGACTCACACTTACAAAATAAGTAAAGCATCTGCAATGCAGACAGCAAGATGACAGAGAAAGACATCAAGATAAAAGACACCAGAATAACATCCCTGTTTAGATGACAGTAGAGGCTGAAATAGTTATTACACCTTTGAAAGGAAATAAAAAAAGACAACAATATTGTCCTGAAGGAGTTAGATGGTACTTTGAAGAGATTCCTGAGTTCTTTCATCGGCTGCAGCATAAAATGAAATTAATAGGAAAGATGTTGATATGAACTGACCTCACAGCCCATTCTTCATTCAGTGGGCTAGTTTCAATCATTATGCAAATATACTGTTTATATGGTTGGGGAAATCTGCTGTCAGCTGAGACTGAAGAAGTCACTTGAACGAGTGACTAAATGTATCTCCCACCGAAAACACTATGTCCAGATGAACAGAATGAACTTTTTGGGACTTAACAAGTCATGCCACAAAATGAAAACTACTTCTAAAACAGTTTGAGCCAGATGTTGCTAAATGCACCTACTTCAGCAATGAAAACTCTTGTCTTTTTGTCATTATTAAAGGTCCTGGTATGAGATGGTAGTGTGTTGACAATCACTGCTAGGTGCTTTGCAGACCCATTTCTATGTGCCACAGCTGTGTACTGTCACTTAGGGGATTAGAAAGAAATAAAACAGTGAAGGTAACTATTTTTTGTTCATGTTTGCACTGTTATTTGCTCTTTAGCTTTGCCTATAAGGGAGAGGAAAGTCCTATTCACTGTTTATTGTTTATTGTTGTCTTTCTTTTTTGTGGTAAACTCCACTCTTGTCCTGTTTCTATGCAACCAAATGTATCTATTGAACATCAAAATTGTTTAGAGAAGGCTTGGGAGAAAGTGTTGTGGTCACATGCGTCAACGAACCACCATGTTTGGAGAAAGTGAAATGCTCCAAAGAGAATCAGTCATTAGATGTGTGAAAACCAGAAGATCATGTACCTGGTGAACAGGAAACAGAAGATGGGTGATGGATAGGTCTTCAGCATGACAATGACCCAACACATACCAACAAACCAACAAAGGAGTGGCTAAAGAAGAGGCACATTGAGATCATGGAGTGGCCTAGGCAGTCTCCAGATCTCAGTCCTATAGAAAATCTGTGGAGGAAGCTGAAGCTGCCAAGACAGTGGAGATTACTGTGGACTTCAGGAAGCACACAGCCCCACTCCCCCCCCCCCCCCCCCCCCACCCCCCATCATCCTGACCGACACCCTCATCACCTCTGTGGACTCATTCCGCTTCCTGGGTACCACCATCTCCCAGGACCTGAAGTGGGAGCCCACCATCACCTCCGTCATAAAGAAAGCCCAGCAGAGGATGTACTTCCTGAGGCAGCTGAAGAAATTCAACCTGCCAACACGGACGATGATGCAATTCTACACCGCAATCATCGAGTCCATCCTCACCTCCATCACCGTGTGGTACGCTGGAGCCACTATCAGGGACAAACAGAGACTGCAGCGTGTTGTGTGCTCTGCTGAGAAGGTGATTGGCTGCAGACTCCCATCTCTGCAGGACCTGTACACCTCCAGGACACTGGGGCATGCAGCTCGGATCACAGCTGACCCTTCTCACCCTGGACACAGTCTGTTTGACCTGCTCCCCTCAGGCAGGAGGCTCCGGTCCATTTGCAATGAAATACTATATTTCAGATCTAAAGTTGTTGTTCCCAGAGATGCACAACATCCTGAAATATATTTACATATTCTAGTTGGAAGCATTACTGTCATGGCCTTGCTTTAAAGTCACTTTTAAGTAAAAACTGGCACAACTCACCCCACTCTCCCCTACTGAGAAACTCATACAGCATGTAGCTGTAACTTTTGATCAAACCAAAAGATTTTTTAGGTTTTTAAGAGCAATATGCTGACAATTAGAAGATTGACTACCATAAAATTCAGTACACACTCATGTCCTCTTTAGATGTACAGGGACACTTTTGTCTAAATTTTGTTTGTGCTACATTCTTTGGTTTTTAGTCAAATTTTGATACTCTGTTGTTTTTCCCATGTTGTGTGTCTCACCTCACTCGCACGTCTGTTGTCAGTCTACTCCAGTGATCTTCATGATGCCAAAACTATTAATGTAATGTCAGTTTTTTAAACTTGCTGCTATTTTGTCTGCCTTTCACACGATTTACATAATATCCTGTCAAATATGATTTGTACTTTTTCACTGTTGTTTCTGAATTATTCACTTGGCACCGCACTGTGCTACACCTGATATACTAGAGTTGTAGGCTAGGGCTGTGTGTAGTCTAAACAAGTCATTAAGTGCTTCTTAGAGAATCATTTATGTCTCTAACTAACCATAATATACTAAATAAACTTTGTATTTTTTGGTATTTGATATTTTAATCTAGTGATTGAAACAATAAAGTGATCTGGAAAAGTAGTTACTGAGGTCACAGAGCAAGGGAGTGAATCCAGGTTTAAGGTACTTTTGGTAGCTATATCTACAGTCAGGAAAAAGTTATTTGAGCCCCTGCTGATTTTGTAAGTTTTTTCCACTAAAAAAGAAATGGTCAGTCTATAATTTCAATAGTAAGTTTATTTGAACAGTGAGAGTCAGAACAATAACAGAAAAGAATCCAGAAAAATGCATTTCAAAAACGTTATAAATGAATTCACATTTTCATGAAGGAAAAGGCAATTGATTCCCTATCAATGAGCAATCAGCAAGATTTCTGGCTCCCATCTGTATTTTATACAGGAAACAAGCTGACATTGGGATCCTTCTCAACTCGTTACCTGTATAAAAGACAGCTCTCCATAGAAGCAATCAATCTATCCAAATTTCCATCCATCCATCTTCATCCGCTTTATCCGGGGCCGGGTCGTGGGGGCAGCAGCCTAAGCAAAGAGGCCCAGACCTCCCTCTCCCCAGCCACCTCCTCCAGCTCATCCGGGGGAACACCAAGGCGTTCCCAGGCCAGCCGAGAGATATAATCTCTCCAGCGTGTCCTGGGTCTGCCCCGGGGCCTCCTCCCGGTGGGACATGCCTGGAACACCTCACCCAGGAGGCGCCCAGGGGGCATCCTTACCAGATGCCCAAACCACCTCAGCTGGCTCCTTTCGATGTGGAGCAGCAGCGGCTCTACTCTGAGCCCCTCCCGGATGGCCGAACTTCTCACCCTATCTCTAAGGGAGATGCCAGCCACCCTTCGGAGGAAGCTCATTTCCGCCGCTTGTATCCGCGATCTCGTCCTTTCGGTCACTACCCACAGCTCGTGGCCATAGGTGAGGGTAGGGACGTAGATCGACCGGTAAATTGAGAGCTTCGCTTTTACACTCAGCTTCCTCTTCACCACGACGGACCGGTGCAGCGTCTGCATTACTGCAGCTGCAGCCCCAATCCGTCTGTCGATCTCCGGCTCCCTTCTCCCATCACTCGCGAACAAGACCCCGAGATACTTGAACTCCTCCACTTGGGGCAGGACCTCATCCCCGACCCGGAGTGGGCACTCCACCCTTTTCCGGCTGAGAACCATGGCCTCAGATTTGGAGGTGCTGATCCTCATTCCCGCTGCTTCACACTCGACTGCGAACCGCTCCAGTGCGAGCTGGAGGCCCTCACCCGATGAAGCCAACAGAACCACATCATCCGCAAAGATCAGAGATGAGATCCTGAGGCCACCAAAGCGAAAGCCCTCCGCCACTTGGCTGCGCCTAGAAATCCTGTCCATAAAAATTATGAACAGAACCGGTGACAAAGGGCAGCCCTGGCGGAGCCCATCACCCACCGGGAACAAGTCCGACTTATTGTCGGCAATGCGAACCAAGCTCTTGCAACGGTTGTATAGGGATCGAATGGCCCGTAGCAATGGGCCAGACACCCCATACTCCCGCAACACCTCCCACAGGACACCCCGAGGGACACGGTCGAATGCCTTCTCCAAGTCCACAAAACACATGTAGACTGGTTGGGCAAACTCCCATGCACCCTCAAGTATCCTCGAGAGGATGAAGAGCTGGTCCAGTGTTCCGCGACCAGGACGAAAACCGCATTGTTCCTCCTGCATCAGAGGTTCGACTAGCGGACAAACTCTCCTTTCCAGCACCCTGGCATAGACTTTCCCGGGGAGGCTGAGGAGTGTGATCCCCCTGTAGTTGGAACACACCCTCCGGTCCCCCTTCTTAAAGATGGGGACCACCACCCCGGTCTGCCAATCCACGGGTACTGCCCCTGATCTCCACGCAACATTGCAGAGGCGTGTCAGCCAGGACAGCCCTACAACGTCCAGAGCCTTCAGGAACTCGGGGCGGACCTCATCAACACCAGGGGCTCTGCCACCAAGGAGTTGTTTAACTGCCTCAGTGACCTCGCCCCCAGAAATTGGCGGGTCATTCCCCCCATCCCCAGACTCTGCTTCCTCCTTGAAAGACGCGTCAGTGGGATTAAGGAGGTCCTCGAAGTATTCCTTCCACCGCCTGACAATTTTCTCAGTCGACGTCAGCAGCGCTCCGCCAGCACTATACACAGTGCAGGTAGAGCACCGCTTTCCCCTCCTGAGACGCCTGACGGTTTGCCAGAACCTCTTCGAGGCAGTCCGAAAGTCTTTTTCCATGGCCTCTCCGAACTCCTCCCACACCCGAGTTTTTGCTTCAGCCACTGCCCGAGCCGCATTCCGCTTGACCTGTCGATACCTGTCGGCTGCCTCCGGCGTCCCACAGGCTAACCAAGCCCGATAGGACTCCTTCTTCAGCCTGGTGGCTCCCTTCACCTCTGGTGTCCACCATTTGGTTCGGGGATTACCACCACGGCAGGCACCAACCACCTTGCGGCCGCAGCTCAATGCAGCAGCTTCGGCAATGGAGGCGCTGAACATGGTCCATTCGGACTCGATGTCCCCCGCCTCCCTCGGAATGCTGTTGAAGCTCTGCCGGAGGTGTGCGTTGAAGATCTCGCGGACTGGGGCCTCTGCTAGTCGTTCCCAGCACACCCTCACTACGCATTTAGGTGCACCAGGTCTGTCCAGCGTCCTCCCCCGCCACCTGATCCAACTCACCACCAGGTGGTGATCAGTTGACAGCTCAGCCCCTCTCTTTACCCGAGTGTCCAGAACATATGGTCGCAGGTCTGGTGATACGATTACAAAATCGATCATCGACCTACGGCCTAGAGCGTCCTGGTGCCACGTGCACTTATGGACACTCTTATGTTCGAACAAGGTGTTCGTTATGGCCAAACTGTGATTAGCACAGAAGTCCAATAACAAAGCACCGCTCGGGTTCAGATCAGGGAGGCCGTTCCTCCCAATCACGCCCCTCCAGGTCTCGCTGTCGTTACCCACGTGAGCATTGAAGTCTCCCAGCAGGACAACAGAGTCTCCAGGTGGAGCACCTTCCAGCACCCCCCCCAGGGACTCTAAGAAGGCTGGGTACTCCGAACTGCCACTCGGCGCATAAGCGCAGATGACAGTCAGGACCCGTTCCCCGACCCTAAGGCGCAGGGAACAAACCCTCTCGTCCACCGGGAAAAACCCCAACGTACCGGCAGCAAGCCGAGGGGATATTAGAATACCCACCCCAGCCCGCCGCCTCTCACCAGGGGCAACTCCAGACTGAGACAGAGTCCAGCCCCTCTCCAGGAGACTGGTTCCAGAGCCCAAGCCGTGCGTAGAGGTGAGCCCGACTATATCTAGCCGGTACCTCTCAACCTCACGCACTAACTCAGGCTCCTTCCCCACCAGAGAGGTGACATTCCATGTCCCTATTGCCAGTCTTGGCAGCCGGGGGTCAGTCCGCCAGGGCCTCCGCTCCTGGCCGCCACCCGGCACACAATGCACCCGACCCCTATGGCGCCTCCTGCGGGTGGTGGGCCTGCGGGAGGATGGGCCCATGTCTCCTCTTCGGGCTGTGCCCGGCCGGGCCCCATGGACTAAGGCCCGGCCACCAGACGCTCGCCCTCGGGCACCCTCCCCGGGCCTGGCTCCAGGGCGGGGCCCCGGTAACCCTATCCCGGGCAGGGTAAACTGTTCCCTCGGTGTTTTTTTCATAGGGGTCTTCTGAATCGCTCTTTGTCTGGTCCCTCACCCAGGACCAATTTGCCATGGGAGACCCTACCAGGGGGCAAAAGCCCCCAGACAACATAGCCCCTGGGATCCCTGGGACACACAAACCCCTCCACCACGATAAGGTTGCGATTCACGGAGGAGTATCCAAATTTCAAACTTGCATAATGGCCAAGACCAAAGAGCTTTCCAAGGATGTCAGGGACAAGATTGTGGACCCACACAAGGCTGGAATGGGCTACAAGACCATAGCCAACCAGCTGCGGGAGAAGGTGACATTAGTTGGTGTGATTATTCGCAAATGGAAGAACCATAAAATAACTGTCAATCTCCCTCGTTCCAGAGCTCCATGCAAGATTTCACCTCATGGAGTTTCAATGATAATGAGGACAATGTGGAACCAGCCCAGGACTACTCAGGAGGAACTTGTCAATGATCTCAGTTCATCATGTTTGGAGGGGGAGGAATGCTGCCTATAGCTCCAAGAACACCGTCCCCACTGCCAAACAGTTAGGTGGAAATATTATGCTTTGGGGTGGTTTTTTTTTGCCAAGGGGACAGGACAGCTGCACTGCATCAAAGGGAGGATGGATGGGGCCAAGAACCATCAAATCTTGGGTGACCCAAGAAAATGGGTCACGGGTGGGTATTCCAGCTCGACAATGATCCAAAACACACGGCCAAGGCAACCAAGGACTGGCTCAAAAAGAAGTGCATTAAGGTCTTGGAGTGGACTAGTCAGTCTCCAGACCTTAATCCCATAGAAAATATGTGGAGGGAGCTGAAGGTTTGAGTTGCCAAACATCAGCCACAACTTTAATGACTTGGAGAAGATCTGCAAAGAGGAGTGGGACAATATCCCCCTTGATATGTGTGCAAAACTTGTAGCTAACTACCAGACATAGCTGATAGCTATGACTGCACACAAAGGTTTTGCCATCAAGCACTAAACAAGTTTTTCAAATTGATCAAATACTTATTTCCTTCATGAGAATTGTGAATTAATTTATAACGTTTTTGAAAGACATTTTTCTGGATTTGTTTGTTTTTTCACTGTCTCTCACTGTTCAAACAAACCTACCATTGAAATTATAGACTGATCATTTCTTTGTTAGTAGTTGAAGTGGTTCAAATAATTTTTTCCCTGGCTTTATACAGTCTTTTGATTTACGCCAACACCACTGCCGAATCTCATCTTATACTTTCTTTAACACTAATGTGTATTAACTTTAACTACAAATCTACAATAGCCATCCAAATACACCCATTTATGAATGCACAACTGTATTTTTAACTATTTACTAAGATTAATAACTTGTGCAGGATTTTTACACATACTTTTTGTCAGAGAGACAAGAGTAGTTTAATATGCTAACTACATTTCTAGCTATACCGATTGCTTGTACTGTTTAAAGCTCTTCAGAGTGCTTGCCCAGCTTGCTCTTAACTTGTGGTAGACACATAGACAAATGTTTTAGAGTCTGTTTGTTTGTTTTTTTCAGTTATGTGCTTCCATGGACAACAACGCAAATGGTTCTCTGTAATGTGTCACATTACTTTTTCCAGGCACAAGTCAAACTTACAGTGGGGCAAAAAAGTATTTAGTCAGCCACCGATTGTGCAAGTTCCCCCACTTAAAATGATGACAGAGGTCAGTAATTTGCACCAGAGGTACACTTCAACTGTGAGAGACAGAATGTGAAAAAAAAATCCATGAATTCACATGGTAGGATTTGTAAAGAATTTATTCGTAAATCAGGGTGGAAAATAAGTATTTGGTCAATAACAAAAATACAACTCAGTACTTTGTAACATAACCTTTGCTGGCAATAACAGAGGTCAAACGTTTACTATAGGTCTTTACCAGGTTTGCACACACAGTAGCTGGTATTTTGGCCCATTCCTCCATGCAGATCTTCTCAAGAGCAGTGATGTTTTGGGGCTGTCGCCGAGCAACACGGACTTTCAACTCCTGCCACAGATTTTCTATGGGGTTGAGGTCTGGAGACTGGCTAGGCCACTCCAGGACTTTCAAATGCTTCGTACGGAGCCACTCCTTTGTTGCCCGGGCGGTGTGTTTTGGATCATTGTCATGTTGGAAGACCCAGCCTCGTTTCATCTTCAAAGTTCTCACTGATAGAAGGAGGTTTTGGCTCAAAATCTCACGATACTTGGCCCCATTCATTCTGTCCTTAACACGGATCAGTCGTCCTGTCCCCTTGGCAGAAAAACAGCCCCATAGCATGATGTTTCCACCCCCATGCTTCACAGTAGGTATGGTGTTCTTGGGATGCAACTCAGTATTCTTCTTCCTCCAAACACGACGAGTTGAGTTTATACCAAAAAGTTCTACTTTGGTTTCATCTGACCACATGACATTCTCCCAATCCTCTGCTGTATCATCCATGTGCTCTCTGGCAAACTTCAGACGGGCCTGGACATGCACTGGCTTCAGCAGCGGAACACGTCTGGCACTGCGGGATTTGATTCCCTGCCGTTGTAGTGTGTTACTGATGGTGACCTTTGTTACTTTGGTCCCAGCTCTCTGCAGGTCATTCACCAGGTCCCCCCGTGTGGTTCTGCGATCTTTGCTCACCGTTCTCATGATCATTTTGACCCCACGGGATGAGATCTTGCGTGGAGCCCCAGATCGAGGGAGATTATCAGTGGTCTTGTATGTCTTCCATTTTCTGATGATTGCTCCCACAGTTGATTTTTTCACACCAAGCTGCTTGCCTATTGTAGATTCACTCTTCCCAGTCTGGTGCAGGTCTACAATTCTTTTCCTGGTGTCCTTCGAAAGCTCTTTGGTCTTGGCCATGGCGGCGTTTGGAGTCTGACTGGTTGAGGCTGTGGACAGGTGTCTTTTATACAGATGATGAGGTCAAACAGGTGGCATTCATACAGGTAACGAGTGGGGGACAGAAAAGCTTCTTACAGAAGACGTTACAGGTCTGTGAGAGCCAGGGATTTTCCTTGTTTGAGGTGACCAAATACTTATTTTCCACCCTGATTTACGAATAAATTCTTTACAAATCCTACCATGTGAATTCATGGATTTTTTTTTCACATTCTGTCTCTCACAGTTGAAGTGTACCTCTGGTGCAAATTACTGACCTCTGTCATCATTTTAAGTGGGGGAACTTGCACAATCGGTGGCTGACTAAATACTTTTTTGCCCCACTGTATATAAATTACAATATTTGAATTTACAATTTTAAATGTGTCATATGAATGGGATGTCCTTCTAAAGTGTCAAAAATTCAAATCATCTCTCAGTGACTCATTCTTTCAGCACTTGTTGAATTGACCGGTAGAACCATTTACATTTACTGAACCAATGCACTCTAATCTCAGGCTAGGCAATGGCTCACTGTCTCTAACAAATAGCAGCAAGGTGGGGGAATGGAGAGAAAGAAAGTGTCTGTTTTGTTTCATGGGTGACTGCAATTCCCCCTTTGTTTCCTGCTCTAAGCCTGGTGGATTGGAAATACATTTTAACCCAAGAGTCTTCAACTCCCCGAAGGCTCCTATACAAGCACTCACTCACACACAAGCCATGCACAGAAATGCCTGTCAAGAAAAGAATAAGAAAGAAAGAAAGAAAGAAAGAAAGAAAGAAAATACTTACACACAAAAATTCACTTTACTCTTTTCCAAACTTTCTAGGACACTAGGACACACTGTCTCTCTACCTGTCTTTCACATAAATAGCCAAAGGCCAGTAGTAAAAAACTACTTATACTGGCCTGCCATCCTGATAATCAACTTCTTATCAAGGGTTTCTTGAATTGTCAAGAATCTTTAATGCTTGTTAGGGCTCATTGACACTGGCTTTTACCTCCATCGACATCGAGAAAAGGCATTAAAGGTGCGTTAAATGTAATTTTGGTTGGACTATAAATTCATAATATCATATAAAAGCCAGTTCTTTGATCATTTCATAGGGTATAATCATCACAAACAAAACCACATAAAACACAAGCCTATCATATAATGTGCAGGAAAAGTTAAGCATGTAGCACTATTTTTGATAAGTTCAATATTCAATCCAGCTGTTTTTCCATATGGTTTCCCTTCAAAGGTTTTACACCTTTTACATTTTACAAGAGCCCATGTTATAAAAATGAAGGCTATCTCACACTGGATGACTTTTAATTTGAAATTAAAACATAAAGGTTTGACGTTGTATTAAAACAATAATGTGGCAACTTTAATATGACAAATGAGAGTTTAAACTATAGAATTGCTACAGTGAAAAATAACAATTTGTTTTATAAATAATCAAATGAAGGCCTGCTGCTTTCTTCTGAAGTAAATGTAGTAAATATATGTTTGAGTAAATACTCTAATTTAGATTAAAAGATTATAAAACATGGGGGTTTTTGTGTGGAAGAAGTACAAATTTTAGAATGTGTCACAAGCAACTGTTTTGCATTCATAAATGGCTGTATTTGGATGGCTATTGTAGATTTGTAATTAAAGTTAATACACATTGGTGTTAAAGAAAGTATAAGAAGAGATTGGGCAGTGGTGTTGGCGTAAATCAAAAGATTGTATAAAGCCAGGGAAAAACTGTCTGTTCAAGATCTGCCGCTCCAGTGATCCTGGAGAAGAATGTGCAATATACATGAATAGCCCGTTTTTGGTTAAATGTGCTCTGCTATCAAGGTGGAGGCTGTCTATGCATAAGGCTGTTTTGTATGGCCAAACTTAATTAAATACTTCTGCGTAAGACAACCTAGTCCACTAAATATCCTTGCTGAGGGAGCTGACCTAGTCTAAAATTTCCTTTATAATATGCATAGTCAAACCAGAGCGTGCCTAAATGACCAAATTACACTTTAGTTATTATGTTAAAATTTTCAGTTTGCATATTTCAGTGTAATACAACTTTTTTGCAGTCTTCTGCAAATCAAAATAAAAGCAGACAGAAGCGCATGCTTTCTTTTCAACGGTTTCCTAATCCACTTACTTTAATACCTATAACTAAATTTACCTTGTGTTCTCAGCTGACACCATTCCCAGTAACGCACACAAAATTACCGCATACCACGAGACAAACTCTTTCGACACAAGCAGTGAATGCTTTGAGGCCCTATTGTGTTTCTGTATTCTGAACCAGTGGTGCAGAAGATAGCAAATGAAATCATTATGCTAATTACAAATGCATATTTAAAATGTCCCCAGCTTGAGTGCAAACGTCAACAAGCAAAATCACAGAGCTGATGACAGTCTTAACTTTATAAATTCTTTGACTCTTATAACCTTCTCAACAACACTGGGCTTAGGCAACTCGCTGAAGATCTAAATAAAAACTAATTGCAAAGCAGGGGAAAGCTATAATTAGAACAAATCAGCAAACTTCCACCTTACAATTTCCTGAAAGGAATAGCATTTAGAGAGAAACTGCAAGAACAACAACCTTTTTACTTTTTAATAAAAAAGCAAAGAAAGCCCTGATATCACTGGAAAGGAGTTGTAAATTTTACCTGGCAAAGACTTGGTGCTGCTTCCCTGGATGCACAAACAGAGCATCAATAAATCATAGGGCATTTCTATGATGTCATAGGATATGTTAATGTGTAAATCTGCAGAAGGACGCTGGCATATTTTCTTAAATGCCTATTCTAATATACTTATAATATATGTGCAAGTGGATAAAAAGAATGGCCATTGCAAATATAGATTCTGTAGATTTTGTGTATCTTTTGTGTTCACTGTATGCTATACAGAGCTAACTGGTAAATAAAAAACATCAGTCGTAATAATTGTCCTGATTTTGAAAACAACACAGAAATTAAAAATACTAAAAATTTAGTTACTCTTTAAACATTATTTCATAAAGCTTTGTGAAGTTTCTTTAAAACAAAATCCCTTATGGCTTTTTAGAACTCAGCAAGCCAAACTCAATGCTAACTCATGTGTATCACGTTGAGGCCTGGCCAGTGCACACAGGGGTGCTCAACTAATGGCCTTTTAAGCTTAATGACTTAAACCAAGCAGAACTGAATGTTTATAAACCTCTCATTTATCACTGGAGTTTATTCAGCCCATCCTAATAGATGTCTTCCAATGCCATGCTAAATGAGGTGGTGGTTCTTTAATTCTCCTGGGTAAATGGTATTCGCATCTTGGGTTAATGCAAAGTGAAAGAGGAATTGTTTGAGTCATTTCCTTTGTTTGTTTTTCTCCCAATAATTTATTAGCAAGACGTTTCACTGAGAAATTAGGCTGTAGATGCCAGCGAGCAAAGTGAAAGAAATGTAAACGGGGAAAAGAGAAAAAACTTGACAGATTTTAATATATGATCAAACTAGAAGTTATATTGAAATGGGATCAAACTAGCTGCGAGTGAGTACTCAACACACACCACAGCCTTCTTTAAACTCTTCATTTATTTTAATTTTAACTACAGACCTACAGCTGTGATCATAAGTTTACATACACTGAACATGGGCATGAACGTCATGGTAACTTGAGGGCTTTAATGCTTTATCTGAACTCCTCTTTTGCAAGGAGGAAATGATGGTCCAGCATCTCTAATGACTCTAAAACAACAAGAATTGGCTAAAGTATACATGCAGGCTCAAATATCTAGTCTTAAAATCACTTTGATATTTTATCGATATCACCTACCGCCTACTGGTGTTGGCCAGAGGGGCCGATGGCGCGATATGGCAGCCTCGCTTCTGTCAGTCTGCCCCAGGGCAGCTGTGGCTACAACCGTAGCTTGCCTCCACCAGTGTGTGAATGCGAGAGTGAATGAATAGTGGCATTGTAAAGCACTTTGGGTGCCTTGAAAAGCGCTATATAAATGCAATCCATTATTTAATAAGTGATGCTGAAGGTTTTAGAGTGTCTTTTAAATTGGCACGGCCGAGGCCTATTAACTTCTCATTAGTGATCATGATTTAATACAACTAGTAGTTGCTCTTTGTCATCATAAATAGTATTTGTTTGACAGCATTTATTAGCTAAGGTGGTAGAGCAGGTCACCTACTAACCAGAAGGTTTGTGGTTTGATCCCCATCTGCTCCGGTCTGCTTGTGCAAGATACTAACCCCAAGATGCTCTCTGATGCATCCATCTGCGATGTTAGAAAGAAAGCGCTTGCATAAAAAAAAGGATAGAAAAAAGTGTTTGTGCTAATGGGTGTGAATAGGTTAGTGAGGTAAGTTGTGTAAAGTGCTTTGAGTGGTCAGATATAGTAGAAAAGTGCTTTATAACAGAGGTCCCCAACCCCCAGGCCACAGACCGGTACCGGTCCGTGAGTTGTTTGGTACCGGGCCACGAGAGTTGAGGCTTATCAGTTTTTATCGTTATTTTTTTTTACTCGGTTTCCCTGGGTCTTTTCCTCTGTGTTATGAATAATTTTTTTTTTTTTGGTACTGGTTTTATTCTGTTGTATTTATCCACGACACCTTAAAGGATGGTCAGTAAAAATATTGTCGGACATAAACCGGTCTGTGGCGCAAAAAAGGTTGGGGACCGCTGCTATATAAGAAACAGTCCATTTACCATTTACCAATTAAAAAAACAGTGTCAAGGTCTTGGTGTAGTTCTTAAAAGGACAACTATAGATTTACAGAAGTTGTGAATGCCTCCTGGAGAGAGTTTCAACTCTCATCCGAGAAGCTTCTTCAGTTCTAATACCAATTGGTGAAGAGTCCCAGGTTTTAAGCCCTATGGGAGTGTCCCCAAAAGGGTCATGGACTCCCTACTGATCCTCTACCTAATCACACAAGCCAAGGTGTGAAAACGGTGTGGATGACAATCAGCCAAGGTTTTGGGTGGACCCATGGTGAAATCTAGCCCTACCCTATCACGTGATTTACTGAGGTCAAATGCTCCAGAACGTGAATGAGCGTTAAGGCATCTGGGAAGGGATCTCAAAACTGGATTATAGAGGGCAGACAGTTGCTGTGGTAAGGCACCACTTCTGTTCAAAGATGGTCATTCACAGTGGACACAGATGGCTTCTTTCACTCCTCTTTCAAACCATCTCTCTTCTCTGTCCAAAATGTGAACATTGGCATCCTCGAAAGAGTGACCTTTGTCCTTTAGATGCAGATGCAGATGCTTTTCTCCTTAGACTACGATGCTCTGTATGACTGAGAACCTTCACAGACAACACCTAAATTGCTTTCTCAGATGAGAAAAAATTGGTTATGATTCAGGAAAAACCCAGGTATTAACAAGGGTGACCTGCATTACTGTCCACAGCATTACCGTCCACATTGAAATGAGTTTTCCATTGCTATGGACTGAGAAGGTGACCAAGAAAGAAGACCCTGCTCCAAAAATGGAACTTTCAAGCTTGACTGAAATATGAAATTTGCACCTCTAGGTAATCTTAATTCATGCTATTGTATCGCTGGAATAACCTTCCAGTTGATACTCATATGTATGTATTGATTTAATTTTTAAATTATGTTCTGATACTTATTTATTTAACTTGCATTCCTGGGTAATTAGAGCCTTCCACCTGTCAGTGTATTTTGTACTTTGCTATTGCCCCTATATGCAATTTCAATTTATTGTATTATTGAGAAGTACTTTGGTGTACCTTTGGTTTTTAAATGTGCTATATAAATAAAGTTGTACTGTATATGCAGTTGCTTACATTGACGAGCCAAGACTTCAAGAGAAAGGATTTAATGGTCAGATATGAAAAACATTGAGCTATGAGGACATTTGCTATGCAGATGATATTTGGTTATATATCTCTTTTACATCCCAAGATGTTTCTAAGCTGCATAGGTGCTTTGACTCCATTAAATGTTGGATGACTGACAGCTTTCTCCAAATTGATGAAGAAAAAACTTAAACCACCTCTTTGCTCCCTGACTGATTTGAGCCTGGGGTAATGTAAGCTCTTGGTCCCCTTGCTACATTTGCTAAATCATCTATCAGGAACATTCGGCTAATTTTGACTCTGCTCTCACATTGGATGCTGATGTCAACATCATCAGGGAATCTACCCACCCCTCCCATGGCCTGTTCTCCCTCCTGCCATCTGGCAAGAGGTACATGAGCATCAGCTGCAGAACCAGCAGGATGCTGGAAGGGTTCTTTGCACAAGCTATGAGGCTGATAAATGGACTGTGCCCCCTCCCCATTCACACAGCCACTCACACAGCCAGACTTTAAGACCCACAAAGGACTGGGACCCCCCCCAATCCATACAAACACACATACAGCATACTCCTCATATACACACACTTAGCTAATCTTATATCAGCAGTCCTCTTAGTGAGAGTGGTCAAATATTCATCCAGAACTATGCCAAAAGTGTCTAGTAGAGGTGCAACTAGGTAAGGGTCATTTATGTATGTAAATCCAACACCAAAAAAAAAATATTTAAGTTATTTAAGATGTATGATGTACAGTCATTTCAGACTGGAAAAAGAACATTTTAAAAAAAATATCATTAAAAGCCCAACATTACCATGATATCAATCCCCATGATTATTATGTGTAAACCTCTGACTACAACTATATAAACTTTTAGGACTGCATGTTGAATGTTGGAATGGTATTGAACTGACAAAATCTGATCATAAACAGACAACTGTCAAATCTCCTGCTCGCAAATAATTTGTGGCATACTTACAAAATGACTCACAAGAAGAAAAATATACCAGTTACACTATTATGGTTGGTTAGAAAAGTGTCAGACGAACCCTAAGTGGGCATGCTACCAATTGTAACATCATTTTGCAAAGGCTGTTACAAGACTCCTGGGGCAATAAGTTGTGCCCAGCACTACCCCTTTCCGAGTCTTACATAACGTTTTAATTCATCAAGTAAGAAGAAAAAAATATATACTGCTTTATTGCAACCAAAGGGGATAAAAGAGATGTATGTCTGAGTAAATGTAGAAATCCAAAGCAAAGAACAGCCTTTTCCCTCCAAAGCGTCATGGTGAGAGTCTTAACAGGATTTCATTGATTTTAAGCCACTCTCTGCTGCGTGCAGTCAGGGCAATGAGCTACAAACAAGTTACTTTCTTTTCTTTTCCTTTTAATGGAGTTTCAAAGGGTAAACGGGTAAATCAAAGCAGAAAAAATGTTGGTTAAAAAAGTAGTTATGGAATAAATAAAAGATCTGGGGGGGGAAAGCGAGTTTAATTGGGTTGATGAATCATCGTTGTTTTCAGTGCATTTGGAACATATTTCTTTTTTTTGTTTTTCTCTGTTTTAGATTTTCTTCCAAACAAGATATGCATAAATAGAGCAACAGAAACATGGACAGGGTGTTATATAGGAAACTCCAGGACTCCACTTTGTAACAAGCTATAAAATCTCCCTGTGCTTTCCTCTGTTTCTGTTTCTGCCAGTCTGAGTGTTTCAGTCAGTCACTGTATGATTTTGTTCTTTTTGCTTGTGAGGGCTTAGACAACAATCCCAGGACTAATTGACAGAAAAACTAATAATATAGCTTGTGCTGCAGATAAGAGCTGTTTAAAAACAATATGGTTATAATAACTTTAGCATTGATTCCACAGGCCTAGGAAATGATTGTGGTATCACACAACTTTTTTCTGAAAAATAGTTTTTGAAGGCTGCTATTTTGTATATATAATTCTATCCATTGCATACATTTATTTTTGATCTAAGATTTGAATATTTTTATTTTTAGTCAATAGGAATGACAAAATTTAACTCATGAGGAAGCATTACAATTGTATTGATGTATTCCTTGGACATGTGGAATGCAGTGGTTGAAACAGAGGTTGTGGTATTGCAGTGCAGTGTAGTACTTCAAAGCCTCGGCTTGTTATTCAGCCTCTCCTCTGATGTTGACTGGATAGCATGCTCTCTATAGGTTTGCTAATGATAAGGTCATGAGGTTATGTTTGGACGGCACCGGCATATGAAGAGGGCAAGTATCTTGTTTGTTGCACCAGGACTTCAGTGTTTTTGAGAAATGTCTAAGGGATGAACTTAAGGGGATGAATAAAATCTTCTTTCCATTTTCATTTTGCTGAGTACAAATTGCCAAAATATAATTAAATATAACATTGCTACTGTAGAAGACTAATGGTCAGCTGTGTGAGTGCAATAGATATCCATCTCTCTCTCTCTCTCTCTCTCTCTCTCTCTCTCTCTCTCTCTCTCTCTCTCTCTCCGATTACGCCAATTTTTCCAGTTATTTATTGCAATTCAAATCATTCAAGGGGGGAACTGCCAGCCACTTGATTATGGTGTTTCATTTGTGCCCTGCCTGCTAGCATCTTGCACCCTGTGAATTGTCTCAGTGGCATCTTTACATAGCCTGTACCTGGGGTCTTGCCTGGTGTGGTAGATCTCAGCATCTATGGATTTTGTGCTGAAAGCTTGTTCCTGTGCTGCCATGATTAATACCTTTGTGCTTTCTTCCAGTCTAGCTTTGTCCAGCCACAGGTAGGATTTCTGGATGACAGACACTTCCTCTATCTGCTGGTGGTGGGGCCTATCCTTCCATGATGGCTCCTCTTGCTTCTCTTTCTTGGGTTTCTGCTGCCTGAAGTATTCACTGAGCATGCGGCTGGTCGTGGCCATCCTTCTGATGTACTTTGTAACAGCAGTCTGGCAAGGAAGGAGCTGGTAGCAGGTCGGAACGGCATATGGTGTGAAGGTTAGTGGGATAACTCAAGCCAGTCAGTTAAATCAAACAACAGACCTTTATTTGACGTTAGCAACATAAGACCATACAAGCCAGGTCTCCACAGCTCTACTCGGTCCATACATACATGTGCGGGGATGGGTAGTCACCGGTGCAAGCTGTTACAATGGTAAGGTCTCTCTTGGAACAGACACATGAGCCGCATGTAATGGTTGCCACAATATACTCACACACCCACTAGGAGACTCATCCAACTACTACAATAGTAGGGCAACCCCCCCAAGTGGTGCTATAACACAATAAGGGGTTGTTACAACTTGTGGATGTTCGTTGTCTTCTCCTGGACTGTGGTACTGACACTAACTAGTCCCTGGCCTCCTTCTTTCTGCTTAGCCTACAGTCTCAGGGTGTTGGGCTTCAGTGTTGGGGAGTAACGGAATACATGTACCGCCGTTACGTATTTAAAATACAAAATATGAGTAACTGTATTCCGTTACAGTTACCGTTTAAAAAGGTGGTATTTAGAATACAGTTACTTTGTTGAAATAAATGGATTACACGGCGGTACTTCCCTGTTTCATATTGTGGCGGGTCAGGACTGTTTGGGTTTTGTTTGACAGCTACGTTCTGTTGTTCCAGGTGGCAGCGTTACGGTTGCCATGGTTACAGGGTGACACTCTCTCTCTGCTTGTTTCCTGGGTGAGAGAGCGCCTTTTTGTTGTTGTTGTGCTAAGCTAATAGGCAGAATGCTATTGGTATAGCTCTAAAGAATGTAGCATCATAGGCAGTGTAGTCCGTGCTGCAGGGAGAATGGACTGCCATAGCTGTTATGTGTCTGTGAGCGAGGGAGGGAGAAAAAGGAAAAGTACAGCTGTCATCGAGCAAAAACGGGAGCTGGAAGCATGTAAATATAATAATAACCACTGCAGCCAAGAAGAGTGCCTGACGTGCCCAGTTGTAAGTAAGCTATTAAGACTCGACTGTACACCGTGTTCGTGTTTTCCTCCAAAAACAATAAGTTCCTTTGGAGCAGCCGTTCAACGCCTCTTTTTGTCTCTCGCAAGCAAAGTTGACCCAGACAACAAAGTAAAGCTATTTCTCGGCTATGAGCCCGACACAGAACCCACCGTATTAGCCAGAGGTCCCTTTACTACGGTTCGGAGCCGCGGACCTTCAGTAACAGTAATAAATCACAGCAATAGTACATTCACGTAGTTGTAAACAGCATGATAATATATTAAGTAATCCAATGTATTCAGAATACGTAACTCTCATTGAGTAACGTAACACGTTACAGAATACATTTCGGGGCATGTATTCTGTATTCTGTAATGGAATACATTTTAAAAGTAACCTTCCCAACACTGTTGGGCTTAGGGTGAAACCCTCCATGCATTGTCAGGAGCTTCCTTATCTTGAGGTCAGCAGCTTCTATCTCCTCCTTTGGCCAGCTTATTATCACAACCGGCAACTTCATCTTGTTCTAACCATTCAGCTGACTCCTTGGAACCTGCCTGATGCCTGATGGCGAACAGTGCTATGGGCTTGAAGTTGGCTTCTAGTGTTGTATACCACATCCTCACTGAGTTCCTGATGAAGGCTCTTAGGGTCTTGTTGAGCCTTTATAGGTCTAGGCTAGGGTTGTCGAACTCCAGGCCTCGGGGGCCGGTGTCTTGCAAGTTTTAGATAACACCCTGGGCCAACACACCTGAATCAAATGATTAGTTTATTACCAGGTTTCTGGAGAACTGCAAGACATGTTGAGGAGGCAATTTTGCTATTTAAATCAACTGTGTTGGATCAAGGACACATCTATAGCCTGCAGGACACCAGCCATTGAGGCCTGGAGTTTGACACCTGTGGTTTAGGCATTCCAGGATCCGGATGTGGGGCATCAAGTCAATCCAATCTTGTAGGCAATCCAGGCAGCGTACAGGTTGGTCAGCCTAGTATTGCAGTCTCTGTCTACCAGTAGCTGGTGTCCTCTGGTAATCCTGCAAATTCCTTTCTGTGTTCCGCTCATGTATTGAGCCATATGTCTGTTCATCTTAGCTGCTACGACGCCTATAAATATATCCCTGTTATGAAATTATTTAATATATTATTAACATATTTATTTAGAAACATGTTTACAGCAGGAGGATTATGTTAGTTTAAATAAGTCAACAAGTCATAATAACTATCAGTCTGCTCAAGTCACAGGTCAAGGAGGGGGAATGGCAGCTTCCACCCTAGCTTTTTAATCAACCACAGATGCATACAGACCTTTAGTCAATTTAAAAGCCTAACTCTTACCCTTGCCGAACTGGAAAACTCAAAAAACAGTATGTTGTCATCTATTGTCCACTCAGATTTATCTTTTTATCTCATTTAATGCTCAGTTCAGATAAAATATTTATCCATATAGATGCTGAAAATGACACCCTTAACCCAGAATTTTATCTGTTATTAGAATGGCATCTCTCAAAATGTTAAAGATCCCAACAACAAGTCTAATCATACTCTGACTCTTGTTCTGACATATGAAATCATATAGGAAATAAACGTTTAATAGTGTTTGCTGTAAACTCTCTTGTCAGACCATTTCTTTATAATATTTAAATTGAGAATAATGAAATACACAGCAATTGGGAATACATTTCATTATAATAGATGTCTTTCTGAAATTGTGGTAACTAAATTTAAGGATATAATTCCTCCACTGTTATCTTCTTCAGTGCTATGTGCTAAAACAGTGCAGAGCAGTTACCTAAACTCTACTCCCACTGAGGTCGCTTATCTTACAAATAGTGTTACATCCTCACTGCGTACGACTCTAGATACTCTGGCTCCTCTGATAAAGAAAGCCTCAAATCAGAAGTACTTGACTCCATGGAATAACTCTTAAACACCTACCCTAAAGCAGATAACCTGTAAACTGGAGAGGAAATGATCTCTCACTAATTAAGAAGCACTTCATTTAGCCTGAAAAAAAAAAGTTGTTGCACTATAAGAAATCCCTCTGTAAGGCAAGGACATTTTACTATTTGTCACTGTTTCATCACGGAGAACCCTCAGGTTCTTTTTTTTTTAGCACTGTAGCCAGGCTTACAAACAGTCAGAACTAGTAATGACTTCTGAATTTCTTCAAAAATAAAATTTTAACAATTTGAGAAAAAAAAATCATAATCATAATCATAATAATAGTTAGAATAAGACTTAAGTAAGATATTTCCAGATGACCTCAGTGAATAAATAATCTTGGACAGGACTACAATTATGTTCTTTCTAAACTTAGTGTACTAAACAAGTCTTAATCGTGTATTCTGTATCATCTTAGTAAGCATGATGATGTTGAATTAATTAGTTAAACATCAGTAGTTGTCTAGTTAGGGCTATTCAAGACTTAGTCTAATAGCAAGGCCACAGTCTTGTTGAGTCACTCATATAAACACTTCCAGTTAAATGAGTGCTCCTGGAGTTTGATTTGAAGACATTGCATTGTTTTTGTAAAATGCCTCCAAAATAATAGTTTTTCAAGTCCTGCCAACAGTCCCTTTTATGTGAAGATGCTCAAGGCTAGTTTAATAAACCTTTGGTTGACCTATCAAGTTAATGACTGTTGGGTCTGTCTAGCACAGGCCCACCGCTGGAACGAGACAATTTAACTACACAGCAAAAGCATTGAACACCAAGTAGGCAAAGTTCTTCGTGTTACTCATGCATGAGGGAGAGAACCACGACAAGCGCCGTTCCTTCGCTTGACCCCAGTCGCTCTCGTCCGCTCCCCCGTAACACTGCTCTTTTATTGAGGTTACATGAATATACATAGGTTCATTAACATACAACGTCTACACACAAAGAGTACCTTGCTTGTGCGTTGTGTAAATATGTGTGTGTGTGAGGTCAGAGTGTGACCCCATGAAGGCTCCCCAAAGCTGGTGCCAGGAGTCTAGCGGTCCATCTAAACAAAAGGCTCTTACACTCAAACAGATATACGTGTGTTTGCTATACCATATATCAGCAAGAGACGATACGACCTCTCCTAGGAGGTGTGTGATCTATGCCAGAACACTCTGTAGAGGAGTGAACGCCCCCCCCTCTTCATGCTACACAGTTGTTACAGACCTCCTAGGATGAGACATTCTTTCAATCTAAGAATGAGCATAAATGACAATGAACAATACAAATCTAACAATGACTTTTGTGACAGGTATCCTTGATAGGTTAAGCTGGCTTCACATTACAGGATAGAGGTTGTAGTGAAGTGTTTTTGCCATTTACAACAATGAATGTCAATGGTTCGTTTTTTTCTGTTTCAGCCTGTTGAAATGAAACTAAATCCAGTGACTGAAATGAATTCTCTCCAGAATAGCTCTGCTTTTGTAAAATGTAATTCTTAAGTCAACTCAAAGTTGCGCTGAAACACCACTAGCAAAATGTACAATGTATTCACCAAAATGAGTGGGGAAATGGTGTGAAATTATGTGTCAAATATGAATAAAGGGTTCAGTAGTAAGGTATTTCTAAATGTGAATGGACAAGTGGTGGGATATATAGTAAACATGCAAAAAGAGTAAGAAAACTGTGGTGATATGTGAAGAGAACTGATAAAAATGATTGGATGCTATCTGCCTGGAGAAACGAAAGGTTTGAAGACTGGCGTGCTAAAGTGCAAACTGCTGTGGGGTGAGAAGTAAGTTTAAAATAAGAACCTTTCATCCTACGTTTTTGTCATGAAATCCAAGTATCACAAGCTCACTCACACACACACACACATACACACACACACACACACACACACACACACATACACGTATTGGACATGGTACCACTCAAATCCCAGAGTGCTTACAGCAGGTACAGGAAAAGACTGTAAAATACTAAATACACTGACACCCAGTCTCTTACACACTTTTTCTCTCTCTCTCTCCCTCTCTCTCTCTCTCTCTCTCTCTCTCTCTCTCTCTCTCTGTCACACACATATTCATTCTATGGAAAACTTCTGATCTGATCTTGCTTTGTAAAATGCAATCATTCATTCACAAACGCCAAGGTAACACACTAGGAAAATATCTGCATTTGCAGCAAACACTCAGACACACAGGCATACTGGTTATGTGTGGTTGAATGCATGTGGGTGTGCGAACCCCCACACATGTGCTTTGACAGCTACAGCAAAAGTCTCCACACTAAAACTGAGAGCCTATGTTTAAAGCTGTACATTGAATGAGGAAGATTTATTTTGAAATCATGCAAAAGTGAATATGTATCTCTGCAGTGGTAGACAGACTCACCTCAAACATAAAAACATGATCAATCAGCTTGTTGTGGCATGCCAGTCTCCAAACCAATATTAGCACATGATCTTGAATGGAAGACTTTGATTGGTTATAATAATGTTATTTCTCTGAGTTGCAATTTACTTCATGATGTGTTATGACCTTGGGCCCCAGCAATATTTGAATTATCGCATACTCGTTCATTTTCTCCCCGAGACTGGAGAAAAATGATTTGCTACATTGAAGGATATGAATAAGAGGAAATTACAGGATGACAGGATGGGAGGGTGTGAATCTTAGGACAAAATGTACATGGAAAGTAAGAATTTTAGAGAAGGAAATGAAGGAAAATTACCTGCAGTGTGTTTAACTTGCTACATTTTGAAACAATAGTCATTAAGTATGAATGATAGAGCCAATTAGATAAGTACATTTTAGAGCTCATTAAAGGCTTGGCAGGGTGGCTTATTGTTTAAAGATACCAGCCATTAATGATAGGGCCAACATGTATCAGCCCACATCCTCTGTGCTGCCAGATCATTGTCACAGATGGCAACTGTGACATAAAGTTATAATAAATTGGTAAAGAATGCTGGAGTGTCACAAGGGCTACATATTTTTGTTAAGAATCACCCCCCACCCTGCTCCCCAAGTGGACATTAACAAGCCAAAGAATGAAAACAACCCACTGATGAAGGAGGCAAAACGAAGCTGGCACAATCTGTGCCAAGCAACAGATGTTAGCTGGCAGTCCACCACACAAATGGTTATAAAACAGCCATGACGGAATCTGCACCCTATCGTGCCCTCGCAGAAGTGCGGTAGCCAGCCAGAATTCTTGTAGAAATTCCTCTTCAGTAAGCACATAAACACAAAATTACACAAAGAAAAAGAGTAAAACATTAGGTAATGAAGGATGATTCTGTGGTGTAGTGTGTTGGGTTTTGGTGCCTTCTGTTGGGTGGGAGTATTGTGTTTGCCACACTGTGAATTGGCTGTGGTTGTGATGGATGAAGTTAAACAAAGTTGCTCTCCCAAAAGCTATGAAAAACATAGTATCAAAACTAAGCCAATGCTTTCTTTTCACATAAATAATAGGTCACATCTAGTATTAGTGATGTAATAAGAAAGGTTGAACCCAGCAGTTCGTTTGGGCTATTCAAAACCTTATGAACAGCATTTTCAGACAAAAAAAACCCCACCATTGTGATCCACGTTCACTGCTCTCATTAATAGTGTTTTTGGACACAGCTCTTTTTAAGAATAACAACAATCTCTAAAACTTAATCTGACCTATGTTTATTTTGAAAATAATTAGATAGATTCAATAGGCAACAGTTTACTAACATGCAAAATTTAGGAAATTTAGCAGGCGATACCGAAGTGTTAAAGTCCAGAAAGGTCAGTTATTATGAAATATTTAGTAAATTAGGAATTTCATAAGTAAAAGTCATTAATCGGCATAGAGAATGATCTGATTCCTTTTCAGCATCTGAAAATTACTGTTTAAGAAACATATTGAAACAATATTAAAAGTATCCATCCATCCGCTTTCTTCTGCTTATTCAGTTCAGGGTCACATGGGGTGCTGAAGCCTATCCCAGCTGCCACAGGACAAAAGAAAGCACACACCCTGGACAGCTTTTCAGTCCATCACAGAATAAATATTGTATATAATAGTATTTCCTTGTGATTAAATCTCAACCTGCTTGCAGCTATTGTGTGATTTTATGTGTTATTATACATATGTATGTGCACACAGTGTGATGATTATTAGTTTTTATGTCCTGTAAAATGCTATAAGGCATATTAAGTGCAAAACAATACATTGTTAGCCTTGGGTCGTTCTTCGCCTTCTGGTCTCCATGGGGGTTGAGAGTATTTATCAAATGGTGTCATCAACAGCAGCATTTTGGCCCGATGTTAACTTGTGTGTTTGTGTGTGTTTCAGATATGTTTACTTTCCCCCAGGCAGACAGAGCAGAACCCCTGCAGACCCATATGGCCTGGCATATGGCTAACTCTCCTTCTCGCTCCTCTGACTTGCAGCAGACACACACACACACACACACACACACACACACACACACACACACACACACACACACACACACACACACACCAAAGTGAGTTGAATCACACAGTCATAATGTAACCACACAGGACACCACAACATGATGCAAACAGACAGACAGCCAGAACATCCTTTTCTGCCCTGAATCTAGTTGCAGTATCTGGACTTAGATGGGTGGGTGTTCAGAATATTCCCCTTCTTTCCATTTCTTCTTTTAATTTCATCTCTGTCAGTGATTCAGGTAGATCTGTCATTGACTTTGGATTACTCTCCTCAATTTGAGCTCAGCAGCTGCCTCTTCTTCAAGTTGTGCATAACTAGTGAATCTGCAGGACTTTGATAAATCTTTGGCAGCCTTGTAGGCATAGTAACTGTTGCTATGAAAAGAATTTGTAGGGAGGTTAAATACTGGTATGTACTCACTTGAGAACATGCACATAAATATGTAAACGTAATTTCCCATATTGATTCATTACTCTGCAGTGTGCAAATCCTCTCTCTGATTCATATGTGTGGCAAATCCCCTGGTGGATTTCTGTGTTTGTGTCTGTGATCCTTCATTATTGATTCTAAAAAGAACACTGACTAACATAACTGTAATTAATATGCAATAAGCTCTAGCACTAACACTAACAACACACTCAAATTTATTTTTACAAACCTATGGCTCTCTTTGTGATGATTAACTGACTTCCTAATAAATCACTCCCTAAGACAATTATCCAGACCCTAACAATCACAGCTACCCTTAACCACTGACTTAAACCTTAACCCTATCCCTAAAAAAAATGCCTTATGTACACTTCCTTGAATTTTAATCAGAACGTGAGAACATGTTCTGACTTCCTGCAGATGTGCTAATTTCCTCAGGTGTAAAATTGTTCCCTACAACGATGGATTTACATGGATAGACAAACAGAGACACTCATCTTTCATTTTCTCCTCTCATTTGAAATTTTAGAGTGAATATGACTGAATAAATTTGCTTATTTGCATTAAAAAGCTACACACAAAGAAACACTAAGTGTATGTGACTTGCCCATGCACCATGGAGGTATTTTCCACTCATCATGAATGGTACAAAACAGCCACTTCAATTAGAACACCCTTGCACCTAATCAGCTGAGCAGTATCAGCTGACTATTACCTGTACTAATTACACTGAAAACAAGGCAGTGATGTGTGATTATCTGATGTACTCACTTTTTCACCTCTCTGATCCTTCATGTCACTGACTGTTTCTACATGTTACAAGTTGTTTTTCCTGATGACTCGTGCTGCCATTACTGATTATCCTGATGTCTGGATGTCTGGCTTTGCCGTCACAGCTTCCTCTCATTGTTTTCATCGCACTTGACTTGGTATCTTGTGCCTTTTGAGTTGCATGTGTTTGTGCATGTGTGTTTTCTGTGTTACTAATGTGTTGTGGTCTTCCTACTCCTGAGAGGTCTCTATACCAGTGTTGAGTGTAACACTTTGAACTACATACACTGTATTGCACATTATATTGGCTTGTAATGCAATAGTCTGCAGTTACAGTTTGCCTGACTTCAGGAGTGCAGGAGAGACAAAAAATTGCAAAATAATGACTTTAAATTTACTGTGTAAATAGGGTAAGAATGTGATGTTACAGTGTTTAGGAACACATGGTATCAAGGGTCAAATTATCTAATAGTCTACACCACCGCAGTAACTTCTTTTGAGGGTAAAATGTTAATGAAAGATATCCAAGAATAGATTAATGTGGACCACCAGTACTAATGAACTTGTACTCTTTAGAAACTATTGTTTGAGCTGTTTGGTACAGCTCAACCTACAAGCAAATGGCAGTGGTAGAGAACTGATTATTAAACAGGTTCTCAGATGAAATGATATTTCAATATTAAAAACCTCAAAAATAATTGATGTGGTCTATATTACCTGATTTCATAACTGATTTCTGGGGAAATGGATCCAGGGGCATTCATTTTCATACTTATGAATGATTTCTAAAACTCAGATGTTTTTTCCAGAGATAGCTTCCAAACACTAATTAAGCTTCTATAATAAATGTGAGACAGTTATTTTGTTGTTGCTAAAATTTTGCCATTCAGATGACTGGTAGTTTGGGTCATTTTCAAAACTGAATTTCTAATGATGACAGCCTTGGAATTGTTTTGGAATTTTTCTTTTCGTTTCTTTTTGTGTGTTTGTTTTATTACAGGAATCATGTTTTTATAGGTTATTCTTTATTCTTTCTTTATTCTTTCTTTATTCTTCTCCCCTGTCTGCTGTATCCCCATGTCAAGCCTGCGTCTCTGTGTTATGTTTACTGTTTTACTTTGAAAGTCCGTGTCTCATGTTAATGCATCTGCTTTTGCTTCCTTTGTCTCGTCAGCCCTGATTTTTCCCAGCTGCGTTTCCCTCCTGCCTCTCATTCCCTGATTGCTCCCTCTGTGTATTTAAGCCCTGTGTTTTCCTGTGTCCCTGTCGTGATCTACCTTCACCTTGCTGTGTGTGCTGTCTGCATGCCAGTTCAGGTTATTGTTATTTTCAGTTTAGTACAATAGAACCCTGACTTATGAAATTAATTCGTTCCCGAGGGTCTTGCGTAAGTAGAGAATTTTTGTTATTCGAAGCACCCATCGCGCCTTTTGAGTGAACAATAGGCTAATTGAGAGGTGAAACGTCTTCAAGTAACTTAAAGAAGTCCAGACGCTTTTCTTTGCAAGCTCCTTTGACTACGATGACCTGGATGACTGAGAACCTTCACAGACAATAGGCTAATTGCTAACTGCAACAACAATACGTCGTTCAAGTGGAACAGCGAAGCGCAAGTACGAAAGCCAAGGGGGTTGTCACATGATTCAGAAGGCATTGTAGGCATTCTGGGCTCAGCCAATCAGAGCCAGCGGATTTTGTTACGCGGGCATTTTGCCGTAACACGGGCAAAAATATTGCCGCTAAGTGCCTTCGTAACTTGAATTTTTCGTTAAATGGGGTATTCGTAAGTCGGGGTTCCACTAATTTGTATTCTCAGTTTTGCTAGTTCGCTGCTTGCCATCTAGCAATAAATCTGAGTTTGAGTTTACTTTCTGCCTCCGAGTGTCTGCACATTGGGTCCTCCTTACCACCACTCCACCTACACACAGCCTTCACATGACACCCAGAGCAAAAGGTTTTGTAGAATAGGCGGTATGGACACCTGAGAACTTCACAACAAGTTATTCTTTCTGTTCAGCTGTTCAACCCACGAAACAAGTCGGTCATTTTGGTCATTACAGAACCCACATGCAGCCATCAGGTAATAGCAGCTGTAGGGCAAAATGTAGATAAAACCTTTAAAATAATTTAAAATATATGAGCCAGAAAACTAGCTAGATAAGTAGTTTTAGAATAGTAGTGACTCTAGATGTATATTTCTTTCAGTTTAAAGAAAAATATGTCTCATAGATCAGAAGAAGAGAGACACTGAAAGTAAAAAATAAAGAATGTGCATCACTGTAGTGGTAGATGCAGTCAGTCTTAATAAAATTCTAATTTGTGTTGGGAATAATCTAATTGAGGTAATGCCTTACATTTAGGGCAGCAGTGTTTTATTGATTGGTAGACGTGAATAATGGCACAACTTTCAAGGTCAAACACTCCACTGGCCAAATCTACCATCACAATAAGTGGTATAACCTCTTAAAACTTGTGTTTTGTGTGCATGAGTCATTTTGATTTCTAAACTAAATCAGAAGCGATTTCCATGATTTCTTTTTTTTTTTTTTAATTTCCACTGTGTGATCTTTAAATTGACTTTTTTAGAATAATAAATGGACCGTAGAGTGGACCGAGGGAGTGTGAGCAGGACAAACAACCAAACATTGGGGAAATTGGTGAAAATTGAGTTGGTTGGCAAGTCGGTAACATTCATCCATGGCATTATTTGTTGGGGCTTTACGATTTTGTAAATAAAATCCAGAAAGGTGTGCAACTTTTAATAATTAGGAGAAAATATTAGATGGTGAAAGATAAATGTTGGTGTGTATGGTGGAGAGATATTGAAATTGCAACTTAAAGTCTATGATGGGGGGATGTTAAATGTTTTAATTATTTTGGATTTCTGTGTTTTCTGTGTGATCAGGAGTTTGTAGTCTGTGTCTATTTGGTTCCACATTTCCTTATGATGTCCTGCTAACTGAAATGTAGAAATTTAAGTCCTCACAGTAGCGTTACAAGACCTGAAGCAGAATTTGTTTGTTTTTTTAAGAAATAGGTATTTGATATATGTCAAATATATACTAGTGCTCAATGATTGTAACTATCCTCAGAATTTTTCAACCTCTATCGTCTTTTTTGTTGCTATGCTTACATTTCTTTCTATGTGCTGTATTGTGTAATTAATGTAACAAAGGATACGTAATAGCAGTTAAGCCAAAGTATTTGGGTTCAGCTCATACTTACAGTCATAAGTATGAGCTGATAGTTTTCTTACTTTGTTTCTTTGTTTTTGTTGTTGGCTTTTGTTTGTTTATTGTTTTGTGTTTGTTTTGTTTTTTGCTCATTGTATTTAATTACTGTCTGTTCACACTGCATTTTCATAAAATCGAACGAGCCTGTGCCTAATTGTCACCAGATCTCTCTCTCTCTCTCTCTCTCTCTATTTTTTGCTCTTTGTTTCCTTCCGGCCACTTCTGGCCTGGGGCTCGGTTTCATACTCATCCTTGCAGTCTGCCTGCCAACACCTCTGCCACAGCCATCTTATCCTCATCACCCACCACCAGCTCTCCCTGCTTCCCATTCAACTACACTGCTGCATCATTTGCAGTAAAGTCAGTCCTCTGCTTCTGCCATTATCTCACTTTTATCTCTCTTTCTACAGAGACAGAGAATGTGTAGGCCTATATTACTGCATTTATACTGCATGATATCGTGTGATGGAGAATACAACACAGCTTGAGGTATCATTTCAACATGTTCAATACCAAGAGTCCTTATTGAGGCTGTGGGGTAAAATGACATACAAGAAAAGAAACGGGATGGGTTTAATCGAACAATATGTGACTTGCAATATGTGCAAATGGTCGACTTTAATTCAAGAGGTTTAACTGTTTAGGAATTGCAGCCATTTTTATACATAGTGTCCCATTTTCAGATGCATAAAAGTAATTGCACCAGTGACTGACAGTTATGTCATTGTTCAAAAACTTATGGAGCTAACTGTCAAGATGCACTCGAACAGAGTGAGAATGTCATAATTAAAGTTTGCTGAATTCAGTTGAAATATAAATCAATATGAGCCCTTGCTGTGCTATGCCAATACAGTGAGTAATTTTTGTGGAGGTTCCATCCCATTAAACATACTATCTTTGTTGACATAGAGCAGTTGATAAACTGTATATAAAGTGGGGGGTTTTTATGCTTGCAAGCCAATCAGGCACAAAGATGTTCTGGTGTGTGCAAACCACAATGAATGAATAAAGGAGCTGATTGTATAGCATAAATTAAAGCCAAACAAATCTTTCAAATTACCTTTTAGAAATGCTTCTTCGGTGGTGTATTTTTATGGCCTGATTATGATCACAAACACCATTGTGACAGTGGTGCAATTCTATTAATATAACTCATTTGTGCTGGTTGTCTCAGATTGTAATTGCCCCTTGTGAATTATAGTAATTTCTTATTGGGTTTAAAGTAATTATCTTTTTTTTATGTTCATCTGCGTTATCTTTGTCACAATTAGAAACTTTATACAGTTTTTATAATTAGCCCTGGCTCAACTATAACACATTAGATTATCTAGTTGTTTTTACAGAAATGTCCAAGGTGCCAGACATAAGCTATGTAAAGTCCTTATAGCAGTTCTAATCTTTAACATACATAATGAGAGCTTCACATATTGGTATTGTATATAAAATATGCATTCAGAGTAGTAGAAGTGCTTTGATTTTGTAATAAGCTTTAAACACACAGAAAAACACCTGATATTCCCTTAAAACACAGGAACCTATAGCAATATGATCAGTCCCATCAACAGGTGAGCTGACCTTTCTAAGGCTTGCTATATCAGCAGAATCACAATGTACATGACTCAGGTGTGAGTATGCTCAGCTGTATCTGTTTTTTTTTTTTTTTTCCTTTCTCTTTTCATCGCCAGTCGTTTCTATGCATTGTTGCAAACCTTTGGTTTTTTTTTAAGCATTTACGTATGGTACCAATGTCCAAACTTTTGACTGATATTGTATTCCCTAAATTTGAAAATATCCCAATCTAAGGAGTTTGGAAAGAAAAGTGATTGGACTTCTTTAAGTTTCTTGAAGACGTTTCACCTCTCATCCGAGAAGCTTCCTCAGTTCTAAGAGCAATTGGTGGAGAGTCCCAGATTTTAAGCCCTATTGAGAGGGTCCCCTAGAGGGTCGGGGACCCCTATTGATCCTCTACCTATTCACATGAGCAAAGGTGTGAAAACGGGTGTGGGTCACTATCAGTGTTGGGAAGGCTACTTTTAAAATGTATTCCACTACAGATTACAGAATCCATGCCTCAAAATGTATTTTGTAATGTATTCTGCATTCTGTTACGTTACTCTCATTGAGTAACGTAACAGAATACTTTGGATTACTTAATATATTATCATGCTTTTTTACAACTACATGAATACACACAGTACTATTGCTGTGTGATTTATTACTATTACTGAAGGTTATTCGCCATACCAATACCAACTAGATTTTTAAATCTTGATATAAAATAACAGTAGGTGGACATTAGGTAAGGCTGCACTTTTTGCAGTGATCTCATATAGAAAACTATTCCGCGCGTATATAAAACAGGTCCACGGCTCTGAACCGTAGTAAAGGGACCTCTGGCTAATACGGTGGGTTCGTGTCGGGCTCGTAGCCGAAAACTAGCTTTACTTTGTTGTCTGGGTCAACTTTGCTAGCGAGAGACAGAGAGAGGAGTTGAAAGGCTGCTCCAACGGAACTTATTGTTTCGGAGAAAAACAAGAACACAGTGTACAGTCGAGTCTTAATAACTTACTTACAACTGGGCTCGTCAGGCACTCTTTTTGGCTGCAGTGGTTATTATGATATTTACATGCTTCCAGCTCCCGTTTCTGCTCGGTGACAGCTCGTACTTTTCCACTTCCTTTTTCTCCCTCCCTCACGCTCACAAACACATAACGGGTATGGCAGTCCAGTCTCCCTGCAGCACGGACAACACTGCCCATGAGGCTACATTCTTTAGGGCGATGCCTGTAACACTCTGCCTATTGCCTTCATATTAAATCATTTTTTTAAATATTTCTTTACGTCATTATGAGACGTGAGATTGAGACACAGGCATTTGAGCCTCTTAATGCGTGTTTTATTTGGGTTTCCACCCGCGTGGAATTACCAAAAATAGAGAGGGCATAGCCTAACATATCAAACAGGAAAAGACCGTCGTTTAATCATCATAAGTCATATTTTGTATTTTAAATACGTAACGGCGGTACATGTATTCGGTTACTCCCCAGCATTGGTCACTATCAGCCAAGGTTTCAGGTGAACCCATTGTGAGACCTTGCCCCACCTTTATATGTGACTTAATGAGCTCAAATGACCCAAGATGTTGGGTAGTCTGTCTTCAAGAAAATTAAAGAAGACCAGTCACTTTTCTTTCCAAGCTCTTTAGATTACCATGACCTGGATGACTGAGAGCCTTCATAGACAAAATAGAATTTAATTTTTTAAAAATTCTATAAAAAAAATATCCCAGTTTTTTGGGAATTGTTGCAATATTATTTACAAATTTGAAAAAAAAACCATGAACAAGCCTTTCACTTTGTATCAAAGTTTATCGCCTAGCATATTGAAATGTTGATTTGCATTATATTTACAGTGGCTTGCAAAAGTATTCGGCCCCCTTGAACTTTTCCACATTTTGTCACATTACAGCCACAAACATGAATCAATTTTATTGGAATTCCACGTAAAAGACCAATACAAAGTGGTGTACACGTGAGAAGTGGAACATAAATCAGTGGCTTTCTTCTTGCCACTCTTCCATAAAGGCCAACTTTGTGCAGTGCACGACTAATAGTTGTCCTATGGACAGATTTCCCCACCTGAGCTGTAGATCTCTGCAGCTCGTCCAGAGCCACCATGGGCCTCTTGGCTGCATTTCTGATCAGCACTCTCCTTGTTCGGCCTGTGAGTTTAGGTGGACGGCCTTGTCTTGGTAGGTTTACAGTTCTTCCATTTCTGAATGATCACTTGAACAGTGCTCCGTGGGATGTTCAAGGCTTGGGAAATCTTTTTGTAGCCTAAGCCTGCTTTAAATTTCTCAATAACTTTATCCCTGACCAGTCTGGTGTGTTCTTTGGACTTCATGGTGTTGTTGCTCCCAATATTCTCTTAGACAACTTCTGAGGCCGTCACAGAGCAGCTGTACTTGTACTGACATTAGATTACACACAGGTACACTCTATTTAGTCATTAGCACTCATCAGGCAATGTCTATGGGCAACTGACTGCACTCAGACCAAAGGGGGCTGAATAATTACGCACACCCCACTTTTCAGTTATTTATTTGTAAAAAATGTTTGGAATCATGTATGATTTTTGTTCCACTTCTCACGTGTACACCACTTTGTATCGGTCTTTCACGTGGAATTCCAATAAAATTGATTCATGTTTGTGGCTGTAATGTGACAAAATGTGGAAAAGTTCGAGGGGGCCGAATACTTTTGCAAGCCACTGTAAATATAATGCAAATCAACATTTCAATATGCTAGGCGATAAACTTTGATACAAAGTGAAAGGCTTGTTCTTTTCAATACTTTTGCAAGCCACTGTATCTGTTTTTCACTGAGAATAACTTTACAATCTAGTATTGTAATGTTTCTGTTTTTTAATACATCCTGTTCCCATCCTGTCATGACTTCTGGCGTGTTCCTGAATAAATCAAAGTTGAAATTTCATATCTCAATAAAATCTGGAACACCACCTCAACTCGGATTTCCTACTTGCAAAGTAGGAGCAGCAACCCGAGTTGGCCACAGTGAACCTAAGCAGTAGTCACACAGTCATCTGTAAAGCCACTGTTGTTTGACTCGCTAAATAATCTATAAACAGAGCAATGTGCTGCAGTGGCATTTTTTGCTGTATGCTGTATTCCCTGTGATAACTGAATGGCTCTACCTTGCTACGATGCTAAATAAATCCATTTTTCCTCACTTTTTCTGGAACACGCTAACCCATGAATGACATTGCTCGAGAGTTCAGAGATGTCTAGAATGCGGCATTCTAAACATGCAGCTCTTAATGCATTACCTTTATGACAGAATGGAGCTCTGTGCAGCACAGCCAAAGTAAGGACATCTGACTGGTGGACATCCCTGCCTAGGAAGCCAGTGTTTTATAAGAAGTCATTTGTGCAATCATGAGTTCTATGAACAGAATATACAGGGAAAAAGGGAATGTAAGTAACTCCATGAATGACATTACAGGCTTAGGCTAATAACAAGTGAAGTGAGACTGAACTTAAATTTAAAACGCTTCTTAAACTATTTTATGATATTTTGGTCCCAACCTCAACTGAGTGTCAAGGAAACCCTTTATACGTTATATCAGTGTCAATTTACAACCTTTGAAAAATAAATGTGAGCCCTAGCTGCTTGAGAAATTTTCTAAATTGGTATCAATTTGATGAATACTTGATACAGAAAATGTAATGCATATGAAATGAATTGATCAAGAACCAAAGAGCATTCAAAGCAAAATCACTGACTTCACACTTGATAGGAAAAAGCATTTATTAAAGTTATATTTTATGTAGATCTTTTGTAATTTATATGAAAATTATACAGAAAATATTGGACTCATGGATAATGGCACTTAAATGCCTTGAAACTCGTTTCTTAATTTGCTATAGTGCTAATCTAACACTTGTTTAATTCATGAAAATCCCATTTTGAAAAGTTTCTGTTTTGCTCTATGTCAGGTTTTTCCCTCGTTCTTTTCTTTTTTTCTTTTCTTCTCTGGTTTCCATTATCTTCTTGCAGTTTTTGAAGCAGCAAATTAATGCAATTCTTATAAGCAAGGTGATAAAAATGTATTATGAATCTCCTGCACTTTTGAACCTCACCGTGTGTGAAAATGCATTAAACTTAGAAGGAACAGAAGAAGATGAGAAACCAAAAAAAAGAGTGAGAGAATGGGGGAGGACAAAAAAGGGAAAACTTCACAATAGTGCATTGTCAGCAGAAGGACCAGGGTGATCTTTCATATTGAGATGTTTGTGCGTGTGAGTGTGTGTGTGCGTGAGTGCGTGTGCATGCACGCGTGCATGGATGTGCATGCACGTTATCTTTGTGAGGTCCTATTTAAATGTTAGACCCTGAAAGTCTTCAATTGAAAGATATTTTCACTGTGTGGATTTTTCTTTTGTCCTGTCTAACTCCCAACCAGTCACACAGCAAATGGCTTCCCTTTCCCAAGCCATGTTCAACCAGAGGTTTTTTTTTCCTGTTAAAAGAGAGTTTTTCCTTCCCACTTTTCCCAAGAGCTTGCTTAGGGGGATTGTTTGATTTTTTTTTTTTTCAGTTTTCTCTGTGTTATTGTAGGGTCTTTACCTTAGTATAAAGCAACTTGTGGCAATTGTTGTTGTGATTTGGTGCTATAAAATAAAACTGAACATTAAACTGAGTATTTTTGGAACATGAGAATGTTTCCATTGTTTGTTGTCAGAAAGAACTTCAAGAGTCTGGGATTTGAGTTAGTGGGTTGAGGCATTTATGGCAAGAAGCTCGTCAAAGTATTATGTTAGTGACAGGTCCTCACACATATATAAGTACAGATATGTGCATAAAACCTGTATGTCAGACATAAAACAAGATTGACTAGCAGGGGTGAGAAGATGATGAGAGGAAAGAAATGCAGCAGGTAACAACATTTATCAGGACAGATGAGAAATACTGTCAGTGTGTCTTTTTATGTTCATGCATAGTGTGCAAAAAGAGGGTACAAGAGGCAGTGTAGGGAGCACAGTATCGAGTCACACTAAAGTATGCAGATTAATATGTATGAGACCATCATATGGATAAATATAGTAATATCACACTTCTGGTCCTGCATACTTATCTGAAATGAACAATCGCAGTAAACACATTTATTAAATAATGCACACATACACACACACACACACACAGAAAGTCTATTAGAAACACTTGTAGTTTATGTCACCCCTTTAGTACTGTCTCTATTGCACATATCCCATGAACAACTACTTCATTCCCTCCTCTTTATCTCCTCCTCCATCCCTCTTACTAAATTAGATTTTCACCATTTAAAAAAATGACTGACTTTTTTTTTAGAAAACACTTTCTGCTAGTTCATACTACCATTCTTACTCTGGACTGTTGACATAAATTTAAAAATATATACTTTAAAAATATAAATGCAGCCAATAATGACAAAATTCTCATTAGATTCAATCCAACTGCCTTACCTTTTCCAGAGCATTCATCTGCATATCACAACATTTTTTTGTTTGTTTGCTCAGTTACTTAGATGACTCATATGAATACAGCAGTCTGGAAAAGAACATTTGAACAGGAATCAATGCTTTCCTGTTAAAAACTAACTACACCCTATGATTCAATAGCCTATAGCACCACCTCTAGCAGCAATAAGTTGAAGTAATTGTTTTCTGCATGCATTTGTCAAGCTCTTATATCATTGTGGTGTTACAGCATTGCTTGAGTTCACTGAGGTTTGTGCAAACCTCTTTAAAGAACTGGTCACAGCATTTCAGTTTGGTTGAGGTCTGGACTTATCCTTGCAAAACTGAGTCTTGCATCTCCAATTTGGCCTTGTTGGTCCAAAGCACATTATTTTACACGTCTTGCAGTTTGCTGAGATGCAATTTTTCAAAGTTTAGCAATGCTGCAATATTCTTTTTGGCAAAAAATAAGCCCATCCTGGAAACCCTTACAAGCAAGCTGTTTTTAGTCTTTTTCTAATTCTGTCATGAAAGCCCAGTTAGGATAATGATATGTTTTAAGTACACGTGTACACCTTGCCACATGTGGCCTCAATAGCTCACATGGTGATGGGATGGGGCAGCATCTCACAGAGGTTTCAACTGTCAGACCAGGTGATCGTAATGGCCCATGCCTTTTTTTCACACCTTGGCTTGTGTGACAACTCACATGATCACGGTCATGTTCATTTCTATTACCTAGATCAGCGGTCCCCAACCTTTTTTGTGCCACGGACCGGTTTAAGCCCGACATTATTTTCACGGACCGGCCTTAAGGTGTCACGGATAACTACAACAAAATAGAACTAGTACCGGTACCGAAAAAAAGAAGATTTATTCATAACACACCTGAAAAGACCCAGGAAAACCGAGTAAACGATAAAAACGATAACAAAATAACGCTGAAAACGGATAAAAACCCTGAAAACCATACATTTCACACCTGAGCCTCAACTCTCGTGGCCCAGTACCAAATGACTCACGGACCGGTACCGGTCCGAGGCCCGGGGGTTGGGGACCACTGACCTAGATCACCAGTTGATTTATAACTGAAGAAACCTCTCAGATGTGAGCCAAAATGTCATCAAAACCTGACATTTTTTAGAGCAGTTGCCTGCTGACTTTTTTTTTTCTCCTTCTTGTTGCCAGTTTCAAGCACAAGAGGATAGTTCACATTATTTTTCAGTCTTTTCCAGTAGAAGCTTATCTCAAGAACCAATGCTTAATGTATAACATGATGATTCAATTAAATTCATTGATTTTATATGAACTTTTAGTATGGAGTGGTAATTACAGTGTTGGACTACAAACACCCTTTATTCCCTAATTAAATGTGGAAAAGGGTATGACAGCATAAGAGTTCAGTTTACACTATTGTATATAATCTTATGAGTCAATCAGCATTCTTTCACATGAATGGCAAATCTATACTGTGTCTGCAAAGGTGTACAGTGTTTGCCTGATGGTGTGTGTTTGTGTGTTTGAAAGTCATGTTGGTGTACAAGGGCATTTGCAAGTGATCACTGGTGAATGTGTATAAATAAATGCACTCATGTGCGAGTTTCTCTTTGCAGAAATGATGATCTGCAGGCTGGTAATCATCACCTATCTACCTTGAGATTTGAGCTCAGAGTGGCAGAGTCTTCTCAAAGACAATCAGAAAGCTTTTGCATGGCATGAGCCTGTGCTCTGTTCTAAGGCATTAGTGTTTTTCACAGTGTGTTATTGTCTCTTTATTAGTATCTATGAGCTGATGATATGTGCTTGAGTGTTCATGAATAGATGTTGAGCCATAACGGCAACAGCCAGCAGATTGTTAGTGCTCTGGAGTTTTATATCATCTATCTTAGACTTTGATAAAAAAAAATTATACCTTTAGACTTCGTGTTCTCCATAAGCGCATACTCCAGACTGAGAGCTATGGAACATGGTTGTGCTCAACTATGAAAATCAATGCAGCTTCATTTTCTGAACTTTGTCATTCCAAATACTATTTCACACAAGTTACACCCTTTAATAGGTTTCCCCTACTATTCTCTGTGGATCAACACCAAGAATAATGCATGCAGCACTTATTTACCCAATTGGGACTTCCAATTTCTTCCTGGCACTGGCAGCCAATAGATAGGATTCTTAGGCCACTGCATTTGCTTCTATCAAAACAAATACAGTTAAAAATCATTTGAAAATGAAATTGAAAAACATCATCAGTCTATTCATCCATTTTGGACAAGGAAGCCTTTTCACCTCTGTGACAAGTGTTTACACAAACCATTTGACTAAGAGAAGCTACATGTATGTGGAATTAAGTATCGTATGAAGATCAAGCTTTTTTGATGTGAAAGAAGAGTAAAAAAAAAGTCCTGTTACGGGACTCAGGAGTGGTGCCACAATAATAAAGATAAAATTCCTGCAATTGCAGATAAAGTTCAGGAGCAATAAAGACGGTGCACTCGGTTTGGCTAGTAGTAGTAGTAGTGGCCGGAAGTCAGCAATTGGGGCACACCTGCCTTGAAATCAATAATTCCACCTGTGGTGTTGCTCCATTTTTCTGTTATTCTGTAGAGTCCATGTGACAACATAATATATTACAGATATTAGTCATTTCCAAAGTCGTTTTAAGTCCTCATAGTCACAGAAAATAGCCAATAAACAAATTAAATCAATTAAATTAAAAGATTAACACAAACATGGACACATTTTGGGTGTGCCACAGTTTGAAATCAGAGTATGGCATGAATGTGCTTATCTGGGCCTAGATTAAGGAATATATATTATATATGAGCTGCTGTAGTGACACTATCCTCTTTTCTCACACAAACCCCTCTGCATGCCCTCCTTCAATACAGCCGTGAACCTCTTCTGGGGTTTTCTTCTTTTCCTTGCCACCTCCATTTACTAATTGGTGTGTGTGATCTGGTTTCCTGGACAGATAAAGCTGGACATCATCTGCATGGCACCTGAATCCTGTGAAGAAGAACAAGACCTCCCCCATGTTCCATTTACATGAACAGATATGATTCAAAACCACTATACCACAGTACATTTAATACTTATGACGTTAAGTTTTAATCTCACTAGTAAAATATTGTGGTCAACACTGCACTGAGATCTAGCAGGACAAGCATAGACTACTTCACTGTCAAAGGCCGTAAGAAAATCCTTTGTAACTTTCACTTGTGTTGTTTCTTGTGGGGACCTTTTATGATCAGAATTTTTCAGCCCTGTACTAAAAGTTTGATGACTGCCTGCTGTTAGCAGCCCCCTTATTTGAGCTGCCAAACTTCTTCATTCAGTACAAGTAGATCATATCAGACCTCGGTGCTGTTCAGTTCTTCATTCCACAGATTCATTATTGGAAGTCTACTGTTGTAATGTTAACTGGCTTTTGCTTCTTGTTGGGTGACGGGTCTTTCTCCCATATGTTCATTAAATGTTGATCAGTTTCAACACTCAGCTATTATTCCCTAATAGCTGAGAGTACATCTAGGGTGAATCTTTGGAGAACAGGTTTATTCTCTTCGCCTCTGCTTCTCTGGTATATCTCTTCAACCTAGTGGCCAGAGCTTTGAGCCTTTGTTTGGCAGTTCTAGGAAAATGAAGAAGAGACAGAAAAAAAATCATGTTTATATCCAGATTTTTTAGGCCCCTTCATAGTCCTTCTCATTGAACCTAGAATAGATAACCTTCTGCCTTCTAATGATTCTGAATGGTATTCCAGCAGGCACTGGTATAAAGACAAAACTGTTGCACCACACCATCACTTCTTTTCCTCATAATGTAGTCACCATCAAAACAGCACATGGAATGACAAACAGAAAAAAAATAACTATGTTAACTACATTGAGAATTCATTGGAAATTCAGCCTTTCATTGCCATAACTCCTCCAACACTCCTTATTTTACAAAGAGGAGGATGGAAAAAAGCATGTTCCTTATGCTTTTTTCATACAACAATCCCTGAGTGGATCCTACTTGTTCTGTTGTTAGTCAGTTGTCTAATTCTAACAGGCAAATGCTTCTATTCTTCAAACTGAAGTCACAGGTCATTGGTGGCTGTTACTTGCTTATTTTTAAAACAGCAGTCATTTTCTGGACACAGATGGTTATCAACAGGGCTAACACTGCTATTGTATAAAGCAATACAAAGTAAAAAAAAAAAAAAATATATATATATATATATATATATATATATATATATATATATATATATATATATATATATATATATATACACTTTTAAACTCCAATAATACAGTTGAGTAGTATGCTAAGGTCACATGAAAAACAAAGTTGGATGACAGCTGGTTGCCTGTTTTGAAGCCCTTCAAGAAAAGAAATGGTTCTTATATAGCACTTTGCTAATCATGCACTCATACCACTTTATACAACATATCTCATTCACCCAAGCAGTTTTTTCTACACTTAAGTGCTTTCTAACATTCACACACATTCATACTCCAATTAAAGCATTTAAGGGGAACTTTATGTTCAGTATCTTGCCCAAGGATACTTAGGCATGCAGACTGGAGACAGCCTGGAGCCAGGGATCAAACTATTTAGATGACTTGCTCTATCTCCCGAGCCACAGCAAACCAAAAAAGTCTGTTCAAAAGCTGGTGGCAACAGTGAAAAAAGATGTATAGACAACCAATCCAGACACCATTTCCTAGGGCTATTAAAAAGAGTAAATATGATTGATGATCAGCCAGAGAGCTGTGGCACTTCCTGGTCAAAATATCTATGTCATTGTATAGCTAAACTTTGGTTTCTTAATTAAAGACTTATTTTCTAGGTACTTAAGTATCATCCTAATCAATACATAGGACTCTATTTTAAGAGTACATAATTATGACTTTGGGGGTTTTTTTACCTTTAAAAACTAAAAATCACAGTGCAATACAACAGCACTCAGACAGCGCAACTCCCCCCGGTGTGCAAAGGCTATACTAAAGTATTTACGTTTTATGATGTTTTTATTACAACGTGCTAATGTCATCATGCTTTGATTTGATATTTAATATTATTTTTTCAGTCATCACATATTACACAGACCGTATAATAAATTCATATAAGATCCATGACTTTTTTACAAATTTATATAACAATATGACGACGCTTGGGCGTCATATTGGGCGCAGTGAAGTGAAGGTCAAGGTCAAATACTTAGGCACATGTACAAGGCCTAATATATTGTTGTTGTTGACCTTGGCTGGACCTTCTCCTAAATTAAATCTGCTTGAGCTGGTATTGGTGTCTATCATCACACACAATTTAAAAACGATATCTTGAATCTTGTGTATATATATATATATATATATATAGATATATATATATATATATATATATATATATTCTATCTCAGGCTCTACCAAGTTTTATGCCTAACTGAAAACAGGAACAGGAAATATGGTAAAGTATAGTGTACATTAGAACATGACCATTTTCATGTGTGTGCATTTAGCTAATGCATGACCTGGTATTCTGATTTGGTTTTAATGGACAGGTGCATCATTATATTCCTGAGAAACCTAGTTAGAAGTTTGCGCTTTTCTCCCCTGGACAAAATTTCCTGCAGTCCCACACTCCCACACACAGGCAAATCTGGGGCAGAGAAAACAGCCAGCTCTAATGTTGTTAGAATATGATGAGCATTGACTAGTGAAGAACCTGTGAAGTGAAAAATGACTTCTGAAGGTGTTCAACAATCCACCTCACCCAAAAGTTATCCAAAGACATACAGGCCAAAGTTTCACTGAACTTTACTTGTTAGAAATTTGCACTGAAAAAAGACCCAAACTAATATTTTCTGAAGTGTTTGGTAAACATATTGTGAAGTTCTGATGTGAGGCGCTCTATTGTTCATCAGCTTTCAAACCTCCTACCTGTTTCCTCTTTATCAGGTCCACTTGTCATAAAGTCAGTTTCAATCTCTATTTCATGGGTTTTTAACAAGGCATATTGTTTTGAATTCTTCTCAAGCCACTGAAAAATCTTTTCTTTTCCTATTTATTAATGTATTCTCACACACAACTCAATATCAATCTCTAGGTATTTCCGCTATTTATATACTGACTTCACTAAGCTATTTCTGGTATTTACACCACTGGGATGGTAAATTCAAAGAAATTATTTAAACACCGACTCAATATTGAGTCAATATTGAGAGATAGCACTAATACTTTATACCATATGAATTGTATTGTCTAACTTCTGTAATAATAATAATAATAATAATAATAATAATAATAATAATAATACAACTTAGTGGCAGTTAATTGCTGGTAAATGCTACTGACTTGCTTACATGTCTGTTTTCTGCTTTTCAAGAAAAAAGCTACACCCCATCATTCCTGCACAGCTCTGTAACAGAATTTGCATTTTCTGGAAGCAGAGCATCTGGGCTTTGTGCATACCCAGTGCTTCTATTTTTACCCTCCGCTTATTATGAGCCTGAGGTCTACACTGGTGTTGCTTTGTCAGAAATTACAACCAAGGAAATTATGGTTGTGTGTATGTGTAGGAAAAGCTGTATGTGTGCAATGTTATTACTCATACTTGACTAAATTTACATTGTCCTCTAAGTCAGCAGGGTGGCATAATATATGTATATATATCTGTGTCTGTGTGTGTGTTTGTGTGCGCTTGTGTGTGTGTGCACGCTCGCTTGTGTGTTTCACTGTGGACTACTTGACCTCCTCTCCACCTCTTCCCTGGTCCTGCTGCCTTCATTACCATCAGCATACTTCACACTGCTGCTGTCTGCCCACACACTGAGGCATATACAGGACAAAAGACAGATACACACAGAGGCACGGCATAGAAGGACAGCTTCGCTTTACTGATCACGTCACACTCTGGATAGTTAGACAACAGTGAGTAAGGGTTCTGTCTAACTAAGTAGAGGACAGCATTACAACATTAAATGCATGTCAGCCTTTATCATTTACATGCTAGTTTTTTACGTTTCTGAGAAACAAGCCATGGACAGTTTAAAAACTGAAGAAGAGATGGGACATTTTTAGACAATTACTCCTTACAAAAATGATTCAGTTCAGTCAATATTTTTAGGATTCTTGCTTGAACAGCCTCCTTCATGTGAGTCCATAACATCTTGATTGGTTTAAGGTCTTACCTTTGAAATACTAATTGTAAAACTTTTAAAGGAAAAGAAAAGAAAGTTAATTTAGAACATGTTTGAAAATTAGTGTCTAATAGTGAGATGGTTTCATTATTTCATATATATCTATGAATGTATATGTATGAACTTTCATTAATCTCACTTCATGATCTCATATAACATTCTTTTCATCTTAGCTTATATTTTGCAAACTTGGGACATATTGCAGGGTTGTTTTTTGTTTGTTTTTGCTTTGTTTGTTTTAGATTCTGAGTTGTTGATGCCTTCCCATTTAACAATATCAAATTAATCCATTTCATAGTCAATGCATTACCAAAAATTTTAACACATTTTGGAGATTTTTGCAGGTAAACACCTGCAGAAATCTTGCTTTTGGTGTGGCTTCTTTTTTTTTTTTTTTTTTACCTATCCGGTCTTTAAGTGATGACATGACGAATCCTACTTCCGGGCCTAAAGTAGTCTGCGTTTAATATGGCTTTTGTGTTGTTAACATGTTTAATGTTTTGTATTTTCTTCTATTTAGTCTCAAGCTCCTAAAAACAGTCAGTGACCACTGTTGACCTCCCTCGGCTTTTATTACCGCTAATCATTTATTTAAGCTCAGTTTTTAAAACCTTACAATGTAACTACAGCCCAGCCCATGCAGCAGTATATGAATGACTAACCTCATATTGTGGATGGATTATCTCAGTTGTTCTCCTAAATGAAGTTTGGTCCGTTTAAAGCATCCTGCCATGAGATTACATTTGTTCCTAACCACCGAGAATCTTCACATTAACTTTTATCGAGTGGAAAAAAGTTAGCGTGTTCATATTATGCTCACATAGCTGTGTCGCTAGCAGTCACGTAGCACATCGTTATATACCAGCTAGCCAAACTTCAGTAACCCTACAAACGTCACTGCTGTTTAGTTTTCTGTCTTCATTTATGTTGGAAGTGATAGCAGAGCTGTACGTTTTAATTTGTTTCCAAAATCAGTCAGTACATGCAATATTGTATTTAGATGGAAGCTAGCGAGCTAACTTCCAGCTAATTTCTAACTCCGTTAAATGTCATAAATTCCGTTTTTATGGATGCCTGGATGTTAAACTCAATTGTTACACATGGTAGCACAGAATGCTGATCATTTTATTAAAGATGAAAGACTTTAGACAGTTTTTCAACTCTCAGTGATGCCACAGTGATCGTTTGATTTATGGACCCGCATCGGAGTTTAGGCCCAGACACGGCTAGTGACGTCAGACTTAACGACCGGATTTCAAGATTCCCCCCTTTTTTAGCAAGATCTTGGCAGGATCCCCTTTCGAAGGTAGAAGAATAAAAACATTCCAGAATTTCCCCCTTTTCAGACAGCTTTTCTCATTATTGACTGATGATCACCCAGGTCTTTAGAAATACTTTAGTAGCCTATTCTAGCTTAATTCATCTTTATATTGCATCTTCACCTAAAGGTCCTGTGAAAAATGTTTCGATGAAGAGACAGCTCAGACCAAACGCTTTTTTGAAAACACTCCACTTTGTGATTTATCATATTCTGTATGCCTTTTTTGTAATGGGTGCCTCAGTAACCCACACTTTAATTCTTCTCTCCTTAATTGTCTCGAAGGAGTTTTCAGAGAAGCTATTAGCGCAAAGGTTTACTTAGTTTTTCAGCCTTCCCCCAAAAATGAGTAAATCTCTTCAATTAAGACATTTAATGTACAACTGTTTGTGTGTTAATAGCATAGTCAGATGGTTTTTTTTGTTTAGTTTTTTGCTATAATCATGACTTAGAAGATTAGACGAAGTCATTTTTTGTGAATACAATGAAGAAATCTTTTTTCTTCGTCTTTTTGCTTGTGCATTTCTTTATGTGAATAGATGACGTGAGAACAGCAGCTCCCATTAACCTACCATTTCACAGTCCACAAAGTGCTATAATCTGAGAGAGAACACACACATACATGTACACACACACACGCTCCTTTAACACACACTGCAAAAGTGTAGGAGGTGATTGCTTTGACTACACCTGTAATCACACCACTTCACAAGGCGTCTTTACAAGCTTGTCCCACACACACGGACAATACTGTATACAATATTTCCCTCTGGATGTTGTCACCATATCACATTACATCTGATTTAAGTTATTAAAGATTAGGCACCTGATGCCTAATAACCTTCAGATTGCAATGGGTAATATCAAAGTGTGTGCTATTGCAGCTTTGAGCTTTTGGTGTGTATATATGCATGCAATGTATGTATGGGCACAATTGAGTAACAAATTAATTATTTATCTAACATACATGTAGTAAGTGAGCATAATTGCAGCAGCCAGACCAAGCCCAGTGAAACACTGATAGGCTCCAACACCCCTATGACCATGAAACTGGTAACTCAGTTAAGAAAATGGTTGGCTAGATAGATGGATCTGTTGATTTTAAATATTTTTTTCATGCTAGTTATGCTACAAGTAACAAGTACAAGTAGTAAGATTATCGGGACTATTTTTGCTATTTCTTGTGCTTGATTTAAATCCTTTTGCACCACTCAAGATGGAGCAACTCAGCTGACAGTGGATTCATTTCTCATGGAAAAAGAGACTATGTGTAAGAAAGAAAGTAGAAATAAAATGGAAAAAAGGCCGTGTGGGAAAAAGTGAGATGGGCAGGGAGAAAATCAGTTTAGAAAATAGAGAAAAATGAGGAGGATGAGAGAGATTAAAGGTGACGTTAGGGATTTTGCTGGAAGCTTCAGCACTCTGCAGAATGTCAGTCAGCAAATTTTTACACACTGGGACACGATCCAAACCTAGCATCCAGTCTCTTGAGGGAGGACACTACGGACTTAACAGATCATTTTCCAAATGTATACGCCATAATAAATCTTTCCTTTGCATGGATCAAGCATTTGCATTAAATTATTCTGGCAATAATTTAATACCTCTATAATAATCAAAAGAAACCACATGAGGTCATGTACAGTGGGGCAAAAAAGTATTTAGTCAGCCACCGATTGTGCAAGTTCCCCCACTTCAAATGATGACAGAGGTCAGTAATTTGCACCAGAGGTACACTTCAACTGTGAGAGACAGAATGTGAAAAAAAAATCCATGAATTCACATGGTAGGATTTGTAAAGAATTTATTCGTAAATCAGGGTGGAAAATATGTATTTGGTCAATAACAAAAATACAACTCAGTACTTTGTAACATAACCTTTGTTGGCAATAACAGAGGTCAAACGTTTACTATAGGTCTTTACCAGGTTTGCACACACAGTAGCTGGTATTTTGGCCCATTCCTCCATGCAGATCTTCTCAAGAGCAGTGATGTTTTGGGGCTGTCGCCGAGCAACACGGACTTTCAACTCCCGCCACAGATTTTCTATGGGGTTGAGGTCTGGAGACTGGCTAGGCCACTCCAGGACTTTCAAATGCTTCTTACGGAGCCACTCCTTTGTTGCCCGGGCGGTGTGTTTTGGATCATTGTCATGTTGGAAGACCCAGCCTCGTTTCATCTTCAAAGTTCTCACTGATGGAAGGAGGTTTTGGCTCAAAATCTCACGATACTTGGCCCCATTCATTCTGTCCTTAACACGGATCAGTCGTCCTGTCCCCTTGGCAGAAAAACAGCCCCATAGCATGATGTTTCCACCCCCATGCTTCACAGTAGGTATGGTGTTCTTGGGATGCAACTCAGTATTCTTCTTCCTCCAAACACGACGAGTTGAGTTTATACCAAAAAGTTCTACTTTGGTTTCATCTGACCACATGACATTCTCCCAATCCTCTGCTGTATCATCCATGTGCTCTCTGGCAAACTTCAGACGGGCCTGGACATGCACTGGCTTCAGCAGCGGAACACGTCTGGCACTGCGGGATTTGATTCCCTGCCGTTGTAGTGTGTTACTGATGGTGACCTTTGTTACTTTGGTCCCAGCTCTCTGCAGGTCATTCACCAGGTCCCCCCGTGTGGTTCTGGGATCTTTGCTCACCGTTCTCATGATCATTTTGACCCTACGGGATGAGATCTTGCGTGGAGCCCCAGATCGAGGGAGATTATCAGTGGTCTTGTATGTCTTCCATTTTCTGATGATTGCTCCCACAGTTGATTTTTTCACACCAAGCTGCTTGCCTATTGTAGATTCACTCTTCCCAGTCTGGTGCAGGTCTACAATTCTTTTCCTGGTGTCCTTCGAAAGCTCTTTGGTCTTGGCCATGGCGGAGTTTGGAGTCTGACTGGTTGAGGCTGTGGACAGGTGTCTTTTATACAGATGATGAGGTCAAACAGGTGCCATTCATACAGGTAACAAGTGGGGGACAGAAAGGCTTCTTACAGAAGATGTTACAGGTCTGTGAGAGCCAGGGATTTTCCTTGTTTGAGGTGACCAAATACTTATTTTCCACCCTGATTTACGAATAAATTCTTTACAAATCCTACCATGTGAATTCATGGATTTTTTTTTCACATTCTGTCTCTCACAGTTGAAGTGTACCTCTGGTGCAAATTAAAGACCTCTGTCATCATTTTAAGTGGGGGAACTTGCACAATCGGTGGCTGACTAAATACTTTTTTGCCCCACTGTATTCCTAACTAGACGGTCAGGTGAATGTTAAATGCCATAGCCATAAACAAAACCATAAACAAAAACAAAACTCCCATGTCATCCACAAGTACAGTGAATTTAACAGCTTCTAAATAGCCCCTCTTTTTGTGAAATCATTTGGAATGGTCTTGATGACAAATGGAAAATCATCCCATTAGTCGTGTGAAAAAGTACAGCCCCTTTCAATTCTAAGGTTCTACTTTTCAAGACATGAAAAGTCATCTGGTCTTTACCAGGTCTACAATTACATAATGACTGCCTTAGATGAATAAAAGTACATGACATATTTTACAGTGTTGCTAATAGTTTAAAAAATTAAGCTGAAATGCAGAAACAGTGTGTAATAAACTAAGCACATGCCATGATTGAGCAGTTTATATAATCACTTTTATAGGTGATAACTTGAAGAACTGTGGCCCACTCGACTTTACAGTGTTGCTTCAGTTCATTCATGTTTGCATGCATTTCTTTATTCAAAGCTCTTTTAATGTCCTGCCACAGCAGCTGGATTGAGGTCAGGACTTTGACTGGGCCATTGCAACCCCATAATTCTTTACTTTTTCAGTCATTTCCTGATGTGCTTGGTAATCATTGTCCTGTTGCATGGCTTAGTTTCAGTCAAGCTTTAGGTGTTGGACAAATCGCTCTAGCATACTCTGGTATACAAAGGAGTTCATGTTCCACTCGATATCTGCAAGGTGCCCAGGTCCTGTATCTGCTCATAACCCCAAATAGTCACTTTTCTACCACTTTGTGTGACAGTTGGTATGAAGTGTTTCTGCTGATATGCTGTGTATTTTAGCCAGATGAATCTACTTTGGTCTTTTCTCTCCAAAAGACATTGTTCAGAAGTGCTTGGACACTAGAAAATGGTTCATAATGGTTCAGATATTTTTACCTGTAGTCCCTGGATTGGATTAACATGTGCAATGTTAGATTTTGTAATTAAAGTGTCATATTTAAAATACACATTTTCTTTCTGTTTACCCAGTTGATAATCAGCTGCAGGGCACAAAGAATAAGATGGAATCTTCAACTCAGAGTTTACTGCCAGGGTCAATGACTGTACAGTTGAGTTTACTCAAGAAAGAAACAAAGAAATTACATTGATTTTCACCATTCATCTGCTTTAGATAAAACTCCTTTTAACCTTGAATGAATTACATTACTCACATCCACTATCTCTCATCACACTGATTACAAATCAAACCTGTGGCAGCCACACAGTCCAGTGGAAAATATGGGGTTCGTGGGCTTCATGAAACTGCAGCACGCAGTGGAAGTCACAAAAAGTGTGACTGTGGGGCACACATTTTGAAGTAAAAAAGAGTCAATACATCCAGATAAAATACTTCATCTCTTGAAAGCAAAATTTCTTTCAATACTCTAGACACACCAACGCTCAGCATGCTCCGTTCCTCCTACTGTGTTGCACTGCAAACAACTTTCAGAATCCAACAGAATTACATTCCAAATCAAACCAAACAACAATATGAACATGTTTTATTGAGCTGCAATGAAACTCTCAAGAAGTTAGGTGTCAGAGGCAGAACAGTATTATATGAGCAAGGGCTATAAGTAGCAGTGACTAGATAGTGTAGATTTATAATTAAAATTTGCATCATATATTGATTTCAAGTGGTCAGAGGATTTGCAGGGAGCATATTTCAAAGGCCAAAGCAGTAAATATAGATGAAATAGATACACTTTTACATATGATTCCCTGAGATGTGTTCTTTCAACTTTGTGTTTAACTTGCAATGTATATTTAATCAACTTATCATGTCAGAGTCAAAGATTTCTGGTCATTTTATTCAAAGTATCTCTGCACTACTTGTTCCCTGAATTTACATGAAACAATGTACAGTTGACTGCAGTGCTATGATTCTGCAGTTATTTACCTTTAAACTGATTGTTTCAATTGTTTTTCTTTACATGTTTTTCTGAAGAATGTTTTCCAATTTATGTGTACTCAACTAAATTGTTTGAGTGATTTAGTCACCTCAACGGAATCCATAGAAGCCAATTAAGTAATCAAGTTTTGCTTATTTAGCACTGGAAACAAATCAAATGCAATTCAAAGTGCCACACAAAAGAGAGTCAACGAGAGAAACTTTTAGATTAATGCAAATTAAAACACTACAGAATTGTAAATAGGTAGTTAAAATTATAAAAGGTCATAAAAACAATAAATCAATATCAGTTAAAAAAAAAAACCTCTTCTGTCTCACCAACTTTCTACATGTCTTCCTTCACAACATCCATGAATCTTCTTCTTGGACTTCCTCATTTTGTCCTGTCTGGCATCTCCACATTTAACATCCTTTGTCCAATATTTTCAACATTACTTCTCTGTCCAACCCTAAAGTAAATGGTAAATGGCCTGTATTTGTATAGCGCTTTTACTAGTCCCCTCTAGGGACCCCAAAGCGCTTTACACACCCAGTCATCCACCTATTCACACACACATTCACACACTGGTGGAGGCAAGCTACAGTTGTAGCCACAGCTGCCCTGGGACAGACTGACAGAAGCGAGGCTGCCATATTGCGCCATCGGCCCTTCTGGCCAACACCAGTAGGCGGTAGGTGAAGTGTCTTGCCCAAGGACACAACGACAGAGAATGTCCGAGCCGGGGCTCGAACCCGGCAACCTTCCGATTACGAGGCGAACTCCCAACTCTTGAGCCACGATCATAAAGTGATACTAAGGGGCCCAAAGTGTGACAAAATAGCATAATTACATCACCACCAGTATGCTGAACTTTTGATAGGCAGAATGGATCCATGTTTTCATGTTGCTATCGGTTACCAGATACTTGCACTTTTTCAGACCATTCTCTATAAACTGTAGAGATGGTTGTGTGGGAAAATTCTTGCAGATCAGCAGTCTGTATAATCCTCAGACCTGCTCATCAAGCACCCATAACTACTTAAATCAACGTTTTTCCATATTCTGATGGCTGATTTGAACTAAAGAAGGTCACCTTGACCAAGACTCTTGACCATGACTCTAAATGGTTTGAGTTGATGCCATGTGATTGATAACAGATACCAGTTAAACAAGTGTCCAGTGAGCATATCGGGGAAGTGGTAAATAAACCAAACCAGTGAAACTAACTAAGAGTGGCTAAGAATATAAGAAGGCAGAAAAAAACCAAGACATGACAAATACAGACATTAACATCTGTATTTGTACTGTATAAAAAAAACAGAAACCAAAGATCACTAATTCAGTAATGACCACGAATAGAGCCACAGATTGAACTGTTTTAACCTGGCCAATTTATTTTATAGATGCTTCAAGTTCTGACTTATTCTAACTTTTTTTTCTCCTCTGTGTATCTTGGAAGTATAAAGTTGTGTCAAAAACTCTACTCTGATTGTTGAGTATTACCCTCATATGGTGACATGATCATTTCTGTCGTCACTCTCTGTTTCCTTTAATTTCCTCTTTGGTTTCTATCTTGTTCCATTTTCCACCTATGTGTCCTTTTCATCTTTGGTTTTGTTCTTGGATTTGATGACAGCAGTTAGAGGTTTCTGAAACCCACAGATCCTTACCACGAGCCAAGGATACTTAGAAAAGATTTTTTTCTATTCTTTGCACAATGCCATGTTTCCAGTAAACCCACAATGACACTGAATTATGGTAACATCCACACAAACACAGTTTCAGCAATATTCTGACCCACTCACATTCATGATTGATGTTCAGTGGCATGTATCAGTTTTGCTGTTTGAAGAAAATATTACAAAGAACAGCAATAGCAAAAGGTAGTTATTCTGTAATCAAATAGAATTGTTACCAAAAAAAACATTGTGACAGAAAACAGATTACGAGCCAGTAAGCAAGTATGGTGGCATTTTAATGATTGTCCATAAACACAGAAAGTAAGTGTAAGAATAGTAATGGGAAAGGATTATTCACATAATGTAGGTGAAATCACAGAATATAGGAATTTTGTTCAAATAAGTTTGGTTGCAAGTTTTAGTCAGTGATGTTTCCAACATCAAAAGATGTCATGGCAGTGTGAGTTCTTTTCAAACCCACATCTATACTTGCATGGTCAAGTAGGGATGATTATGGAAATATCAAAAGGTGCTACATGAAGACATGACTTGATTGAGCCCCTGATTTCTTTGGGCAGAGTGCTTGCACAACATCTTATGTAGCATGACTGTTAAATTTTGATTTGTCACACCCTACTGTTTTAGAACATTTTTTTTACAGTCTGTGAACAGCAGTGAAATCTATTGTAGGTAAACAGTGGAACTCTGTTGGGTCTCTGGTGGTGCAGATGAGGTGCCATTGTCTCCTGAATCACAAATTTAAATGGTAGGATGAAGGTATCTTTATATAAAACTCTTGCTGGGGCATAAGAGTAAGGGCATTTGTGTTTGGTCACTTATTTTTTTGTTGTGACAATGATTCTTGGCAATACAGTACATGTAAATCTGTTAATTATGTCTGTTTAAATGGTTTCCAATGATTATTTTCATGTTGGGTTGAAATAAAATAGCTCCCTCTGCTGTTACTGCAGTGTAGTGCAACTTCCACATGCGTGAAATGGACACAGTGGGCTGTATCTAATACATACTGTGACATTGGGTTGGAAAGCATTACCTATCAGTGCAGCAATCAGCATAGCATTATCCACATCTTCTCCACAGTTTGACCCTGCAATCCAGTTGCCATATTCAAAATCTCGACTATCACTGAACATAACGTTCCTCCACATTTTCAGGTTCCAGTGCACATGCGGCTAACACCTGCACAAAAAGGCCTGACGGTGAAGTGCAATTCTAGCAAGCCTCCTAGCACCCCTATAAGACACAAGATCGGCTTCTTGCAGACTGTTTCAAATTGTCTTGGAAGAGAGCCGTTGGCCATATCAACCTGCAAACCTTCACATGCACAACAAATCTGTAAAAGACTGGCTACAGTTCCTAAGTGCTAACAAGGTGAGGGAATGGTCCTTCTGTGGTGTCATCTTAGGATGACTTTGCGTCTCTCACGTCCCCCGTTATATGCAACTTGGCTTCTAATTTGAAGATGTACCAGTGCTCATTTCAAATACTACTGCAATTTGGTTTTGCAGGATACCAGCTTGAAGTTGCCCTATGACACAGGCCCTGTCAAGATCAGTTAAACGTGGCATGCTTGGCGCAGACAAAATTGACCAATGTAGCAGGGTCCATGCTCATAGATGCCGCTAATCGGACATAATTCAGGCACCTGACTGTCAGCACCTGGGGTACCAGAAGCTCAAAACAAAAGTCAAGATTTGACAAGTTTTTATGTGGGCATAGCCCACATACTCAACTGTGTTGCTCTACACACAAATTCCTTTTGCTTACAAATGTGACACCATTTAAGGGGAAATAAACAAGCTTTCCAGTTATAAAGGGCTTATTGACAAAAACACTTTTTAAACAAAGAAATAATTTAACTTTTGCATTTAGACTGCAGGTACAGCATATTTTTTTAGAAGCCGTCTGTTTTGAAAGTTTGTCCCATTTGATTTGTATGTCAGTCATCATCCATGTTTTCAAGGGCCAGACTGTAGCATGTCCTCATGTTCATTTTCATCAGCTGCAGAGCCTATACCTCTGTTGCCACATGCTGTTCTATCAATCTTTGTCAGTCTGTTTTGAAGAAGAAGAGAACAAGCACGCACACAAGTTACACATGCACACACAGTGTGATTATTGTTATTTCCCGAAACTTCACTGTGACTCCTGACTCCTGACTCCTGACCGCTGTTACTTTCAGCGGAGTTCATTTGAAGTACAGCAGGAAGTGAGAGTGATAGCACTGCTCTGGGGACTACTGCTGTTGTCATTGTATGCTACCTGATAGTAAAGTAAAGAGAAATAGAAAGAAGAAAGAAGTCTAAAACCAGAGGAGACAAAAAGGGGAAGAGAGAGAGCATTAATGTGGTACCAAATGTCCCAGTCACTCGGGACAAACATTACCTTGGGACATTCACTGATTTTTAATGAGTCTGAAAAAGTTGTCTTTAAAACTGGCTCAACATGGAAGATATGGCAATACTCCACAGCCAAAATGTTGCACTAGGCTCCTTGAAAACATGTCGTTTACAAAAGTCTGATGTGCCTTCCTTTGTTTTGTTTTGGTTTTCTTTGTTTGTTTATTTGTTTGTTTGTTTGTTTTGGGGGGGGGTATGATTGTAGCTGGAAATTGTTGCCTAACATAAGTACAATATATTGTGTATGAAAATATTTCATTGCAATGTTTCGCAGTTTATATTAGCCATCTGGTTATTCCGAGTAGCAAACACAGACTCTTGCATTCTCCCTGTGTAATGGAAGTAATGTATGTAAACATTAGTGCACCTGTAAAGCTTTGTGTTGTGTTCTTTATTTGTGACTCGCTAAATAAGCCACATGCATAACACTGACCAGGCCCTATCACTGAATGTGCTGCAGCTGTGTTTTAAAGTGCAAAAACCAAGCACTGGGCTGTAATACCAGTGATGCATGAATCACTCGGCCTTGCTATCGATCAAAACAAATCCAGTTTTTCCTTGCTTTTTTGACTTTACTGCTAGAACACGTTCAATTCAGGAGTGATGTCACTTCCAGCTCCGACATCTTACCTTTAAAACAAATGGGACATGTGTTCAAGCTATGTGTGGAAAATGGCAACTAGTACAGTTATCAATATAGATCTGCCTTAGACCTTTTCTCAGCAATTAAAAAAGCAATAGGAAATATCCTAATTATCTTGCCATGTTTAACTCTTTAGATGTCAGATCTAAGGAGTAACAACTTGTGATAGACCTAAAAGATAGGTTCACAAAACCATTCAACAAATTCAAGGTGAGTTTAAGTTCAATGTCCAATAATATCAAAAGTTTAGTCCTTCTTATGTTCTCTTGAAATATTTGTTACTATTTTGTATGACACAGCAGGCATTGGCTATTGTTCTATACCTGTAGTAATGTTACAACTTAACAACCATCTTAACATTTCAGGCTGTGTCCTGCTGACTTGTAAACAAAATATAAAGTTAACATTGTGAATAAATGTTCTACGATCACATCATTGACTGAAAACGATATTTTAATAATGGAGTTTACTGTTATTTGTGTTATTCTGAGATAAGGACAACTTGTATATGTATATATATATATACACATATATACACACATATATATACACACACATACACACACACACACACACACACACACACACACACACACACATATATATATATTTTTTTTTTGTTTGTTTTTTTTACTTTTGAAAATATAAGGGGAGAGAAAATATAAAATAGGGACAAAAATTAAGCAAAATTAAATCCCAAAGCAGAAAAAAAATAGAAAATGAAAAGACAAAAGGGAACAGTCTTGTCTCAATTTGCCCTCTCAAAGCTGTTAGACTTAGTATTATATGGATTCATACACTACTATGAAGTAGAGGTAAAATAGGAATAGAGGATACATGTTTACACACACGACAGTACACCAATTTTGTATGATAAATGTATCTTTCTGCAGTCTCTGTGACTCTCCTGAAGAAGATATCTTCTTCCGTTTCAACAAGGACTTACTCAACACACCATATCACTTATCCATGTCCTTTCCTGCCTCTTTTGTTGCCTTTGCCATCTATCCCTTTCCACTTGCTTCTTCTATTTTCAGTGCATCTGCCACGGTCAGATTCACATAAAGTGCAAATGTTCATTCAGTTTGCTTTTTGCAGTCTTCATCATCGGTTTTCCAAACCAGTCCCTTTCAGGCTTTCACATCTCCCTGAATTTTTATTTTATTCATTTTTTTGGTTTAACCTTTTAGATCAGTCTATCATTGCAGTATAACTGTGTTAGTTTGAGGTAAATCCCTGAAAAGTCCCCCTTTGTGTGTATTTATACTAAATGTGTGAAAGAAAGTACTGACAAAACCTTAAAGAAAAGGATCTGTATAAAAATATATATTCCCTATATGTATTTTCTCTGTGGAAAAGCTGATTTAATATATCTATAGACTGCATCATATTGCCTTGACATGCCAGTCTCTTTCTTTCCCCAGTTTCTCTCTCCCTGTCCATCTTCCCTTTCATCTTTGCTGCTATCAGCTGGAGCAAATCCACCAAAAATACATAAAAAAATATCCATCGTCATGCTTCTCAGATGGTGGTAAATCACTGTTATCTCTTTTATGTACACCTCCTCCACTCTGTAACGTGTTGCCTTTTTATCCACCCAACCCTGCATCTGTCCACATCATCTCCATCCCTCCTCCTCAACCTTCCTTTGCTGAAACTAAAATCCATTTCTAAACTCTGTCCATTTCATGTGCCTCTACAGCCATCTATCCTCTCCAAGTGGAGCTTGAGATCAAAACATGAGGTAAATCTGTTTGTTTTCTGTCACGATGAATATTTCATGGATTGCTTATCTGGCTTTAGTTACATAATATGAGATAGCCTTGATTCCAATTTTTGCACTTTCATCTTCTTTTTTCACCAAAAGTTCATTTGAAGGCGTCTTATGTTCCTTACTACCTGGACTAGAACTAAATTGTGTCCTGGGAGTTTCTGTTCGTATGTGACATTTCTAGACTTGTGCAATGGTCATTTGATAATTCATTTACTGACAATCACACAAGTTATGAGCTTGAAATGAATTCATGCGATTTGCCTTTTTGTAATTGATTGTTATATAGAACTAATAAACTTTTCAAGATGTCAGACCTTAACCACTCTTTCATCATATCACAATTTCCATATACTGTCGAAACTTATCTACACAAAGTTATTCTCTCCAGGGTCATAAATGGGGAGACTATGTAGCAAATATTGCGTGAAAGAAACAATACATCATAGCAGTTTACCAAAAGTGAATGGATATTCTGACATAGTCTCATTTTCCTTATCATCTTGGGTTAATTCCACATAAATGATGCCAGTACTGTAAACCTTCCTCATCATCTGTAATGCACCCTTCTACTATTGCTTTAACAGTCAGCATTTCTTATTTTACTTTCACCTTCATCCCTTTCTTGTTTTTTCATATCTTCCCTCCTTTGTCTTGTTTATTTTTATTCTTTGAGCCCCTGTCCTTTTTTACAAAATCATGGTTCTTATCCCATTTTTTCCATCATTCTTGATGATTTCTCATTTCTTATAGCTATACCTTTACCTATTGTCCTCCTATTCTCCCACCAATCCCTACTTTTTGTCCTCAAACTTTTCCTTTCCTTGTTATCTTTATTTCTTTCATTTCTGTTCATTCACTCATATTCTCACATATTTATGTCTCTTTCTGCCCATTTGAGTTTTCTTGATCTCTGTTTTGCTGCTGTCCCTTTTCCTAAGCATCAATTTTCTCTCTTACTGTCAAAGCTAACTCAGTATGTACTCTGCATTTTCTTTCTCCACTCACTTCCTTCCCATCCATACTAACCCCTTTCTCCGTTGGGAATGTTTGAGTAATTCACTTAACACTACACCCTTCGCACCCACACATATACTCTTACCTTTGTTTGTACTCATTGTCCTGTTCTCTGTTCTCTATTTTTGTTTTTATTTTTCCACTTCCCCTTTGCTATATTACTATGTTTCCCTGCTTCTCTCTTAGGTATGAAGCAGCTCAATCACATAAACACTACAGATAAAAAAATCTCTTCACCAATCCCTCCAATCTTCTCACAAGGATTACCTTCATTGTTAGCTTGATTTCAGCTCAGTCTTCATACCTGGTCTTCCTGACTTTGCGCTTCTGTCTCTACTGGGCCTTGTATGTAACACTCATAGTTTTTCTGATACCTGTTGAATATCTCTCTCTAGCTTTCATGACTTATCATTTCTCTTCCAAAATAAAAAAAACTCCCTCACTTGCAGTATTTCTGTGTTTTGCCTTACATCAGCACTCAGAGCATCTTACATCCCTTCTCCCTCCTATTGGCTTTGCAATTTCTCTTTCTCTCTGCTCTCCACATTTCTCCAACCACCTCTTACTATCTATTTTCTGCTGAGAATAATGAAATGTTATCAAAATGCAGTAGGACCAAGATATACCAACAAATGCACACAGAGAAACTTGAATCTAGGCACTAACAAAAAAGCGGTAGGTGTTGAGAACATCTCAGCATTGCCCAGTGATTTGAGGCCAAATCATTGGCAATGCTGCCATCCACTGGAATTTGTTGATAGAACATATCTTAAGAAGTCAATAGTTCTCACAGAAGATTATTTGATATATCACTGCACTGCGTTACATAATCAAATAGTGATTGATCAGTTCCATTTAGCTGTTGTAATATCAGGGTCCAGTTTTTGTGTTTTTGAACATAGAAAAGCACTGATCCATTCAGTCTTTTAAGTTAAAAACAAACAAACTGAAAATCTCCACTGTCACATGCTCATGCATTTGGACAATTGTGGTTCAAATTGCCAGATGCATTAAAGACACTTAGATATGCAGACTAGAGGAGTCAGAAATCAAAACACAAACTTTGTGATTGGTAGATGATGTCACGGCGCGGGCCGTATAGGGCGAACTGATTCAACACAGACACCGGGTGAACGTGACAAGAATTTTTTACATCAAGTGACAAAAACATGAATACACACTAATGTGGATTTTTGGGCTACATCCACACTAATTCGTTTTCATTTGAAAACGCATCGTTTTCTCTCCGTATCGGCCTCCCGTCCACACTGAGACAGCGTTTTCCCCGAAGGAAAACGCAGCGTTTTCAAAACGCTCTCGAAAAAGAATACATTCGAAGACGGTGCTTTCGCATCGCAGTGTGGACAGCGAAACGTGGGGACACTACAGGAGTACACTTGGGCTGGGGAGATACAAAGGTTAAGGCTGATATACACACACTGTGTCCTGAAACTGCTATGACTGACACCTGGAAAGGAAACAGGCAATGGAGGGCTATAAAATTCACTAGCAGTAGACTGTGACTATGAACAGGGGCTGGGAGACTATGACTGTGGGAACTATGCAGTGTTGGGGAGTAACGGAATACACGTACCACCGTTACGCATTTAAAATACAAAATATGAGTAACTGTATTCCGTTACAGTTACCGTTTAAAAAGGTGGTATTTAGAATACAGTTACTTTGTGGAAATAAAGGGATTACACGACAGTCTTTTCCTGTTTCATATGTTCGGCTCTGCCCTCTTTATTTTTGGTTTCCACGCTCCAAACAAAACAGGCATTAAGAGGCTCTAATGCCTGCGTCTCAATCTCACGGCCCATGTCACCCCTACTTGTGGCCCGCATGACGTGAAGAAATATTTTTTAAAAATTATTCACAAAAATTATTTAATATGAAGGCAATAGGCAGAGTGTTACAGGCATAGCCCTAAAGAATGTAGCCTCGTGGGCAGTGTAGTCCGTGCTGCAGGGAGAATGGACTGCCATACCCGTTATGTGTCTGTGAGCGAGGGAGGAAGAAAAAGGAGTCGAAAAGTCATCACCGACCAGAAGCGGGAGCTGGAAGCATGTAAATATAATAATAACCACTGCAGCCAAAAAGAGTGCCTGACGAGCCCAGTTGTAAGTACGCTATTAAGTCTGGACTGTACACTGTGTTCGTGTTTTCCTCTGAAACAATAAGTTCTGTTGGAGCAGCCTTTCAACGCCTCTCTCTGTCTCTCACTAGCAAAGTTGACCCAGACAACAAAGTAAAGCTAGTTTTTGGCTACAACCCGACACAGAACCCGACGTATTAGCCAGAGATCCCTTTACTACGGTTCAGAGCCGCGGACCTGTTTTATATACTCGCGGAATAGTTTTCTATTCGAGATCGCTGCAAAAAGTGCAGCCTTACCTAATGTCCACCCTACTGTTATTCATTTTATATTAAGATTTAAAAATCTAGTTGGTATTGCTATGGCGAGTAACCTTCAGTAAAACTAATAATTCACACAGCAATAGTACATTCATGTAGTTGTAAAAAGCATGATAATATAGGAGGTAATCCAAAGTATTCAGAATACGTTACTTTCACTGAGTAACGTAACGGAATACGTTACAAAATATATTTTGGGGCATGTATTCTGTAATCTGTAGTGGAATACTGTGGCGTGGGTGTGGTCTCTGGCCAGCTGCAGAGGAGGGGTGACGCAGTGAGCTCCCGGGGTGGCGCAGGGGCGGGGTGAACAGGTGTGCTGGGATCTGACAGTGATTGTGTCTCTTTATATGTTGGCAGTGACAGTCGTGACAGCAGAGAGAGAGGGAGTGTCTGTGTCCCAGTCAATAAAACCACAGTATCAAATAAAAGTTCTGCTGTCAACATATTCGCTCCAGCATATGCTTCTTGGGTCCAACGTTACAAATACATTTTAAAAGTAACCTTCCCAACACTGGAACTATGACACTAAGGCTTGGAGGGGTTCTTAAGACATGATCGGGGATCTAAAAAACCAATGGAAGACGAGACGGAGGGCGCTGGGCCTCTGTAATCACAGAAAAGGAGAGTTAAAGGTAGCTGGGTGGATTTTGAAGATAGGATTTTTCTGTAGTGAGTGTGTTCAGGCTTACTTGTGAGCAGGTGGAGAATGCTTCGGAGGGAGGCTAGGTCCAGGTGAGTTTGCGACGTCTTGAATCCAAATGGGGTCGAGCGCTGAGGCGGGGGGAGCAGGCAGGTGAGGAAAAGTAGAGAGATCTGTACCTGGGCAGCAGTGGAGTGGGTTGGCAGAAGCGACTAGCGACCAGACTGAATTAACAGTGACAGTTTGCAGGCATAGTCCATGGATTTAACTGAAGACAGAGAGTCAGGCTAGCACAAATACAAACAACAGCAAAAGACATGAACAGATTAGTACTAATGGTGATTAGCAGACATTCAGGTGACAAGTGGTTTCAAACGCTGGTCTTATACTGCCAACATAATCAGCCTCAGGTGTGACTCCTACGTGGAATGAAGGTCTCCGCCCAGGGGAGGAGACCTAGAGCACAGCAAACCAACATGCCACTCACCCGGACCATGACAGATGGCGTGCTTTGGCTCCAAAGCCACAACTGCCTCAAAACACAACATTCCACCCATCCATCCATCCATCCATCCATCCGTCCATCCATTCGCTTCCGCTTATCCTCTTCAGGGTCGCTGGAACCTATCCCAGCTGTCTTAGGGCGAGGCAGGGTACATCCTGGACAAGTCGCCAGTTTGTCACAGGTTTTACACGTAGACACAGAAAACTATTCACAATCACATTCACTCCTGCATTCAAAGCTATGGGCACTTTAAAGTTTCCAATTAACCTAACTCCAATGAGTCTTTGAAATGTGGGAGGAAGCTGAAGCACCCAGAGAGAACCCAAGCAAACATGGGGAGAACATGCAAACGCCTTCTTCCATTTTCCTTTTTTTCAACAAAAGTATCACACACAGCCTTCAGTTATCACAGTTGCAGCATATTAACACACACGCATGTATACTTTCCTCTTCAGCTATTCACTATCGATCCACTGGTAATTAATGATATAGTATTTATATATATTATATATAAATATTATATATATATTAACTGCTCCCTTTCACAAATAATGTTTTCTAAAGCTATTCTCTTTCTTTGGCCATTGATGTTATTTACATTGCATTTTATATTTTATGGAAATACCTTGGCAGTTTGCACTAAATGCTATCTTCTCACGCCTACCTATTCACTGTCTCGTTCTCTTTTATCAGGCTCTTAGTCTGGTGTTAAACCAGCAGAACACAGCTCAGGTTGGCTGAGATCAAACGACTGAATGGGAGAGTCAAGGGTACTCTACCACCATGAAAATCTCTTTGGTTGCTTTTGTTGTAGGTTTATGTCTCTCTGAATAATAAAATGCCATCCACTGAGTTTTATTGCATTCATGTTGCTTCTGTCAGCATTGAAATTATTATGTACAACAAAAAAAAGTGTATTTTTGTGTCACAAGCTTTTTTGATTTGTTTTGTTTTGTTGTTTTTTTATTAACCTATATTAATATTAATATATTAACATGCATTCACCTATATTAGCATGGGTTGATCATGTTAATTTTAAGAGATAATCTGGAGATAAAATTTATGTATGTTTAAACTGCTAGCAATTTAAGCTTTAGGTGGCAAAATAAAAAAATTTGTTTGTCTAAAAAGTAACTTCCTTAAGTCAAAATCAGTCCTGGAGAATTTCTGCAGAGGTGAAGTAACTCTGCACTTCTCCCACAGGCAGAGAGAGAATCCTAATGACCTTGTAAACATTAAGTGTAATCAATCTGTTTTGAGGAATGGGCTGTGGCACAATCCCTGACAAGATGGAAAACAATGCCAGCTTTATTATCAGATAGCTAGTAAGATGGTATTTGACCTTCCTAAAAAAAAATACAAGAGTAGTTCTAAAAACTCAACTTTTCTGACTGGATATGAACTTAAGTATAAACCTACAGACAATTGTGTATAAATAAATGCCATTCTTGATATTACCATCAGATGGATGGTGCTAAAGGAAAAACTGACTTCACTGTCCATAGATTTTATTTTATTTTTTTTTAATTTTAAGATCCTAGTCACGTTTGTCTCTCTTCCCAGTAAACCTGGTCTAAAAAACCCAGGATGTTGTCCAGTTTAAAGGGTCTGTCCTGTGCAATTGTAATTTCATATATATATATATATATATATATATATATAAACAACCAGCACACCCCTGCGGGCGGTTTATCCTTCAAGCTCGGGTCCTCTACCAGAGGCCTGGGAGCTTGAGGGTCCTGCGCAGTATCTTAGCTGTTCCCAGGACTGCGCTCTTCTGGACAGAGATCTCCGATGTTAGTCCCGGGATCTGCTGGAGCCACTCGCCTAGCTTGGGAGTCACTGCACCTAGTGCTCCGATTACCACGGGGACCACCGTTACCTTCACCCTCCACATCCTCTCGAGCTCTTCTCTGAGCCCTTGGTATTTCTCCAGCTTCTCGTGTTCCTTCTTCCTGATATTGCTGTCATTCGGAACCGCTACATCGATCACTACGGCCGTCTTCTTCTGTTTGTCTACCACCACTATGTCCGGTTGGTTAGCCACCACCATTTTGTCCGTCTGTATCTGGAAGTCCCACAGGATCTTAGCTCGGTCATTCTCCACCACCCTTGGGGGCATTTCCCATTTTGACCTCGGGACTTCCAGGTTATACTCGGCACAGATGTTCCTGTACACTATGCCGGCCACTTGGTTATGGCGTTCCATGTATGCCTTGCCTGCTAGCATCTTGCACCCTGCTGTTATGTGCTGGATTGTCTCTGGGGCATCTTTGCACAGCCTGCACCTGGGGTCTTGCCTGGTGTGTTAGACCCCAGCCTCTATGGATCTTGTACTCAGAGCTTGTTCTTGTGCTGCCATGATTAGTGCCTCTGTGCTATCTTTCAGTCCAGCTTTGTCCAGCCACTGGTAGGATTTCTGGATATCAGCCACCTCCTCTATCTGCCGGTGGTACATACCGTGCAGGGGCCTGTCCTTCCATGATGGTTCCTCGTCTCCCTCCTCTTTCTTGGGTTTCTGCTGCCTGAGGTATTTACTGAGCACGCTGTCAGTTGGGGCCATCTTCGTGATGTATTCTTGGATGTTTGTTGTCTCATCCTGGACTGTGGTGCTGACACTCACCAGTCCCCGGCCCCCTTCCTTCCGCTTAGCGTACAGCCTCAGGGTGCTGGACTTGGGGTGAAACCCTCCATGCATGGTAAGGAGCTTTCTTGTCTTTATGTCAGTGGCTTCTATCTCCTCATTTGGCCAGCCTATTACCCCAGCAGGGTACCTGATCACGGGCAGGGCGTACGTGTTGATGGCCCGGATCTTGTTATTACCGTTCAACTGACTCCTCAGGACTTGCCTGACCCTCTGCAGGTACTTGGTGGTTGCAGCTTTCCTAGCGGCCTCTTCATGGTTCCCATTCGCCTGCGGGATCGCCAGGTACTTGTAACTGTCCTCTATGTCTGCAATGTTGCATTCTGGTAGTTCAATCCCCTCAGTTCTGACTACCTTCCCTCTCTTTGTTACCATCCGACTACACTTCTCCAGCCCGAACGACATTCCAATGTCATTGCTGTATAGCCTGGTAGTGTGGATCAGTGAATCGATGTCTCGTTCACTCTTGGCATACAGCTTGATGTCATCCATGTACAGGAGGTGGCTGACAACTGCTCCGTTCCGTATATACACACACATGTGTGTGTATAGATATATATATATATATATATATATATATACACACATATGTGATTTTATAGACCCACAGTAGGTGTATTGGTGTTTGGTATTTTACGTCACAGAAGTTTGTTTTTTCAACAAGCAGAGAAAACTGAATACGTATAGCCTTGTTTTATAAATTAAATTGTCTGAATATATGTTTTTGAGACATAATTTTGCATAGTTCCATTCCCAATTTACTTAGCATGTGAGGTAAACGGACCCATCCCTCTTTATTCAAATTGTACGGCATATCTATAGGTTTTGCATGCCTGTTAAGAACTCGTGCGCATTATCTGGTTAGAGTTCAACACATCTAAAGTCATTGATGGACCTCCTACTATACATTTGATAATAAACTTCAAATAAATGCTAGGTAGGACAAAGTTTTTCTTATTTTTATGCTATATCTTTTGAAATCTACTCAGTAAAGCAATAACAAATTATGAAATTGTTCTCTTAAGTAGCTTTTTTTTAACAGTGTAACTTTTTGTTTACATAATAAACAGACAATTGTCACATTATGAAATTCTTTGTTTAATTGTGTTTTCTTATCAGTGTGTAATTAAAATCATACTTGATACTTTGAGTGTTTTATTGTAGATTTCTTTTAACTAAATTTAGTGATATAGTCAAAAACATAATGACTGGCTTTATACATTTGTCAAATCAGTCTCATGATTAAAAAGAACTCCTCTGCACTACATGTATTGTTTTTTCCACCACAATTTACAGGAACCATGAAAAACCTACCACTGGGCGAAAAAAACGTCACAGATTTTGAGTGTGGTTTCTGTTTGGACCCTCTTCTATTTAATTCTGCAGTCATTCCTTATATCTTGATCTCTCTGCCTGCTAACAGCTGGGTGCTATGGCTCATGAAATCATCTCCTGTCTTCTGGACAGATCGGATGGAAGTCTCTGAGTTCCACTTGGTCCTTACAGAGCTACTTTTTGGATTCCTGGGGCCACCCTTATTGATTATAAGTTTTTATTTCAATACCGAAATAATACAAACGGCGTCTAAAGTCATCAACACAATATTTACAGCTAGGGTTCAGTTTCAGTGCAGTGTCTGCATAGAACGCTATATTGCAGTGGTTCATCCCTTGTTGTATCTCAGGTATAAACCTTTAAGGTACAGGATGAGCTTTTGTTGTGTAATGTGGTTGCAATCCATCCTGCCTGTTTTAGCAGAAATATACTTGTGCAGTCGCATAACAATGGGCATTTATACCACTTGTGTTGTGTTTATCGTCATCATCAACTCGTTCTGCTCCATATCAGTTCTTAGAGCACTGAAACAGCCATCACCAGGCGAGGGAGAGAGGGAGAGATCCAATTTGGTAAAGAGAAGGGCTTTCAATATAGTCCTGATATTCCAGATGACTACAATTGTTGGCTGTGTACCTTTGATCACTGTGTTCTACTTAGCTGGGAAATTGGACAGGAACACACTATGTATTTGGCAGCCCTTGACCTATGCTCTAATGATTTGGCTTGGTGGTTTCTATGCTCTCTTCTATCTCCGCAGAGCTGGGAAACTCACAAGAAATTATTTATTTGCAAATTGTTTTCAGCATAGCTACACTTGAAACTGCTTTTCTTTTATTTGTAAAATTTGCATTTCCATTCCTTTGTTTTAGAAATACATGGCATTGAATAGTTAGTATTCTTGGTACTATTTGTTTGGCATTTAGTTTTTAAAGTAAAAACTTGACCCAAGAATAGCCAGCCTCTATGTTGCATTAAAAATTGGGTGCTGTGTGGAAAAATCAGCAACGTTGTATTTTAGTTATTTAATGTTAGGTGAGCTTCCATTGGTGTTTTGTAATTAAAAATTCTGAGGTCTGTTGCATTTTGTTTTACTTATACAAACCAAGATTTTATACTCCAAAGAAATGTATTCAAGTAGATGTGATTGTGACATAGTGATATGTTGATTAAAAAATTAATACAAAAACTACATAGTAGTCTGTATTCTGTATTATTACTACTAGAAAAATAGAATAAATAACTACAATAGATTGATATGTATGTGGATACTGGGCTACTATGATGGAATCCAAAGCAATAATAAGTACATTCAGATATATAATTTATTATACATTTATTATACATTATACATTTATACATTTATATACATTATTGTGCAAATACGAAAAAGAATGCTACAACGAGTTGCAGCCGAGCAGCTATGTAGCCAAATGATTTGAGGCAGAAGAAGTGTTTCACAGATCTCGAAAGGTAAACTTATTGGGCCAGTGTGATATGATACTGAGTAGGGCTGTGCAATATGACCAAAATCTCATATGCCGATATAAAACATCTACCATCCCAATAAGGATATAAATCACCAAATTTTAACATTTTCTGTAAATTCTGTGAATCTAGGGCAGCTCGACTTTCGTGAAGCGTGTCCAGCTGGGCGTCGTGTACCTACAGTCGAGTGTTTTTACAGATGAAACTATACATTTTTAGTCATAAGTTGTAACGGCCGCCGTTTTTTTTGTGAGTATTTATTACACGGCGTGCTGCGGGGAAAAGACTGTTCTAACGTTTGACTCTAAGGTTTATTTTTTAGCACCTGACGGCTATTTTTTGCTTCTCATCCGTAATTGCTCCGCCTACTGTTTCACGTGATTCAGTTTATCTTGAAAAGTCTCAACAGAATCTTGAGCTTTATGGTGAAAGGTTTATGTGGAAAATAAACAAGCGGACACCCGATGGTTTCACCGTCGTTGCTGCTAACGAAAACTTATAAATATAGGTGCTTGTCCGTCTGTAGTGTGGTTATATTAAATATAAGAGAAAGAGAGAACTTTAGGAAATGAATATAGCCACTACAGCGACCATCAAAACGATGAAAAAATATTGCCGTAAACAGTTTATTTTGCGACGCCACGAAACAATCGATAGCGTAAAATGAAACGATAGATGTTTTTGTATCGGCATCCGATATATATCGTTATATCGAACAGCCCTAATACTGAGATACAATATGTGAAATCTACCATACTGTGGTGGTAAATTAGGCATAACAGGGTTAGGAGTGGAAATAAAGCAAAAGAGGACTTGATGAGAAGTGACTTAATTTAAAACATCATCTATGCGCCAAAAAGACAAACAGTTTCTTGTATCCCAACGGATATGTTCAATCATGACACCATTTATCATCATCTTCATAAACCCCTACATTCTCTTCTTCTTGTAACAGAAACTTAAAACACTTCTAAAATGGTCTTTTCTTGATTGTCCATGTTTTTAGGAGTTTTTCTTCTAATATGGCCACTCATCTGAGAGGGCGTATAGACAGGGAAGACAAAAATATACATTCAAGAATATAAATTTCACTTAAATTTATTTTCATTATATTCTTCTGCATTTTTATCCCCATGCTTCTAAAACTTTCCATGGAAACTATAATTTAAATCTTGGCACTACAAAAGCTAAGAAACATCATCTTTATTCAAATTATCTGCATACAGGTTTTAGATTACCCTTGGCCATTAATTTGGTTACAGTTCAACAGTGTTAAAGCCCGGAAACACCAGGGGAATTCTGTAATGATTTGGCTTGCATGTGTTAGTCTTCTCCACAATCTCATCAGAACTCAAAAACTCAAGAAAAAAAATAAAATTGTTGCACATTGTTTTTCACATATAATGACCCCTGAGACTGTAATTATACCAGTTATACTGTATAGAATTATGTACCACATGGTACATTTCTTCAAAAGGAAAACGAGGATAAATAATTGCTTTGTAATTATATGAAGTAGACCTCTTCAGACCTGCACTCTTTTCTATTTACCTGATGGCATCTTAATGTGTCAACTTCATGTGTGGTTGCCAATCTTGGTCACTTTTCTGTAAAAGTCACTATGGCAAGTTTACCAAGTCAGAAAAACTAATATTTACATATCACTTTTAACACATCGTAATTCTGAATGCATGTCTTAAGTTAAGTGGGAAAACATGCACAAAATTATAATTACACAGTACTGTTGCATCTCTGCAGCATCTTGACTTGCTGGACACCACGAGTGGTGTCTGTATAGAGTGCTATTTTGCAGTGGTGCATCCTGTGTTGTATCTTAGGTATAAACCCTTGAGATACAGGATGAGCTTTAATTGTTTTTTCTGGCTAAATAGCATCTTTATTGCTGTGGTTCAAATGTTCTTTTGCAATCGTATAGTGATGCGCATTCATGTATAGTGTGTCTTTGTAGTTTTTAGTATCAGCTTTTTCTGCTATGTATCAGTTCTTAAAGCACTGAAGCAGCCCTCACCAGGGGATGGTGGGGAGGAGAGATCCAAGTCAAAAGAAGGGCTATACATAATTATAATATATAGTTATATATATAGTTATATATATATAGTTATAATAATAATATAATCTTGATTCTTCAGGTGATTACAGTTATTGGTCATTTACCACTGATTACTATATCCTACATGTCTTGGAACATTGTTTGGGATACACTGTGTATCTGGAAGCCCTTAAGTTATGTTCTAATGATTTGGTTTGGAGACTCTTATCCTGTCTTCTACCTCCACAGAGCTGGAAAACTCACAAAGTGCTTTTGAGTGTAACTACACTACACTGAAAAAAAGAGCATGTTAGATTTACTTAATTCAATGGTGGACATTTGTTGCACACAGATGCTTTGCTTTGGCAGCAAATGAAAAAATTGCGTTAAATTAACACAAGTTATTCGCTTTCAATAAACCTATAAATTTTGTGTTAATAAAATGTGAATGAGACATGTTCTGCTGAAGTAATTTGAGGTCTTGGAATATTTTATTCTTTCATAATTTTCTCACTTTAATCCAACACTATTGAGTAACTTTTACCCAACACTAATTGGTCACTTAAATACTACACGTTATCTTCGTTTAACAATTTGTTATTATATTCTAGTATCAAGTACACATTTTTTAATGTAAGCTTTATAACATATCGCACTGTTCTCTTTCAAGAATGTAACCTGAGTGGAGAGAAAAAAAAAACTAAACCAAAAGGTCTAATGTCTATGCCATGATTGACTTGACAAAACACAGAAAAACACAGGTTACCTTTTTGAAAGAGAACAGTAATACAAAAAAATTCTGCTTAAGGTTTTAAGATTAAATGAACAATTACAATTGTAAATAATTTAACATAATGTTAGTTACCATTAACTCTAAAATTACTGGATTGGGAAACACCTACCTATTAACCTTATCATTAACATTATGCATTTTGCCCTAATTACTAAAAAAAGAAAAAAATACCACTTGCAAGTCAAAACCTTTATTAAAGAGCCACAGAAATAACATTGATAGAGTGACTTAAAAGAAAATTAACAAATACGAAAAAAAGTTTCAAAAATTCTAGCAATGATCATACTGCAACATCTTGGTTTAAAACAAAACCATCAAAGCAATCTTACACCAACTGAATTAAACCTAAAATGTTGTTTCACACAGCCATGATGGGACTATTTGGGGGGGAATAACCCTACATTTCTTCACTTTTAAAAACAAATAAACAAAAATCTAAAAATGCTGTCAATTAGAAAACTTGAACAGAGAGCAAAACCAAGCCAGGCCCCATCTATATGGCATTTACAAAGCACACAATAGTGAACACTGATTTGTCGTTGATATCGAACCTCCAAAATGCGAACAAGAACAAGTGAGAGAGCAAACCACCTCACATGCAGAGCAACAGTGAACTTTCTTTACATGAGCAGTTTTGTCTTTAAATTTTGGGCTTTTCTTGAGAGCTGAGTTGCATCCAATTCCATTACCACCTTCTGAATGACCTCAAAGGTGTAGCGGAGCTGTGATGGGTAACTCATGTTCAACGAGTAAAACAGTCCAAAAAGCATGGCAACTGCAAGGGCCACACTATCCAAATCCTGAAGAACCACCACACCCTCGATGATGATGCCAACATCAGGACAGTCATTGCCTGGCGTATCTCTGGAGACATAAATGCCCACCGTTGTTTTCTCTATAGCAGTCAGTGCAGTGGCCTCGGTCATGTCCTGGTTAAAGATAAAACATTTCTTTAAGATTCCTTTTTTAGACAAATCCTCTTTTTTATATGCAGTGCCCTGTCATGCTGCCATTCATGATCTGTTTCTAAAAGAAAAAGACAACAACAAATAGAACACACACACACACACACACACACAGGTTTGTTTGTTTTTTATTTCAAATGAAGGGCATTCAAGGTCTACATTAGTCTTTTGTTAGAAAGACATTGGGCCACCAGCAAGCCAGGTTATGTCACTCAGAAGAATTTAGATTTTCTTTCAGCCTCACAGTTGGGCAATTTTTTTTCAAACAAAGGGGATGTAGCGAACAAGTTTAACCTTTTGTTTTAATCTCAGTGTTAGAATCTCTTTGCCATATTATTAAAGAGGACTACTAGGCCTGCCTAGTCCAAGGAGAATTAAATGGCTATCTGAATACATTTTGAAATGTTGCAAAGCCACAATCTACTCATAAAACACTCACCATGTACTCCTGCACCAAGATGTCAGGATTTTCATTCAGATAGAAGCACAGTCCTCTGATGAGGGACTCCCTTCGAGCATCAATGTCATCCTTAAGAATTATAACAAAGAAAAAAAAAAGATAAATTTTCAGTAGCATAGAAGAAAGTGATCAAAGACAAATAATATAGAGTTTTTGAACCAGTCATCAACATGCAACACCAGCAAAACAATTTTCAAAAGTGTGACATGATTTTTAGGGAGTGGACTAAATAGTTTCCAGATCATATAAAAAAGATCAATTTTTCACAGTGGGACACTAAATGCATGACGAAAATGACAGGGTTCTTTCAGTAGAATTGGTACTCACAAGTAAAAGTTGAGCTTTCCAATGGATGCAACGTATAAATCTTTTACTGACCTAATGCAATGCATATACACTTTGTAGTTAAATAATTTAAAAGTTCTTACTGTCATCATGGCAGTTACATCCTTTATCTTCCTGCCCTGCTCCCCTGATCGCGTTGCAAACACTTTCAGGAGACTTTCGGAGAGATAGTCAAGCTGTGACATAAACCTTGACTGTAAAGTCATGGTTGTGATGCGCTTGAACTCTGCGTTTATCTGAAACAACATGAAATTATTTTAAAATAATGGCTGGTATAGAGCAAAGTTCTTCATCTGGACTCTGCTATGCAATATATCGACACACAGCCTAATAAAGTCAAGCACTCCCATATGAAAAAGAAATAGAAAAAACTTATTAAAGACTTGCATCAGATTTGGCTTGCTTGATATAGTAAATCACATAAGGCTTATATGATTTACTCATGAAAGTGGCCACTTTCATATATTATTTTAGTAAGTATCCAAAACATACAAGTTTCATTTATATAATTTTTCAAGGGATCTTATATCTGTTTTCTCTCTTGTATGCTTTTCATACAAGTTTCACACAAGACAGATACAAACTTTAGAATATTTATATATATCTTTTCCATATGGACTACCTTTACACATCAACACATCTATGACACAACTAGTTAACCCTCTCGAGGCAGGCGTTGCCGATTTGCAACAGTTAAAAACTAACAACCTGATTACCCCACATACATATTTTATGAGGTTTTTTTTACTCAGAAGTACCACTGCGGGACTTGGTTGTGCATTAGCAACAAAAACTTAATTTGAGCCTGAGAGGGTTAATGCATTTTTTTTTTTTTTTTGCTGTCCTCTTTTCCGCACTTAAATTACCTCTGCTGGGAAGAAAAGAGCCGGCCATCTCTCTTGTACATTTCTGATCATGGGAGCATCAATAATGACTTCTTGTCTTCTCAATGCATATGTTCTGTTCATTTTATCCATGACCGTCTCTCTGTTGTTGCGCCTCTTCACATCGGAAAGGAGTTCAACCCTCATCTTCTCAAGGGACTGTTCACTTTCTCCAAGTGGAAAAGAAGGGCAGTAATCCACTTCACCCCTCTTTGGTCGCTTAACGGCAGAAGCAGGGGAACATTTCTCAGCTGGCTTATTTTTAAAGGAATTCACACATACTTCAGGACATCCTATTTTGCGGAGATGTGTGCGGTAGTTTGATAACTTGTATTTGAGGCTTAACTTCCATCCCGCATAGCCACTGTGTGAGCCTTTTTCTTTTAAACATGGATGCTTCAGGATGAGTGCCTCTGCAACTTGGTCAAACTTACTGTCTGTGAGGTAGACTGTGTGCTTGACTACCTCCTGTATTAAACCCTCCAAAATGTCGGACTTCAGCTTTGGATCAGGGATCAGCAGCATCCCATTTTCTTTGAAAGCTACATGGGCCTGCGCAAGCTTAATTTCAGCATCATATGTGAAACGGGGAATGCAGAACAAATCTGGCCACAAAGACCGTGATGATGTAGACTCTGGAGATGAAAGAATCACGGTGCTGTCACCAGAAGTAGATGTGTCATCAAGAGCACTGGTTGATGGAAAAGAAAATGTGTCTTCACCTTGGTCTTGAGGTTGGAAGGATGTGTATACAATTTTGATTGTCGCTTTGTCTTGGATTTCTTCCATTGAAGTTAAGTTCACAAATTCGTTGTCAAAAAGTGTGTCCATGAACTGCAATCGGAAGGGTTCCATTATTTTGCACTGAGTCTTTATTTCAGCTTCCAGTTCAGCAACAGTTGAAGGCAGACCAGCAGAAATCATGACCCTCTGACTACTGTCTGGTCCAAGGATAACTCTGAGAATAGCTGGAGCTGTCATGGTCATTCTTCACTGTCTGTTAGGAAAGAATAGGAAAATGTAATTACAATCAGTTTTATAACAAACATCATATTTTACCATTATAACACGAATACAACTTAACATCAACTTGTCAAAATTGTAAAGACATTAAGTTAATAACACACAAAAAAACACCAGTTACTGTGCCCAAGGAATCCCATACACATTTATATGTGACAGCAGAGACCGTTTTTTACACCGTGCACACTTTTTCAACAGTCCTTCCTTTTCTTTAATCACATCCACCAGTGCATGATGTTGCCAATTCCATCACCATTTCCCATGCAAACAAGGTTAAACATGGAGTACAACATACTTATCACCCAGCACAATTATTTTTAAATGATCTTACCCAAATACACAGATTGATCTCTTCAAGGTCACCATCTGCATACCTCCAACTGCATAGGCAGCCAGTGGGTATTCATCAGCCAGTTCAGAGACTTCCACAAGAGCAAGTTCTCGTGCCGGAGATGGAGTCAGCTGAAAGGCTCCATAATGCTCACAATACCATCCACACAGCAGTTTTAACACAAAAAATAGTCCCTGCTGCAAAATGCATATTTGATGGATTTCCCCAAATTCAGGCAAGCCACCACAAGAACCATATGCCACTATCATACCAGGCCTGTATTGTATTCCCTTACTACAAACATTTTTTGCAATGTGTATTTCAGATACAAAAGGATTTCTCTGTTTGAAAGCTTGAGCTAGCTCTTCCTTTAAAACATCTAATGGGACAGTGGATGCTTCTGACACATCCAGCAGTGGTTTATCAATACTTGGAGAGGACAGGTGATAACCAATCATAAACTGATGCTTCACAGCCAAAGACCGAGGGACGTTTTTAAAGCAACTGGTGTGTTTCATAATCTTTTTAAAGAAACTGTGCTTAGCCTCAAATCTGATGGTCCAAAGTCCCACGAGAGGCCCAAAAAGCTGAATTAGTTGTGGGTAATGCTCTATGTAGTGGTGTTTAGGCAGCAATTTGTTGTTAGGAAACACCTCTTGATACCTTTGTCGATGATCTGAAATTTTGCTCTCAAGGAAAGCAATAGACTCTTCACTGTGAACTGGAGAAACCACTAGCTCAACAATCTGTTTTAGATCCAACAAGACCTGCCATACTGGCTCATGTTCAGGGATTTTGGGGCCTATCAGAAATGGAAGTAGTCTTAACAAGCACCAGTTTTCATGGGCATTGCCCCCTATGGTTTTCCTGCTTGAAAGATTTTGTGGCAAAGTATGAGGCTTATTGGTTTTGTCTGTCCACTTGTATGGGAAATGCAATATGGAATTGTTTATATCATCCAAGGAGATATACTTCTTTGATATCAGTAACTTGAGGCAATGTGCTATTTCAACAGGCACAATGCCTTCAAAGAGATCATGGGCAATGTCAGGAGGGTAGCCACTAACAACATGAAAATAAGAAAGTGCTCCAGTAAAAGGACAGCCTCTTTTAACTCCAAAATAGCTAGTGCCACTATCTATGGCTGCTCTGACATGGGTTTCATGTGTTTCTTTTGTTCTGAGAATGAAAATTCCTGACCTGACCTCATGTGATTGAATGTCTGAAGCAGTTGCTGTACAAAAACGACAAATGAAGGGGCCTGTAAAGTTCTCAACAAAGCCTGCTATTCCATGTGCTCCTAAATTGTCAGCAGCAATAATCTGCACTGTCCCCTTCAGAGATTTGTCCAGTTGAGGGACAAAAATTCCATCAACTTCCAAAGACCTTAGGTCGTGTAATAGGGGCTCTAATACCTTGTCATACCCAAATGATTTTACGTTGTCAGTTTTGCACAAAATGCACAGGAAAATTGAGGATAAATTAGAATGAGAATCTGGGGGTAGATTATTCAGTACCCAGTACACAGCACAAAGTTTGTGAGTTTTGCGGGAGGTGCCCAAAGGGTTACAGACCTCAAAGTCATCAGCATACAAAGTTATGGATAAACTTAGCTCTTCCCCTGAAAACAAAGTATTTTCCTTACAATGCAGACCATCCTTATAAGACCTGTACAAAATTTCTTTTCCTATCAAAGTCTCCCTTCGTGTTTCATGAATTCTAACTATCTTGTCCACAATATCTTTCCTACTCAGCAGCACTCGCAGGGATTCTAGGATGGGAATATACTGCAATGTTTTGTTTTCTTTCACATCTAAAATATATTCAACTGGTTCAACAACATTAAAATTTTCCTTGTAATATTGATTACGTTGATATGAAGAACTCAATGGCCCACCCTTTTCTATGGCTTTATTTAGAGGATTTGCTAACCACAGAGAAGAAGTGATTTCCTCTATGACAGCTCTGTCAACTTGAAGGTTGTTCTTCTTAAAAATGTCCACTAGAACACCTTCAGCATGAGATTTTGAGAGACAGTCAGTTAAGTGATGAAGTTCTACCAAAAAATCATTAATTGCTCTGCTTGGTACATTAGAAAAATGTTCCAATTTTAATAAAGCTGCTGCCAAACTGTGCTCAATTACATTGGGGAGGTCATGTGAAGCATCAGCACTGCTACCTGGCTGAGCATCCTCACCAATGTGTTCATCAAAGGTACTGGAGGCAGATTCTGGATAAGCAACTGTGTCTGATACTACTATTCCTGGTTTAAGATTTTTTACTGAATAACACCTGTGTTTCCTACTCTTGTGGGATCTAAAAGATCCGAAGACGTTTGTTTTGAATTTGCAGTCCAAAAACATACAAGTTACAACATCATTTTTCTTCAAGTGTGCATTAATGTGAGTCCAGTAATCTCTCTCAGACACAAGATCCTTACAAGAACACAAATGACAGCTAAATGCACATCCCTGTGACTGATGATGACTATTTTTAACAACGTGGCATCTATTCAAATGAATTAATAGTGCATTCCATGTTTTAAAAGTGCATGGACAGCTTGCATGAACACATGGAATACGATTATTATTTCCAAAGTGCCTATGTCTCACTCGATAATGTTTCAGAATATGGGACCTACTTGGAAAAACTGAAGGGCAGGTCTTACATTGCCACATTTACCATGTCACTGCAACACTTCTAGCACCATTCACTGTAAAAGAGAAAATAAAGAAGGGGTGAGGTGTAGTGAGGACAAAATGGTGTTTGATATTTCAAGGATGCATTATTGAATGAAGAGAACAACAATGGGAAGGTATACACAACAGTAAAAGGATGAACCTTTAAATCTAATGATGATTCTCTAAATTACTTATGACAAGTAATTCACAAAGTGTAATATTGATAACCCAATTTTTGGACAGAGTTAAACAAATTACTGATTGCAAAGAGATTGCATAAATGATAGCTGTACTTAGAATTCATATATTTAATAGTGCTTGAGTGTACTGTACTGCATATTTTTGCATATTATCGGTATCATTAATACCGATTAATTAATTACGAAAACTTTGACAAAATGTTAGAGTAAAGTTAATTGCAACTTAACGGCTCCTTGTCAAAAAAAAAAATAATTCAAATGAAAACGCGCCACTTCTTTAGTTAACGTTACATGGTGACACACTAGTACGGAAGCGTAGAGCTGCCACCCAGGCAAAAGAAAAATACAAGTGTATCACGTTATAACGTGAAAAGTTTATTGTTCTAACAAGATACTTTTCCTGTTTGTACAATATACTATCATGTTTGTACAATATACTTTTCACGTTTGAACAACATAATATCACGTTATTACAATATACATAATTATCACGTTCGTACAATATATTTATATTGTACGAACGTGATAATTATATTGTACGAACGTGATAATTATATTGTACGAACGTGATAATTATGTATATTGTACGAACGTGATATTATGTTGTTCAAACATGAAAGGTATATTGTACAAACATGATAGTATATTGTACAAACAGGAAAAGTATCTTGTTAGAACAATAAACGTTTCACGTTATAACGTGATACACTTGTATTTTTCTTTTGCCTGGGTGGCAGCTCTACGCTTCCGTACACTTACGGAAGCGTAGAGCTGCCACCCAGGCAAAAGAAAAATACAAGTGTATCACGTTATAACGTGAAACGTTTATTGTTCTAACAAGATACTTTTCACGTTTGTACAATATACCTTTCACGTTTGAACAACATAATATCACGTTATTACAATATACATAATTATCATGTTCGTACAATATAATTATCACGTTCGTACAATATAAATATTATATTGTACGAACGTGATAATTATATTGTACGAACGTGATATTTATATTGTACGAACGTGATAATTATGTATATTGTAATAACGTGATATTATGTTGTTCAAACGTGAAAGGTATATTGTACAAACGTGAAAGGTATATTGTACAAACGTGATAGTATATTGTACAAACGTGATAGTATATTGTACAAACGTGAAAAGTATCTTGTTAGAACAATAAACGTTTCACGTTATAACGTGATACACTTGTATTTTTCTTTTGCCTGGGTGGCAGCTCTACGCTTCCGTAGTGGTGAGATTTTGACTATCAAACCACCTCTGCTAATGTAATCGGCGGCATTAAGTTAGCTTACGCCCCTCAATGCCTTTTTTTTTTTTTTTTTTTTTTGCTGCAGATTGAGAGACAAAGTCTATTGCATTTCACTTGAAGTAAGCTGCTGGATTGGGGGTTTGAGTTGTTGTGGTAAGAACGTGACATTGTATTTTGTCAAAGTTTTCGTAATTAATTATGATACCGATAATGAGTATTTTCAAAATTACAGCCAAATGTGGTTTAATGTCTAGTGTACTACGGAAGCGTAGAGCTGCCACCCAGGCAAAAGAAAAATACAAGTGTATCACGTTATAACGTGAAACGTTTATTGTTCTAACAAGATACTTTTCACGTTTGTACAATATACCTTTCACGTTTGAACAACATAATATCACGTTATTACAATATACATAATTATCACGTTCGTACAATATAATTATCACGTTCGTACAATATAATTATCACGTTCGTACAATATAAATATCACGTTCGTACAATATAATTATCACGTTCGTACAATATAATTATCACGTTCGTACAATATAAATATTATATTGTACGAACGTGATAATTATATTGTACGAACGTGATATTTATATTGTACGAACGTGATAATTATGTATATTGTAATAACGTGATATTATGTTGTTCAAACGTGAAAGGTATATTGTACAAACGTGAAAGGTATATTGTACAAACGTGAAAGGTATATTGTACAAACGTGATAGTATATTGTACAAACGTGATAGTATATTGTACAAACGTGAAAAGTATCTTGTTAGAACAATAAACGTTTCACGTTATAACGTGATACACTTGTATTTTTCTTTTGCCTGGGTGGCAGCTCTACGCTTCCGTAACATTAAACCACATTTGGCTGTAATTTTGAAAATACTCATTCAGAAAATCAACATATATATACCAAAAAAAAAAAAAGTAGTGGCAGGCAGCAACTTACCGAAAAAAGTAGTGGCGGGCAGCACAACGTTACTGAGATGGCGGCAGTCCTTACCCACGATCAAAAGAACGCAAGATGAAATCACGTGGGATATCGCGAGATTTGACATTGCTTCATTATTGTCTTACTTCACTTGAACGTGATTTGAACAAATTAATGTACCTTCTCTGCATATCGTGTAGTTTCTACACTAAATAGTTACACCTAACCTTAAAACATGAGGCACTTGTGTTAAATACACGCAAGATGCTAATATAAATCCAAGAGATGGCCAGTCTCCTTTTTTCAGTGTACACTTTTTCCTCTGTTAATATGCAAGACATTGGGTAGTTAACAGCCTCTCTACAATTTTTTTAGGGCCATATCACCTGTGTGTGTGTGTGTGTGTGTGTGTGTGTGTGTGTGTGTGTGTGTGTGTGTGTGTGTGTGTGTGTGTGTGTGTGTTTGGAATGTGTTGCATTTGTATGGATTTGTATTTGTTTGCTATTCAAACATTTAAATGACTAGCACATTACTCAATATTGCTTTTATTTAACACACAGGCATACTCTTCTAGAAACATGCTGTAAAATATACATATTTTACATATCGCTTATATTGCATTTGTAGTGTACGTATTATAACTTCCTGAGTACTATATGTTCCAATTGTGATTTAAAGGATCCTACAGACTTTTTGTTTGTTTGTTTTCTAATGTTACATTACAGGACATGTAAAACAAGGAACTACTTTCCCATGTATGATCAAATTTTGCATTTTAGATATTTATTTAGATATTTGCAATCAGTTCTTTTAAATTACATTTCCATTCATGGTGAAAATGGGCATTCTTTATTCATTAAACTTAAAAAGACAAAACATAGTGAAAAGAGATGTAATAGGAGGATTTATGGTCCTATTATGATTACAAAGAAAGTTTAAAAAAAATGTTAGTAATTTATTAATTTTTTTGTTTTTATTAAACTTTATTGCTAAGAGAACCATCTCAACCTCAATGTTACAAAAACAGAAGAGATGATAGTGGACTTCTAGAGGTGTATTAAAGCAGATACCCCGATCACCATCAATGGCGTTGCTGTGGAAAGAGTGAACAGCTTCCGTTTCCTAGCTGTACATCTGGTGGAGGATCTCACATGGTCAGTTCACACGAACAACATACCCCTTCATAGACAGCACAGTTTGACGGGAGTGACAAACTGCGCTACCCGTGAAACCATGCTGCCCATGAAAACGCTCTACCCATGAAACCGTGATACCCGTTAATCTACGCTGCCAATAATAATAATAATAATGGATTGGATTTATATAGCGCTTTTCAAGGCACCCAAAGCGCTTTACAATGCCATTATTCATTCATTGCGTTCTGCGTGACGGGCAGTGTGACCGGTGTGACGGCAGCACATTTATAATCTGTGTGACTGATGTGATGTCATACAATTTTCGCAGACGGCATCAAGGTGTGACTGGTGTGACTGGTGTGACGGGTGTAACGGCAGCGCGGTGTGAACTGGGTCACTGGTGTGAACGGTGTGAACACATGGTCAGTTCACACAAATAGCATACGCCTTCATAGACAGCACAGTGTTACGTCACGGAGCGCAGTGTGATGGGTGTAACCGGGGTAATGGCAGCGCGGTGTGACTGGTGTGATGTCAAGAAGCTTTCGCAGAGGGCAGTGCGCAGTCTCTCCTTTCCTCACTCTACACCTACGACTGCACGGCCACTAGTATCTCCAATTTCATTGTCAAGTTTGCGGACCATACAACAATGGTAGGTCTTATCACCAAAGGTTAATCCCGGATGTGACTGGTGTGACAGCAGCAATGTCATGCACCCTTCGCAGATGGTAGCTTGGTGTTACGTCAGGGGTGGATACTGAACTCTCATGTACTCACTCTACACCCACGACTGCACGGCCACTAATATCTCCTAATTCATTGTGAAGTTTGCGGATGACACAACAGTGGTTGGTGACGGTTACAAGGAGGATCTCAGTGCCTTTAAACTTTATTGCTAAGAGAACCATCTCACCCTCAATGTCACAAAAACAGAAGAGATGATCGTGGACTTCTAGAGGTGTTGTAAAGCACATACCCCGATGTGCTGTGGAACGAGAGAACAGCTTCCGTTTCCTAGCTGTACATCTGGCGGAGGATCTCACATGGTCAGTTCACACGAACAACATACCCCTTCATAGACAGCACAGTTTGACGGGAGTGACACTGCGCTACCCTTGACACTGCGGTACCTGTGAAACCATGCTGCCCATGAAAACGCTCTACCCATGAAACCGTGATACCCGTTAAGCCGCGCTGCCAACTAAACCGCGCAGGCAGCACTGCATGACGGGCAGTGTGACCGGTGTGACGGCATCGCATTTCTAATCTGTGTGACTGATGTGATGTCATACAACCTTCGCAGACAGCAGCAAGGTGCAACTGGTGTGACGGGTATGACGGCAGCGCAGTGTGAACTGGGCGTATACTGAACTCTCTCCTGTCCTCACTCTACACCTACGCCTACACGGCCACTAGAATCTACAATTTCATTCTCAAGTTTGCGAATGACACAGCAATGGTGGGTGACAGTTTACAAGGAGGATGTCAGTGCCTTTTTACTCCAGTGCTAAGACTACAACTCACCCTCAATATTACAAAACCAGAAGAAATGATGGTGGACTTCTGGAGGTGTAGAAGAGCACATACCCCAATCACCATCAACGGCACTGCTGTGTAAAGAGGGAACAGCTTCCGTTTCCTAGGTTTACATCTGGCGCAGGATCTCACATGGTAAGTTCACACAAACAGCATACACCTTCACAGACAGCACAGTGTTACGTCATGCAGCGCATTGTGACAGGTATGACCGCAGCGAGGTGTGACCTGTGTATCCGATTTCACTGGTGTGACGTTACGCAGCCTTTGCAGATGGCAGCGCGGTATACTACAGTGAAAGCCCCAAACTGAGCAGCAATGAGACTTCCAAGAGTGAGGAAAACCCCACCGGCTGATGTGACTGTCCAACACCTACTTGAAAAAGGTGTTACCTTTGCTATGGGAACTAAGACAGGAAGGTAGCAACTGTTTGCCCCTCCTGTCATATGCCAACATGCCTCGAGCGAAGCACAAGTCAAATTTGTATGTTGTATCTGCTGGTGGTGTGTTTATCTGTAGTTGCTTTTAATTGTTTCCATTCAATGTACAACCACAGTGAGAGGTTGATTAATATTGCCAGCAAAACTCGTTCCTTGTGTTAGTCTCCACCAGGGCTGTCCTTTGTCAAAGATTATGTTCAAAACTTTCATGGATAGAATTTGTACGTGCAGCCAAGGGGTGGCAGCTGTTACTGTCAGTGGGTCTTATGTCTGCTGTTTGTAGCTGATGACTGCAGAGGATGATAATTAGCACCTACAAATCTTAGGCCATGTTTCTTTCTGGATCAGGCAAGAGTGGAGCATGAGATTGACAGATTAGTCCAGATGCTTAACGGGTCTGTTTTGGTCCTACACTCAACTAGTGGGTAGTGACTCAAAGAATGAGATTGTGAACACAAGCACTAGAAATTTGTTTTCCTCAAAAAGTTAGTTTTCCTGTTCTCCCTTAAACCGCGCTGCCAGTCAAACCGCACAGGCAGCACAGTGTGATGGGTGTGACGGCAGGGTGTTTCTAATCTGTATGACCGATGTGAAGTCATGCAACCTTCGCAGACAGCAGCACCTTGTTACGTCACGCTGAGTGGTGTGACGGGTGTGACGGCAGTGCGGTGTGACCGGTGCGAAGTCACGCAGCCTTCACAGAAGGCTGCGCGGTGTTAAGTCATTCAGCCTTAGCAGACGGCAGTGCGGTGTTACGTCAGGGGTGTACCATCTCACCCTCAATGTCACAAAAACAGAAGAGATGGTAGTGGACTTCTAGAGGTGTAGTAAAGCATAACCCCGAACACCATCAACGGCGCTGCTGTGGAAAGATTGAACAACTTCCGTTTCCTAGCTGTACATCTGGCGGAGGATCTCACATGGTCAGTTCACACGAACAACATACCCCTTCATAGACTACGCAGTTTGACGGGTGTGACAAACCGCGCTACCCATGACACTGTGGTTCCCGTGAAACCACGCTACCCGTGAAACCGCGCTACCCGCGAAACCGCGCTACCCGTGAAACCGTGCTGCCCGTGAAACCGCGCTGCCCGTGAAAATGCGCTACCCGTGAAACTGTGATACCCGTTAAACTGAGCTACCCGTGAAAACGCGCTCATACATCATACAGCATCAAAGGGAGTTGGGCCACTGTCAGTCATCTTTAAGAAAAAAGATTATATTTGTCATGTCGATGGGAAGCTTCCCAGCCTGGAAGTTATCCAAACTTTGGAGACTTCACTAGATCTAACTGAGACCTCTGGGGTTATGCTATACGTAAAAGAGAGAGCTTATACTACAGTGAAAGCCCAAAACTGAGCAGCAATGAGACTTCCAAGAGTGAGGAAAACCCCACCGGCTGATGTGACTGTCCAACACCTACTTGAAAAAGGTGTTACCTTTGCTATGGGAACTAAGACAGGAAGGTAGCAACTGTTTGCCTCTCCTGTCATATGCCAACATGCCTCGAGCGAAGCACGAGTCAAAGTTGTATGTTGTATGTAGATTGTGAACACAAGCACTAGAAATTTGTTTTCCTCAAAAAGCGTCTGTTCTCCCTTAAACCGCGTTTCCAGTCAAACCGTGCAGGCAGCACGGTGTGATGGGTGTGACGGACAGTGTGACGGACAGTGTGACGGGTGTGACAGCAGGGTGTTTCTAATCTGTATGACCGATGTGACGTCATGCAACCTTCGCAGACAGCAGCACCTTGTCAGGCTGAGTGGTATGACGGGTGTGACCGTCAGTCAGTTCACACGAACAACACAGTGCAGTGTTATGTCAAGCAGCGCAGTGTGACGGGTGTGACAAACCGCGCTACCCGTGAAACCGTGCTGCCTGTGAAACTGCGCTGCTCATGAAAACGCGCTACCCTTGAAACCGTGATACCCGTTAAAAGTTGGTTTTTCGGAAGGGAGTCAGACTAGAGCTGCTTCATCGAAAGTAGACAGTTGAGGTTGTACCAACAGGAATGCTTCCTAGAGGAGGTGTTTCGGACATAACCTACACGCAGGAGGTGCAGGAGCAAACCTGGGACATGGGAGAGAATATATCTCTGATGTTTATTGTGGTGAAATTGATTGTTTTACATTAGAATCAAATAGTTAAAAACTGTAATTTGTATTTTTCATTTATAAAATGTGCAAAATTAACTAACTTTGCATTAGTAATAAAAATATTAATTTTTCCTTTAGATTACGTAACTAATAATTTTGTGAGAATAAATAAGATTCACTCTTATATTTGCTCCTTACACTAATTTATTTGGAAGTCAGGTATTTCAGGTTGATGAAAGTTAAAGACAAAACCTGCAAAAGATTGTAGATGAATTTAAGCAAAAACTGCTGTTTTATCATCATCCAGAGAACAGTTTTGAAAGTCCTTCAAGAAGCCTGGAGAACTATTCCTGAAGACTACTTAAAGAAATGACGAGAAAGCTTTTCTAAAAGGATTTCTAAAGAATAAAGAGGGTCATACCAAATACTGGCTTTCAAGCTCAATAGACTGTACAAACTCTGTTTTTGTCTCATATGCTGATCTCCGACCTGTATCCCCATGTGATGTCTGTGTTGTGTGTGTAAAGTGGGGGGGGGGTCCTATTTCACTGCAGGGCAACCTGCACGTGGCGAATAAAGCCTTGATTGATTGATTGATTGATTGATTGATTGATTGATTGATTGATATGCTGTATTTCCACATATTTTTGCATCTATTTGTTACGGCCGAGAGGGCCAGGCTGTGGGTGTGGACTCAAATGCAGACATAGAGGGAGGCAAAACGGGCGCGAACACAGTGCTTTATTTACAGTGCCTAGTTAACTTACAAAGCAGGAAACTATGAATGCTATGAACGGAGAATGCTATGAACTGTGGAAGCTACAAACTGAGAACTATGAGGCCAAACTATGAGCATGAAACTCTGACTGAGTGTTATGACTAGGTGCAAGATTTCATGGACGGATCCTGGGAATGGAAAAAGGGGCAGCGGCTTGGATGGAGGTATGCAGTCACTATAATGAGAGAAGACAAGCAGTCAGTGGCAGTCTAGTGAATCATAGCCAAAGGATTTGACTGTGGTGGTTAGGGCTTACGCGTTGCAGGTGAAAGTGTCATGCGAGGAGGGGGTGTCCAAAGGGGTCCGGGTGAGGAGTGTCCAGAGAGGGTCCAGAATATACTTGGAGCAAAGGGACTTGGCAGGTAGGCAGGCAGGTGGACAGCCAGATGACAGAACTAGCATCCAGGCAGAGATGTGAGTAGTTCAGCTTGGGAAGCGTGACTGTCAGGTGGGTCCTATGACAAAGAAAACACAGTGAGGAGAAATGCAATTATTAAGGGCTCTCACAAGGGCTTGGCGGCCTAGCACTAACATGAGTTAGCAGTAAATCTGGCAGAGGTCTGTTGTGAGTGCTGGTCTTATATGCTGGTGACTTGATTGGAATCAGGTGTGAAAGCTGATTGGAGTCTCTGCCTGAAGGTGGAGCCCAGCAGAGTGGAAAAACCCCGCACTCACCCGGACCATGACACTATTTCCGTTTTCCTGCCAAAATGTAAAAAAAATGGGGGATGGCTCAAGACTTTTGCACAGTATTGCAAGTATTATATAAAAAATACAAACCTGGGTGTTATTATGTTTCTCCCAAATATTTATTTGTGTAGTTGCAAGTGACAAATCCTTTTGTTGGGTTATCACTACTCAATTTTGGCTTTTCATACGTCATTTCACGCCATGTAGTCTTGATGAATGACACACTAAACCTTACTTTCATGTTAACACAAAACATGTAACGATTTTCTTTTTAACAACATGAGAAAAGTTTAAAATGATCACTGACGTGACATAGGATACGTGTCTGCACGCTTTTTATACTCACTCCCATAACATGTTGAGACAGTTACAAAATCAGCTTCTCCATTTTCCTTTTTTAAGTGATCTCATGCTGTGTTGTTTTCTGGACCAGCATGCTGTTTTCTGCAAATATGAAACACTGTGCATCATTTTATGGATAGAAAATATCTTTAGATAGGATCTCTAAATGGCATCAGCAGGGCTAAAAATTAGGTTCGGTCATAGCAGAGCTCTATTTTGAACATAAAGTTTCACAGGGGGCAGTCTTTAGAAGCAAGCCACTTGAGATTTTTCACTCCTAAAATGGCACAGACAGAAGTCTGTGCCGTTGTTTGTTCAATCACAAACAACGGCACAGACTTTTATTTATTTTAATGTAGGCTACTTCACAAGTGTCACGTTTGGTGATACTGAAATAGGTTCATTGCCTTTACAGAGCTGTGATTTGTACATGTGGTTATATGTAGATGTAAATGGGATAGAAAACAAAGACAATATTGCTCTCTGATCATCTTTCCGAAAAATATAGAAACTAAAAGGTGAGAATGAGCTTGTGCAGAACAGTTTACAAACAGTGAGCATGCATTATAAGTGCAAAACTAAAGGCAGTTATGTAGAACAAGCTTATTTGGGCATAAAAACAGAAACATTCAGTGCATACACAAAATTTTGCTTAATTCGTACAGTGCTTTGTGGAACATGCTCAGAGTAAAGGGGGAGGTTATGTTTAAAAACTGAATATTGTTACTCTGCCAGCTGTGGGCGGAGGAGAACGACATTATCTGGCTTGTGCCTTGTGCCATAAAATGCATTCAATTACTGTGAATGTACTTTAGTCTGCAGCATAATATTTAATTTAAATAGATCAGGACCATAAAAAATATGTTTTAGGATGAATCACAGTTTTACAGTTGGTCAGTAGCCTTTTATTTCTCTTACACACACACACACAAAACCACACAAAATATGTAAAACTGTTATTTTAACAGAAATGTATAAATGCACCCACTGGACATGGCACTAAAATTGAGAGAAGGAAAGTTCAATGAAGAATATATTTTATTATATTTTTTACTCCTTTACAAGTGAATCCCTCCAATTTATTCCAGCTATTCCCAATCACTCCTGCTCTTCCAGGCTGTCAAAGTCTTTACGTTCACAAATTCTGGCAGCAGCACATCTGACCTTAACTCTTCTCTTTCATGTTCCCATAAACCAATTGATTTGTTATTGCAGAGCCCAACACCAGCATTTCCTCCAGGAGATTCATCTTAGACATTCCATGTTTCTCTTACTGGCTTCATTTCAGTCAGCTTAACGCTACTCCATTTAGCAAAATTTAGTGCAGATAATGCATAACAGGCATAAATCATACAATAAACCCTTCAGAGGATTATGCAAATCTTGAGTTGAATTGTTTTGGATTATTTGAGGACTGACATAGAAATGTGTAAAGAGAAAAACAGAACATGGAGAAAGGTCAGTAGTTTTGTTGCAGTTGTTCTGTATGTATCTAAGGCCTCACTCACACAGGCCTAAAGACTGGTCAGCAACACCTTGGCAACCACTGGGGAAAAGTGTGCATACCCCAAAGGGCTGACAAGTGGTTGCTGGCAGTTACTAGGTAAAATTGGTTGCTGGACTGCAAACCTCGCGAACAAAACTTGGTTGCTTTGGTTGCTTGCATGCATGCCACCCATACTTTGCATGTACTGAGAGGTAGTGAAGTTTCACTATTGCTTGGTGACTACCAACAACCTCCAGCAACCAATCACCAACTGTTTGAGAAAAAAAACAATTTCTCCCTAGAAGCTGGTACTTGCCAGAATGTTGCTGACCAGTCCTTATGTCTGTGCTTAATAATCAAAGAGTGTTGCACTGTGTTCGTTCATGCCTATTGCATTTTTCTAAATAAACTGTTAAAAACTATTAATTTTATACTATGAAACTATGATGAAAATAATGGGCACTGATTGGTCATGTAACAAAGGCACTGAAATATAAAATGAAAAGCTCGCAGAGCAGCTACTGATATAGCGTCATTCTTGATACCAGCTATGTTTTTATCCTTTGCATTATAATTAACAGAGCATAGCAATGTATCATAGTATTCACACTAACGGCTATATAGTTAGTAAGGCACAGTGTATAGCAAAGCAGAGTAACAATATGAAGCATGTAGTTTCTTTTTTGGTTCCAGCAGAAAATACACAGAACACTTTTACTTGTATACATCATGAAATTCCCACTTTGTTTTGTTTAACTAAATAAAACAGGCATTAACTTCTGTTTAGTACCCCTAACTAAGTTATTGGTGAAACACAATAATGGCTAGCAGTGTTATGCCTCTTTCACTTTGTCTTCATAAGTGCCGCTGCCCTTGTAAGCTGCCACATAACCACTGGTGTCTGGGATGTCCTCACGTCCAGCCTTTCCTTTGCCTTTTCCTGTATCATCAAACCGCTCCTTGTGTGAACCAGTGTACTTGGAGGTGTCAGTCAGTCTGTCCACTGCTGCTGCCTTGGTAGCTTTCTAAAAATAATGGAAGACAGAATACTGATATAGTAAACTTTTTTTTATTTTTTCCCCTTTTAACTCAGTAAAACAAAAATTCTGTATTGTAGTGTCTCTTTAAAGATGCAGTGTGTTGTATCTAGAGTTTCTTTGGTAATCCAGGTATATATCCAAAATAACACACTGACAGTCAACAATTTTTTCTGATTTGTGACCTAAACAGTTGCACAAAGATTTGGTCATCAAAAACAAAAAACAAAAAAAGGTAGCACTTTCTATTCCAGCTCAGTAATAAAGTGGTAACAGTGGGGTGATAAGGTGGAAACAAGAACATAATAATGTGGTCATTTCTACGTTATTACTACCCAATTACCATGGTAATAACCAATCCTAGTAATATTATGGTAGCATCATTATCACCTTATTACCGAGGTGTATTGGGCACTTATTATCCAATTACATACATTTCAGTGTAATATTACTCAACTGTAACCACTGCTGCTATCATGATATTACTTGAAATTTAAGTGGTTATTACGATGATAATTGAGTTGTAATAAGGTAGAAATTACCACATTATTACAGTCTTGTTTCCACCTTGCTACCCTACTGTTACCACTGTATTAGCAAGCTGTAATAGGAAGTGCAACACAAAAGAACAAAACATGTTAATACATTAATCTCACTTAAACAAATTTTACCTAAGATGATCTATTTTAAAGTTTAAATTTAATTGTATGGTTGAGGGTCAATCAAACTACTACTACATATATAAGTTTAAAGGGATGTATAAGTGTAGTACCTGGTTGCTGCCGACTTCTAAGCAGCGAATTTTGAGTTTATTATGGTTATGACTTAATACTCACAGTAACACCAATGTTGGCAGGTTCTTTACCAACAACGAGACCATAAAGCTGCTGAAGTGCCTCTTCCTTGTTCTTGCCTTTAAAACGTTTGGGAGCCAACTCTGTCAGGGCCTGATTAAACTGCTCAAATGTGATTACACGAACTGACTTTGCCCTGAGGAAACACAGAGTGTTGCCAACTATATTTTGAGAGAAATAACAAAATTAATAATATAATATACACTGCTCAAAATAATGAACAGAAAACCTTTTAATCAGTTTATGGCATCAAGTCAATTACATTATTAATCTGGTCAGTTAAGCAGCAGAGGTTGTTGTTAATTAGTTTCAGCTGCTCTGGTGTTGATGAAATTAACAACAGGTGCACTAGATGGGTAACAATGACACAACCCACAAAAGTGGAATGGCTTTTCAGGTGGACACCTCTGACATTTTTTCTCTCGTCATCTTTTTTTATTTTTGTTTCACTAGTTTTCCATTTGACTAAGGTCAGGGTCAATACTGGAAGCATGAGGTGATATCTAGATCCTACAGAGATTCCACACGTACTCCAACTCCTCCAGGATCACACATTAATACCTGCCTGTCTGACCAAACAATCAGAAATAGTGTTCATGAGATCGCAAAGACCTCGAGCATATAACCCCAGTGTTGGCCTCTCCATGCTGGCTTCCTGTTCCTTACAGGATCCAATTTAAAATTATACTTTTTGCTTTAAAATCACTAAACGGCCAAGCTACCTCTTACCTAAGTTCCTATTTATTTATGGTCCAGAAAGAACCATGAAGTCCAATTCAAAACTAATGTTATCCAACAGTCTACACATAAATCTCATGGCAACATAGCCTTCTCTGTGGCACGTCGCAGACTTTGTAATAGTCTGCCTCTAAATATAAGATATCCACAAACAATGGAACATTTTAAATCTTTAAAGACCCATTTTTATGGACTGGCTTTTAGCTCACATTGACCCATATATATATATATATATATATTTTTTTTTTTAACCGCCTTAGCTGTTGTTGTTTTAGTTGCATTTATTGTCTTACTGTTTTATTCCTTTTCTTTCATATTTTATTGCATCATTGTCATGCATTTTACTTATTTTAGTTACATTTTAGTTTTTAAAGCGCCTTGTGCAGCATGAGCTATTTGAAATGTGCTATATAAATAAACTTCACCTTGACTTCTACAGACCAGTCAACAGCACCCTGACTGCCACTAGGTATCGAGGTGAAATCCTTGGACCCACTGTCACACACAATGCTCAGTCTCATGTGGCGAAGGTATGCAGGCAGTTCCTGGAGGATGAAGGAATCGATACTACTGACTGGACCTCACACTCTCCTGACTTACATCCAATAGAACACCTCTGGGACATTACGTTTCTGTCCAGCCAATGCTCTCTGGTTGGACCTCACACTGTCCAAGAGCTCAGTGATGCCTTGGTACAGATCTGGTAGGATATTTCCCAAGGATACCATTTGTTGTTTCATTAGGAGTATAGCCCAACAATGTTAGATGTGCATACAAGCACGTGGGGGACAAATAAACTAGTGAGTACCATTCTTACAATAATTGCTGCAATGAACTTGCAAAATGGACTCAACTACTGCATCATTTTTTTAACCTTGACTTTCATGGTGTCTTTGAATTCAGTCCTCTGTGGGTTGATCATTTACACATCCACCAAATGTTGTGAAATTTGATGCACTTTCAAAGTGTTCCTTTCTTTTTGAGCAGTGTATACTGTCAAGGGACAAGCAATAAGTAGATGCTACAATGCTATAATGTGATTATGAGATGTCTTAAAACCTTTGCATTTACATGAATCATGAAGTTTATTCTGTAAGGTAGTCCCAAAACAACAGAGAGCGAGTCACTAACTAAAAATTGACTGTACAGTTACTGAAAACCAATAACCACATTGTGACACACATTCAAACCATTATGGTTTTGCTGTGCAAAGTCAAAATGAAATCTTACTTGACTTTGCTGAAAACGATGTCCACGTCTGTGGTAGTCACATTCTTCCCATCAGTGATGTTGCAGTCTTTGCAGAGCTTTGCAAAATTCTTGCCGTTCATCTCCTTCCCTGTAGCTTTTGTGTCTCCGTGGACTGCAAACTTCTGGAAGGAAGTCTTGACCTCTTCTTGTGACACCGAACCCTCGGCCATGCTGACAGATGAACACATGCAGTTTTTAGTCAATTCAAATACAAAATATTTTAACACTTTGTTCTCTTGATTAAAATAATAATCTAAAAAAAAGGACCTTAAATAGTTTGGATAAAATGTCCTTTGTGAAGACATTTTGTAAAAAAAAAGAATTAAAGTAATAACTCTAGGTTAACTGGCTGCTGGCCTGCCAAGACATAGCTGCCAAGATAGTGCATCTAATTTTCTCTCTGTCTTACACACACACTTTTACTGTGTATCCATCATTATGCTAGTGTGTCTAAAACTGCACTCAAGCCCATTTAATTCAATCAACTCAATTTCCAAATGGCTTCTCTGCTGTTCAGTCTATAGTGAATGAACAAACACATTCCTTCTCCTTCTCTTCTGCCCCGTCTCTCCATCACACTCACTGACACTTACTTATTCATGAGTTAAGTGTTACCAAATGTGGCTTTTGATCGAGCTACACTGATATGAATTTTATATTAAATATTCACTGCATATAAAAATAACCATAAAAACAAATAGCACAGAAAATGTTTTAATGAACACTTTAAAACTAATGCATTTTAGTATGGCGTCATCTCAGTTTATGAATAATCCTAATAATAATAATAATAATAATAATAATAATAATAATTACCTGTGCTGGTGGGTGTAAAAATATACATCAAACTATTATTACATGTAATCTTTCCATATTTTTTTTCAAGATTATTTCTACTGCCCTCTCACTGCAGCACTGCAGGTTCTAGATGATACAACAGTAAAGCACTAAATCACAAAAATATAAGATGTACCTGCTAAATGGAAGGATGCCGTGTGGATAGTTAGCCAAATCCGGAATTGCTAACAGCTGCTTGATCTCTTTCTCCGCTTCTGCCGCTCCTCCTTCCTGCCACTCCCAGGCTGTCTGACAGTTACGTAAAGGATGGAAGGATGCAGAGAGGCAAGGAGAAATGGGAGGGAATGGAAGGGGGAGAGAGTACCGACAAGCACAGGCAATGACATCATGGGTGCTCAGCCTCTCTTCTGTCAGCTCACTGTTATTAGCTTCCTGCCTCTCTCACAGACTTGCTCAAGGCTTTGTTATGCTATACAACATTTGGTGGAGTTAAACCTTTACCAACATTCTCTTGTACACAAATAAATTTTGCTGTTCAGTTCTTTACCCAAAATGATTTTTTACCATGCTCTTTTTCTGACTGGAATATTTAATTCAACTCACAGATATATATCTGTCGTGCTCTTGCTGTCATTTTCACAATAGCCTTCTTGTTTGAGCAAAGATGAGAGTGCCCCTTGACAGAACAAAGACCAGTGACAACATAAATCTGACACTTTACAATAATAACTATTCTCTCTCGCAATATCATATCAACCACATAGAATAATGGTTCTGTAATAAATGTAATGCATAATAACGTGCCTAAAGATTCAAAACTATACCTATGACTGGAAATTTTTTGGACAGTAGCAATTTTTACTCTGTATGCCACCAAAGTTTGACACAAAAATACAATAAATGTGCAGATGAGTAATTGTTTGAGGCTGCTGGCTTTCACTATGTGAAAGCTCATTTGATTGTTTTGGCCACTTGGAGATATCCCATAACTTCAGGGTTTAATTTTTTTATTTCAGTCTGTCACGGTCCTGGGTCGGTTAGACCCAGCATTTTGAGTTTCTTATGTTTTAGTTTTTATAATAATAATAATTATTTTTTGCATTATGGATCATTTCTTATTCTCTGGTGATACTGATTTGATTATAATTATGTTCTGTTCCTTTAGCTATCCGAGGATGATGATTATTTCTGGTTTAGGTCTTGCTATCGTGCCCTCATCTTTAGTTTAGGTTGCCTGTGCTTAGTCTTCTCTGCCCGTATGTCCCTCTGTCTGTCCATGGTGTCTTGTCTAGTCCTCTGTGTCTGTTAGTTTCCTGTTTTATTCTGAAGGTCCTTGTCTTATGTGAGTGTGTGTGTACGTTTCCCCTGCCTCGTCAGTAGTGATTTTCCCCAGGTGTGTTCCCCTCCTGTCTCTCGTCCCTTGATTGCTGCCTCAGTGTATTTAAGCCCAGTGTGTCTTTGTGTCAGTGTCGCGTCGTTAACGGCTATTCATCCTCTCTCTCCCCCCCCCCCCGCCCGCCCACCCACCCACCCGTGTTCTGTTTGCCTGCCTGCTAGTTTATTTGCATTCCAGTCTAGTTAGTTCTTTGTTCAGTCTGCTTTTCCTTTCTTTTTTGCATTCTCACATGCTTGGCAAATTTATAATTACTATTTGGCTTGTATGGATGTCTACAAACTGTGGGAGGAGGATAGTGTACACAAACATAACGTACACATAGGGGGAGGAGAAAACATATTCAAATTAAAATAAAAAGGCCCCAATCTTACATATTTATATATATTTTTTACAATAATGGTGTAAAAATTAAAGATTAATATATTGTTATGTCAGCACTGTTTTTGTTTTCTTTTAACCTTTTATTTTTGTTGACGTGCTAATGGAGGCATGTGGGAACCCACGTTTTGTATTTTGTTTACAGCAATAACAGAGAAAGCTGTTTTGACATCACACACCATCATGAAACTCAGTGTTCAGTCAAATGGAAAAGGTGCAAGGACTTTACATGTTTTGTTTAATGATCTGAGACAAAGGTCTCAAGTCTCAAATGAGTTCTTTGGTCATTGGAGACTTTCCCATGGATAATTCTTTTGTCCAGTCAGATGATTCGTTGACGTGTTCTTGGAGTAATTTTTGTAGGCCAATCACTCCTGGGGGGCTTTGCTACTGTTTTCTTCATTTGTGGATTGTGGCTCTCACTGTCTCTCCACGGTGACACATTTGTCCATGCGTCACCATGCACAAGGTTTAGAAGTGGCCTAGATAAACCTTTCCAGATGAACAGCTGTCAATGAGTTTTGTCTCATCTGTTGTTGAGGTTCTGCAGATCCTGACATGTGTGATTTTTATTTTAGCTTTGTCTTTAACTTCTCTTTGTCCTCCACACCAAAGTGAAAGACTCATTGCCAGTTATCACAAACTCATGATTGCACTTTCTTGCTGCCAAGGGTGGTATAACCAGTTATTAGGTTTCAGAAGCAATAAATTTTTCATGTAGAGCTATTGAAAACTGAATTTTACATGTAATCTGGTTGTTGTTTTTTTCTAATATTAAAATTAGTTTAATGGTCTGAAACATGTAAGTTTGACAAAAGAATGAAATTAGGGCAGCAGTAAATATTTGGAAATTTGACTAAGTCTATTGATTTAATTAAACCATTTTAATTGAGGATGTTAGAACTTCCAAGGCTCGTTTTTAGCACAAGGAGCCACAGGGAAAATCACCGAGCTATGAGGGAGGCTACGACACTGACAAAAGAGAAACACAGGACTTAAATACACTGAGGGATAACAAGGGAATGAAAGACAGAAGGAGAGCACAGCTGGGAGCAATCAGGCTGGACGAGACAAGGGAAGCAAAACTAGAAACACTGACATGATACACAGACCTTCAAAGTAAAACAGGAAACACACTGACTGAACTCTAGACATGTAAAGTTAACAGCAAAAAGTCACAGTAGACACAACATGGAACACAGGGAAGCCATATTACAAAACCTAAGAACTAAACCTATGATAACCATAACTGAAACAGTACAACAAAGGACTCAAAACATAAACCATAATATAAAAAACACAAGAACTCAAAAAGCTGGGTCAGAAAGATCCAGAACCGTGACAGATAGCCAAAGGTAGAGTTTATTTTGCTGACAACTTGACCTCACTGTGTGACCTGAAATTCCTGCTTGGTAGGCCAATTCCAGTGTATAGTGAAGACCAGAGTGATTTCACTCATGCTGGCAAAGGTGTTGTGTGGGAAGACATTATCAGGTTGTTTACTGTAGAAACAAAGCCTTCCCCTTAAATGTCAGCAGAAAGCAGCAGTATCTGGTTTGAAGAGAGGTAGGATCACAGCAGGTTATCTGGATGGACGTTTTCTGGACATCATTCTGACTGACAACACTGGACTTACCAGTCCAATATTTGATGGACTTCTAGTCAACACAAAGAATTCTTAATAATTTTCCATATTGGTCTTATTGAGCATTATGGCTGATTCTGGGTTCCCATTACCACCAGAGGCTTTCTGTCTTCTATGTGCGGACACAGTGAGAGATCCAGTCACTATCCCTTGTGGTGACACTTTCTGCCTGGAGTGCATCAAGATTTACTGGGATCAGTTCGACCACATTGGTGTGTACAGCTGCCCACAGTGCCGTGCAACATTCACACCTCGGCCTGTCCTGAAGCGAAACCTGCCAGATGTATACCATGAGCCACAACGAGAGCTTCCAGAGCTTACTCCTTTCCCGTACTTGAATCGTGAAGTCTACTGTGACTTCTGCATTGGCCGTCGCAACAAAGCCGTCAAGTCTTGTCTGATGTGTTTGGCTTACTACTGTGAAACACACGTCAAGCCTCATTATGAGTCATCTACCTTCAAGCGGCACAAACTCGTAGATGAGATGGGTCATCTGGACAGGAAGATTTGCCCACAACACGAGAAAGGTTTGGAGCTGTTCTGCCGCACTGACCAGATGTGTATTTGTGTGCTGTGTACTGTCAGAGAGCACCGCAGCCACAACATTACCTCGGCAGAAGACGAACGCATTGAGAAACAAGTGAGGGTTTTTTTGTTGTTGTTATCGCAGAGTCTATCTCAAAATCTTTTAATACTCTTTTTATTTTGATATGAAGTTTTCATCAGTTTTTGCATACATTAGATGATGAAAAGAGTCACTCTGGAGTCTAGAGCAGGAGTCTCAAATGAGCTGTGGGTCACTGCTGTCACTGTCATCTCATTGGAGGGCCACTTTAGTGTTTGAGAAGTACAAAAAAACAAAGAAGAAAACACTGACAAATATGTAGTGTTTTTTTTTTCCAAAATTTCAAATATTGTATAACAAGACAAAACTGCAAACAAGACCGCAAATTGTTTTCTCACTCTTAACTAACTGAAGCCTTTCATTGAACAACCAAATAAACACACTTTTACCCTCTTTCTGGCCAGACACGTGGCAGCATTTCTGCTATAATTTTGTTCATATTTAACAAAATAAAAATACAGACACAAGTGTACACTTTAGTTTTTAACTGCTTTTGAAAATAGTTTTCTTTACAAATAACTCTCTCACTGAACTAACACAGCCAATCCCTCAACATGTTTGCACTCTCTGCTTATATTGCCTTCATATTAAATCATTTTTTGCCCTTTAAATACCTTATTTTAACATTACACTTAACAACACACAAATCCTCCCTAACGATAAAAGCAACTTCAAAGGCCAAATTGCATTATATTTCTTCACGTCAATATACGGGCCACAAGTAGGGGTGACGTGGGCCGCAAGTGGCCCCCGGGCCAAAAGTTTGAGACCCCTGCTCTAGAGTGATAAAATCCTGTATTCTTGTCTTTTATCAGAAAGTCCTGGTGGTCACCCAAACTGAAGTCCAGCACATCATTCAAGAGAGGATGAAGGAGCTCCAGGAACTTAAGCATAATATTGATGTTCTAAAAGTAAGATCATAGCCTGGTCCAACACAAATTACTTTTCTTCATAGTAAATTTGACATGGTCTCATTTTTTTTTTACAGAACTGTTACATGTTAATACCACTATAAAAAGGAATCCAGTGGTAATATCAAGGATGACTATTGTAACTAAAAGCTCCTGGAAAAAACTGTCTTTACCTTTCAGAGTGCAGCCCAGCGAGCACAGGCAGAAAGTGACAAGACCTTCCATGAAATGCTGCAGGCAGTTGAACGCTGGAAGTCTGAAATCAATCAGATGATAATGGCCAACATGCAATCAGCAATGTCACAGGCTGAAGGCTATGTGGATCGTCTGGAGCAGGAGATAATGGAGCTACAACGTCAAGATGCAGAATTGCGGCAGATCCTCGAGACAGAGGACAACATTTACTTCCTGCAGGTACTGGAAAATCAGTCAGAGCTGCAATAATTCATCTCTGTCTTTCTTGCTTTGTAATGTAGCACAGAAAAAAACAGTTAATGTACTTATCTCTTCCTCCTGCACTAAGAAATATTGACACCCTTTCCGTATTTAAGACACAGCTCAAAACACACCTGTTTAGACTGGCTTATTCGCTTTAATGCTGATTTTTATCTGTTGTCACGCTCTGTTTTGTAATTTTAACTTATTTTATGTATTTTATGACTATTGTTCCTTTTATTAATTGTGTTTTTTTGTAAGGTGACCTTGGGTTTCTGAAAGGCGCCCTCAAATAAAATGTATTATTATTATTATTATTATTATCACTTCCAGCGCCTGTTGCTATAGCATACTCAGTATTTCTTGCTACCTTGTTACACTGACTAACACAAAACAAGACCACGACTTCTTTATGTATGTATTTATGTTTTTAGTAAAAAAATCATTACACTTCTTTTTCTCGATAAAAAACAGAGTTTCCCAACCCTGTGTGTTGCTCCTGAGGCCATGGTCCCCAAAGTGCTAATTAACCCTCAGTTCTCCTTTGGAGAGATGAGCAAAACGGCCAGTGACATGAAAGAAAATCTGGATGACATCTGTAAAAAGGAAATGGGCAAACTCTCCAAGACAGGTTTGTTCCAGTAGTCATTGTTAACACTTCAATTACCTTTTACTGGCTCACTAGTTTTTGCTGCAATCTAAATATAAATTAATTTATATTTTTACAGTGAGTGAAACTCCCGTGTACATATTGTTGCCAAGAAATGGAAGCAAACGACTCAAAGGTAAGTGAGTTGAATAATTTCATTCGTGCTATTTTGTACATGGCTTGCAATTTTTTAAACATAATATTGTTGCACATTTTATAACATATGTTATGTTTTTATATTCAAACAGTTCCTTCGAATGTAGATTTTCAGGAGCCAAAAAACAGAACAGACTTCTTAAGATGTAAGTACATTTTATGGTTCAGAATTAGTACTCAAAAGCAACATTTTAATGTTATCTAAACAGAAGATATTTATAAATGTATGTTGTGGCTGTGTTTTCAGATGCCTGCAAGCTGTCCTTTGATCCTAACACAGTTTATAAAGAGCTGGTTTTGATAGATGGGAATCAGAAGGTCACCCGGAAGAAAACAACCCAGTTTTACCCAGATCATCCAGATCGCTTTGATGGCTACTCCCAAGTTCTGTGCAAGGAGCCTCTCACTGGTTTCAGGTTTTACTGGGAAGCTGAATGGAGTGGAGAATTTTCCATAGGGGTGGCTTACAGGAGCATCAGCCGTAAAGGGAAGAATTCACACAGCCTGCTTGGCTACAATGACAAGTCTTGGAGTCTCCTTTGCTCAGACTCTGGTTACTCTGCCTGGCACAACAAAGTAGACAGAGACCTTCCTGGTGCTGGTAGGGCTACACGCATTGGTGTGTACCTAGATTATCCTGGAAACACAGTGGCCTTTTACTCAGTGTCAGGCACTATGACACCTATCCATAGATTCAAAGCTCAGTTTACCGAGCCTTTGTATGCTGGCTTTGGTGTAGGTTCCTCAGTTACCCTCTGCCAGCTAAAACAGCCTTATTAACTAAAAAGTGCAAAAATTACCCATTACCAGTAAAGAATTTACACCGATACAATATATAAATAATAATGACATACATTGCAAAATGCAATATACTACCAGTTATACTAGCAAAATACACAGGATACAACAACAAAATTTACACCAGGAAAACTTCTTAGTAAACAGTTGCCTGTTTACAACAAATGTGGACCAAGTTTGGGGCAATGGGGTCAAATTATCTCTGACCACACCCAGCCACAATCTTTCCTCTGGCTTAGTCTGGTCTTTTGCACATGTAAACTGATATCACTGGAGTCGTGGATACATCTCAAAATCACTCCTGCAAAGTAAGAAATTGAACCCCTGGTCAGGGAATGTTAAATTACTCTGAATTATAAATGCGTTTTAAGATAAAACTTTCTAGAATTAATGTATTAAATGTAGAAATGCTATAAATCTACAAATATTTGCTTAGAGAAAAATACTAGGGTTAGATAATAATAAAAAACTAATTTGCTAATATTAGGGGCAGTCTGTCAGTCATTAAAAAAGACAGATACACGTGTCCTAAGCATAGCATGTGCTACATTTTATGTTATAACAGCCTTTATTATTATTTGGTATTCATTGCTGTACTTAAAAACAATCAATTTTACATTATAGTTGGCAAAAGTGCTGTGTCTTTGTTATTGTTTTGTTTCTGTGTGTTTGTTTGTTTGTTTTCTAATATCTTCTTATAATAATTTATCATCTGCTCATGGAATTTCAAATGGACACTTTTGTTTTCTCTGTTTTCCAGTAAATCTAACCAGTCAAACCAGTTAATCTAGCATCAAAGGATGCTAACAACTGAAGTACCATTTTAGAAACGATTTGTTTTCATTTTGAACAATATGAAAGTCATTTGTAAATGTCCTCTTAGATAACATTAATTACATAAATAATAATGTTTTGAGAGGAAATTAAGAGATGTTGTATGATGCAACATATTAACATATGTTGCATCATACAACATCTCTTACAGCTGTTTTTTCATGTGGTTTACAGGGTTTACATTCAGTAAACAAAAAGCCTATTTCTTTTTCCTCTTTTCTCTCTGATGCTCTCTTTGGCTTTTTCTGGTCAAGGATCTTAGTGGCAGGAGAACATTATCAACAGGGGGGAAAAAGAAAGATAAACTTTCTCATTTAATAATAATGATTACCTTTATTGTTCACTGTATATATTATTTTAAGCTATTACCTTTAACTTACAATTTGGGTCATAGGACAGGCATTCCATTTGCGTAGATGATTTGAATGATAAATTACCCAGAGGTACAACACTGCCTTGAACGTTTCCCACAAAACAGACATGAAGCACGGCCATATCCCCATATGCAAATGTTCAAGCGTTAGAGGCAATCAGTCATCACACTACTCTAGAAGTGTTATCAAATGCTAAACTGTACACATTTAATCTAATAATATTTGTGGTCTTATTACAAACTTAACTGCTATAGTAACTGCAGACAGTATTGCAGTATTGTATGCATGACATGTTTATTGTGTGCTGCAGTGTAAAACCTTACAAAAAAGTGCATTACAAATCCTGGGTCAGGATGAAGTGGTCGTGGGTTTCTGCAGACATGACAAATTAAATTAGATAGTCTGAATGCATACAATGCAGTCAACAATATCCTGGGTCTTCCTTTAAAATGTATATGTTATTTGGCAAATATCAAAATGAGACAGAGGCACTTTGACACCATGTTCTTCTAAGATATAGCTAAGATATATTTTGTCTTTATTCCTTCATTCTACATCCTTTTTGTAAAACTAGTAATTTGTAAATTACTAGGCTGATTCAAAGCATTCATTTTCCCATTGGTCTTCTGACTTAATCTATATTGAGTGTTATGTTAACGTTGTCCGCCTTGTTATGTTGCTTGTACAGAGTGGTGCATAGTTGTTTGCTTGGCTGATTGCCTCTGTTTCTTACATGTGCTCTATGTACACATATTCAAACCCTTTGCATGTCTATGTGGTTTTTTTTTTTTCTTTCAAAATGTGTTTTTGTTCTTTGTAATGCTGTTCTATCGCCTCACAGCTATCAGGGCTCTGAAACATTTTGGGCCAAATGAAAGCACTTCAGAGAGGAAGAACAATAATACACTGAAGAGATGAATGATGAAAATCATGCCGATTATTATAATTTTATAATTGTTCCTTTCCCATTGCATTGTTTCATTGCTGATGTTCCTAGTGCCTTTAACATTTGCATAAGCTTATTTTTAATAACTGGGTTTCCACAGCTCCTTCTCTACATTTGCGGAAATGGAAAATTCTTCTGTTTTAGGAGCTTTAATTATTTTTAACAACATAAATTCATTTAGATCATACACATGACTGTGAATGATCTAAATATTTCAGTATGAAGTAAATTGTTTTGTTTTTGTTGCTGTTGTATTTTGGTGGCTTTTTAAAAATAAAATTGCTGTTTCTAATGTAATGGCATACAAAAATGAAAAACAAATGGGAGTATATTTGTGTTATGGCCACTTGATGGCACTGTTTCTAAACTGCCAGTACACTGATGCATGGCTCTTTTTTTCCAGGCTTCAACATCACCCTAACTAGAGGATCACAATCTGCACATATAAACATAACCCTTATTTAGTCTGCTTCACATATAAAACAATGACATTCTGACAGGATAAGATGAAAGCTCTACTTATTTTATAGGAGAGTGTAGCTGTCTCTGCTTTGTTGGTGTTTCCATCTCCAATTAACAATGACTTAAGCTTGGCAAGCTGAGAAGCCAGAAGCTTTTTTTCTTGTTTATGCATGCACAGTATGGATAAACCTCTGGTCTTTCACAGTAAACTGATGGAAGCCCATCATGTAAGGCAAGCTCCCACTGGATCTACTTTTATTCTTACTCTTGCTGAAGTAATGACCTCACAGCCCCTTGTTCGCCACTGGTGCTAGTTTCAGTCATTGTGCAAAGGTACTGTTTATAAGGGTGGGGAAACTTGCAGTCAGCTAAGACTGAAGAAGTCACTTGGATGACGCTGCGTCCCTTCTTGGGATTTCCTTGCCTGGATGACTGAGCATGCATCAAGACAGAAACTCTTATTGAAGTAATATGAGGTTTGAAAATCGATAAATATTATACAATAGTAAGTGCAAGCACGTGCAAAAAAGTATGAAAGGAATCTGATGCTGTGTGCAAATTCTTCTACACTCTCACAAAAGTTGGAGAGCTAAAATGGATCTTAGATTGCATGAGATAGCTACGCAGTATTTTGTGTTTGTTGATTAACTTCTTCGCATTCAGTGAATGGCTTTTTACAATTTGTTTTATTTTTACTTTGAACTGTTTTCTCAGTTTGCAGCAGATTCACATTCACATGTACTTACTGTGTGTGGGTGAAAACTTTCCTGCACACTTGTTCTGTCAGTATCACTGTTTACATTCAAAGAGGGACGTCCTACAGGTGGTAATACTAGCTAATCCTGTTTGGTGACTAGCTCAAGCAGAAAACCAAGGCAAGTCTTTCAACCGTAAAACACAAAAAGGGAACTAAAGCATTTTCACTCTGGAATTAAAAGACCACCTTAAACTGTAGGGCTGTTCATAATACTGTAAGTAATAAAGAAAAAGAAAATAGACAGAATTTTGAAATGCATATTTTAAATGTCTTTTCTAACCATTCCACATATATACAGAGACATTACAGTATGTTGTCACCCTCTGTTTACTGTGATATGTTCAGATAAATCTTACAGAGAAAAACTTTATTTATTTAATTTTCTATTTACATTTTGGTTTGTCTATGATAGTTTATAAACATTGATGTTAGAGGAATTAAGTATTTACAGACTGTGTCAGGAATTTAGGACCTATGTAGTTCTCTCATTGTGACAAGCTGCAACAATATCAATTTGAATATAACATTTAATGATGTGATCCTCTGGCAGTGGTGTATTTTATTAAACATTTCAAGTTTTGTTTTGTCTAACACTGGCAAATCTCACAGATTCGTATTTTCTAAACATTTTAGTTACAAAGACACACAACACAAGCTGAGTTCATGCAAGTAGCTCTTTTTTCTCTCACATAGTAGCACTTTGATTCACCATAGTGTTATCACACAGCCCAGCATGCCTTAAACTAATATATATATGGCAAATAGATGTCTAGACATATGTGTATATATAGACATATAGACTGAAACAGGCTTTTATTACACTTCTATTGTGTAGAGCAAGCAAATGAACTGTACACAGTCATGTTGTGAAATATGTGGGGGGTGGGGGGTTTGTGCCAAGATACATGACATACACTGACATTTTACAGGTTTTCCAATTAATTCCACAAAAGAAAAGAAAACACAAATAATTCACTTTAAACTAAATTCTCTTTTTTTTTCAGATGAATTATGGCTTCTTCAGTGTCGCGAGTGTGTCAGAGAAAAACGATCATATGTGCCATTACTACTCTTATTTTTGTTGTCACACATCTACCATTCAGCCTGCAGGATACTGTTAAAAAGGTATACCACTTTAAATTATTTAATACTGCATAATTTACACTATTTGTTTTTGATTCAAGCTAAAGTTAGATGTAAAATAAAGGGTTTTCTAAGTTTTGGTTTCTTTTGTGGCACTTTATCATAATATTCATAACCAGTGTTTTGAAATCTTTACACTTTTAATGTGATTCTTGAAGCCATTATCTAAAAAAGACTAAAAGAAGATGAATGCTGGCTGTTGATTTAATGCAGATGGATGCATTAGATGGATGCATTTAATGCATCCATCTGCTGGATATTTTTTTAACAAGCTGTTCCTTCTAATTTCAGACATCTACTGAGAATTTGACTTTTTACCACAGTGATGCCATGTTTTATGACTGCATATTTGAAGTTACAGTTTTAAATGATAATTCCATGATGCAAAAATGGGAATCCTGCTTAAAAAACTTCAGTGAAGCCTGGAGAAATGCAGAGCAACACACCAGAAAGCCTCAACACAAGCACCTGGAGAAAGATCATTCTGCTGCTTTATATATGTACACAAAATCTATGTTGCAACCTGTAAACCTCAACTTCAAGTCTGCAAATAGAACTGGAAAACCAAAGGAGACATTTGAGTCACGCTCACTTTATTCTTTTCTAACTGAAGGCATTCAGATTTTAAAACACAGCCAGGTGGCATGTGTTAGTACACATTTTCAAGCAGAGACACTTTTACACCTGAACATCTCTAACAAACAGGTTCGGTTTAGCACCTTCATGTTAGGCTCTGATGAGTGGGACTTTGCAAGGAACATCTCATGTTTTGAGGTGCAAACGTGCTTTGGCGCTGACATAACATATTACTCTGCCCTGAAAAAAACTAATCAGGTGCTAATTCCCCCATATGAGATTTTCAAAGTCACTGACATCCAGACAGAAACAAAGGAATGCAGAATCAGCTATAGACTCACAAGCAATATGAACTGTGTTTATAGCAAAGAAAGCAATATGTTGCATCCAATATCTGCTTTGGCAGTAGATGGATTTTGGGTCATTTTTACTATTATTTGTATTGTTCTAATTTGTCTTTTTTTCTCTTTTGTTTTGGTGAAAGTGTACCATAAGACCAATGCTGTTTATGGTTCTTCCTTTCCATTAGGCTGATCTTTGCATTTGCATTTTGCATTTTGCGTTTTTCATGCATTCATGCGAACATACATAAAAAATAAAATAATTTGTCACATCATGTACATTGTTCTTTTGCCTTTGTTTTTGCGGAGAAGCAGAATAAAAACAATTGTGTGTAGTGAACAGTGTTGGTCAAGTTACTTGAAAAAAGTAATCAGTAACTAATTACCGATTACTTCCCCAAAAAAGTAATCCAGCTACTTTACTGATTACTTATTTTCAAAAGTAATTAATTACTTAGTTACTTTTTAAAAACACGATTTACAACCTGAATAGGTGATAAAGCGATAGATCTTTCAGCCCAATTCTACTTTTTCTGCATAATCCATCTGCATAATTCCACCTGGGTTGGCTAGCGGACTGTGTACTTAGCCTGATAGGGCGAAGGACACTGTCTCAGCTGAACTCTGGACACGCACACACATACACTTACACTGATAAGCACGCACTCATCCCCCTCCCTTTCCAAACGCCTTCGATGCTTGTTTCCTGTGGGGGAAGACGGCGGGTCTGGATGCCGCACTGGAATGGTAGTGCTGTGCAGGATGACTGCTGTGTTTCCTTCGGATTACTCCTCACCCCCTACCCAACCCTGTGGCTTGTCACGTGCTCCAGTGTTGTAATGTGGACATTTATGTGCTCTCTGTGCAGAGGAGTTTTTTTGGTTTCCTGTTCTCATGCTGTCCTCCCATAGGTGCCCAGCATGAGTAGAGGTCTTTTTTTTCCCTCTTGTACTTTTCCCATTGTTGTGTACTTTTTCAGTGTTTCCTCTGTAACGCTGCCGACCTCGGACTGTATTCCCATGTGATGTCTTTGTTGTGTGTGTAAGTCGGGGGGGCGGGGGGGGGACCTGCATATGGCCAATAAAGCATTCATTCAATTCAATTCAATTCAATTCAATTCAATACAAAATGTAATCAAATGGAAAAGTCCTTTTTTAAAACTTGTTTTATTAGTTTTAATCTTTTAACTTTATGCATTAAGCAAAAATTTAATTATATGCAACATTCTCTGACTGAAGAAATTTGTTTAACATTTAAACTTATTTTCTGCACATTCCAGCACAAAAAATATTTTTTGTGTGTGTGTGTTTACACTCACTCTTTTAAATAGATGCAAGTGAAACACAGCAGAAAATAAATAACATCAAAGACTAGCGGTCCTGATGCTCTATTTTCACCTGTAAAGCAGGAGTAGGGTAGGCGGAGGTTTGCCCTGGTGCAGGTATGCCGCAGCGGTCAGTTGAAGAATCCGCGAGTTTCTCTGGGAATTTCCCATTACGTGGTAGCGCACTCCCGGTGCTTGCTTGGAAGTTTAGGGGGGATTTTTTTGCTGTAAAAAGAAGTTTTCTTCCAACGCACAACGGACACTAATGTTTTTGTCACTTTTTATGGAATCAAACTCAAAATAAGGTCAGTACTTCCAAGCTTTAAACGCTGCACGCTCATACTCTCTCCTGCGCTCGATATATGATCCACTGTTGGTCTGCACACAGCTGTTGTCACGAACGTCGCACTCGCTTACATCATTGTCATGAGACATTCTCGCAAAAAAATCACGGTTTTAGTAACGCAGTAACGCAGTGTTCCTACGGGAAAGTAACGGTAATCTAATTACCGTTTTTGCAATAGTAATCTCTTACTTTACTCGTTACCTGAAAAAAGTAATCAGTAATCAGTTACAAGTAACGCGTTACTGCCCATCTCTGGTAGTGAAGGACACTCACAGTTATATCCACAATTTGTAGGCACTTTTTTTGCAGTTTTTTGCCTCTTTACATCACCAAAATGACTTTTAATCCAACAGTCACAGAAAAAAATTGCCTTAATTATTTAAGAATTACAACCACTGTCTTGCACAGTTGAATGGCAACAATTTAATGACCCGGTGAGGTTTGTTCTCTTGTTGTTTCAAATAAAGTATTTTTGTTTTGATAATATATTTTTTAGGAAACTACCAGAAGTATGTATTTCAGTTGTGCCTGTAATGAACTTCTACTTTCAACTCTGTCATGAACAAATATTCATAACAATTAGTAAAATAATATATAATCATAGATTACATTTATCGTGTCCAGTTCAATTATGACACACAAACACATCCAAAAATCACTGAACAAGCCTGTTCTATTTATTATGCTCTTTTTCTTCTTTGACTGCTCCCTTTAGGGGGCAGCACAGCACAGTGCATCATTTGCAACGTTGCCATTTCATCCCATCTCTGGGATCTTCTGTCACAACAGCCTTCTGCACGTCCTCCTTCACTAAATGTATTGATCCTCTCTGTGGTCTTCCTCTTTTCTTCCTCCTGGCAACTAATGCTCAACACCCTTTTGTGTTATCCTCCTAGTGCTTGTTAAAAATAACATAGCATCCACTTGTGCTTTGTGAGCTACTCCCCCAAACAATTTATTATACAACACCACTGATCAGTCTTCTTTTATGTGCTCCCTTGTTGCCATCCATTAGCTTTCTTAAAGACAGTGCCCCCTGCTGATTAACCTTATCATTACATCAACATCGCACTGCATATCAACACACCTTTGTCCAATTTCTTGTATCCACTATCCCTTCTCTGCACATGTACAAACCATCTCAGCCTTGCCTCTAACTTTTCCCCCAAAGTGCTCTACCTGAGCTGTCCCTCTGATACACCCATTCTAATTTTGTCCCTTCATGTCTCTCTCAGTGAAAATCTTATAGAGGGGGTTATAGAATACCAACCTCTTTTTCAAGGCCAAACAACGATCCTCTAGTTAGAGGATCGTTAACCTATGTATTATCTGCTTTAAGAGTTGTGAGTCAAGCATCTCTTATTTGTTGCCTTCTTTTTCAGAAGAGCCACAGATTTCGGGTTTGAACACATGAGTATGTTATTTTATTAATAAGATAATCTAGCATAAAAATAAAATGTGTTGGCACATATTTAAAAGGATAACAGTGGAGGAATCAGTTTCTATGCAGTATATCAGGACAAGCTCCAGAGTGAGACTAAAGCAGTGTGTGAGCTGATTTAAATTTTGCTCGATACCAACTGAGTCTTACACTAAATTAACTGAAGAGTTGAGGCTGTTGTTTTCAGCATCTACATCAATGTTAAAATTATCTATTATAATATTTTTGATCTGAACTGAGCACTAAATCAGATTAAATCTAAAGGTCACTATGGGCATATGGTTTCCTGCTCAAACAGTGAGCAAATGGCACTTAATTTCTATACTTAATGACCCTTTTCTCCTTCCTTAGAGTCCAGCCTCACATATTACTAATTACAAGCCTTTTCCTATGACATCTATCTCATTGCTGTTCACCTAGCCTCCCACTAGCCCTGTCTACTTTCTTCATCTATCTAACTATCCCACTTTTTCTTTGCTAAACTCTTCTTTTGAATACTTTCCTTTACTTCCTCATTCCACCTCCAAGTCTCCTATACTCTGTCCAGAGAATACACCAAACACCTTTCTGACAATTTCCCTCACCACCTAAGCTCCACTGTCCCAGTAATCTAGGAACTCTTCCCTACCACCCAGAGCCTGGCTCATCTCCTTCCTCTTGGCCAAAAGCAACAGAAGCAGTCACTGTTAACCCAGGCCCAGAACAATTCTGTATGAAAATTCCACGTTTTGCAGGTTTGATTTACCAAAGATTTTATGACAAGTGCCCTTCCTGACACAACCCTGCTTATTTATCTGAACTTGGGGCTAGCACTAGAAGTATGTGCTAGTAGTTTGTCCCACCCCATAAAACACAACATAGCTTCCCTGTGCTTTTGTAGTATTGAACTTTCAGTTTGATAGCTTGATTTATTATATGCTTTGGTGGTGTGCAGAGGCAAAAGTTCAAAAACGGGTTTTTCTTCAACTAAGAAAAATTCTACAAGTTGGCACAATCATGCACATACTGTATTGTTCTTTTGCGATATCTCTGATTATGTAATTCTACACCATTGAGTGTCAGCACCTTTGTGTATGAGAAAAGGTAGCTTAGTTATTTCACTAACCTCACCATAGAGAAGAGATTACCTTTGAAATCTTGTTTTCGTTTTTGCCTCATCAGTCAAAGTCGTAGAACAATGTGAGATGTGATTGTCATAAGACTCTGACAAGGCAAATCCTTTTGAGCTCTTTCACTAATGCATTAGAAAAAGAGAAACTGGCACAAACAACAATAGGAGGAAGGAGAGGCCTGAGCCAGCAACAGCAAGAGTGTTTTGCCTGTTTTGTTGTTGTTGTTGTTGTTGTTGGTGTCAGATTATTTCTAATAATAATTCTAATTCATCTCTTTTGATGAATGCTGGTTCAAGCTCTGTGACTCGAATTGGGACCGGTGATGATCACAATTTAGTAGGTAAAATAGGGTGATATTTTTAGGTTTTCAGGGACACACCTAACCCCTAACCATGCTTAACAGGAAGCAGATGTGAAAGCAGTGACTTAGTAGAAAGTCCCCTTACTTCCTTAATATCTCAAGTCCAATGTGGTTTGTGGGCAGAGAAGAAACCGGAATCTTTATTGTTGAGTGATGGTTAGTCATCCTGTGTTCTGTACTTAAACCCTAAATGTAGATGATGTGCTTACTCACCATGGAGAAAGGAAAGACTAACAATGAAATTTTTCCGATATAGCATTTGTATATTTTCTCATGAACTCACTCCCCATCTGCTCTTGTCTTGAGCAAGCAAGCAACACGTACATGTACACCCTGTGAGTCAGATATCCTGGGCCTGACCTTGTAATATTCCACTCCTCTTATTTCTCTAAGACAGTATGGTGGAGAGAATTATTATTTGATCCCCTTCTGTTTGCTCATTCACAAAGAAATGAACCGTCTCTAATTTTTTATAGTACTTTAATTTTAATGGAGAGAGACAGAATGTCAACCAACAATCTGGAAATCTATGATCTTGATTTGTTTCTTCTTTACCCTCTTTTTTGTTGCATTGGTCATGATGGACAACCAATTCAAAACCCATCTTCAACATTGTCATTGTCATCCTGTACCCTTAGCAGAAAAACGGCATCAAAGAACAATGTTTCCACCTGCTTGACTGTGACGATGGTGTTCTTTGGGTTATACTAAGCATTTCTCTTCCTCTAAATAAGGTGGGTCGAGTCAATGGAAATCAAACTCAATTTTGGTTTCATCTTGATTTTGACCTTAGCATTTTCTCTGAATAATTTAAGTGTTTCCTGGCAAATCTAAGACAGGCCTGTACATTTGCCTGCTTTCACCAATACATTTCCTGGTGACTGTGCTCCCCCTTCAGATATTACATAGCTGGTCATATGTCATTTTCTCATGATCATCTTCACCCTATGAGGCGATGTTTTCCATTGAGCTCCAGACAGAGGGCGTTTGATGGTAATTTTATTTATTTTTTTCATTTCTGAATGATCCAACCACCAGTCACCCTCTCATTAAACATTTGGTTGGTGAACCAACAGCCCATTCAAGCTTTGTTTTGGCCTATAGTCTTGTCTCTGACATCCTTCGGCAGCTCTCTGGTTACCCATGGTGGTGGAGAGGCTGGAATGGAAGAGGATTATTCTATGGAGATGTGTGTTTTCTACGCATAACAAGTTGAGATCAAAAATTGAGTGATTGATTGAAGGATCGTAATCTATGTGCCACATGAGCACGATGTAGAAGCAAAAACTCTCACTGCATCATAGGGGATCAAAAACTTACACTCAGTGACATGAAAATCTATTTATACTTTAAATGCAATGTGATTATTGGTTGATGTTCTCTCTCACTTTATTAAAGTGAAGCTATAAATTAGAGACTTACAAATTCAAATAATTATTTCGCTTGTTATAGAAAATTAGACTTTATTCAGAATTACATTAACTGTGTATTTGTTTGAAACAAGATTTATTTTGTTTTGTTTTGTTCATTTGTTTGTTTGATTTTTCTCATGTTTGTTTCTGTAGACTGATGGGCCTCTCCCAGTCTCCTGTGTTGTGTTTTGTCATAGACACAACAGGAAGTATGAGAAATGAAATTGATGAAGCAAAGAGGGTTTCTTTTGAGATCATTGACAGAAAAAGAGGAACAGGACAGGAACCCTCCGGTTACATATTGGTACCTTTCAATGACCCAGGTAGATCATTTACTGGGTGAATTTGTACTTTATAAAATAGGAACATGTTTGAAAAGCATCTTGTAAAGTTATGCTGCTTGTGAAAAAAAAAATTGTTTTTTTTCACTTTCACATAAATAAGAATAAAATGGCAGCACCGTTTGTAATTAAATGCTTGGCAAATGCACAATTTAGTAGCTTTTAAAATGTTTTACATTATACTGTATGTGCATATTATGGGCCGTTGGTTATGACAGCAAATGCAGACGTTTTCAAAGAGCGCATCAACTGTCTGTCTGCAAGTGGAGGAGGAGATATCCCAGAAATGGTCTTGTCTGGACTACAGGTGATATAAACAGAGATACATTTTACACAGTCATATTCAAATTTTGTAAGGTGGAGATGGAGTATCATCAAATTGTTATCATACAGTTAGATTTAAATTCCCCAGGAGATTGACTTTTATTATTAAACACGTGTATTTGCAGTGGATAGAAATGTCTCTTTTTAGTCGGAGTGGTTGATTGTATTTTTCATTTTGAATTATTAATTTTTAATCTTTGATACTTTGTATGCCTTACATATAAACAAAAGCTGGCACTGATGGCAGCTCCACCTTTCTCTGGGATTTTTGTCTTCACTGATGCTCCAGCTAAAGACGCCTATCTTAAAAACACCATTATTGCTCTTATAGAGAGCACCAAATCTCAGGTAAGAGTGAACTTTATACCATCCTTGCTCTGAAAAATATAATATAAAAAATATAATACATTTTGGCATGTAACATCAGATTATTTTTACAGTATTTGTCTCCATGTAACTCTCAAACGTTATCTGAACCTCTCAGGGTGTGGCTCCACGTGTAATGAGTCGATCCGCTGTCCAGTTATACCAAGACCTAGCTGAAGCTTCTGGAGGTCAGGCCATTCAGGTCACTAAGTCAGAACTCTCTCTGGCTACCAGTGTTATAGTAGACTCATCAGCCAGTGCTGTGGTAAGACATCAATCAAGAGAATCATATCTGACTGAAGATCACACTGTGTGAGTAAATGTGATGTTTCTCTCCTTCTTCTTTTAGGTGACAGTTTTTCAGGCAGCAAGGAATCCTGGAAGGCCTGACAATTTTACTTTTACTGTTGATGGTTCATTAAATAATGTAACAGCTTACATCACAGGAGACTCACCTCTCACCTTCAGCCTCACCAGCCCAACAGGTTTTGTCATCACAAATGTCTCTTAATAATTCTTAGATGCATTTTTGATGCATTTGTTTCTTTTTTTTTTTACCTCTTATATCATCATATTGAAAATATCTTTGTAATTGTTTATCCCTCTCCTCCAGGTGTTTCTCAGACTTCCAATCAGTCCAGTGGGCCTTTGGCATCTGTCACCAGAGCAGGAAACTTGTGTCGTTTAAGCTGATAATTTACACTGATAATCAAACGGGGCTATGGCAAATCAGTGTTAGCTCAAACAACCCTTACTTAGTTAAGGTCACAGGTCAGTATTATTATTGTTAACTTTTAACCACTGAGTTATATGAGATGTTTTTCAAAGATTTTATTTGTCTGTGTCTACTGTTGTGCTTTCATACTCAGGTCAAAGTTCAGTGAACTTCATTTATAACCTTGTTGAAGAGTCTGTCGGAGCCCATGGGGACTTTAGTCTTAAGGAAGGACATCCTCTCTCAGGTCAGGGTACTTTTATGGCGATTGTTTGTTCATTTTTATAGTTTGTAAAGTTCTCTTGTGGTAATCAGTTTTCCTCACTTACTTTGGTCTCACAGACATATTTTAAACAATTATATTTAGCAGTGGACATGTCACACTGATATTCATGTAGATTACCTTTCTTACTTCACCGCTCTTTCAGATGGTAATACCAGCATCTTGATCACTATGACAGCAAGTGACACAGTAAAGGTCACTGAGTTGTCACTTGACAACTCGGGTTCCACAGAGGTCAAAGGATCGTTGCAAGTATGCCAAAAGTAATACATGAATAAATTAAGTTACAGTGAGAATTTGTTATATTAATACTGTCATTGTTGTGTATATGATGTATCATGTGAAAAACAAAGTTTTCACAGGTCTCTATGCAGTCCTGTGACAAACTGAGTACACCCTTACTGCTTCCAAAGGAATTAAGAGGAATTAAATTCCAACCAGGTACAACTGTACAAATGCACAAGATTAATCAGCAGTTGTAACCCCATCTATACAAGCGGAAGGTTTGGCAGTTGGCTGGTCTGGAACATTCAATTGTGTGTCAGTGCAATTAGAGTCTTCCTAGTAGCAAATAAACAAGCAAATTCACCTCAAGGTCTGACTAAAACTGCAAATAATGCGAGTTCTAAACCTCAGACTCTACAGGCCTAATTATGCATGTTAAATGCTAAAGTTCAAGACAGAGAAAGCATCTGATCTCTAAAAAGAACATGTCAGCACAGATTAGATCTGCAAAGTTGCATCTGAACAAACCACAAGATTTCTCAAACAACATTCTTTAGACAGGCAAAATTCCTTCACGGAGCTATGAGGGACTGATAAGAAAACAACTGCGTCATATTATTTTTGTTAAAAATAGTTCTTTGTGCTTCCTCCCAGTGGGAGTTAATCGCTAATTTCACTGATGGCATCAATGGAACTGGCATTGATAGGGTCACCATTCGCCAAGGGAATGGTACTCTGAATATCACCACAGCAATTGGGGCAGGGGGTGACAATATTACAGTGGTTACCTACACTGCCTCCTGCTGGTCACACATAGTGGAGCTGACTGCTTTAGATGGTGTAGGAAATGTGGGGACATTTGTGCAGCAGGCTAGATTGCTTGACACTGTCACTAAACCACCTCCTGTTACTAGTTCTGTAGTTAAGACAACATCCACTGGAGAGTACACTTTGTACATATTAATCATTCTTTGGATCAGTGTTGTGTTTTCTGCACCTTGTAAGTAACAGAGAACAAACAGAAATTATATTATGATAATGAATCTGTGACACATGAATCAAATACCTTAACTTTGATTAGTAAGTTGAACAGGCTATGAAGCAACACAATGAGAAAGAGCAGGTATGGTACCTGCACTGAGAGAGAATATATCACAGCTAGTTATGTTACGTCTGAAGCTCCAAGTCCTGTCGGGGCTTCAGTGTCAAGCAAAGGGGACATGTCCACATGAAGCCTGTGTCAAGGCCCATATGGTTCTTCAGAATGTCACCTGACCAAATACAAACGAGGCCCCGACTCTCTGAAACGACGATACTGTCTCGTTATGTGATTCAAGCTCTTGAAAAGATGCTCTATTAAGATTCTTCTGCCAGCAGAAGTAGAATCTTTGAGGTGTAGCACTGCCGGCCACCAGTATTTTTGTATTTGTTTGTGTCTCCTCACGTCTTTCTAGTTTATAATGGGGTGCTGTTAAAAAAGTTGATGTTATGTTTTTCTGTGTAAATTTTCTGCACCTTTGAGATGCCAAATATGAAAATACCTAAGATGTCAGCTGTTCTTACATAAAGGTCAGAACAACTAAATAATTAAAAGGATGCATCAGTCATTTCATCGATCACTGTAGCAGCATTTAAAACAGAGTCTGATTACAGTTGTGAAGCTATTTTGTTATGCTGCAACCCACTTTCAGTAAACTCATGACCTCAAACAATCTTGAGGTCATTTGTTTACCTTTTAAATGCTGAATGAAAAAATACCTGTAATAACAATAATAGCTATCGTTACTCCGTTTACGTTATCATCATTAGAAATGTATTAATTTTATTTTGAGACACAACATGAATTCAGATTGTTTTTGTTTTAAATCATATGCTTACGTTTTTTGAAGAAACTCGTGCTTTTTCTGTTTCCCTCAGTTAGGGCTATTAAATAAGATAATACATGTCTATTATATGTATAATTCTGGTTATTAGTTCAGTTATACAATTTTATAGTTGAAATTAAAGGTTAATTGGGAGGTTAGCCTTCTAGTTCAGATTGTTGTTTCACTTTTGAAACTGCATTCCTGGCCAATTCATACGGTGGCCCCTAGAGACAAAGCACTTGCAAACTCCAAAACACTTGCAAACTCCAAAACACTTGCAAACTCCAAAACACTTGCAAACTCCAAAACACAACGGAAGTGCTCCAGGACGCTAGGGGCAGTGTTGAGCTTTTGTTACCTAGTAACTACACAAGCCAGGAAGTACCAATGACCGGATTTGGGGTCTGCAGCCTTAAACGCTGCATTTTAAGGCCGATTACGTCACAGCGACACGACGAAGGCTGCCAATTCAAAGGCTGCTCGAAATGCGGCCCTCAAATGCGTCCTTAATTTCCCTGAATTTTAAGGATGGGTCGGTGTAGCCTTCATGGCCCAACATATCCTAGATTTCATAGCGCAGCGGAGGTGTGGATAATTTTGCCGAAAAAAACGGGGGAAGCGGAGCCGCCGAAGAGTAAAGAAGTAAGTACTGAATATTATGTCACTTATTTATGCGCAAATGTTTTTATAATGAAGAACATTAAAACATTACTGTTGGCCACATGTCAGGAAAGTTATGTGACATTAGTGATGTTTGTACTAACTTGGTTTTAAAGCCTTTACTTCAAAATATACACCGTTCAATAGTTGACTTTAATCTTACAGAGAATGTGATGATTTTATGGATAATTAAAGTCAGTCATGTATCCACAAACACAACAAGCTGAAAGTCAGTGATGCTGCTCGGTTTGCAGTCCTGAATATCACGGCACAAGCAGGATTCACTGCACTGTTAATGTTAGCTGTGTTATATTGCTGCCTTTGTTCGGTGGTGTCGAGCCAAACGGACTTTAACGTGTGTTTGAACGAGCTGACGGTTCACTCGTTAAGCTGAAAGAAAGATGCTTTAATCACAGCAGTCACACATGTGTCCACTGTACCATCTGGGAACTCTTCTTGTAATAACACAATCCTCTTTCTTTTGTGCTGTTTTGTAGCAGTGTATACACCTGAGACTGTCACCTGTCTGTCCTGCACACTCTCTCTGTTTCTTTCTCTCCGATTGTGGAATAAAAGGATGAACATGTATTTATAAGTTACACTTGTGTTTGAATCCTGCAGCTTATCACACATTTGATTTCCATGTGTGACAACTGCAAGTGTTCAGAGTGAGGACAGACTGAGGGACCCACTGCTGCACATCATCTGTGAGGCTTTGCACCCCTGATGATCCACCAGGACAAACTCAGCAGTGTGTGAGGAAGAGGAGGAGGAAGAGCCAGCAGCAGCTGACAGATGGAGAGAATAGACAGACTGTTCCCTGTTTGTGAAGGACTGCTAGGAAAGTTTAACATAACTAATTGTCCTGAATCAGTCTTATTAGGTAATGTTCAAATAATTTTATCATTCCAGTGTTTTCAGTGTGGGAGAAAGTACTCAGGGCCTTTAAGTTAAAAACAATGAAAGGCAGAAACAAGTTTAATATTCAGAAATCTAAAGTATGTATCAGCAGCTGAATGGAGCTAAAAATAAATGTTTGTTTCAGTTCTATGAAGCTTTGAGTATTTTGGATTAGTAGCACTGCTGTGTTTGTTGCATCATATTGCTGTAATTGTTTATATGCTTTATATATTCTGAGGTAAGTTGATCTATAGTGTTACATCATATTCTATAGTGATGTTATGTGTTTGTATACTTTCTGCCCAGTTTGACCCATTTAGCAGAAGTCAGCCTGTTTAAGGCTCTGATATCTATTCTGTATGCCTTAAAGCAGTTATGACATGGTCTGATCTGATTTTCTCACCCAATAAAGGAATATTCAATATATCAGTCTACTCTTTATTCGATCAGAAACAGTTATCACAGCTCATACAATTTCTTTTTACACATGTATGTAAGCAATGAGCCAAATTTAGTAATGCCAACATACTGAAGGAACAACATTTCTCTCTTATATATGATACACCTATATATGCACTGTCAAAGATACTTGTCTTTGAGTGAAGATTTAAGGTGATAAGACATAAATAACTGCAACTTGAATCTGTACTGAGGCTCAGTATTTGACACAGAGTTCATGTTCACTGCTGTAATAGCTAATAATGATTAATATAATAACTATAATATTGGCCATATTATATTTACATTACCAAAGTGATATGACTTTAGTCTCATGAACAACATTAGCTAATTGTTATTTACTAACTAATCTTAAATGACTGTTCAGTACAGAAATGAAGCCCAAAAATCATGTTTTACTGTCCTGTGGTCTCAACCTCAGATACTTATTAAATCACACAAAGCTCTTGTAGAAACAAACAAACAAATGAACAAAATATGTTTTCCTTCATTTCTGTCAAACAAAGTTGTACGACACGTTTCCAGCGGTTAGTATCATGGTTGCTAGGCAACCTGGGAAGCGCAACGGAGACTAGACTGTCCCATACAAACTTGCCGTTTATTTTGCAAGTCGAGCTCAACACTGCCCCTAGCGTCCTGGAGCATTTGCAAGCGCTTTGTCTCTAGGGGCCACCGTAGTTTTAATTACTTCCTGTAGCATTTATGAGAGAGGTGTTACTACTGAACATTTTTTCCCACAACTGACATATCTTATCCGTTCTGCACATCACACACCAAACAATGCAACTCTTCTGCATATTTGTACCATGAATAGAAATGGGAGGCACATAAAAAAGCATATGATGAATAGAAAATCCATTAAACCATTTTTATATAGTTACTTTTAGGGATGGGTATCGTTTAGGTTTTATCCGATACAGGTGCCAAACTGGTACTTTTGAAACGGTGCCGGTGCTTAAACGGTGCTCAAACCGGTGCTTAAAGAATGGAGAACACAAAATTGGTCCAAAAACCTCTCATGTTCAGCTGTTTTTTTTGTAAAAAGATAACAATGTTAGCCTTTTCTGCAGCTATAGGGCATATATGATATCACTCTTGGCTGGAAGCAGTGCTTAAACAATGGAAAGAACAAACTTTGTCCAAAAACCTCTCATGTTTAACTGTTTTCCACTTTTTCTTTGGTCATTTTAGCCTTTTTGGCCAGGGTGACGGGAGTATCTGCCATCAAACAAGAAGACAGCTGCATGTAACTACGACAGTGTTTGCTAGTTCACCTTACATGCATTAATGTAATAACGTGGTTAGCCTACTCAACGTAAATTACACACAAACAACATGAAGCTACTCACGCAGAGAAGAACGGCTGCCACTGCCATCATCATCCGTCACCACCACACCCGCAGTAGATGCGCTCGGTGTGAGGTCTCGCAGCAAGCTATCAAATACGGCGCATTTTTCTGCTCTTAAAAAAAACGCTATGCGTCGCCAGCAGTTGCCAACTCCTCAGTAAGGAAAATCGCCATTGGCTGTCCTAAAAGTCGCTAGAAGTCGCTAACTGACGTCATCACCTAATTTGCATAATTGGTCATGCTAATGTAATTGTAATCTATGTTGTTGGAGAGAGAAATAACATCGTGGAAGAGACAAAGTGAGTAAAAAACGTCCTAAATGCATTTAGAATTTATTTAGAACAACAAATTAAATTTATTTTAGCAATTATTGTTTTTTTAATGTCACAATTCCAACCCTGCTCTTTTACCCGGGCTTGGACCGGCAAAAGTGACCCAAAATAGGCACTCTGGTGGAGTTACTTTGTGTGTGTGTGTGTGTTTATAAGTAGTTTAAAACCTTGTGATCCACAAAACAGCATAAGAGTAAAAGAGTAAAAGAAGAATTGACTGCGTTACAGCACCCGCTGCTTGTTGAGAGTAAAAGCGATATGCGCTTTCACGTCTTTTTTTAGCGACTTTTTTTTAGAAAAAAAGTCGCTAGGGGGTCTGAAAACTCGCTAAATATAGCGACAAAGTCGCTAAGTTGGCAACACTGGTCGCCAGGTGTTTCATCGGATTTGAGGTGTTACCTCCTTTGCACAGTATCAGCTTAAAGCACTTGTTGCAGGCTGCTGAGTTTGCATATTTTGCTGTGAAGTACAGCCAGACTTTTGACCGCTTAGCCTTGGGCATTTTTAATCTGTAGCTCTGCTCTAAAAGTACGTACGTACCTGGGCCCGCCTACTATCCTCGGAAACGTAAAATGATTGGCTAGAATTCAAAGTGTATGACATCTCAGGGAAAAAAAAGCACCGAAATAAAGCACCGAAATGTGCGCTGCTTTTCAGTCTGGTTACTACCGTTTATGTCAGAACCGGTGCCATCATGGCACCTGATACCGGTACCCATCCCTAGTTACTTTAGTGTTTAAAACACTACCATAAAAATGGATTTTAGCAATCAATTATCATTGCCCAGATCAGCCAGTAACCTTATTGTTGTGATGTGGTTTCGCTATTAAATAAGATCATACATGTCTATTATATGTATAATTCTGGTTATTAATTCAGTTCTACTTTTTTATAATTTAAATTAAAGGTTAATTGGGAGGTTAGCCTTCTAGTTCAGATTGTTGTTTCACTTTTGAAACTGCATTCCTGGCCATTTTAATTACTTCCTGTAGCATTTATGAGAAAGGTGTTACTACTGAACATTTCTTCCCACAACTGACATCTGTTCTGCACATCACACACCAAACAATGCAACTCTTCTGCATATTTGTACCATGAATAGAAATGGGAGGCACATAAAAAAAAGCATGATGAATAGAAAATCCATTAAACCATTTTTATATAGTTACTTTAGTGTTTAAAACACTACCATAAAAATGGATTTTAACAATCAATTATCATTGCCCAGATCATCATCATCATTTATTTATATAGCACTTTAAAAACACACCTGGTAGACCAAAGTGCTGTACAATACAAATATGCACATAGTAATAAAACCAGACACAGCAATAAAATTACTTTAAATTAAAAAAAAAAAAAACAACTTTTGTTGTTAATCACAAATACCATTTTTTTGTTTGTGTTTTTTCTTTTTTACTGTGGAACCATTATATAATGGTTGTTTTACAATATAATGGTAAGGAAAAGAGAACATATTGATGGTTTCACAAGATAATGGCGATTTTATTGTGGAAAAATGATATTGGCACAGCCTTTTAATCTATCACAGCTTCCGATCGTCTGGAAAGGCCTTGCACAAAGTTTAGGGGTGTGTCTGTGGGAATTTTTGATCATTCTTCCAGAAGTGCATTTGTGAGGTCAGACAGAGATATTGAACAAGAAGGCATCATTGAACAGGTTTTTAGTTATTTTTTGTTGTTTTTTAGTTATATTCCTTTAGTTTCATTTAATTTTACCAGAAAAGATCAGCTTACCCTTACAGGAAAAATCAGCACATGCCAATGTCGTGGCATTGTCACTCAAATGCTATTTCACTCAAATTAATGGCCAAACACATTAACAGATATTAAAAGTAAAAATTTCTTACATAAGATACATACATCTTTTTTTAACAGTGATTATGGCTTCTTTTTTCCCCTGGTATTTACTTTACATTTTACTGTCAGTTCTTTACGACATGTGATTCCAAGCTTATTGTTTCTTTTCTGTTGGCATGTTTTGCTCATAATTGCACCTTTCAAAAACTGCCAAAGGTTTTGCACACCTTAGCCATATGCATGTTTTCTGCATCTGTTTCTGCAGTGTTTTCCCAACACAAAACATGAAATATTTTATGATTAACTTATTTAGCTTAATACTATGTACATTGTTTCTTCTCAACCTGACTTATACTCCTATGGTTATTAGAGGCCATTTTCTCAGTAACCTTATTGTTGTGATGTGGTTTAGCACAGGTGTTCAACATTCTACCAAACAGGTTGTTATTTTATTGGAGTGTTTTTCTGCTATTTTCTTATTAGTTTATAATGGTATGCAGTCATAAAAGTTGACGCCATGTTTTTCTTTCTGAGATGCCTAGAAATTTACTGGATGCTTGTTCTTATCTGAACTTTGGAACAACTAAACAATTTAATTTAATGGCACTACCGCACGTTGTCCTACTTAATGATGCATCAATCATTTCATTGATCACTTTATTGATCACAATTAAAACAGAATCGAATTCAACAAAAGGACTAGATTTTATAATCCCTGATATTGCATTGCATCAAATGGAGAAAGTCTTGAGGGATGGCTACAATGAGAAAAGGAAGCCCGGAAGCTTTACCAGCAGGACACATCAGTTGTGTGCCTAAACTTCACAGGGTGTTTTGGCCTTTTATCACAAATTATTCTACCAATTTTTCTTTTCTTTTTTTTCCCTTGTTAAATTCCTTGGTTAGGTTTTGGGATTAGAAATCTGATCGAGATTATAATATTTAATACAAATATAAAACTTTTGAAGACACATCAGTAGTGGACCTTGGATTCATTGTGTCACAGCCAGACTGTATGGAGCGTGATTTGAAGAAATGAAAGCAGACACAGGAGAACAGAATTTGAACAAACAAAAAGCAAGCCTTTATTGGGCTGAAACAAACAAAAACAATGTGAGATACCCGTGGGGCGAAACTAAACTAAACATAAGCTGGGCAAAACCAAATACCTGACAAAGCAGTGACTAGAGTGAGACTGTGAAACAAGTAAGATTGCCATGATAACTATGAGGCTATGACGATAACTATGAAACTATGAGAGCTAAGACGAGAGGTACCAAAACTGGGTGAGAAGAACAGAATTCCTGACAACGACTGAGTGACAACACATATACTAAATACACACACACAGGAGGTGATCAGGGGGAGTGGAAACACACGGGAAAACAGCAGACACAAATGAATGTCATGACACCACGGGGACCGGGAAACTAAAACAATAAACATAGAACACAAGACCTCTTCGAAATAAAGCAGGAAACAAGGAGAGACGTAGACATGACCCAGGTTTGACAACATGGAAATGTGACATGTGTTTACCTTTTTTTTTTTTTTTGCACATTGTACACATTCTTTTTCTATGTATTTGCTATGATTTGCTATTTGTCAAGTAACATTGCTTCACTCACTATCCCAGGTTTGTTTGTGTAAGCGTCTTGTTGCCGGCAAATCAAACATTCTGCAAATTAAGGCAAATACTCAGTTACATGTTTCTTTATATTTTATTATGTTACAGATTAAGTCATTTGTTCATACTTTGTTTGTCTTTTCAGTCTTCATGAGGGTCAGGTGTGGGGAAACGCCCGCCTAGCATTTCCTCATTTTAAAGTCCTGATGATCTCACATATGACATCAGCAGGTCAAACCAAGTGGAGGGGTTTTTTCCATAGAGATGCTTCCTTTTGTTTGTGTTAAGGTTTAAAGGGATTTGTTGAATGTTTTTCCTTTCGTTGATACTACCGTTTAGTTGTGTAAATGTGCATATTAGAAGTGTGTAGAGGTTTTGTGGTTTTAGATCATCTGTGTAGAGTTTTAGATCCCTCAGTTTGAGTGAGTGGTACTGGCTGGGCAATTGGAGGGAAATTGATGGCCCTATTTAAAGCCAGTCTCTACCAGATGCAGCAGAGAGGAGAGGTGAGCTCCGTTACCAGATCCATGTTCTGTTGAGGTTTGTTAATTGAGTTGATTGGGGGGAGTTTTGTTAAGTTACACATTAAATTAAGTTCACTGTAAATAAATTGCTCACCTCTGGAAATCTGAAATGTCTGCATAGTCTGCTTCCCTACCACCTTCCTTGACGTTCGAGTCTGACTACTTCGCAGGAAACACACCGATAGGAAATCTATGACCTGACACAGAAGACCTAGGGGAAACAAACTAAACTCAAGTTCTAGCCTTAACATCCTTTCACATAAGAAATCACAAATACAAAAATGAACACAAAATGCTGGGTCACAGACCCAGCCCCTGCACATTGGGTGTTTCGGCCATTATCACTAGACACCCTCATCCAAAGATAACCCTGTCGAGGTTGATCAGACTCTGCAGTTTGTCTCTGGCATATGTAAAATATTCTTATCAATTTCCATCCATACTTTAGTGATAAAACAATTTGAAATTTAGGTATTAGTATTAAACTTATTCCTTTTTTAATTTCCTTTTATATTTGTCTTTTGTTTTCTACTTCAAAGCGATAGAAAAGGTGATAGACAGAAGCAAGAGAGAAAAGAGACAAGAGAGAGGAGAGCCAGAAGGGGGGCATCTGATCTGGCATCCCACACCTCCCCACCAGATCGGGCTGTAAGCTCTACCTCCCCGTTGCATTTTTACATTCTGCTGTTAGGTTTCACTATCATGAGGTTAGCTGCACAGTCCCCAGGAGACCCTGAGACAGCTGTATCAGTGAACCAGGGTTCTGGTTTTTCACTGTAAAAATTCTGGTGTTAGTTTTTCTACCCTTTTGACACCCTCTGCTGAGGCCAGCCCACCACATGTTGATCAGGCCTGGGTGTGTGTCTCGCAGTTAGCTGACTGCCTTAGCAGCCTAATGACAGTTATGAAACTATTTGTTTACACTGCAAGCATTGTCAGTTAAATCGTATAGAAGTGTGTCCATACAGTCTCAACATAGCAAATTTGATTACCTTTTAAATGTTGAGTTTCTAAAATAATCTGAAATAATAAAAAAAAAAAAAAAAGAACAATCGCTTTCATTAGTGTTAATTTATCAAGTTGTCTGTGAAGGTTCTCAGTCAACCAGGTCATTGTAGTTTAAGGATCTTAGAACGAGAGGCATCTTTCTAGCGCGCATGATACTTTCTTTCCAAGCTCCTTAAATTTATCAAGTTGTAAATAATAATGAGTAGTAGCAGTTTAAGATATTGTTTGTGGTGTGCTACATCAAGACTGTAGACATAAGGTCTTGCAAACAGAAACAAGGGATATGAAGAATGTCTACATCAGCAGTGGTGTTATAGTTTTAATCACTTGCTAAAATTCACACAAATAATTTCCTTTACTTAACTGTTAGTCCCTAAGGACCCCAAAGCGCTTCACACACTCAGTCATCCACACATTCACACACTGGTGATGGAAAGATACATTGTAGCCTCAGCCATCCTGGGGCGCACTGACAGAGGCGAGGCTGCCGGACACTGGCGCCACCAGGCCCTCTGACCACCACCAGTAGGCAACCGGTGAAGTGTCTTGCCAAGGGACACAATAACAGAGACTGTCCGAGCCGGGGCTTGAACCGGCAACCTTCCGATTACAAGACAAACTGCCTACTCTTGAGCCACGATCGCCCTCGAGAAGCTGCAACGTGTCTTATGATTCAGAGAGCCTTTTTCCAAAGATTATGCTAATAATGCATTCTTCCTACTTGAACAGTCTTTTCTTGTTTCTTGTTTTTTAGTTTTTTTTAATTCACAGAAGTAAAACATTCCAACTATGCCAATGTCATGAGTTTAAAGAGTCAAAGAGCCTCAAGGGAAGAATGGGGACATGGACACATAGGGATGGGTATCGAAAACCGGTTCTTGTTGAGAACCGGTTCCTACGGTTTCAATTCCTTGGAATTGTTTGCCATTTTTGCAAACGATTCCCTTATCGATTCCAGTCACCCCGAATGATGACACCACGTTGCGGAGCGTCATTTACCTGGCAGGAAACACGGTGCCTAAGCGGCTCAAATGCTCAAAAGTTTGGTTATACTTTACGAGAACGGATAACAGGGCAACTTGCAATACTTGCAAAGTAGATATTTCATTTAAGGGAAGAAACACTACGAATATGCAAAAGCATTTGCTCACAAAACACGCGATAACCTTAAATGAATGTCGTGATTTTAATTCTGCTCCGGTCCTCTCCCGTTAATGCGGCAGGTAAATAATCAACTAACAGTGCTTATTATGGTAGCGCGATCTGCCTTATTACAAAACCTGCCATTACTGTGCATTTAGGTGACCATGATGAGACAGAGTCTGGCTCAGATGCTGGCAGTTCTCGCTGCAGTCTACCGGTAGCATCTACTTTCAGGCCAGGATAGACGAATGTCACCGAGCAGTGACTAAGTTTGTGGTAAAAGGCTTGCACCCATTTGCCACAGCAGATGCCCCCGATTTTCGGTAAGTGAATGTGTTTAATTGTAGGCAGGGACATTATTGGATATTCTTGTGTAATTGCTACAGAATAATTTATGTTATTGCTACAGAAGAATATTTATTTTACATTTACAATTTTTTTCCCCGGGGACCTTGTGACACCCCATGGAAGAGCCATAGGCTGGATCTCTTAAGGATCTCTTAAGATCTCACTGTTGGGTTTGTAAGGCCATGTTACTCCTAAATCTTGTTCAAAGAGAAGATATAAAACAAAGTTCTAAGCTAATCGACCTTAGTGTTCTCCTTTTAAAAAAAAAAAAAAAAAAAAAAGAATCGATAAGAGAATTGATAAAGAATCGAATCGTTAAACAGAATCGAAAATGGAATCGGAATCGTGAAAATCTTATCAATACCCATCCCTATAGACACATCCCATAAATAAGCAAAGGAATTACAGTGATTTACAGCAAAAACACATGCCAAACATGCAATCAGCACAGTCAACTGTAAATAACCTCTACATCACGTAAGCAAATGATCAAACACAGTCAAATACTTTAGGGAAAGAATGAGGATATAGAAGTGTTCCTCATAAAAGAAAGCCATCAAAGACAAACACACACTGATGCACACTGCACACTAAAACGTCTGCTACAGTCTTATTCAAGAAACTGGACTGGCTGCTACCAAAACAATCACTGTGGTATGTGTTTAACAGTATTCTTTTGTATATAAAAAACATTTATTGGTACTGTAATATTAAAAAAAATGATAATTAATAATCCATGGTAAATAAGAGATTAAATGTGGGAAAATGGTGAATTTGGCCAAACTATTACTGACTTGTATTGGGCATCTTAGAGTAGTCTTAGAGTAAAGACCTGGCACAATTACTGCTGGCTAACTGTTGTTTGAACCTTAAGCGCTCTAGGTGAACATTTGGGAAACTAGATTTCTGATAAAACTTGGTGAAGGTTAAGTTTAAGATCTTCTTTCTCTTTTTATTGTTGTCTATTTGTTTGCATATGTCTTCTGTGTCTCTATTCAGTGTCTTGGGTTATTTTATTTCATTTGTCTTCCTTTTCTTTTTCCTTTTTTTGCCTGGTTCCTCCATGACTTTTTTTGTTACTATATGTAGCGAGTAAAAGCCACCGAGTAACCGCTAAGGGCCTCTATACTACTTGTGCAAACTTTCAGGCCCAAAGCTCTTACAGGAACGAGCCCAGAATAAACGGGACAAGAGGGTCAATATCAGTCAGATACGTTAAAATTTATTATTTTAAAAGAAAACAAAGGGTTTGCAAAAGGCCTAAAACATCAAAATGGAAAAGGTCATTAACGACCACAATATAGTCTTATTGGTGCAACCTGCCAGCAATGCAACTATCACCTGAGGGCTTGCCCTCCCTCAGCGGTCCCAGATGCTCGTTGCTTTAAAAGAAACAAATCCACCCCAAATAAATACGAGCCCAACAGAACACTTATGCACTAAGTGTTTTAGTTCAGGCAATAATCGGTGGCACTAAAATCACTCTTAATAAAACTTATTCACTGCAAATCCACACGGAGCACCTCTAAACGACCTAATTCCCCGTAGGTAAGAGCCCAGCTCAGGGATTGCCAGACTAATATTGCACCAGCCCAGTTGAAATAAAAACAAACCCGGCATAAAAAAAACAGTTTTAAAAGGTGACCCTAGTCTCAAACCAACTTGGGAGAAAAACACAACGACAATGAGAAGGAGGAAAAAACTGTGACAAATTCACATGTGCAGCCTTTCCTGCAGGAGGCAATACGATATAAATTAGATTGTAGTGCATAAATATATTATTTTTAAATGTCAAATATATTAAGTTAACATACCTCCAGCAGACAACTGTGTTTGCTGCACACCTGGCTTGTCTTCTAAAATCACTACTAGAAACATAAAATACAATAAACATCAAATACATTTCAACGAATTTAAAAAAGCACTAAAAGAAAAACAGCCTATACCTCGAACCTCTGCTGTAGAAGTTTAAAACAACCATTTGTGTAGAAGACAAAGCTTCTCAGGCTTTTCACCTACTCACACAACCATTGTTCACAGCTGCTTGTCAGTACAAATGAGAGAAGAAGAGCACCCGCTGCTACTTCCTCTTTTATACCCTCCCTTGGGTCCCCTGGGTCCTAAAGCCTTCCAATTACATATACTTTATAATATTTTTCTTTGTCCTTATGGATAATTAATTTTAAAAAAGGCAATGATACATTCATGCATGACAGTGACTCATTAAGGTAATAAACTAATTAATTAACTAACCTATTAGTCAGTTACTTCACAAATTAGTACATGCAAATAGAAAGAGAGGGAGCAGATTAAAACTGAGAATAGGTGGATGGAATAAGATAAGAAAGAAAATGGTTCCTTAGCTGAGATGAATAAAGGCTAGTGACTATAAAGATGTTGTTGGTTTGGTTTTTTAATAGATCAGAGTGTTCCTAAATTTGGTTAACTTTTACTTTTTACTCATAAAGTTTTAAACCAGCAGCTAGCAGTGACTTTTAAGGTGAGATGTTGGTTTAAGCGGCCACTCAGTTTCAGATTGAACATTTTAAATATATATTTGTTAACTTTGAGCATGCAGTTTGTCTTTTGTTTCAGTTACATATAGCGTTGCTTGGTTGCATTTTCACAGAGGACCGACTTCAATGATACTGTGGACAATGTTAACTTTATCAGTAACTAGATAACTTGAGTAGATCCTCTGTGTGGATATAAAGTTATTTTAATTTTAAGACAGCAAATGCCTGTTTCTTACTTTTTGCATATAAAGCAATGTGAAAGTAACCTTATCGTAAAAATAGTGTTATCTCAATATTATGGCATAAATTGTTCTTAATGATTTATGATCCATGACCTGTACATTGGGACTACCATACAGTAACATTAGCACCACACAAAGAACTGCATCTTAATAATAAAGAAAAAATAATATTGAAATGGTATCAGTGTTAGACATGATGCTATTTACATGTACATATGTGTTGGGTAAAGTGACAGCAATTGTATAATTTAATTAAATTCAATTTTATTTATATAGCGCCAAATCACAACAAAAATTGCCTTAAGGCGCTTTATAGATACAGAGTAAAACCCAACAATCATATGACCCCCTATGAGCAAGCACTTTGGCGACAGTAGAAAGGAAAACTGCCTTTTAACAGGAAGAAACGCCTGGCAGAACCAGGCTCAGGGAGGGGCGGCCATCTGCCGGGACCGGTTGGGGTGAGAGAAGGAAAACAGGATAAAGACATAATAATGATTTTTTTTAATTAATTTTTTTTTTAAAGGAAAAACAATGGGAAGAAAAATAGAAACACTAATGATGATATTGATGTTTCTGAAGTATGTAGCTAGCTTGTTGGCAATGATGAATAATATAATTATATGATGTTACTATCCCTTAATGGATTTGTTAGATCACTTAAGATCATTTTCCGGATATAATTATGTATGGATTTGGGTAGAATTCATCAAATAAACTTTACATTAAAAAGGCTGAGCTTTAGCTTTGCCCTTTAACTCAATTGAGGACAATTCGTTTGGCCTCTTTTGCTTATCAAATAATTTTTTAACCACTGATTGACTGTTGTACAACAATTGCATTTCTGCAACTTAGGTCATGGAAATATGTCCTCAAACTGCTGATTCCTCCTTCCTGCCTTTCTTTCGTTCTCTCTTACCCTCACTACTATCATTATTTTTACTTTTTATTTTTCTACTTATTATTAGTCTTTTGCCATTTTTATTTTTTTATTCTATTTTTTATTTATTATACTTTTGCCATTTAGTTTTTATCTTAAATCATTTGTATTTTTTCCTATGATAATTTTGCTTGCTGTGTCAAACATGAACCTCTGTTCTGTACATTTTTTGACTTTACCTTTCTCTTGTTCCTTTAGTACAACACTGTCCATCATGGCTGTCAAACACACAGTCATGCTCCTGGTGGCAGTTTGTCTCTACCTACCAGGTCTAACCCATGGATTTCAACCATCCTTCTCTGTTGATGAAACTCATCGTAACATCACCAGAAAGGCAGTTCTCAGAAAGACAGCTGAGGTTTGCCGAGACCTTGCCGCCGTTGATGGAAGAGACTTCAACTTGAAAGTGGGCTCATTATCATTTAAAATGGGGTCACTGTTTATGCATTCATGTTTAGTCTAACATAACTGTGAAGTATAACTTTTTGAGATTTTTCCAAATGTCCAGTTAAGCACTTGGCATTTCTTTGTCTCCAGATTGATGACAACTTGTCAGTTCAGGAGGTGCAAAAGGCCTGTTTCTCCTCATCTACCTCCACTGCTCCGCTCTCTACTGACATTTTCCAAACTGCCCTTAATGAGATCTACGGTAGCAATGAAAAAGTGTATTTCTCATTGGACAACTTACCAGAGTACCATTTTCACAGTGAGACCTTCTTGAGAGGACGGGACATCATCACAAGAGGTACACTTTAAAGTCCTCAAAATTAAACGTGTTTACGTTCAGTACAACACAGATAGTAGATTATTTTGATTTTTTTAATTAATTTCTATTCCTATACACCAATTAAAAAACATTTAAATGATAAGTGCAACAAAAATCAGAATTTTGCTTCATTAGGTTTCACTTATACTGGATTCTTAAGGTTATATGTTTTGTTTGAGATATGTCTGCCGTGAAGGCTAGTGTGAAGTCGGAGAATTTTGTTGCTGCAAGAGAGGTACTTGGACAAATTTGTCACATAATTCAGGTGAGAGTAATAATTATTGTTTTTATTTAAACCTGATGATGTTAAGATTTTGGAAGGAGGAATCAGTGATAGGATTGGAAATAATGTTAGATTTTCCCAACATTAAGGACTTTTACAGCCACAGTAACTGGGTGGAGTTGGGGAAAACCACTCCTTACTCCGCTCTGATCAGACCAGATCAACCACTGCAGAACCTAGCAGGTAAAAGCCTTCCAGCAACTTTAATCACAGTAAGAAAGCACATTTGTCTCAACTTGTTTTAATTAATTTACCTGGTGGGGCGTGTACACACACACACTTGCAATAAGGGAGATAAAGGGGATAAATAGGAAAGAAATAATAGCCAAAATCATTTTACAAAAGCACAGTTCAAACCAAGTCTTGAATATCGCCAAAGCATAGATGGCCCACCTTTAAATACTGTATGTCACAACCTGTTTCCAGATGGTTTTATGGCTAACTTTTCTCTTGCTTTGCTCCAGATCCATCTACTCCAACTTGTAAGAGCTGTACAGGAGATGCCTGTGCTGATAACATTTTGCCTGAAGTGCTGACACAGGGGCTCCTGACCTCAGGCTACTTTAGCACATTCTCTACTTTAAAGCCTACTGGTAACAATCACATTCATTTGTGTATAACAGCAAACTATTAGGATTTGTATTATTATTTTCTTTTGTTTGCTTGCTTCATAGCAAATGGACTGCTTATCAAACCAGCAGAATGGGTAAATTGTAATCAACACTGAAACTAAATTGACTACTGTAGTTTTGTTTGTTTTTGGTATTTGTTTTTTGATTAGAAAATGTAAACAGCATCTCACAGTAATGAATGCCCACAAGCTACAAATTTAAATATTACAACAAATAGATGTGTTGTCCCACCTTGAATTTAATTTAAAGATTACCTAAACTCACCTATTCATTGCCATACCCCAACTATAAAACTCTTTGGATGTTTTTGTCTTATTGATCATTTATTCAGCTATTTATCTAGGTATAATTAAATGTAATTTGTTATTTTTTTGGCCAGGTAAATGTAGCCATGGTGGTCTACGTGACAAGACAAGAAAAAGGGACCCAGTTGGGGGCATCAATAAGGATTCTTCAACATCAGATCATGGCACGTTGCACAAAAAAGCAGCTAATCTGGCAGTGGATGCTACCATGGAGCTGCTGGAGGACATCAGACTAGCTGCTGGAGACAGGAACTTCCTGCGGTACAGGAAAAATTGATCAGAGACATTCTTGCACTCATGAAATGGTTACTAGAACTCTAATAAATTTGAAATTGAAACAGTTCATATTTATTTTCATGACACAGCTTTCTAGAAAAAAATAGTAAAAAGCCTTCCTCACAGAAGATACTATGTAACAAAAGTGATGCTTTTTATGATGCACATGTTTCTGCAAAGATACCTCTGCATCATTCTGAATGTAGAGAAATTGGGTTCCTTACAGAATAACAAAGGGATGATTTTGTTTTGTCACTTATGTTCCTCCAGGTTGATGGGCTTCTCCCAGTCCTATGCGCTGTGTTTTGTCATTGACACCACAGGCAGTATGGCTAATGACATCAATGCAGCAAAACAAGTTGCCTTTAACATAATTGACAGTAACGCAGGAACGCTACAGGAACCCTCTCAGTACATACTGGTACCTTTCAATGACCCAGGTACTTCCACTTTTATGGATATTCCCCATGTTGCCAAAGAGAGCCAACAAACAAAGCACATCTACAAAAATCTGCAAGTTCATGTATTTCTCTGTCCCCCAAAAAGAATTTGGACCTGTGATAAAGACAACTGACAAAAACTACTTCAAAAAGGAAATCAATAAGCTCACTGCATTCGGAGGAGGGGATGAACCAGAGATGAGCATGTCTGGACTGCGAGTGAGTGTACTTGTGTTCTATCATATCATGCATCTGCTTACACAGTAATTTGTGTGATGTGAATTATGAGCTTTTAGGATGAAGAAATGGGGTATTTGCAGTTAGTGCAAAGGACATCGTTAGGAAATTATGGAAATTAATATGAACTTATTGTGTCCTATTATGTAATAACAGAATGACTGTGTGCATGCATTATCAGAACTTGCTTTTTTGTTACTTTTTAATCACTTTCTGAATTACAGTTTTGCACATCTGGTAAATCACAACAAATAATGTTTAATTCTTCTGTCATTTGTATAACTGACAGCTTGCGCTGACATCAGCTCCACCTTCCTCTAAAATCTATGTCTTCACTGATGCTTCAGCCAAAGATTCCCATCTAAAAAGCACCAACATTGCCCTTATAGAGAGAACCAAGACTGAGGTATGTGTGAGGATAAGTTGCATTCTTATTATTGTTGCACTTTAGATGTTAGTTCAGCTGATGAAGAAATTGCCAAATAAAAACATGCAGAAAGGAAAAAGTATTCTATGTTGAAATGTAAAAATAAATAAATCCTGAATTGTAATTCCAGCTTACAAAAATGTGTAAAAAAAACCAAAAACAACAAAAACAGAAAAAAAGGTTAATACTCTGGCGGAGCAAAGTACAGTGTGGCGCAGTGGTGCCGTGTTTATTACCGTAGCATCACAGTAAGGAGGTTCTAGGTTTTAAACACTGGGTATCCAGGCCTGTTTGGAGTTTACATGTTCTTTCACCGCCTGTGTGTTTGCACAATTGTATACAAAATTCTGCATGGTGAATTAATTAATATTTTTTGAATTGGCTGTAGATATGAGTGAAACGTAGATAGCTGCTAAATAATTACTGGTGAAAAGGGTCAATATAGCAATATAGCAACATAAATGCCAGTCCATTATCAAATTTTACAAAAGCTTTTTTTTTTTTTTCAAAAAAGTCCGTTTTACTCAAGCTAGTCCAATTCTAGAGCAAAACACCTCAGTAAATAGTTTCATTTATCCATGTACTGAATGGTCATTTTAGGTCTCTTTGATACTTTAGATAGAACTTATCCAGTTTCCACTGAGCGTGATACTGATGCATTTTTATATCCCTACACTTTCAGGTGTCTTTCCTGTTGACAAACATTTTTTTCAGTCGGCGGCGCCGCAGTATTGATGGTCAAAATTTTTCACCTCGTGCAGTGAGGCTATCAAATGTCCAGCTATACAGAGACCTGGCCCAAGCTTCTGGAGGTCAGGCTATTGAAGTCAGGAAGTCAGATCTTTCCTTGGCCACTACTGTTATAAAAGATTCATCAGCTGGTGCTGTGGTGAGACACTGAGCATTAACAGGAATTACTTAAAATGTTTGCAAATTGTGAAGGACTACATTTTGATAAGTTGGGGCCAGATATTTAACAGATTTTCTTTCAAAATTGCTTTCTCACTGGAGCTTCTGTTTCTTTGTCTTTCAGGTGACAGTTTTCCAGGTAGTAATGGATCCGGGGCGACCTGATAATTTTAATTTTACTGTTGATTCATCAGTAAGCAACGTCATCATTTACATCACCGGAGTTTCATCTCTCACCTTCACACTCACCAGCTCAGCAGGTTCAGTTCAACGATATTTTTTGGACATCAGTTTTCTAAAACATAATATTTCACAAAGACAAGGCACTTCCCACCTTGTGTCAGCTTTGCTTTATTTTTTTGGCTCTCTGGAAGTTCCTCATCTGACCTGATCTCTGGTCTCTGCTTTTTGCCTTTTGATTTCTCCTGTGCAATGCTGTTGTTTGGGCAGTCAGGTGAAGGTTAAGAATGTATAGTAGTGGTACTAGTCATAATTTTACTTTCTTATTTAGTAGTAACTGTGCAGGTGGATTGGAATTCATTTGCCTATTACAGAAGTGGAGTGATTTGCAAGTGTCTCACACCCATGAATTGCAGTAATAGCACAATAGTAATAAAAACAACAACAGTCACAATAATAATTACAAATTTAGGAGGAGGAAGAAAATTTCATTGTCATGCTGGTAAATAATTCAGCCACTTTCCTCTTTTCAGGAGTGTCTCAGGAGTCAAGTCAGACTAGTGGTCCTCTGGCATCCTTAACAACAGTGGGAAACCTACGCAGAATAAGACTCAATGCTGGAAATCAAACGGCTTTTTGGCAAATCCACATCAACTCTAACAGTCCCTACTCTATTAAAGTCACAGGTCTGTAATATAATTAGGAAATAGTCTGTAGAAAATGTTTTCAGTGGTATAATATTTCTGACTTAGATGTGGTTTCTGTGTGCGTAAGGTCAAAGTTCAGTGAACTTCATCTATAGCATTGTGGAATTACAAAAGGAAGGTGGCATCAGACCCAAGGAAGGCCGTCCTGCTACAGGTTGACTAAACAAAAATGTATCATTTGGTTTGTGGGAAACTGAGATGACCTAAATAGTCATGAAAAATTATTACATTGATTCATGTTTCTGGGTAGAAAACTTCCAACTTTTTTGTTTAGATAAACATAAACTTTCAAGTTTAAAGAAGATTTCCCCTCAGAGGTCTTAAAAACACATGTGGTGCAGGCATAATTTCAGTACTTTCGAATGACTAACTGCAGAAAGGCAATTGGTGTCCATCCATATACATAAACATTGATATGATTTCTGTACTGTTAGCATTATTACAGCCCTCGATCAAATCCAATAAAGGCAACGTTATCTACCCTATCCATTTCTAACAACATAACAGCATTTTTACATGTTCACGTACAGTCTAAGGATCTGTTGTAATAATACTCTTTTTGTGGCTTGCTATCATTTTCAGGTGGTAATGTCACTCTCCTGGTCACTGTGACAGGAAGTGATACAGTAACAGTCACAAAGGTCACGCTCTTCGACAGTTCAGGGCCAAAGGAGTTGATTGGATCAATACAGGCATGTCATATTTTACACCTGATAAATGTAAAAGGTCAAAATTACAACTGACCACAGCAAGCATTCCTAGAGATTAGTCAGTTTTACTCAATGCTAACTGCACTGTCAAACATAGTGTTATAAACATAACTTTTGTAGTTCTACAACAGCTTAAGAAAACACCAAGAAGTAAAAGATACATAAATAACATTGGTCTTTGGTGGCTGCTTGTTTACTCTGATTACTGACTGTTGCAACAACTAACTTAAACATGCATAAGGTGCTCTCAGTTGCTATCTTTCTGTTTTGCACAGTCATTAGAAAACAGCAACTTTCTGGTAACATTCAGTGAAGTCCCAGCAGGAGACTATGTAGTTCGACTGCAAGGTGAGGACACCAGCACCACATCCCGGTCTACCTCAGATCCCTTCCAGAGACAAGCCTCCACCCGGATCACAACAGCTAGTCTCTCTGTTTCTGTGAGTAGTAGAGTCATATGTTGTTTTTTGAATTTCTAGAGCCAGTTTATAAACATCTTATCTGCCTGGATAAACTCAACAACCACTGTCATGTTATTTTCTATGTCATTGTATAAAAGAAAGGAGTGATTGTTTAACTTCAAATTTCCTGCCCTCTTCTATCGCTACTTTTCCAGGCACAAGCTGACAGTATCAACATAGAGCCAGGCACTAGCATCACCATTCCATTTACAGTGTCTTCAGATGTAACTGGGACATTCACAGTGCAAGTCAGCAATGATCGCAGCTTTGGCTTCACCTCACCTGGAAATGTCAATATTGGTCCAAGCGATGGAGGCAAAGCCAATGGGACAATAACCTTAAGTGTTCCAGCCAGCACTAAATCAGGAACAGACGTGACCCTCACCATTCAGGCACAAAACGCTGCTGCCACTGACATCAACTATGCTGTCCTCCGATTTTCTGTGGCTGCCAAGGTAAAAGAAAAAAGACTTTAGGTGAAATGGGACTAAAAACAGTGTTTTACATTTTAAAAAACTAATAATCCAAACTAAATGTATCACTGTTCTGTATTGTCAAATGCCAAATGTTTCAGTTTATATAATACTTCAACTGTGATCTGAGGAGAGCTTTTAAAAGAATCAGCTCAGTGATGAATTAGTACTACATATGTCCTAGTTCAAAATAAGAAAAAAAAACATGATTCACTGCGAGGACAATGTAAGGGGTCATGCTACAAATTTCATCCAAGAAATCCATTGATTAATCTGTTAACTTTCTGTCGCTCTTAGAGCCGACTATTTGAAGTGAACGATGCGAGCTGGCTCCTTATTGGGAGCCGTGGGGTTTTTTTCTTTGTCTTGCCCTCTCTTTCACTTTTTTTCGCTTCATGCTGCACGTCACCTTTGTGTTTACGCTGAGCAGAGACGGGAGGGGCAAAACGCAAGGCTCTGTTTGCGCCCCTGAGCAGAGGGGGCGGGGCGGTAGTTACACTCACAAAAGCAGTAGCACACGAAAAGAGCAGAAGGGCGAGAGAGAGAAAGAGAGCCGGTGTTCTGACAAACCATCCTACTTTGGCAAAATGTCCTACCTTAAGAAGTTTATGCACATTTTTGCTGTCACAGAGTAATTCCAGCACAAATTTAAGTAGGAATGATGGTTTGCCACTTAACTTTGCCCATCAGAGTATGCTTGTAGGTAACATTCACAAAGGTAGCATGGTTTGGCACTTCATTTTACCCAACAGAGTATCCTTCTATGTCACGGGTTGCCGGGGCAAGCCATGTGAGAATTATTTAGGACCCAAAATGCGGCAGCTCTGGTGCAAGTGAGTTTATTAAACCAAAAGAACATACAAAAGGGATGGCGAGGGTGAACATGAAACTAAGGAAACCTAAACTGAGAAAAACTAACAGAAACTAACCAGAAACAGATATGCAGGTAGGTACGAGGAAATACATGGAAGACGGACGGAGAGAAGCAGGCGAACCAGCAACGAGGACAAGGGAACACACACTATAAATACACACACCAGTAATCAGGGGATCTGAAACAGGAGGGAAACACACCTGGGAGACACAACAGCTGACGAGGCGGGGGAAACGTAAACAGAACACACTGACATCAGACAGAGACCTTCAAAGTAAAACAGGAAACACATACACGTAATGACACAGACTCAGAGACGCGGACACTAAAGAGGATACACAAGCAGGGATGACACCAAACAGAGGGAACACAACTAAACCCTGGGAAACCCAAAACAACAGTCATAATACAAAACAACTATCAAAAGTAAAAGTACACAACCAAAAACACTGGGTCACCGACCCAGGACCATGACATTCTAGATCTTATTAACAAAGGTAGGATGATTTTCCACTTAATTTTAACTGTTAAAGTATGCTTCTAGCTCATATTCACAAAGGTAGGATGGTTTGGCACTTAATTTTACCCGTCAGAGTATTTTTCTAGCTAATATTCACAAAGTTAGGATGGTTCGCCACTTAATTTTGTGTTGTGCGCATGCACAGAAACAACGGGTAGGATGGTTTGTCAGGTAGGATGGATTCCCAGAACACCTGGGGCAACAACAAGAGACAACATCGTCACATTAGAAAGGTATGGTAAAGAAAATGAGTGACACCAAGAAAAAAGCAAAATCTGGAACCATTTCAATTTTATTGACAATACAAAGGCAGAGTGTAGAGTCTGCAGGAAAAAACTATCATATAGAGCTGCCGCCACATTTGTAGCCACAGCTGCCCTGGGGCAGACTGACGGAAGCAAGGCTGCCATATCGGGCCATCGGCCCCTCTGGCCAACACCAGTAGGCGGTAGGGTAAATTGTCTTGCCCAAGGACACAACGACCAGGACAGAGAGAGCTGGGGGATCAAACCGGCAACCTTCCAGTTACAAATGAGCTTCCCAACCACCTGAACCAAGGTTCCCCCCCCCCCCCCCCCCCCGATAAGCCGGTTCTCTCAAAAGAGCCGGAATTCCCATCAGTAGTCACTAGTTTCATACACATTCTTAATAAGTAATATTCAAAAACAAAAGAAAGCTCTGAAAGTATGAAAGAACAGAGATATAAGGTAGCATCTATACCAGATTTTTTTTGTTGCTGTTCTTTTGCCTTTCTGACTACTTGATCTCCTTTCTCTCTCTTTTTTCAGGCAACAGATTTCTCCAGTCCAGTGTGCCAGGTAGTTAATATATCAGGTATCTGTAATGTCTCTTCCATCCTCTGTGCATCATCTCAGTGGGAGTTCATTGCTAATCTCACTGACGGCATCAATGGAACTGGCATCGCAAGCATCACCCTCCGCGAAGGGAATGGTACCCTTGATACTAGCACAGCGGTTGGAGCAGGGGGTGAGAATATCACACTGGTGACCTACACTGCCTCCTGCTGTTCACAGAATGTGGTTCTAGCTGCTGTGGACAGGGCAGGAAACGTGGGGACATGTATGGGGCAAGCTAGAGTACTTGCCACGCCTGCTCCAATAACTACAACTACCCCAGTACCTGCAACTACTTCTCTGACTACAACTACACCAGTACCTACAACTACTTCTCTGACTACAACTACCCCAGTACCTGCAACTACTTCTCTGACTACAACTACACCAGTACCTACAACCACTTCTCTGACTACAACTACCCCAGTACCTACAACTACTTCTCTGACTACAACTACCCCAGTACCTACAACTACTTCTCTGACAACAACTACACCAGTACCTACAACTACACCAGTACCTACAACTACTTCTTTGACTACAACTACACCAGTACCTACAATTACTTCTCTGACTACAACTACCCCAGTACCTACAACTACTTCTCTGACTACAACTACACCAGTACCTACAACTACCCCAGTACCTACAACTACTTCTCTGATTACAACTACACCAGTACCTACAACTACTTCTCTGACTACAACTACACCAGTACCTACAACTACACCAGTACCTACAACTACTTCTTTGACTACAACTACACCAGTGCCAACAACTACACCAGTACCTACAACTACTTCTCTGACTACAACTACACCAGTACCTACAACCACTTCTCTGACTACAACTACCCCAGTACCTACAACTACACCAGTACCTACAACTACTTCTCTGACTACAACTACACCAGTACCTACAACTACACCAGTACCTACAACTACTTCTCTGACTACAACTACCCCAGTACCTACAACTACTTCTCTGACTACAACTACCCCAGTACCTACAACTACTTCTCTGACTACAACTACCCCAGTACCTACAACTACACCAGTACCTACAACTACTTCTCTGACTACAACTACACCAGTACCTACAACTACTTCTCTGACTACAACTACACCAGTACCTACAACTACTTCTCTGACTACAACTACCCCAGTACCTACAACTACTTCTCTGACTACAACTACACCAGTACCTACAACTACTTCTCTGACTACAACTACGCCAGTACCTACAACTACTTCTCTGACTACAACTACACCAGTACCTACAACTACACCAGTACCTACAACTACGCCAGTACCTACAACTACTTCTCTGACTACAACTACCCCAGTAACTACAACTACTTCTCCGACTACAACTACACCAGTACCTACAACTACTTCTCTGACCACAACTACACCAGTACCTACAACTACTTCTCCGACTACAACTACCCCAGTAACTACAACTACTTCTCCGACTACAACTACAACTACACCAGTACCTACAACTACCCCAATGCCTACAACTACTTCTCTGACTACAACTACCCCAGTACCTACAACTACACCAGTACCTACAACTACTTCTCTGACTACAACTACACCAGTACCTACAACTACTTCTCTGACTACAACTACACCTGTACCTACAACTACACCAGTACCTACAAATACTTCTCTGACTACAACTTCTTCTCTGACTACAACTACACCAGTACCTACAACTACACCAGTACCTACAACTACTTCTCTGACTACAACTACTTCTCTGACTACAACTACACCAGTACCTACAACTACTTCTCTGACTACAACTACACCAGTACCTACAACTACTTCTCTGACTACAACTACACCTGTACCTACAACTACACCAGTACCTACAACTACTTCTCTGACTACAACTTCTTCTCTGACTACAACTACACCAGTACCTACAACTACCCCAGTACCTACAACTACTTCTCTGATTACAACTACACCAGTACCTACAACTACTTCTCTGACTACAACTACACCAGTACCTACAACTACACCAGTACCTACAACTACTTCTTTGACTACAACTACACCAGTGCCAACAACTACACCAGTACCTACAACTACTTCTCTGACTACAACTACACCAGTACCTACAACCACTTCTCTGACTACAACTACCCCAGTACCTACAACTACACCAGTACCTACAACTACTTCTCTGACTACAACTACACCAGTACCTACAACTACACCAGTACCTACAACTACTTCTCTGACTACAACTACCCCAGTACCTACAACTACTTCTCTGACTACAACTACCCCAGTACCTACAACTACTTCTCTGACTACAACTACCCCAGTACCTACAACTACACCAGTACCTACAACTACTTCTCTGACTACAACTACACCAGTACCTACAACTACTTCTCTGACTACAACTACACCAGTACCTACAACTACTTCTCTGACTACAACTACCCCAGTACCTACAACTACTTCTCTGACTACAACTACACCAGTACCTACAACTACTTCTCTGACTACAACTACGCCAGTACCTACAACTACTTCTCTGACTACAACTACACCAGTACCTACAACTACACCAGTACCTACAACTACGCCAGTACCTACAACTACTTCTCTGACTACAACTACCCCAGTAACTACAACTACTTCTCCGACTACAACTACACCAGTACCTACAACTACTTCTCCGACCACAACTACACCAGTACCTACAACTACTTCTCCGACTACAACTACCCCAGTAACTACAACTACTTCTCCGACTACAACTACAACTACACCAGTACCTACAACTACCCCAATGCCTACAACTACTTCTCTGACTACAACTACCCCAGTACCTACAACTACACCAGTACCTACAACTACTTCTCTGACTACAACTACACCAGTACCTACAACTACTTCTCTGACTACAACTACACCTGTACCTACAACTACACCAGTACCTACAACTACTTCTCTGACTACAACTTCTTCTCTGACTACAACTACACCAGTACCTACAACTACACCAGTACCTACAACTACTTCTCTGACTACAACTACTTCTCTGACTACAACTACACCAGTACCTACAACTACTTCTCTGACTACAACTACACCAGTACCTACAACTACTTCTCTGACTACAACTACACCTGTACCTACAACTACACCAGTACCTACAACTACTTCTCTGACTACAACTTCTTCTCTGACTACAACTACACCAGTTCCTACAACTACACCAGTACCTACAACTACTTCTCTGACTACAACTACTTCTCTGACTACAACTACACCAGTACCTACAACTATACCAGTAGCTACAACTACTTCTTTGACTACAACTACACCAGTACCTACAACTACTTCTCTGACTACAACTACACCAGTACCTACAACTATACCAGTAGCTACAACTACTTCTCTGACTACAACTAAACCAGTACCTACAACTACTTCTCTGACTACAACTACACCTGTACCTACAACTACACCAGTACCTACAACTACTTCTCTGACTACAACTACGCCAGTACCTACAACTACTTCTCTGACTACAACTACTTCTCTGACTACAACTACACCAGTACCTACAACTATACCAGTACCTACAACTACTTCTCTGACTACAACTACACCAGTACCTACAACTACTTCTCTGACTACAACTACACCTGTACCTACAACTACACCAGTACCTACAACTACTTCTCTGACTACAACTACTTCTCTGACTACAACTACTTCTCTGACTACAACTACCCCAGTACCTACAACTACACCAGTACCTACAACTACTTCTCTGACTACAACTACTTCTCTGACTACAACTACACCAGTACCTACAACTACACCAGTACCTACAACTACTTCTCTGACTACAACTACACCTGTACCTACAACTACACCAGTACCTACAACTACTTCTCTGACTACAACTACTTCTCTGACTACAACTACACCAGTACCTACAACTATACCAGTACCTACAACTACTTCTCTGACTACAACTACACCAGTACCTACAACTATACCAGTACCTACAACTACTTCTCTGACTACAACTACACCAGTACCTACAACTACTTCTCTGACTACAACTACCCCAGTACCTACAACTACTTCTCTGACTACAATGACACCAGTATCTACAACTACTTCTCTGACTACAACTACACCAGTACCTACAACTACCCCAATACCTACAACTACTTCTCTGACTACAACTACCCCAGTACCTACAACTACACCAGTACCTACAACTTCTTCTCTGACTACAACTACACCAGTACCTACAACTACACCAGTACCTACAACTACTCCTGTCGCTACAACCACTGCAGTGACTCCCTCGGTGACTACTGCTGCAGCTAACACAGCATCCACTAGAGGTCATACAATGAGTGTAACACATTATGTCTGGATCAGCATTGCTTTTTCTCTGATTTTTAAGTAAGGTATATAAACAGAAATTTAACTAGAACTGAATCAAAATCAGAAAAAAAATACTTATAATATAAAATATGAGCCACTGCATTTTTGTAAAGGTGTAATTGAGCATCTCATATTTTTATTTTTTTTTTATTTATTGGGTGAAAATGGGAAAGTGGTATAATAACGTACATTTTGTTTGTTGAGTTTTTCATTGCCTGCTAAAAAAAGATCCAAGTAAACATATATATTGAATTCACTAAATCAACATTAATATCCTCTCTTACATAGTTATAGTTAATCTTTTCATTGATGAAATTGTAAAGTATTTGATTCCTTTTAACCTGTGCACATAAAGTAGCAATTTGTTAGTTTCCAAAGCTGCATTTCATTTTTCAGTATAATGTAAACAGCAACTATTATCTGCTAAGGGAATGATGATTTAGAGAACTTTTAGAAACAAAACTCAATTTGGAACATCCTGAAATGCCACCAGTCCAGACATCACTTGTCTGGACTGGTGAGTGAGACAGCTTGGATGCCTTTTTATGCTACTGTTGAAGATTTACAACAGGCTATTAATATATAATTTATATATAAGAATTTTGGGAGAATCACAAAACAATTTTAATGTGTTTAAGCAATATATAAATGTGATTTCATCAGTTTATAACTGTCTCATTTTATTGTCTCATTCCTAAAGAGATTACCATCATGTGCTATACTTATAGGCTATTACAGTATGAGGTGACTGAATTTAATATTTTTCTTGCAGTTTCAGTTTGCCACATGATTAAACCTGCCTCAAGCACTATGTTGAGTTTATCCCTTTGATACTTTTGCTTCTGCAGTTTGGCTTTCCAGGAACTACTTGGCAACTGAAAGCACTGAGATTATACAACAAAGAAAAATATGCAATAAAGAAAAACACAATTTAATCTTTGTTAGAAGAGTGTGCTCCGTTATTTTTAAGTGGTTTAGAGAATAAGCAACAACTTCCACAAGTACTCATTTATTTTAAATATCAAAAATAAAAGTGCTACCTCTACCACACATTACTTGAACGCACTCGTCCGCGTACACATGGAAGAATCCATTAAAAAGATGTTACAAAGAAGAACAAAAGGGGGGTGACCCACCAGTCATGAGACAGGAGGCACCCCCATGCAGCAATACACTGCATTACAACAGCAACTGTTACATAGTCCCACACACCACACCTAACAGTAGGGGTCACAGCTAAGATCGCCACACACACAGGGTAAAAGACCATTTAAAAATGAATTTGGCAAAAATAAAATGAAATGAATATGTAGAGTGCAAAATCTGTTTTCTTTGTTTTTCTCTTCTTTTTTTTTTTTAAATGTCAAAGAAGAGGAACCTTAACACACTAAAAAGCCATACAACTGGATTAAGTAGAGTGAACAGAAAATTCTACACCTTCATGACTCAAAATCGCAATGCACCAGGTCAACATGAAATAGGTTTAATCAAAATATTTCACTTCAAATCAAGCCTTGTCATGTGAAAATCAATTGTCCATCTTTTGGGGGCAGGGTGGGCCTGAGGGTCAGTGTCCAGATCCTTTGTGGTCTCTCTCTCAGCAGGAGATGAAACAGAATGTTCTTTGGAAGTGAGAGAGTCCCAGGTATACCTGCATCCACACCGGAGTCCACCCAAGTGAGCCTGTAGTTAACGTAACTGAGTCTCTAAGATACACACAATGGTCCCTCAAACAATGGTGCAAGTGTGACCAAGTGGTCGGCGGGGTTATAAAAGAAATAATAAAATGACAACGCCACCTGGGGGGGAATTCTAGCCCCCAGGAAATATGAACTTTAGAAATGAAATGTAATTAAAACAACGTTTGCACAGGTTCAGGGATGCACACTGAGTCCGGCTCAAATATTAACACAATTTTATTTATTAAAAAAAATCAAAACAAAGCAACAAGGACAGCGCACTAAATGTCTAAAATGGTGTCCCAAATTACCAAAAAAATAAACATACAACTGGGACTTACCAGCAGCGGTGGACCAAAAGAAAACCACACAAAACCCAGTATTGTCTATTCACCTGGTGCTGTACAACAAAAGAAGTGGAAAACGACCCGCCACCTAAGGTCCCACGGCCGCTGGTAGATCCTCAGTTCGCTGAAATAAAAGCACAAGATATACACATTAAAAAGGATAAAAACATGGGACATAAAAAGGCTCTCTATATACTAAAAAAAGAAATTAAAAGAAAAACGGAGATCTGCAATAAAACACACCCACATACACACCACAGAGCACAGATTGGAAATACTCGTACTCTGCGAGCCAGCCCACAGCTGGTGCTGGTTCCGATTGTTCGTAGCCCTACTCAGTCTCGCGCAGCTCTCCACAACTGGGAGAGGGAAAGGGAGAGGCAGTACCAGTTTTTGTAACACCAGCCCAATATGCAGCTGAAGATCGCCCCAACCAGCCGCGAAAGCTGGAGTGAAACGATAGTCCAAAAAGGGGCTTAGCGTGAGACCCAAAGCCCCCAGGGGCGGGGCGAGGCCAGCAACAGGAACAAAACTGGACGGCCAACAGATCGGAACACAAGATAAAACAGGGCAAGACAAGACAGCAGCTAGGCAGGCGTCTCAACTCTTTGCTTAAAATCAGGCAGTTGGTCCCTGAGAGGGTGCGGCAGCAATCAAACCCTACAAACAAAAAAAAGGGCAAAGATAACCTAAATCTTCTCTAATTTACAAATACTAGCAGCTATAATATAAGCGGCTTACCCCAACACTGGAGACGCTGTACTGTACAGTGGACGCAACTCACGCGTCTCTCCACTATTATGACTATTAGTTACTGACTTTTGAGAGAAATCAGAGGTCAAAAGGAGGCCTACCTGTAGCAGTCACACAATCCGATCGTATCGGTAAATTAACCAATAGGCCAGCATTTACTGCTGTATCGCACCAGAAGCTCGGGAGGAATGATCCAACAAAAACCCGGCTTCCCTTTATACAGGTAAACACCACCCTGTAATCAATATGCAGGTGGGTTCCTAATTAACCCAATCACATGATACAAGGAGCGAGTGCAGCGGAAAGAGAGCGAGGGTGGTAGAGCGAGCGAGAAAGAGAGAAAAAGAAGGGCGAGTAGCCCATCCGGCTACACAAGTTTAACAGTAAAGTTAGACTGAGCGTCTGACCTTGCGTGTGTCCTAACTCTAACAAGATCACCAACACGAAATGTGGCAGCAGCAGGTGTTCTTCTCTGCGTGAGTAGCATAATGTTGTTCGTGTGTAATTTATGTTGAGTAGGCTAACCACGTTATTAAATTAATGCACGTAAGGTGAACTAGCAAACACCGTCGTAGTTACATGCGGCTGTCTTCTTGTTTGATGGCAGATACTCCCTTCACCCTGGCCAAAAAGGATAAAATGACAAGTGGAAAAAGTGGAAAACAGCTAAACATGAGAGGTTTTTGGACAAAGTTTGTGTTTTTTCCATTGTTTAAGCACTGTTTCCAGCCAAGAGCGATACCATATATGCCCTATAGCTGCAGAAAAGGCTAGCATTGTTATCTTTTTACAAAAAAGCAGCTAAACATGAGGTTTTTGGACAAAGTTTGTGTTCTCTATTCTTTAAGCACCGGTTCGAGCACCGTTTAAGCACCGGCACCGTTTCAAAAGTACTGGTTTGGCACTGGTATTGGATAAAACCTAAACGATACCCATCCCTACTTATCACCTACATAAGCGCAGACTGCAGTCTTCAGAGTCCAGTTGAAACGTTCAGTAGCATTTGTCTGAGGGAGATATGCTGATGTAAGTCTGTGCACAGAGTCAAAAGCAGAAACAACCTGTTCAAAAAGCTCGCTCATAAAAAGAGACCGTCTGTCAGAAATCAGGTAAGTGGGTGTACCGTGTCTAGCAAAAATGTCAGTGACAAATCTACCAGCTGCTACCTGAGATGTAGCTTCTTTGACAGCACTGGCTTCAACCCACTTATTTAAATAGTCAATAAACACGATCAAATATGCATTACCAGCGGGGGTGCAGGGCACTGGCCCAACAAAATCCACACCCACATACTCTCAGGGTTTCTGGGGGACAATGGGAACCATAAGACCTGCTGCTTTTTTCTGATTTTGCTTAGTGAGTTGGCACACTGAGCATGAAGTCACATGGTGCTTCACATCAGCTGCCATTTTGGGCCAGAAAAACCTAAAGCGCAGTCTAGCCAGTGTCCTAGAAACACCCAGGTGACCTGTTGTGGGGTAAAGTAGGGGCAAACAGTTTCAGCTCTTTCAAAGGGTGCGAAGCACATGTGGACTTGGGGTCTCTGTGATACAAAAGAGAGTCATACTGTAACGTGCGGTGGAGAGGAAGTCAGCCGCGGAGGTGTGCAGGTGGATAGCGAATGAGCAACAGCTTCTGACTTTCCACAAGTAGTGATTTATTTAAAATATCAAAAATAAAAGTGCTACCTCTACCACACATTACTCAAGAGCACTCACACAAGAGCATCCATTACAGGGACAGTGCGAAGAAGAACAAAAAGGGGGTGACACACCAGTCATGAGACAGGAGGCGCTGCCATGTGGTGATACACTGCATTACAACAGCAACTGTTACAATACACAACATACTGTAACAAGGTAGCACTGTCTTAGCTGTTCAGAAAGTCCACTTCAATGTCTCTGAGGAGTGGGCCTGTGAGATGATGAGATGATCGTCTAACTACAGCTGTCGCAATTGTGTACAATCAGCCAGAATGACGGGGGGCAGAGCACGAATGTCCAGACTGCCCATGACAGCGTGTTCTGTCGGCCTCTCACAAGTCAGAGGTAAAGGATTACGGAACAGCGCATCTGGAACTTTGTTATGTGCGCCAGGTTTGTGCACTATTGTGAAATCAAAGGCCTGCAGGCGAAGTGACCAGCGGTTGAGTCGGAGTGTTGGGTTTTGATGAGACATGAGCCACCTGAGACTGTTGTGGTCAGCAAACATAGTAACATGATGATGTGATGCAGTACCGAAGGAAGGTGAATTCATTGAGGCTGTTCAAAGGTAGTTGAGGCGATAACAATGTCATCCAGGTAGACTGCGCATGTTTTGTAAATGAGGCCAGCCAGCACAGAGTTCATTAGTCTCTGAAAAGTTTAAGGTGCATTGCAGAGCCCAAAGGACTGCACCTGAAACTGGAAAAGACCAAAGTGAGAGATGCAGTTTTAGGCTTTGAGTCCTCTGCTACAGCAACCTGCCAATAGCCTCGTGCTAAGTAGAATGTTGAAACAAACTTTCCCCTTGCCAGAAAGTCCAAAGACTCATCTACACTAGGCAAGGAGTAAAAATCTTTTCGGGTAACTTGGTTGAGCCCTCGTAAGTCCACACAAAACCTTGGTTCTGCGGCCGCTCTATTGACAATGACTACAGGAGACACCCAAGGGCTTGTGGAAGGTTCTATGATGTTGCACCTGTTCTTCAATCACACATTTCTTAGCAGGGAGAAGGGGGTGTCCTCAATGTAGACTGTTCTAGTGGGAATGTGAATAGACACAGAAGCTCTTGCCATAAAATTTGTCTTCTCAGTCTTCCCATTGATTAGACAAATCTGGTATTATTGCAAAATGCTGGTAAAAGTTCTTGTTCATGAATTCAATATTGAGCCAAGTGACACCCTCAGGGATGCAAGGAGCATTATTGGTGAGGTTAACTGCAGGAACATTCCACAAACTTGTGTTTTCAGGGTAGGAGTCAATGACTTGAATGAGATCTGCTCGTACAGCTGAGAAGTAAGCACCCGTGTCGAGGGTAGCATCCTCGGATGAAGCATTGAAGTTTACTTTCGCTGTTAGAAGTGTGTTCTAGTGGACTTGTGAAAAAGGGTCTTCCAAGTGTCCAAGAATATGACCACCCTGCTGTGAATGGGCCGTGTGAGGTTTTGTTAGTAAGTTTGGGGAAGGTTGGCATCTGCCAAATGTCCTCCCTCCCCTGTAGCTTCCCCATCTGCTTGTATTGTGGCTGGGCTGCAGCGCTGCTAAATTCCAATTTTTCATGGCCTGGGTCAGAGGAGCCAGGCACCGGCAAAGGCTGGACTGGGCTAAGTCTAGTGGCGTTTGTAGGTCGTTGTGCCAAATGAGGTTGGTTGTTACAGGTCGGGCAGGAGCGCGTAGTGAACCCTGGCTGAGAGCATTTGAAGCAGTAAGGTTTATGGTGTTATTTGCCACATGAATGAGGCTGAGGTCTATGTGGTCCAAGCACTGAGTGAAGCTCATGAGCTCATAGCAGTGGGTCCATTACAGAAGTGATGTTAGCACCATACAGGGCAACTCTGTATTTTTCAAGAGGATGTTTACTAATTAGATGGATTCAGTCTTTCTCAGGTGGAGGCCTTTTCAGTTTGTCAAACTCACTCAACATGTGGGCAACAAAGGTGGGGAGTGGTTCATCCTGAGCTTGAACATGATCCAAAAGTCTTCTCAGGATGCATTCTTGGTTGTCGGAGGGCAAAAACTGTCTTAACCAGTTGACAGAATTGAGCACACAATGTGATGTGGGAGCTCAATGCCTTGAACCATTTCCTGGGCTCTTTTGCAATAATAGCTTGCATTTATATTTGTCAGGGGTTGTGTGTGGAGGTGTGGAAGAGATGACCCAAACGCAGGACTCACGGTGCAGAAATGATGAGGATTTATTGGAGCGGGTGAATGAACAAAGCAGGAATGGCAGAACTGACTAGCTGACTAAAAGACTGAGTGGCTGGCTGAATAACTGAGCACTAACGGGACCAACAACATAACATCAATGACACGACAGTGAACGAGTGGAAACAGAGGACTTAAATAAACAGACTGATGAGGATGATAATGAGAGACCAGTGAGTACACAGCTGAACATAATCTGGCTAATAACACAAGAGACGAGCTGACACAGGAAAAGCAGGAAGTGAGAACATTGATGTAGCAACATAACCTAAACGTGACAAAATTGAAAACACTGGGTCACCAACCCAGGAACCCTGACAATATTGCGCTTTTCTAGGCACCCAAAGTGCTTTAAATTCCACTATTCATTCACTGTCACATTCACACACTGGTGCAGGCAAACCACAGTTGTAGCCACAGCTGCCCAGGGGCAGACTGACAGAAGCAAGGCTGACGTATCGCGCCATTGGCCCCTCTGACCAACACCAGTAGGTGATAGGGTAAAGTGTCTTACCCTAGGACACAGCGACCAGGACGAAGAGAGTTGGGGGACTGAACCAGCAGATGAGCTTTCCAACTTCCGGTTACAGATGAGCTTTCCAACCCCCGGTTACAGATGAGCTTTCCAACCCCCTGAACTACGGTCGCCCCAAGAAAGTGTGGCAGTTCATTCAGCAATTGTCTATCAGTCAGGTTCAGTGAGTGCCCACTGCATTTAACCAGTCCCCAGGTTGCACTTTGTCATCCCCAGCATACATGGGAGGCTCCAGTTTGGCATGATGTAAAGCTGCTGCAACAAATCTGGAAGTGTTTTTGAACTTTCTGAAGTGGTTCTCAACTCCATCACTTGTTGGCAAAGGCTAGGAGTCACGTTTTCAACTACCCTAAGTTCCATGTCTCAGTCAGAGTCATCTGGGTAATGCACCATTTTGATTTCCCAAAAAATCAAGCCACTCCAGCACACGGCACAGTGTTTATATAGCAGTAAAAGAGTCAGCCAGGTTAGACTACAAGGACAAAACTGCAAAAACGCCTGTAAAGACAAAATTTGGAAGAACCCCCCTTGAAAATGTCACCCAACAACTAAAATTAGACTGGAGTGATCAAAATCATGTTATTACAAAAGCACGCCTGCCACACTAGTGTTCAATGCAAAATTAGTTTAAAATTGTTTCCATTCATACTGAGCTGAAGACCAGCACTAATAAGTTGTAGTCGGTTAAGTTAATACTTAACAGTAACAGTATGCTACAGTCAGTTTAGTCTCAGCAAAGGAAAAGCGGAATGAAAAGCCACCATAAAAGTTCAGTTCCAGGCTCCCCACAGCAGAATTAATACATAGAAGATGAATCCAATAACAACATGTCCAAATAACAGATCCACAGTGTTATCTTCTTCTTTTTTTTCCCCAAGCGCAGCAGCATCAAACTAAGGTATCTAGAAATTAGTCGGGTCCCACCTGAGCCTTGGCTGGGAAAAACGTCAGAGTGTCCGCCAAAGTGTGGGGATTTCCGAGACATTACATGTGTTGGAAGAGAAAAATTCTCGGCAGGATCCAAAAATCGTCTGGAGTCCAAGGGGAAATAAAGTTTGGGCACCAATTGTAACGTGTGGTGGAGATGTAGCCAGCCGTGGAGGTGTGCAGGTGGATAGAGAATGAGCAAAGACTTCTAACTTTCCACAAGCACTGATTTATTTTAAATATAAAAAATAAGCTGAAACTAGCTTACCTACTTACTTTCTTTGTCAGCATCAGCTGTGGGACACACAATCAGCTCAGGCTGCCATTCAGGCTGCAAAAACACAAGTAGTGGGCTGGATGAGCTCACTCACTCCAAACATGGAGTTAACAGTCTCTGAGTTAACTGACTCTGGATTGACAGATTCAGGGTGGACAGCCTCAGGTTAGCAATCTCTGAGTTTGCAGAGTCAGAGGAAACAGTCACTGAGTTGGAATTAATACACTCACATGAAAAATCCCCATAGCAATAATTCCAGGCTCGTGAGGAGCAAAACAAACAGAGTCTGTCCCAGAATTCACAAGACTAACCCCAGCCAGCTGCTCATAGGTCCTTGAATTTGGCTGAGGCAAGGAGCGCTGGCGATGTTTAACCCCAAATGAGGTTAACGGCCACGACTGAGGAGACTGGTAATGGCGGAGAGGTGGAGGCTGGCTGCTCATCCTACAAAAGCATTGCTGCCAGGAATGAGGCTGACGAACAGTAGTCCGAGCAGGACATGGAGGGAGAAGAATTCTGTGGCAGCAGCGTGGAAATGCCTTTCCACTGTGGCGGCCGCCACAGCTGCTGTGCCGCGGGGAGATCCTTGCTCTGCCTCTGCTGTTGCTGCGTAGATCGCCGGGACACAAAGTCTGCTAGCTCCTGAGCTTGTAACGTGTCCCAGACTCAATGCAGCTCTGTAACCAGGCCCGTTACTTCCAGGGGTTGGCGAAAATGAGAATTCCTCTATAGAATGGCCTCAGTGGTGTTTATTCCTACCACTCTTGCCTTGATAACCGAGGTGTGGGAAATTCGTATCATAAGGCCTTCGATGAGGGCCAGGTCGCGCTCCCGGGTAAAGCCCAATGGGTCCATGTAGTGGTTACATCATTCTGTCATGACGTGGTGTGTGGCAGGCAGGAGGTAGGACCCAAATGCAGGATTCATAAGCAAAAGGTTAAACTTAAAGCGCAGTTTTATTACTGGGAACACTCTTCAAAGAAATAATCATTACAAAACAAAACAAAAATCACAAATACAAAACTAAACACTAAACTGGACACTGGAACCTAAAACTAAGAGACTCAAGGGGGAAAAAAAACATGAACTAGGAACTCAAATATTTTTCAGGACACGAAAGGAGAAACACAGCACAGAGAGAGGGTACGATGCGACGCAGTGCATGGAAAACTGCACCAAACACCACAAAATAGTAAGGCCATATTAATAAGTCTTCTCTTATGACACAAATAGTAAGTAAGTAAGTAAAATTTTATTTATATAGCACATTTCTAGATAAAAGATCACAAAGTGCTTTACAAGGTATAAAACAAAAACAGTCAAAAGTTAACAAACATACATGAGAGTATTTTGATGTTTTAGTCAGAAGCCTTGCTGCAGCATTTTGGACAATCTGCAGACGCTCTAGGGAGTTTTTGTTTAGACATGTAAACAGTGAATTACAGTAGTCCAATCGTGATGAAATGAATGCATGAATAACAATCTCCAGTTCAGTATGAGATACTATAGGGCTCAATTTAGAAATGTTTCTTAAATGATAGAAGCATGACCGAACCAGAGATTTGACGTGGACATCCAGGGTAAGAGCAGAATCAAAGGTTACCCCTAGGTTCCTGATAGACGATTTCACAAATGTTGAAAGAGGACCAAGAGCATTCATTATGTTAGGTACATGTCTGTCTGGAGCACATACAAGGACTTCAGTCTTTTCTTCATTAAGTTGGAGGAAGTTGTCAGCCATCCAACCTTTGATGGTTTCTAAGCACACATTTAGAATCTGCAGATTAGAAAAATCTTCAGGGATCATCTTCATCTTCATAGGAGATTTCTTGTTTGTTTGTTTTTAAAGTTCATTCCAAATAAAACTAACTGTAAGATGTTTAACTATATTGCTGTCTGTATTATTGTTGAATTCCTAAATTATCACCTTTAAAGTGTTTCTGCTAATAACATCATGTACAGTAAGACAGGCATGGAGAACAGCACTGACTGGGAGAGGCTTTGAACAGATGACATACTCAGTTTTATTTAAAATAGAAGACTTTAATGCACAAGCATCTACCTAAAATCTATCATCTGTGAGGTTATTATGTACAGTCGTAATGTATTTTGTTCATCTCCCTTAAATAAATAGGCAGCCTTAGGTGTTGGCAAAGGCACCAAGTTAATACTAGGGATGGGTACCAGTTTCCGGTGCCATTATGGCAAATAGGAAATTGTCATTTAATCCGATGTGAGAGGGATCCGGACATGCTTGATGCCGAAATCACCCAACTGTTAAACTCAGACACTGAAGAAGAATAATTTGATGGATTTGTGGAAGTTGAATGTACTGAAAAAGTAAGTGTATTGTTCAGTATTTAATGTGTTACAGCATGTTAAGAGTTACCGTGAATAAGTTGGTTAAAGTTTAACTCATCGGATTGCTTTATTTTGCTGAATGCACATTATATGCCTTTAAATCTGGTGTGAGAGGGATCCGGGAATACTTGATGCAAAAATCTGTTAAAATCAGACACTGAAGATGAATAATTTGATGGATTTGTGGAAGATGAATGTACTGTTCTGTATTTAATGTGTTACAACTTAACAATGTTGAGAGTTATTGTGAATGAGTTTAATAAAGTTTATCTGACTGTTTTGTTTGGTTTAATGCGCCCTATAATCTGTCTTCTATGGCAAATTGTAAATGGACTGATTTTTATATAGCGCTTTTCTACTCTCCCGGAGTACTCAAAGCACTGTATACAACATGCCTCATTCACCCATTCACACCCACTCATACAAGCACTTCTACACACAAGTGCAAACTAATCTACATTCACACACATTCATACTCCGATTAATGCATCGGAGGGCAACTTGGGGTTAGTATCTTGCCCAAGGATATTTGGCATGCAGACTGGGGAAGCCAAGGATCAAACCACCAACCTTTCAATTAGTAGCTGATCTGCTCTACCACCTGAGCCACAGCCACCCAAGCTTACAGCACCTGGTATTCCCAGGCAGTACTAACCAAGCCCAGCACTGCTTAGCTTCTGAGATCAGACGAGGTTGGGCGTGCTCTATGTGGTATGGCTGTAAGCACTATGAAAACAGAGCAGGTCACGTATGAAACAGAGGTCACGTATGAAAACAGACCAGGTCATCAAGAGTGCACCTTATAATCAGGTGCGCCTTATAGTCTGAAAAATACAGTACAAACAGTTTTCAGGTTTAAGCCCTATGGGAGTGTCCCCAAGGGAGACACCCTCTACATAATTACACAAGCCACGGTGTGAAAACGGGTGTGGGTCACAATCCATCAAGGTTTCGGGTGAACCTATTGTGAAATCAAATGGCCCTGGGTCTGAGTAGACGTTAAGTCGCCTCAGAAGGGATCTCAAAACTGGATTATAGATTACAGACAGTTGGTGTCGTAAAGACAGCCAGGAAATTTGGGTGAAGAACTTTTCGGATAGGAATTTTACTGAACCTGAAAAGAAAGTGCTAGCCAAAGGACTCCATTTTGCCATTTTTCCTCTTGGTGAGGAAGGATACTGGCCAGACCTGGTACACTTAAACATATAGTGAGGGTGCAGTGGAAATGCCTAGCAGAGGCCCTCGTCCACAAGATCTTCAACTTCCCCCTCAAGCAGAGCTTCTATAGCATTCCGAAGGAGACTGGGGACATTGAGTCAGAATGGACTGTTCAGTACCTCCACTGCTAAGGCTACTGCACTGAGCTATGGCTGCAAGGTGGTTAGTGCCTGTCACATATCACATCTTCTGTGAAGGAAGCAGAGTGTGGGGAAGAGGGAGATGACTTATGCATCACTGGAGGTCAGGTCACTGAGGCAGTTAAACAATTCCTTGGTGGCACGGCCCCTGGGGTGGATGAGGTTCGCTCTGAGTTCCTCAAGGCTCTGGATGTTGTAGGTTTGTCTTGATTGGCACAGGTCTACAATGTCAGGTGGCAGTACCTGAGAACTGGCGGACTGGGGTGATGGCTCCCATCTTTAATAAGGGGAACCATTAGGTGTGCTCCAACTATAAGGAGATCACACTCCTCAGCCCCCCCATCAAAGTCTATGTCAGGGTGCTGGAAAGGTGAATCGCAGTCCATTAGATCCCATTAAGATCTGTTATGTTTTGAGAATGTTCCTTTAATTTTTGTACATCACTAAGATTAATCATAAGAGCTGATATTGTACATCTACTACTGCTTGTCAGGTTAGGGCTGTGTGCAGGCAGGAATAGGACCCAAAGTGCAGACTCACAGCAGGCAAAAGTGTATTTCAAAACTTTTATTGCTGGATGGCAAAACGTAACAAAAAAAATCCAAAAATCCAAATAAACTTACATGAGCAGGCAGCCGGAACACACAGCATAAATGAAGGTAGACCACAACACAGACACAGAGAAACACAGGGCTTAAATACACAGGGGGAGCAATCAGGGAATGGGTAACAGGAGGGAAACACAGCTGGGGCAAATCAGGCCTAACGAGACAAAGGAAGCAAAACCAGACGCATATACATGAGAAACGGACTTTCAAAGTAAAACAGGAAACATAACACAGACTGAACTAAAGACACAGACTCACATGCAGGCACTGCAACAGAGGGAACAGAGACGTGGGACCAGGGCAGACAGACATTGACTGGACACGGGGATATAGCAACTAAGGATACACAGAGACGCGAACTTGACAAGGGGATACAGCTGACAGGGGAGACAGAGCAACTAGAGAAGACAGAGACATAAACCATAAGACAGAACTCAAAGAAACCAAAGACTAGAAATGATAAATAATATAATAAACTCAAAAACCCTGGGTCAATGACCCAGGCATCCTAACACTGCTGCTTTGAAAGAGAAAGAAGAGAGGATCGCTGACTTGCCACAACAGTCCTTCCTCTGCCTCAATGGATGTAGATCTCATGAGGGGATGGTGACACCTTCCTAAACTCCCATAGTTCTCCCAAAGTCCGTAATATAACTCAGTAGAGTGAGCCTAGAAGAATGGGTTTGTTGTTTAGTGCTCTGGCACTCCTCATTTTATTATCCAACTGCAAACCTTTGGTATACTAATTTCTTCAAGATGATTTGTCTGTTCACAGCAAGGTCTGTGACAGCAACAGTCCATTAATACAAAATCACCCATTTTTATAGTCATTTAAAAATTCTACTCCCCCTATTTCCCCTCCTGCTAAGATCATTCTTGATGGTACATGTCTCCTGTTGTGCCATATATGATGACACCTGCTGACTTCCCGTTTACAGCATTACTGCATTTCTCTCATTTAGACAAATTACAGAATCATTATTTTTAATCATTTTATTGCATCTGTTAATCCTAAATACTGCATTTTTTAAAATCACCGGTATTGTAATTTCATGTGTATATATTTTGGAATGCTGTACTTTATCAACTATCTTGGGGCTAGTTATTAAGTCCCTCATTTAGACAGTGCTAGGTGGATGAGGCCTTGGGGTTTTCAAGCATACTTCATTATCTATCAAAAATGGTGGAGGTTATGTTATGGTAAAGCATGACTGTTTGACAGTGGAATCAGGTCATTAGTATTTATTCAAGCTATGACTGCTGATATACGTAGCAGGATGAATTGTGAAGTATAAGCAAAGCAATCCAATAGTTTCTCAAGGCAAAGGAATGTAGTATACCTCAATTGCCAAGTCAGTTACCCAATCTCAACTCAATAGAACTAAAAAGATGCCTTTAGTTCTTAAACACAAAACTACAGGCAGGAAAGCATTTCAAGCAAACAAGCAGGAACTGAAGATGATCACAGAAAAGGGTTAGCAGAGATTTCCAAGAAAAAGAAAAAGTGGTATGGACATCACCAAATGTTGATGTCCGTGGGTTAATGTAAAAATCTTTGTAAAAACCCACTGAGTTAAAGTATGGAGAATCAAGGCTGAAAGCGTGATTGATTGATTGATTTAAAAGGCACTGTGGTTGTGTGCAGAAACTAAACTACGAGAAATGTGACTCTACAAGTGGTCACTATCATATCATTGTTCTTTTGCCATTTTCTATTAATAGCATTCTTTGAGCGTCAGCATCTATTGTCAGAGCAAAGAAGTAAAAGCAAACGCAAAAATATGTCAGTTAGTACACTACTGTCACTATAAACATAGGTTATTGAGATTCAAGATATTCAAGACAAAATATGACTTTGCTTATACTGTGAGGCTGTGATTACAGAGTGTGAATAAAATTACTATTGAAAGCCTGTCAAAGGTGCAATTTTAACAGGTCAAATAATCATGTTTGCACTGTTATAATGGATAATAATGGATTGCATTTATATAGCGCTTTTTGAGACCCTCAAAGTGCTTTACAATTCCACTATTCATTCACTCTCACATTCACATACTGGTGGAGGCAAGCTATAGTTGTAGCCACAGCTGCCCTGGGGCAGACTGACAGAAGCAAGGCTGCCATATCACCAGTAGGCGGTAGGTGAAGTGTCTTGCCCAAGGACACGCAACGACCAAGACAGACAGAGCAACCGGCAACCGTCCGGTTACAAGATGAGCTTCCCAACCCCCTGAACCACGGTCGACCGAATGTCAAGGACAGGGCAAAATAATCAACAGAGGGGAAGCTCATGAATGCCTTTGTGTGGGTTAGCAGGTCTTTTGTATATTATTAAACTAGTGAGACTGTGAAAGCTTCCATCATGTCAACTGTTGTGACACACCCATTTGAAGTGCTGATAAATGTATTTGTCTTGAAAGTGGACAGTGGTATTACTATGTGTGGGGCAAGAGCCGTGTGGTCATTAGCACAAAGTCTCTGCACGATGTAGCTCACTGTCTTTTAGTATTTGGGATGTATTTTTGTCTCTTTGTGTTTCTGTTTTTTCCCCTCTGCTTAAGAACCTTTTATACCTCTATTCATAACAGGTTTTAACTCTCACACAGTATTCTTTGTTTGGTTTTAGGGTTTTTTTTATTAGGTTTTATGGTCCAAAGTAAAGAACATGTTGTCTAAAACTTGCTGCTGTTAGTGTGTGGTTTAATACAACCTCAGAAAGTTAACAGTAAGTGTAAAGAAACTGTTAGGACTAAATCCCATCTTACATTCGGATTCAGACAGTGTCTACTTCTTAACTGATATTTTCTAATAACTTTGTTTTATGTGATTTAGCTTAAACTAAAAGTTAATTTAAAATCTTCTCTGACTGACAACAACATAAAAATGAACTTGTCCATGAGGGGAAATTGCCCCAAAAAAAGAAAGAAAGAAAAGAGAAGAGAATCATAAAACCATGTGTTTTTTTTCCTTTCAAAGAAGAATATAATTCTAGTTCTAACAGGAACAGAGGACATCACCAAATGCTGATGTCGATGTAAAAGTCATTGGAAAAAAATGCACTGAATGAAAGCTGATGTAAAATCATAGCTAAAAGGCTGCACTCCAATGCTGATTGTTTGGTTTAAAAGACACTGTGGCAGTGTGCAGAAATATGACTATAACAAACATGCCTGTCCAGCTGAAAAATGTTACTCTGTAAATTGTCACAATTATTCACACGTTGCTCTTTTTGTGATTTTCTATTGATAAAGTTCTAGAGCATTCTTTGAGTATTAGGCCCTTCTGTCAGACCAGAGAAGTAAAAACAGGTCAGCCAGTACACTATACTGTTGCAAATAAAGAGAGATTATCTTGGCTATCTCGTTTTAGTTTGTACTCAATGATTCAGACCACAGTTAATACATGAAACAAAGATTCAAGACAAAATATGACATTGTGCAAGACTGTGAGGCTGAGATTGCACAGTGCAGATAAAATTCTTACTGAAAACCTGTCTGAAGGGTTCTTGTGCAATTATTTGTAAATGACTAAACGTTGAGATTCCAAGTACATCAGGTTACAGTTTATTCACTTAGAGATTCATCATAGTTTCGTTGTGCATGTACATCGAAAATCAAGGGCTATTTTATTCTATTCTGTATCTGATCAACACAAAGCTTAGACTTCATTACCATCACAAAACAGCCGCACCATCACAGATGTAGCCGCGCCAAAAAGAAAAACAGTGAAACACACATCAGGGACAAGAGGAGAAAAAAAGAACTCTACTCGAACTGTGCTCCTAACTGGGAAACCAGCTTGAGGTCAGTAAAAAAACACCTCAGCACAAAAAAAGCACACGAATATTCACATTTACACCATGTAAAGCACGTGACATGCATCGGAGGCATTTGGGGTGGGTGAGGGTGGGTGAGTGCGTATCTGTTTCAGTATACACGCATGTGTATGTGTGTTCTATGTTCAGCATGAGAGTGTCCTTTCACCCAGTTAAGTGAGAGTTAACAGTACCCATCGTACCCTAGAAGGATTTTTTTTTTTTTTTTGGGATAGAGGACAGCGGAGTATGATTAAAACAAAATGCAAAGGTCAGTTTCATATTCTGCTTCATAGTAGTAGTCTTTACTCTCCCCACTTTCTGTGTTCAGAAATGAGAGTTACAGTGAACCAGATTGAAATTTCAAGTATTATTTGTAATGTTTTTATTTTATTCATATAAAAGCTGCTAAAGGTCAAAGAAATGCAGTGAACTATTACACTAAACTGAATAAAGGAAAAGGACTTACTTCTGCAGGAGCGTATTCACATGCTTGTTGTTGTCATATTTATTTGGATAAATTTATTTACTATGATTAAAGGCACAGCTTTCTGCAGGCAGCTGCTTTGCTGCTTTGTCACCAGCAGGTTGGAGGCCTCATCAATGACCATGATGTGTTATTTTATTATGTCAAATAATCTTATTTGCCCTCTTATTATCAAATATTAACATTCACATCCTTTTGTGAGCCAGCACTCATAAGTCCTCGGCTAGAAGCATTATAAAATTTCCAACATAAATAAATAAAGAAGTGACTTCTACAGCTTGGCCGTCTGTAAGAAAAGCTAATCAAATTAATCAAATGAGACAGATTACATCCATAAGGGAATACTCAGAATGTCAAATATCTGTAAGCCTATATAAGTGCCTTTTAACCTCTGCAGTATCTTAATTATATCTCAGGTAATTTGATGACATATCTTTTAATTGGATAATCACAAACATTTGAGCATTACCGTTTCTGTTTAACCTATGTTAAGGGTTCAAATATTGAGGAGGGATACAGGAGGGATTCAAAATCACAACACTGGTCCAGGAGGGTTAGGTCAAACGATGATTTTAATGAACACACGTGTGGGGAGATGTACACTGTCACACACTCAGCGTCGATCTCCGCCCAATAATACACAAGCAGTTGTTTTTATAGCATCAGGGTATTATTTATGACGCCCCCTCATGCGTCAAGCAGATACAATACATGCCTAACTTCCAAAACCACAAATGTTCTGGTAACGACTTTTGACACAGTTTGAAAATAACATTTTCTTCGCTTCCAAGCCAGGTGCTTCATGTAGCTCATCTCACTCTTGCTTCTCCAAAACCTCAGATGCATGCTCTGCAACAAAACTGTCAATTCTGCAGGCCCTCTGTTTCACCTCTCACCTCGCCTACTAAAACTCACAACCAGACAGAGGCCACTCTCATATGTGTAACAATCTAACTAAAACTATATATGTATATATTGAATAAATAAATGCTTTAATTAAATGCCACTACTCAAAGCTTAATAAAAAAGAATATAAACGAATAAAAGATAATAATGAATAACCTGGTTATTCAAATAGCCTCGTCCAGACAGCTCCTCAAAATAACCACCAAAAAATGCACACTTTACAGAGGAAACAAAGACATTTTAGAAGTACACTTCCTGACTTATTCTGAGTCATATGTTACCAAGCAAACTCAAACGCAGCAGGTTGCTGAATACACTCAGGCCTTTATTCAGGCCTGTTTCTAGATTATATGTGATATATGTATTGTAAGCGTGTATGCAATCCTTCCATAGCTCTAAGCCCCTTACACGATAGATTGGCTGGACATATCGCCAGCCAAAGCTTTTGACCTTCAATTAATAGACTGAGCCACAATTCTTTTATAGTCACAAAATGCAACGTGTATAAAATGATTACAGTTGCACCTGCAATGAAAGATTATTATATGATTATGCTAACACCTGAAATACAGACTTTAATGTAATATCAACAGCTCCAATAAATGCTTTAATGCAATGCTTGTTATGTGGTTCTAATGCAATAATAATGACTTAATGCAAGGTTAATTAATACAATGATAATACAGATAATAAGTAACAGTGAAATAATTTGTTTTATCCCACACCTACTTTACACTTTTAATCAAGACTATATTCAACTCCATACTCAAACAGGTTATACACTCGAATGTTCCTGTAACTAAAAATAGTATTCATAGATTCATGGGATTCTTAGATTCCTTATCTAGGTTTTAGATAAGTGACAGATTAGCAACCGTTACAATATGTGTCATTTTACTCATACTCTTGATGTCACACTAAGATGCACAGATAAAACAAAACCAGTTTGTGTGGGTGTTCTATGGAATTCATCAGCTTAAGGGAGGCACAAATATAAGAGGAATGATTCAGAGCACACACATACACACACAAAGCACACTCAGATACAGCCTAGAGTTGAAACAGAAAACACACACACACTGAAGAAGTGCTAAAGACTGAATCCGACAAAACTACCTAAGAACGACCTAAGAACGGTTCACACAGGTAAGATGGACAGTGAAACCTTTCTATAGTGTATCATAGAATTATTTTGTTGGCATGTTAAACATATGTTGTACCATCTGTTTTTTTCCTAGTATCCCATTTGTTTTTTCTATATTATTTTCAATATTAATGAATGGAAGTAAATGACCAATGCATTTGTATCAATCATTTTACAGGTCCAGTATAAAATTATCATATGTTGTAGTGCTTATGTTAATAGCGTTAATCTGTTTAATAAAATATCAAACATGATTATTTCCACTTACTTTCAATGTGTAATAGTTGCACTGCTTTACATTAACTGCAAAGGCAGTCTCTGTGCTTGATCATATCCTTTTTGTCCCAAAAGGTTGATTCTGTTCAAACTGTCATGACCATTGATGAGAATGGTGTAAACATTCATGGGGAGTTTCCATCAGGATTTCTTTTTCTTTCAGTATTACCATCCGGCCTACCTGCTCGACTATGACTACCAGGCAGTCAGTGATGCTTCTGGTGGTGCTGGTCCTCTCCCTCCCAGGTCCTATTCATAGCTTTGACCCACTCTCCAACTCAAATTCATTCACCCACCGTAAAATCACACAAATAGCAGTCCTTCGAAAGACAGCAGAGGTCTGCCGAGATATTGCTGCTTCTAAAGGACTGGACTTCAATCTGATTGTGAGTTAGACTGACAAAGAAACACAGCAAGAACAGTGATACATCTGTGCTTCGCTTAGTGTTTAACACTAACGAAAGAATATATGTTATTCTCATTCTAATGTTGTTGAGTGGAGAAATATATCAGTCAGCCACAACATGAATTACATTTTTCTTCGTACAGTTCAGTGTTGTGCTATAAAACCTCGTGTCCTACTATTCATGTTGGTGTCACTTTGAAACATCCACCCGCATACATAATAAGAAAGATTCTGTTGGATTGTGCTCAAGCAAGCCCAGTCAACAGCAGCCACACTGCTGCCAGTGGTCTCTGACCCAAATTAGTGGTGTCACCAGTGGGACCTGCACTTTATTACTATGTACTATATTACGCACAAACTACTTAGCTGGTCATAATTGCTGATGATGAGATAAGACTACTCTTACCTTTAGCGCAATAGTTAGTACCAATTTTGGTTAACATGCGAATAACATATTTAAGGAGTTGTAATATACAAATTTATTGTCTCCAGATTGATAACAACTTGTCAGCTGGCAAGGTGCAAAGGGCCTGTTCGTCTATGGATACCTTCACATCTTTCGTTTCCACCATCAAGTTTGAAACTGCCATTGCTTCTATGTACCTCAGCAATGCAGCAGTGGACGCGATTTTTCTGCTGAGTGCAGCGCGCCATTTTGACGATGAGACCTTCCACAGAGGACGGGATATCATCACTGAAGGTACCTCAAAGCTTGTCAATAATAGTTTAATAATGAAAATAATAATGTTATACTATGTATAACTAACTCATGTGAATACAGATCTATAGAATTCAACAGCCTAATGAAGAAAAGTGTTTAGAATTAGGGTTTGGTAAATAACAGAAAATCAAAAAACAAAAACAGAAATCTAGAAAGAATTTTTGTAACATTTCTCATTTCAACTAGGTTTGTAGCAATTCCCACAAAAGTCTTACATACTTGAAAGTTCTATATCTAGGGAAGGAAAGTGATGTTACAGATTACTTCAGTATTCAACAAACAAGACTTGTTTGTCAGTTGGAACTGCCAACTTCAATCAGAAATCTTGCAGAATAACAGCTTCAACACTCACACACACACACTGTAACTCTGCTTTGAGTGGATAAAGACTGGTGATGTAATGCTGTAATTCAGGTTTTGCAGTGCAGGCTACACTATTGCAGCTTGTGTCTAATTCTTGTATTTTAATAATAAGGTGCATCTGTGGTGAAGGCGCATGCTAAGAAAGAAAACTATCACAGAGGGAGGTGGTCTCTAGGGCAAATCTGTCACACTCTACAGGTACCGATACTTAATTTACTGCTAATTTGTTAAGACTGCTAGATGACAGCATTGTGTAATTAAAACAAAATTCAAAGGTCATATTCTAAATTTGTTTCATTTTCTGTATATGAAGGACTTCTACAGCCACAGTAACTGGGTGGAGCTGGGAAATAAAGCACCATACAGTGCTCTGATCAGACCTGACCAACCTCTTAAGAACTTGGCAGGTAGGCGCCCTCCCCCCACTGTCTGTGTTTAGAGTTGAGAATTCCAGTTTAAATATGATCTAGATTAAATTTGTAGTAGTATTTGTAATGTTTATTTTCAAAATATAAATCAATATTTTTTTCTTATTTATTTGATATTTCTGCAGGACAAAATACTCCAACTTGCAGAAGTTGTGTAGGAGGGAACTGTACTAACAACATTCTGCCTGATGTGCTGAACGAGGGACTTCTGACTTCAGGCTACTTTAGCATCATCTCCTCATCAAAACCTACAGGTAACTTAAAGAAATCATCTCTTTTGATATGTTATGATAAAGTATTTGTATGTTTTCAATATCTCTTGATAAAATGATAAAATGTTATCCCTGTTCAAAGGTAAATGCAGTCACGGTGGATTCTTTGACCACACAAGCAGGAGGGATCCAGTGGGGGGCATCAATAAGGATACACTTGATTCCAGTCATGGCTTCCGTCACAATGAAGCAGCTAATCTGGCTATTCGTGCCACCATGGAGCTTCTGGAGGACATCAGATTAGCAGCTGGAGACACAAACTTCATGAGGTAAAGCTAGTTCTCAAGTGTCACACAAGAGAAAACAAATGTGGGGAAAATGGAGCTGAAGCACATGATAAAAATAAACACTTAAATATTCCTGCGCCTCTTGTTTTTACGGAGCCCCGCAGTGGACATGGGAGAAAAAAAAGATTAAGACGGACTTTTGCGAGATCTTGCAAAACTTTTGCGAGATCTCGCAAAAGTTTTAGCCACATTCTTCGGAGGCCGCCAGCTCAAAGCCGACCGGGAGGTCGAGGCACGATGTGCCGGGAAAGCGGTGTTTCTCCCGGCTGTAGTGGGTCTCGACCTCCCGTTAGCTTCGAGATAGTGGGTGTCAGATCAAACGTCTGAGCACTTTTGCAAATATGTGATGTCTTGTAAACCGAGCAGGTATCTTACGTTTACACAACTACATTCACGCCTCAAAATATCTTAAAAGTGTATTTTGTGACCCAGAAAGAGTAATATTACAACTAAGTAGCTGCCGCCATTGTTGGAATTCAACTTTTGCGAGAGTTTCCCGAGTTTGTTTTGCGAGATCCCGAGTTAGTTTTGCGAGATCTCGCAAAACTTTTGCGAGAAAGTTGCAAAAGTCCGTCTTAATTTTTTTTTCTCCCATGTCCTCTGCAGGGCTCCGTATGCTTTTTATTGAATTGATCATCATTTTTAGATTAGATTTAGATGAGCGGGATTAAAAAAAATTGGTTTGTCTGAGGTATTTCTGTGCATGGAGCTATATTTTTCTGCATCTCAAAAACAGACGTTGACTGCCACAATTTCTGTTTCAGTTTCTAGTGGCCTTTTTATTAGGTTCAAAGTTAGCTGACAGAGAAGTGTCAGAGCTGTGGTCTTCTGTTGCTGTAGATAGCCTACTTCAAGGTTAGAGGTGTTGTGCATCCAGAGATGGTCTTCTACATAGTGAGTGGTTATTTCTTTCTTATTCATCTAAAGCACTCTGGTCACCGGTCTCTTGTAACCTCTGACATCAACAAGACATTTTCACCCAGAGAACTGCAGCTCACTGGATATTACTGTCTCCGTAAACACTGGAGATGGTTATGTGGCAAAATCAAAGTCGATCAGCAGTTTTCTGCAGCACTCAGACCAACTTGTCTGGCAGCAACAACTAAGCCACATTATCTTAAATCTTCCTCTCCTTTTCTGATGCTCTGTCATGGTTTGGCATGGCAGACCGTGGGGATGTGGGGAAGGAGGACCCAGGCGCGGTGCTCTGTGTATAAACAGTGTGTTTATTTACAGTGTGTGGAAATAACAACAATAGATCCCCATGCTTTCCCCAGACTCCCGTGTCATGTCTCTCCGTGAACAGTCGGTGTCTCAGTGCTCTCCACTCCCGTGTCTCAGCACTCCTCATGCTGGCTGCTGTCTGGCGCTCTACACTTCTCCTGGGGACACAATAGAAGCAGCCGTCAGGACACATACAACCGCGGGCATACACACACACTAACTAGGCTCAACTGGATGACTAACGTAGAGTCTCACGCAATGATCCCACACCGGTGGGAGCTCCAAGACTCTCTTAAGTAGCTCCCCCGACGAGGCCTGATCAGCAGCAGGTGCATGGCTTCGGGTGTGGCCAGTCTGCCAGCAGGGCCTGCTCTCTGGCAGGTAGCTCCATGCCCTCCTGGGTTTTAAATGCACCTTAGAACACACATGCATCAACAGTACAATGAGCGGGTGCAGGGAGGTTAGGAGTCTTCTCTCAACCCCGTTCTCTGCGGCCTGCTGAAGCGGGGGGCCTAGGAGGAGGAGTTGGCCGTCCGACTGGGGTCCGGAATGTGGGGCCTCCCTGCTGCTGCGGAGTCGGGGCGGTCTGCTTCTCCCCACCGCAGGGAAATGGGTAGCACCACCTGGATCTGGGTGCAGTTCCCCCCTCCAGGGGCAAGGGTACCTAGACCCGGTTCGTAGAGTACGCTTGGGGAGTGTGATTGTGTGTACAGCGTCTCTTTATGTCTGTCTCCACGTTGGTTGAGTGTGGAGTAAGTCCATATGAGAGCATGAGGGTGGGAATGGATGTTTGTATCTGTGTGTGCCTGTATATCTGTGTCTATATGTCAGGTTGGGTATCAGACGCCACCTCTCTGAGGACATCTCAGGCCCTCCAAGGTTTGGAGGCCTATCTCCCCCCACCACTTCCCCTGCCGGGGGCGGACTCCCTCAGACATCGGTGCGTTGGTGGTTCTTTGTGTCCGGGGATGGGCGTCCAGGTAGACACCGGCTCACTCCTTGGCGGCTGCTTATCGGGGCCTGGAGCCTGGGGCTCGCTTGGGCCACTTCGGAGGTGGGGTGCCCTCGGCCTTTCGGCCTGGGGCTCGGTCACTCAGGCACAGCTGGCTGCCGGCGGAGCTCACGGGCACGTCACTGCAACCCCCCCTGGCTTCTGCTCTGTGGCTGCTGGGTGACCCCTCATCTGGGACTCTCCTCAGCTCTTTCTGGGACAGTGGCACGGCTGCCCCTCTGTTGGTCTTCCTTGGTCTCTTGTGTTCTGGGGGCCTCTGGATGTCTGGAGTTTTGATCTCCTCCATACCTGCTTCATGCCCTGGAGGACAGGGCAGTGGCCCCCCACACCCTCTAGCAGATCATTACATGAAGGAACCTTTAAAAAAAAAAAAACAACCGCGTCCATGCTCACAGGTGTACACACGGGTGCTCACACACACAAACTACACCCTTTTTGGCTCCCACCTCAAAGCACACTGTGCTGTCGATATTACGTGCTGCACAATAATGTTTAATATTTAGTATTTACTGTCATATTCCCATATATCATTGTGATGTTGTTTATTCTATTACTCTCGTTTTCTTCTGCTTGTTTTCTTTTTTCTTTCTCAACAGGTGATCCAGGTGATCGATATATTTATTTTTTTTTCTGCTTATTCTGTTGGTTTTTGTTTTTTTGCCCTTCTCCCCCATCCCTCTTCTCAGCTGTTTTTCTTTCCCTCTTTCTTTCTCCCTTTTCTTTCCCCCAGTCAAGTCTGTCCCGTATTCAGCAAGTGAAAATAAAATAAATAATAAAAGGTGAATCAAATGGACCATTATGGCAAAGCTGGGATGGTCAATTTGGTGAAGTAAATCCGTTGGGCATCTTTCTTCGCCTTTAGACAATAATTCTGATGGCAAAAGAGCCAAACGGGACAGGCAAAAAAAAAAAAAAAAAAAAAAAAAAAGAATTAAACTGTGAGTTAGCATAGTGAGACGGTGTAGTGAGATAAATACTTCCTCTGGAGAGCCACTGTTTTGAATCCCTTCAGCAGCTGGAGTAGATCTGATCTTCCCTGGGCTGTAATGATGACTGCAAGAAAACAAAAAGAATGTACACCACATAAAAGCAGCTCCCAGACACAGGCCAGGCTCGCCTGAATCAAGCTGTGCCAAAAGAGACTTCTAGGCTTTGTTGTCACCCTGCTTTCAAATTGTATTAGTGACATTTTTCCATCTTTGTCAGTGTAAGACTACTTAAGCTGTTTCTACTTATTCTTAATTCCAGTGACCTGATTTTTGTCTCATTATTTTTTAAATCAAAAGCTTGATCTCGGTTGTTTCCACTTAAAATGTCCCAAACATGCATGCAACTGCAGAACGTGCTGTTCTCATTCACATGTCCTAGAAAGGGACAAAATCATTGCATTTATTTAAGGCCAAGAAAACATCTCAAGCCCCAGCAAGATTGATTTTTAGACTATGGTTTTGAAAAAAGATGCACCCACATTGCAGATCCCTGCAGATCAGCAAATACTAGTGGTCAACCTTTCATTCTTTTAACCAAAAGAAAAGAATAAAATTTCATGCCTGTTGTTATAAGGTGATGTTTTAAACCACTAATTACTGCTGAAAATAATAATAGGAGAATTTGTTTTTTGGGGGGGTGTAACTTTTTTCTGCAAGACGGAAGTTAAAAATAGATTTTATTATTTGACCCCTGCAGTCTGCACATGTTTCAGTGAATCAAAGCACCCACACCTGCATTGCCAAATATGTTTGCAATTAGTACATGTGCTTGTAATTCTGAGCACACAGGCACATGTGCAAAACATTTGGTCTAAAATACAGAGATGAGGGATTTGTTCCCCCTTTTTTTTATATAGTTAAACCATCTGTAAAATAATAGCATTAAAAGCTCTGAATGCATGCGATGAACACTGCAGCTTCATTTTATTTACAAGCTATACTGCCCAGTGTGGGAGGATCTATACACTTACACATAGCAGAATTTTTCCATCTTATATGTCACCACCGGATTGTGCCTCATGAGAACAGAATAGTAAACTAAATAACATGTCACATTACAATCCATCCCTTAAACCAAACCATTATCCTGTTTAAATGTTTCACTGTCATGTGTTTTGCAACCCAGAGGAAGGCAACTACAACTAAAAGTCCAGCTGGAACCAGTATGAACCTTGTCTGACTTTTTCCTCTTTTCCATACACTTTGAAAGTAGGTGCCAGAAATCCCTACAAACCTAAGCCACACAGTTTAAATCCTATGAAAAAAAAAAAGAAAAGAAAAGAAAGAAAGCAGGGCCACACCCATCAGGCCTGCAGGTGCTTGACATTCATCTTACAGCCAAACACATACATACACACACCTGCCTATATAGAAATGTGGACACAGCAGCACAGTATCAGCTATACATGTAACAATATAACTTATAACTGCTCAGTGACCCTGGGTCGCTCCGACCCAGGACCCGGACATGCTCGGTCAAAACTTCAGATCATCTTGGACATGTTCACATGCCTAAATACATGGGGTTCATGCAATGTGACCTGATAGTTAGATAGTTGTGTTAACGAGGAGTTAAACAGGTGTTCTTAATAAGTGTATTTTTCCCTGCTAATGAATTAAGCATCAATGAAACCATAGTTTCAAAGAAATCAGATTAATAATATGACAATATGTAATTTGGGGGTTTTTTTTGTCATGTTTGTTTTTACAGACTGATGGGCCTCTCCCAGTCTCCTGTGTTGTGTTTTGTCATAGACACAACAGGAAGTATGAGTGATGACATTGATGAAGCAAAGAATGTTTCTTTTGAGATCATTGACAGAAAAAGGGGAACAGGAGAGGAACCCTCTGGTTATATATTGGTACCTTTCAATGACCCAGGTAGATCATTTACAGGTTGAATTTGTGCTTTGTTATGTAGAAAAGATGTTGTTTGAAAATAATCTTAATAATTATTACATTATTATAGACTTAATTTGGGAGTTAATTTTCTGTTTTTTAGTCTTCCATATGAATGAGAATATAATAGCAGCTGTGTTTGTAGCAAATCTTTAAAAGAGCAAATGCGTCACTTCAAACTTTTTTTTTTAATGTTATGTATTCTATGTGCAGATTTTGGACCGATAGTTATGACATCTAATGCAGACATCTTCAAAGGAAAGATCAACAGTTTGACTGCAAATGGAGGAGGAGATACCCCAGAAATGGCCTTGTCTGGACTGCAGGTGTTAACAACACAATGGACTGTTTTCTACTTTAGACAAAAATAAACATAAATCTCATATTTGATTTGGGAGAAAAAAAGGGTATAGAAAAAGTATAGACACAGTATTCTCAGAATGACCTTTTATTATTAAACACGTGTAGTTGAGGTGGTCAGAAATGCCACTTTTCACTCAGACTGTATTTTTTATTTTTATTATTAATTAATAATCGTTGATACTTTGTCCTGTCTTTCATACAAATAACATTGAAGCTTGCATTGACGGCAGCTCCACCCTTCTCTGAGATTTTTCTCTTCACTGATGCTCCAGCTAAAGACGCCCACCTGAAAAACACCATTATTGCTCTTATAGAGAGCACCAAATCTCAGGTAAGAGTGAACTTTGTACCATCCTTGCTCTTAAAAATGTCATTTTTGGCATTTAACATCTGATAATTTGTATAACATTTGTCTTGAAATGAAGAACATTATCTGTAGTTCGGAGGGACCAAACTTTTTAAACAGGTGCCCCACACACCTGTGTGTGTGTTTTTTCTGTGCTCCAACCTCCTTTCCTTTGCATGTTTTTCATCGTCTGTCAAGGCTGCCAGGCCTGAAAGCTGCTGCCTCTGGCCTAGCTCATTGATTATCATTAATCTTTCATCTTAATTATCAATAAATGTTTTCCATTCACACTTAGGCTTGTGGTCCTTGATAGTGAAAAGAACTTTTAAGATTTTTTTCCTCATGCTTGCAGGTTACTTTCATGCTCACAGGCTTTGCAGCAGTTCGACGGCGCCGCAGAACCTCTCAGGGTGTGGCTCCACGTGTAATGGGTCGATCTGCTGTCCAGTTATACCAAGACCTAGCTGAAGCTTCTGGAGGTCAGGCCATTCAGGTCACTAAGTCAGAACTGTCTCTGGCTACCAGTGTTATAGTAGACTCATCAGCCAGCGCTGTGGTAAGACATCAATCAAGAGAATCATATCTGACTGAAGATCACACTGTGTGAGTAAATGTGATGTTTCTCTCCTTTTTCTCTTAGGTGACAGTTTTTCAGGCATCAAGGAATCCTGGAAGGCCTGACAATTTTAATTTTACTGTTGATGGCTCATTACAGAACACAACAGCTTACATCACAGGAGACTCAGCTCTCACCTTCAGCCTCACCAGCTCCACAGGTTTTGTCATCATAAATGTCTGTTTACCCTGTAGCAAATATGATAGAAATGTAAACTCATGTATGCAAATTAAATGCATATAGTATATTATTATACTATATTGAATATATATAGTATATACAGTGGGGCAAAAAAGTATTTAGTCAGCCACCGATTGTGCAAGTTCCCCCACTTAAAATGATGACAGAGGTCAGTAATTTGCACCAGAGGTACACTTCAACTGTGAGAGACAGAATGTGAAAAAAAAATCCATGAATTCACATGGTAGGATTTGTAAAGAATTTATTCGTAAATCAGGGTGGAAAATAAGTATTTGGTCACCTCAAACAAGGAAAATCCCTGGCTCTCACAGACCTGTAACGTCTTCTGTAAGAAGCTTTTCTGTCCCCCACTCGTTACCTGTATGAATGGCACCTGTTTGACCTCATCATCTGTATAAAAGACACCTGTCCACAGCCTCAACCAGTCAGACTCCAAACTCCGCCATGGCCAAGACCAAAGAGCTTTCGAAGGACACCAGGAAAAGAATTGTAGACCTGCACCAGACTGGGAAGAGTGAATCTACAATAGGCAAGCAGCTTGGTGTGAAAAAATCAACTGTGGGAGCAATCATCAGAAAATGGAAGACATACAAGACCACTGATAATCTCCCTCGATCTGGGGCTCCACGCAAGATCTCATCCCGTGGGGTCAAAATGATCATGAGAACGGTGAGCAAAGATCCCAGAACCACACGGGGGGACCTGGTGAATGACCTGCAGAGAGCTGGGACCAAAGTAACAAAGGTCACCATCAGTAACACACTACAATGGCAGGGAATCAAATCCCGCAGTGCCAGACGTGTTCCCCTGCTGAAGCCAGTGCATGTCCAGGCCCGTCTGAAGTTTGCCAGAGAGCACATGGATGATACAGCAGAGGATTGGGAGAATGTCATGTGGTCAGATGAAACCAAAGTAGAACTTTTTGGTATAAACTCAACTCGTCGTGTTTGGAGGAAGAAGAATACTGAGTTGCATCCCAAGAACACCATACCTACTGTGAAGCATGGGGGTGGAAACATCATGCTATGGGGCTGTTTTTCTGCCAAGGGGACAGGACGACTGATCCGTGTTAAGGACAGAATGAATGGGGCCAAGTATCATGAGATTTTGAGCCAAAACCTCCTTCCATCAGTGAGAACTTTGAAGATGAAACGAGGCTGGGTCTTCCAACATGACAATGATCCAAAACACACCGCCCGGGCAACAAAGGAGTGGCTCCGTAAGAAGCATTTGAAAGTCCTGGAGTGGCCTAGCCAGTCTCCAGACCTCAACCCCATAGAAAATCTGTGGCGGGAGTTGAAAGTCCGTGTTGCTCGGCGACAGTCCCAAAACATCACTGCTCTTGAGAAGATCTGCATGGAGGAATGGGCCAAAATACCAGCTACTGTGTGTGCAAACCTGGTAAAGACCTATAGTAAACGTTTGACCTCTGTTATTGCCAACAAAGGTTATGTTACAAAGTATTGAGTTGTATTTTTGTTATTGACCAAATACTTATTTTCCACCCTGATTTACGAATAAATTCTTTACAAATCCTACCATGTGAATTCATGGATTTTTTTTTTCACATTCTGTCTCTCACAGTTGAAGTGTACCTCTGGTGCAAATTACTGACCTCTGTCATCATTTTAAGTGGGGGAACTTGCACAATCGGTGGCTGACTAAATACTTTTTTGCCCCACTGTATATACATATTATTTATTTATTTTTAATTTAATGAGAAGGTTCACAAAACACATTTTTTGCTGAGCATTTCATGGTTCAGGCTTTTAATTCTAAGGCTCTATTTGATGCATTTGTTTTATTAAACTTTTACTTCTTACACAGTCATGTTGAAAACACCTTTATAATTGTTTGTCCCTCTCCTCCAGGTGTATCTCAGACTTCCAGTCAGTCCTTTGGGCCTTTGGCATCTGTCACCAGAGCAGGAAACTTGCGTCGTTTAATCCTCAACACTGATAATGAAACAGGCCTATGGCAACTCAGTGTTAGCTCAAGTAACCCTTACCTAGTAACGGTTACAGGTCAGTATTATGGAAGCTGATTTTTAGGCTCTGAGTTACATGAAATGTTTTAGAAAAAATGTATTTACAAGGTCTGTTTCCACTACTGAATATACGTATTCCATCCCTTCTGATCTATTTTGTGTATCAGGTCAAAGTTCAGTGGACTTCATTTATAACCTTGTCGAAGAGCATGAGGGAGCCCATGGGGACTTCAGTGTAAAAGAAGGACGTCCTCTCTCAGGTCAGGCTACTTTTATTGTGACTGTTTGTTCATTTTTATAGTTGTAAAGTTCTGTTGTGGTAGACAATTTTCTACATTGTCCAAAGAGTCATCTTTTAATCAACAACAACAATCATCTGTCTTGAAAAAGTTACTCTGTGTCCCAAAGGTTTATGCTACATCATGTTACAGTCAGTACAGTTCAAACTTAACTATTCTGTCCTACAGCTTACCTTTTTCATTTGTGCAGGTTATGTTTCACTTTAAGGGCATGTCATACTGATACTCATTTAGTTACCTTTTTTTCTTTACCTGTCTTTCAGGTGGTAATACCAGCTTCTTGGTCACTGTGACAGGAAGCGAAACAGTAAAGGTCACAGAAGTCACACTGTTTGACAGCTCACGTCCAAAAGAGGTCAAAGGATCATTGCAGGTGTGAGGCCATCTATCTGACAGATAAGGCTTAGTTGAAGTTGGAGTCATGCATTAATCCCAAGTGTCACCAGCAAATCTACAACACAGTGACTGAAAAAGAAAAAAAACATAGTGTTCATTGGTCCAATAGAAATCACGAGCTGTGCATAAACCTCAGTGAAATGAAGAAGCATTTACTTGAAATGATAATATTACTACATACTACAGAGATATTGTTGGCATTTCAGAGCTTAATTAATATTGTGTGAATTTACAAGGCAGAAGTTTTCATTTTAATTAAATGAAGGCCGCTATTTTTTGCCACACTATTTAATAGCAGCCAATTTTCAAACCTTAAATACATGAATGTCCTGCAACATCCACAAATAGTCCTCGCACTTGCCCTACCCTGCCATAAGGATGTAGTCATATATTGTTTGGTTTGGTTACTGTTAATCCAGTGACAATGCATGTCGCTGCTTTTTCTCTCATGCAGTCATTAGGAAGCAACGATTTCCTGGTGACATTTAGTGGAATCCCAGCAGGTGAGTTTGTGCTTATCCTGAAAGGAGAGGACAGCAGCTCCACTTCCAGGTCCACTTTAAGCAGCTTCCAGAGACAAGCGTCCACACGGATCAAGACCTCCAGCATCTCTGTCACTGTGAGATCAGTTAATGTGTGCTTTCTGAACAATCTTTAATGTCACCATAAGTAAACTGAAAGATTTTTACATTGATTTTTTTTAACTTTATATAATTTGTAATAGCCATCTATGTAAATAAGTCTACAATCATAAACAACAGCCATTCCTACTGTGCTTCTTTCAGTGTGAAATCCTGTCATTACGCATCAACATATTATTATCTACAATCTTTAAAAAAAAAAAATTCCCCTGCTCCTCTCTCTTTCTCTTCTTGTCCAGGCCCAAGCCAATAATACCAACATCGAGCCGGGCACCACTATCTCCATCCCCTTCACAGTTGCTGCAACTGCTGATGGCGTTATAACTGACTCTGCAACTGAGACATTTACAGTGCGAGTCAGCAATGACCGCAGTTATTTTTCCACTTCACCCAGCAGTGTTACTACTGTAGCAGGCAGTGGAGGTAAAGCCAATGGCACCGTGACCCTAACGGCTCCATCCAGTGCTGCATCAGGAACAGACGTGACCCTCACCATTGAGGCAGAAAACACCGCTGCCACCGACATCAACTATGTAGTTCTCAGGTTTTCTGTGACTGCTAAGGTGAGTGATAATGGTTAGAATATTTTTCAACATTATTCTTAATTCTGTAATAATTAATGGTCACGTACATAATGTATCAAAAAGAAATTTTTGTTATTTTTATTTCAAATGAAAGATTAAATTTCACACGCAATTCGTTTTAATATTGTTGTTTTGCAGTTACAGTAAGGCTTTATGCGTCATACTTCTCTTGTGAATCATTATACATTAATTGAAACTGAATATGTTAAATTGTTTGTCATGGGTTGCTAGACAATGCCAGACTGGCTGAATAAACTAAAACACACCTTTATGTATAAGAAAGACGCACGAGAAACACATCACAAAAATGAAAAAGGGAGAACTGAGGATATTAATACTCAAATGATGATTAGGTGAACGTGGAACAGGCGGGTAAACAAACAAGTGCAATCAAGGACGAGATAAAGAAAGTAAAACTAAATGCAAGACAAAAATAGTATTAAAATAAGACAGAAATGTGAGAGCAATCAGCACAAAGGCAAATACCTAACAAGAAAGACATGGGAGGCAGGATAAACTGAATCTAACTGACACGCAAAGATCGAATTAGTGTTCTTTTCTTTTTATCTTTAATAACTGATGTGACACATACCCAACCCAGTTCTTTTCATTCTTTTCATATTTCTGTCTCCAGGTGACAGATGTTAACCGTCCAGTTTGCCAGGTAGTCAACACATCAACCTGTGATTCCACTTCATTGCTTTGTGCTTCCTCCCAGTGGGAGTTCATTGCCAATTTTACTGATGGCATCAACGGAACTGGCATTGAGAGTGTAACCATCAGCCAAGGGAATGGTACTCTGAATATGAGCACAGTGGTTGAAGCAGGGGGTGAGAATATTACCCTGGTTACCTACACTGCCTCCTGCTGCTCACCGATTGTGGGGCTGACTGCTGTAGATAGTGTAGGAAATGTGGGGACATGTGTGGGACAAGCTAGAGTGCTTACCACACCTCCTCCTACGACAATGACCCCTGTAACTACATCTGCAGTTCAAACAACATCCACCGGAGGGTACACTTTGAACATATCAACCATTGTTTGGCTCACTGTTGTGTTCTCTGTACTTTGGAAGTAAAAGAGAACAAATGGAAATTGCACTGTATTTGTAATTTGTGACATATGAGCCAAGTGACCCATCTTTGATTGCCGAGCTGAAATGGCTATGAAGCAACACACTGAGAAAAGTATCTTTAAATACTAACACCTTCTATTACCCAGGCATATTTTTGTGTTTAACTTGTAAACACTTTAAATACATAAACTTTTTGGCCTGTTAATTTCTGTAATTTTACCAGAATAAATTATTACGTAGTAAACAAGATTATAAAGTGATTCCACTACATAAAATCAGCATTAATGTTCTCTCTTATATTTCTACAGTCAGTCTTTGCATAGGTGGAAATACAGTATCAAATTCTTTTCAACCTGCCCACTTAACGGAGCAATTTCTTAGTTTCGAAAGCTGCTTTTTCATTCCACAGTATCATGTAAACAGCCATTACTTCCTTTTCTTACCTGCTCCTGGTATCTCTTTCTTGTCTCTGAGAAGTCACCAATCCAGACATCCTTTCTTTGTGTGTTACCACTGAAGATTTGTAACAACCTACTGAAATACGACATTATATATATAAGAACACATACATATAAAAAAAATGTTCACTTTAATTAAAATGTAAATAAATGTGATTTTAATCAATTTACAAGTATCACTTAATTGTCTCATTATTAAAGAGGTTACATATTATAATGGTGTTCCTGCGGTCATTAATGGAGAATTATTTTATATTTTTCTTACATTGAAAACACGAACAGATGCGAACTCATTATTTCTCACAGCTTCAGTGTGCTATATTGACCAGATGAACCTTTTTGCAGTTTTCCAGAAACAGTTATTTCCCTAAAATAGAAATCTTTCTTGTAGAGGTTAGTTTTCCCAGGAACTACCTGGCAACTGGACTAAAGCACAGGAAAAAGTTCCAGTGACAAACCAGGGAAAGCATCTGGATTCTCACTGTAGCACCAAGAAAAAACACCATTTAATATGTTAGAAGTGTGCTAAATTATTTTGAGTAGTTTAACTTTGCCTCTATATTTGGATTCCAAAGCATATTAATAATGTAGTTATTATTACTCAGCTGGAGACTGGAAGGTCATTTTACAATTACAGTTTTTTTCTTTTGAAAGTACTCTGCAATATTTTGGTTATTCAACAATGCACCAATAAAGTTGAACAATATGATTACACTATTACACTAACAACAATCTTATGCTAACATATTGCTGAGCAATTGCGGCTACAAGTGTTTTTTTTTTTGTTTTTTTTTACATCTACTTAAAATGAACATAATAAGTAATGTATAAATATACATAAATGGAGTCATGTGAAAAAGAAAGTGCTCAACTTTCAATTGTAATGTCAGTCAAATGCATTTGATTAACTGCTCATCAGCGAGTGTGAGCACCTAAATGAAGAGCAGAGGTTTTGGTAGTTTACCCATCTGGAGCATACAGGTGTGTGTTAACTGCCGCTACGCATCATGCACACCACACCAACATGTCAGGACAAACACTTCAGACAAAATGTCAAGCACGGTGGTGTAGAGATGATGATTTGGGCCTTAGAACTAAAAAAAGAATGAATAGATACACATTTGTAATAGCTAATAAAGTTTATTTCAGAAAAAAGTAAAACCGTAATTACAACAAAGAACCAAATTAACCTTGAACTGCAATAAAAATATAACAAATGCAATAATAGTATAAGTGGAAGAACTAAGAGCAACTTCCAGCAGCTAAACAAGAATGGCACTTCTGGGGCCTGTGTCACAAAGCACGATTAACAAAGAAAGTTTGATGAGTCAGAAACGTACACATGCTGCAGTACACTGAGCTGTGCTTTTACTCAGTGACAGATCCCAAATAACTCCATGACTCTGCTTTGTGACACAGGCCCCAAATATCAGGAGACAGCACGACAGCCTGGCCGAATGCAAACTGCATCAGGGAGAGGGGAGGAGGAGTGAAATGCTTGGTCCTCTTGACAAAAGAAATGGTGATAAACTCATTTTTAAAACCATTTTTCTCTGAACAATACCATCATCACTAAATCAAAGTACAGCAGGTTTACTACATAAAAGAAAACAGAAGAGCCAATCAACCCTTAATAAACATGGCGAGTAAACATCAAAGCAGCCACACCACTAAAAAGAAACGCTTTATTTTGTTGTACGACTTGGAAAATAATATCGCCCCGCAGGGTCATCAAAAGCAACCGGAGTCAAAAGTGCACCACTACGATGAGGAACTTTGATACTTAACTGAGAGAAGTAAACATAACCAAATTCAGTATGCTCAATAGATGACAGCTTCATTGATTAGACACATATCAAGCCTAGATCTAGAATAAAACAGACATTTGAATCCATGTCTGTGAAAATGCCATCCTAATCACACAAACACAAAAGAGTAACCTTCTTTGTCTGCTTTAAATCTGTTAAGCACATTCATGTCACATCAGTAATGAAACTTTGAACAGGTTCAATATAAGAAATCTACTATATTAATCATTAACAACAGTATTTACAATACCTAATGTGTTACTCTTTTAAACAGAGCAGAGCTTAATGTTACACAGTTGGATATTTTGCATTTTATTAATAGCCCATGGCAGATCGAACATGTCCCTGGATCTCTTTGTTCCTGACAAGAGAGATGGTCAATACCAGAGTTGTAAGTATGTATAAGCTTATACATAACAGATCAACAAAGGGCCAATAACCAGAATATAGCATTTGTATCCTCAGAAGGCAAAGACAAAAGCTACAGTTACAGATAAATGGCTACAGTTTTTTTTTTCCTGTTTTTTAACAAAAGCAAGTGAGAAACTGTACAAAATATTAACAATATTGTAGGAGAAGACCATCGAGGAACTTCTCTTTAACCTTCTCTCTCTGAAGTTAATATGCTGTATTATGGGACTTTGGTCCAACAAACCCAGCAAGACAGTAATGTAACACATTCCTTCATTGTCAAATAAGGTGTCAAAGACTGGAAAGTGCAAAATGCATTGCGCTGTAGGTTGGTAATCGCATAAGGAGGGGGGAAAAGAACAAATAATTTCTTTACTAAAACATAACAAGTTAGCCCTGTTACTTAAAAATCTGGTGGTGTCATTTGATATGATGGACTTGATCTGATTATGTTGTAATTCAGCTACTTTATGTGACGTTTTATCCCATTTTTATTCTTAAATGCAGCATTTGAGCCAGGAAAGAAGAATGCAACAGCATTTTGTGTGTCTGTTGCTTAAATATAAGAGTTTGGTTTACACACATGTAGGTAATTATATAGTTCTGCATGCAGAGGCACTGAGTTCAAAGAGTTTATAGGCCTACAGAGTATATTCTCTGGACATGCTTTCATTTCACTTCAAATTTGGATGTTATAGTTTACAAAATTACTACAGACTTCAAATGTAAGCATTCGTTATTCTTACGCGGTTCAATCACCAAATATATCAAATCATCCATTTACATTATATCCATCTACTTCATATAATATATGGTGTGAACAATCCATGCAGCATATATAAAAACCTGTCTTTGATTAATACCATTTTCTTTTTTCCTTCACAGGACAAATTGTCATCCTGGCGGTTTCGGATGATAATGGCTCACTACATATGACACTTCTGTTTTAAAACTGTTTTCTGCCAACACTGGTGAGACAAAAAAGTAAGCACTTCTGCAAATACTTTGCACCTAATGAGGCACATACTCAAGTCAGCTTGACGCACGTGCCCTTCTCCTCCAATCAAACACTGAGTTGCTGCTACCTGCACTATGCACAAAACAAAAAGAAAAACCTCCTCAAAAATGGCCTTGTTCCTGCATGTGACGTAAAAGTGACTCGCTGATTTGATCAAAAAGGATCACATTTATGTCACATGTGATGTCCAGCATTAGTTTCAGGCAACACTTGACTTGGTTGTAATGAAGTACTTTTGTTGTACTGACCTCTCAGTCAACTTCAGTAAGATATATGCAGTACCTTTCAACACTGCAACTGTCACGTTAAAACGACAAATGCAGTAAAAACAACTTATTCTGAACATGACTGCTAATATGCAAATGCTCCAAGGTTTCTGATGTGTAAACATTTCCAAGGGTTAGGCAGACTAGTATAGTACAATAGTTACTGTATTATGTCAGCGGAGGTACAAAATGCACGTGTTTGGCAATAACCAGGGAGAGAAACACACAGTACAATCCCTGCATTTGGAGTGCGTGCCAGATAGAGTTGGGGGAGACCTGAGGTGTATACTCTATGATTGTACTGCTCTTGCATCACTTATATTAATGGAGTTCGGAAAACAAAGGAATGGGCAGAGTCTGATCCAACGACTAGTTTGGACGGCTCAAGAAACGGGAGCATCTTTTATGAGGGTTCTTGGCTGTCTTTTCATTTCAATGTATGATTTTCTAACAAATTACATCTACTGTGCTACTCTAGTGCATGTCAATGATTACATTTCTAATTGAATACACGACAGCCATTTTACAAATTCATTCATTTGCACATGTTGTCAAAACTATTAAACACCAATGGCTCTGTGGTGTTAAGGCAACTAATCAAAGCTCGATAGTTCATAGCCAGCCTTTAATAACAATAACAACTAAGGAAACAATGGCAGGAATTTATTCAGATGAGTTAAAGAACTGCCAGTCAAAAAATTAAATAAAATCTGACAAGCTTTGCTTGGGAGGTTGTTAGATTAAATGTGGCTGGTTAGAGTCACAGGAAGAAGAAGCCTGCCACGTCACAGTGGCTTAGCCTACAGCTGCCCTGGATGGTATCAGTGACACTGATGAGGCTCCTAGAGTGATTGTTGTAGAGTGATTGTTGTTTGTTTTTTCAGGATTATGGCAATTCATTGGATATGGCTAAGGAACTTGACTGTCTTGGGCACTGGTGTTTGGAGGTTAGGCTAGTCTCATTTGGGCACATAAGACAACAGGTACTGGGAATAAGTAAAATAAGGGGTAGGGAAAGAGATTCCAAGTTCTTCTACTGGTCCTCCACTTCAGCAAGCTCAGAATTAGAGGGCGGTGTGGATGGTTGGAGGTGGTTTGAAGTGGGTAACGGGCTTACGGTTGAGTCCTGGGGGACGTCACTTGGAGCTGGGTCAGGAAGGGTCAGGGTTTCTGGGGCAGACTTTTTGCGGGGTCGGTCCTTGGGGACAGAGAGTGACTCAGGCGCGTCGGTGCACATGGGTGTGGAGGGGGCGCTGGCAGGGCCAGTGAGGGCACAGGAGGACAGGGGTGTCTCACTGATAGAGATCGACGGGGGAAACATCCCAATCTTCTGGTTCGTGGCCTCCTGGATGGCGCGCTCAAACTCTCTCACCTCATCCATCGTCATGTCTGGATCAGAAATGTTATTTTATTAAGACCAGTGACAGAAAGGTGGACACAACTTTTTAAGCCTTTGTATAAATGTAGAAACATTAAGCTGGAATGTGTTAACACAGCCACAGGCAAACCTAGAAAATGGTACATGGTCAGTAAAAGACTAAAAAAACAAAACAAACCACATATTTACAAAAAAACGTGGATAACATGAAATTTTTAGGAACCATTTTTTTTAGAATCATCATAACTGTTAGTTCAAATTAAATTTCGTTTTTTGGCTTTGTGTGTGAGTAGTTTGACTCAGAATAAGTAGATCCATGAGAACATGTAAAGTCAGCTGTGAACGCTTCAGAGGAAAGTCATCATCAGTTTAAATATAAGAAAAGTGGGCCAATGGAGTGAAAAAAACAATGAAAAAGACACATACGCTTGCTTTGTCATGGATCTCTATGTCATCCAGTGAAGATGCGTTTGTTGTGGAATGCTCTTGCTGTTCATCGCAAACTTTAATGTTGGTTTTCTCATGCATTTTTCTCTCGTAATCCCGCACATCATCCAAAGTCATATCTGGAAGAAGGGGGGGAGGGGTGGAACGGGGGTCGAAATGTTGGTAACTCTTCTACAACGCACTCCAATTGAGAGACAGGTGGGGGAGCGAGAGCGTTAGGTGGCAAAGGCAGGCTTTTTCTGAAGTTAAAGCTTTAGAGGTTAAGCTGCCAGCTTCCCAAGACCCAAAGAGTTTGTGGGATAAAACCAAACAAATCCGAGGCACACAAAGAGGAAAGGACTGATAAGGTCAAGGATGTTTCAAGACAAAGGAAAAGCATGGAGAGGCTGGATCATTGCAAGCATAAAAGAAGCACCTGCAAAACCGATTCCACAGGCAAAAAAAAAAAATCATTCCACAGTGAAAAGATTTTAGGACTATTAAAAAAGTGCAGGCTGCAATGGTTAGTGGTTATAGAGAAGGGGAACGTTTCAGGGCAAAGACAATGGGCTCATCTATGCGCCCTACAGTTAATGTGCTGCAGCCACTTATACGAGCAGACAGAGCTGCTTCTTGCACAACCACAAAATTGACAGAAACAGACAAAGGTAGCTTTCATGTTTCAGTAAGGACCACACTCATCACCAAGGACTAAATTACCACTTATTCCTTTACTTAACCACAACCAGTCAGTCAGATGCACTGCACACATTTTATTTTGCTGATACTTTGTTTCAGTTTTAGAAGACTGTTTCTACTCTTTACTTTTTTTTTTTTGGTACATATGAATGTCTCCATTATGAAACATGAAAGAATGTGGTTGAAATATATTTCTATTGTGCAGGTCTCAGTTGAAACAAACTTTGACCATGCTCAAAAAGCGTTTATTATTAGTGGGTTAGTTGTGAGAAGAGGTTCCATGCTGTAAGAGAATAAACAGGACTAGCAGTGGCCGGGTTAGCTGAAGGCCGAATGACTGTTCATGCACGGCAATGAATGAGGCAGGAAGTAAACTACAGTGATCGACAATGCAAAGTACAAGAACATGTCAAATGCAAACATTTGTTAAACTATGGACGTGCTACCACTGCATGTAGCACTGTGTACTATTACTTAGACAAGAAAACGAAATACTTTAATGACATAAGTTCAGCAGTGACCTACCTATCCACTCATCCACCCAGGCAAAAGCCTGCCTGTGTCCCAGCAGCAGCACATCCCGAACCACCTGTAAAAAAATACAAAGACGATCTGAAGTCCAGAAAAACTTTATAAACTAACACACAAATAATATAAATAGCCACGCCTTACAGTTTGTTAATATTCAACCCATTTACCAACCACAAGATGATGCTGTGATAACTTGCAAACATTCACGTATGTTTCAGTTGTAACTATGGAAATTTACTTCATCCAGTACTAGAATTTGAAACATGTATTTTATTAAGACTTGTATATCCATCTGAAGTTTTTTCAGCCGAATATACAAAGACACTAATAATAATACTTTTTTAAATTAATGCTTATTTTAGCAAACCATTTTCAAGAATGAATGACATTGGGAATAACAATGGGAGGTAGATTTCTTATGGCAAGTTTTTGTAATAAAAAGGAAAGCAGGACAGCATTAAACATACAGTAGAAGTACTACAAGTTTAAAACCAAAAGGTCTACACTGATCTCACGGCTGACGTCTCACCTTGTGTACAAACTGCTCAACTCGTGTCTGCAGACCCCACACCTCAAACTTTACTGAGACAAGTTTGTATGAGCACATGATGGGATCCTGCGTGTCCCTCCAGCCCTCCTGAAGAATCCCTCGTGACGTCTTCTCAGACTTGAAATATCTTAAGTCCTGCAATTGTAGAGTGATCACACATGTGACACTGTAACCCAAACTGGCACTGTGTCTGCAACAGACTTGGGAAATAATCAAAACTTTGAACTGAATGCCAGTAAATAACACCTTTTCACATTAACCCTTGTCCTTGAAAAATCTCAAGCTTTTATTAAACAGCTATGAAAAAAGATAGATGCCAGATAAAAATGTGTGAGATGGAAGAGTCATTTGAGGTAAGTGCAGCTCTGAAGTCCACATAATTTACACAACTGAACAGATAAAAATAAAATAAAATGTATTCCTATTTTCCATCTAGAAACAGAAGAACCTTTCCATTAGAAGTGATTTAATAGTACTGTACTGTGTCATCTAACTGACACCGTTTTTACTACTGTTTCCACCAGTGTGTTTACACCTCTCCAGGGGCGTTTACTCCTATTAGCTAACAGCCTTCAAACACACACACACACACACCCCTACACAAGCTCACCTCAGACTCTTTATAGTAGCGCTCCGGGATCTCATCGTAGGCGATGTCGATGAAGCAAACTTCCCTCTCCTGGTCCTTCAGCTCAGTGTCAAAGATCTGAAAACAGACGAGGTAGATTTGCCCTTCGTCACATAAATACATCTCAGAAATGTACTTACTGGTCAGTGCAAGAGTTGGAATACAATCTTAACACTGCTTGACTTGTACCTTGTCACTCTAAAAGCAGGGGTGGGCAACTCCAGGCCTCGACGGCCAGTGTCCTGCAGGTTTTAGATCTCACCCTGGGTCAACACACCTGAATCAAATGATTAGTTCATTACCAGGCCTCTGGGGAACTTCAGGACATGTTGAGGAGGTAATTTAGCCATTTAAATCAGCTGTGTTGGATCAAGGACACATCTAAAACCTGCAGGACGCCAGCCCTCGAGGCCTGGAGTTGCCCACCCCTGCTCTAAAGCCTCATCACTTGAACCACGTGTTATTGTCTAAATAACCAGTAGGGAGCGCTCTCTCCCATGTTTTGCAGCACTCCCAGTGCTGACTCCAATAACTGGATCAAATGTTGAGAAGTCATCGGCCCTCCTTCATTCTTTGTGTTGCTTTCTTATTGCTATCGCTCATTATTTCTCATGTTGAATAAATGGATGTTGCAGTTAGTTTTACAACTTCATAATACACTGCAATTTATGCATCTACATGTCGATTTATCAGTTCTTCTACAGTCAGAGCTTGTGAGCATCTTGCTGCAAAATTAAAATGTGTGAAACAAAATCAAAAGCTTGATAAATAATGAGTTGACCTCTAGAAATAGCCCTTTCTACTACAATAGCAACACTGTGATACATCACAAACTAGACACTGTGGCACTTAAATAATTCCAAGGTTACAATTACATTCTGAAACTGTTCTGATAATGACAGAGAGGGAAAGCGATAAAAGAAGTGACAGGAAATTGATTTGTGTCAACAGATGAGAAGAAGGAAAAATAGCTGCACTTTGTCACTCTGCAAAATATAAACAAACATCTGCAGTAATGAATGAGTGAAAAAAATTTATTTATTCATTTATTTATTTTTTTTGGGGGGGGGGGGTTCCCACTCAATGCTGAATATTTTTAAAGATACTGATGCAGCACCAGCACCTAAAACTCTTAAGAGACCATTTCAATATAAACATAAGCAAGGAAAATACTCAAAATGCTCTAATAAACTCTTAGCTGTGAGAAGATAAAATTTAATCTTTTTTTCTAGATACACTAACAAATGGTATTGAATGAAGACTTTTCACCTCTCCTCTGAGACCCTTCTTTAATTCTATAAGCTGATGAAGAGTCTCATGTATCAACTCGGACCTGGTCCTGAGAGTCATCAATGACTTGGATAAAAAAACAACTTCACAAACATAAAAAGAAGTCCAAATGAATTCAGCTCAAGGACTTAAGACTCCTGAGAACCTACAGACCTATTTTTATGGGATTGTTTTGATAATATTAATAATGATAATAGCACAAGCCTTATCCATCAAGTATAAGGCTGGATTTTCAATTCAAATCATTAAGATGTGATTGAAGCGCAGGCTCTCAAGTTTAATTCCCTGGATTTTACAAACACATTACATTAACTGTTTGGGAAGTACGACCTTTTTAAATGTATAGTCTCCCATTTTCAGTGGATAAAAAATAATTAGCATAATTACTGAATGTATATTTAGTACAGAAAGAGGGGGTAAGAGATGACAACAAACAGTAAATATATCACTGCCCAAGAATTAAGTGTATCCCAAAGCCATAGCTCTACTTATGGCCTTACACTTTGTCATTCTGTCCAATGGCGAAGACGCTGCTTCTTTCTGCTTAACATTAACCAGCAGTATTCTATTTTTCATGAGACTTTATGAGACATGAGCATGTTTCATTTGTTATAAGATGTGGTGTAACTTGGGCAATCCCAAAGTCTACATTCCTTAAGCTCAGCCCTGATTCAATCATATCTGTATCTTTTTTTTTTTTTTTTTTTGCATGATCTTATTATGGTTACAGTTTCCCTGTGTGAATACACTTCTCATGCATTTTCTTTTACCACACCCTCAATTGAACGAGTGCATTCTGTCCAGGCACATCTACTCATTTCCTGTCCTTCTAACTTTCAAGATTTCTTGCTTTTCCTTTTTTGTTTCCATTCATGCTTCCTCCATATTCATGCAGTTGGCCTTCCTCTCTTTCACTATGTTTTACAGCTTAGTTTATAAACAACAAGCTGAGTGGACAAATGCAAGTTATGTCGTAAGATTGGACTAGGGCAGAGGTGGGCAACTCCAGGCCTCGACGGCCAGTGTCCTGCAGGTTTTAGATCTCACCCTGGGTCAACACACCTGAATCAAATGATTCGTTTATTACCAGACCTCTGGAGAACTGCAAGACATGTTGAGGAAGTAATTTAGCCATTTAAATCAGCTGTGTTGGATCAAGGACCCATCTAAAACCTGCAGGACACTGGCCCTCGAGGCCTGGAGTTCCCCCACCCCTGGACTAGGGGTGGGGGAAAGTTTGTTGAAGTCTTAAAAAAACACACACACACACACACACACACACACACACACACACACACACACACACACACACACACACACACAAAAAAAAAGAACAAAGCAGCTGCATTCTTATCATTTCACAGCATCCTTTATAGAAACACACATAACTCAGACTGGTTACTGTTTGTCATAAAAAATGCAAAGCCTCGTTTTTACTTTCCTTCAAGACGTTATACAAAGTAGCAAAGCTGTTTTATTCCATTACTAAATCTAAGTGCTAAATCTGTGTGTGTGTCTGTGTGTGTCTGTGTGTGTGTGTCCACAGGCATTTCAAATTGAAACCAGATATTTATCCGACACAACTGTGATTTCTCTTAGTTTTTATCCACAAAGTGCACTTGCTGAAGGCGATTTCTGCTCTTTAAATTTCATTTAAAAACTCTTTGGTCTATCGCTTTGTCTTGTCAGATGAAGCAAGCATCCGTCTAACGTTTCATGCATGTTCAATGAGCACTGACAGTCTGGTCATTTCCGTCTTCCTGCTTTAAGGGTACAAGTGTGGTTTGTCTAAGACACAAACAAAGCACTTGAAGCACTAGGAACCATCATCTATACATCGCAAAATCCACACATCATTTTAAAACTCGAGTGATCTTAACCTGCTTACCAGTAACCACAATACATTTAAAAATGTAGCACACCACTCCACGATTTCTTTTTTCTAATGCCCGAGCACTGGCAGCCTTTCATTTGATGACTAATACCCATATAAATGGGAATACAGAGAGTTAGCAATTCCAACAACCCAAATGAAATTAGGTGTCCAACACAAGTGGAGCCGTTTTTTGGCAGACTCTTAAGGCTCATGCATTGTTGGCATTATTACATGATGGGATTGCACATAAAGAGTCTTTGCTGCCAGATCTGCCTGGATAATTTTACTCATATAGCCTTTGTAGAGATCTTGTTTTTTTTTACCATATGTACATTATGTGCTATTTTATCTTAGACAGGGTTATCTTGCTTTACATATTTCTCTATGAGAAAGAGAGCAAACAGTCAGCAGTGTTACATTAAGCTGAAAGATTTGCGTGGGAGTGAGAGCCTGCCTGATTAACTGACTGGGCATATGGGCTGACATTAGCAGTATGGGTGTTCGCTGGGAAACCACAAACAGTGCATTTCACGATAAAGATAAAACTAAAAGTTTCATTTTCTACTATGTTCCACTGCGCTGCTTATGGGTCACCAAAGTGCATATGCTACAGGTTTTATATCAGAACAGAAAGCCCAGAACTAACGGAACACAAGGCCATTACTAATAACACATCATAAGGTCAAATCAATATAACTTGTATAGCCCAAACTCACAAGTTTGCCTCAAAAACACTTTAAAATCTCTGCAGCATGGAAAACTATTTGCCTTTACACCATCTGGAGGAGGAACACAGGAGGCGTCCATCTGCTTGCAGAGACATTCATGCAACAGACTGCAGATGTACAGAGCAGTCATACTATACTGTGTTCCACTCAGCATGTGACTAAAAGGAAACACCCAAACCACAGTTCAAAGCTCCTATCACACCTGCACACCGTGTACTTACATTGTCATTGCATCCTTTGTTGTCCTCATATTTTGTCTCTATGTGGATGGAAAACTTGGGCAGGAACGAGCACTGTGGATTAAGAAAGAAAAAAGATGCTTAACCACTTGTCAAGACAAATTCATCAACTAATGTCCTTAACAGAAGCGGTGTTGCTTTTATTATTCTTCTGCATTCCAAAGCTGAGCAAAAATAGAAGCAGCGAGCTTATGAAGTCTGTTCTTCATGAGGCTAACATATTCATACGTGCCTCGCTGTAACACCTCTCAAAGTGCTTTTATGAGCACCGTGTCTGAGTTGGGAAGGTTTTTTTCTCCATTTGTATGTTTATCACTGTATAGTTTCAAATGAGCTGTAACAGTGCAGTACTTAAATCTCCTTGTCAAAAGTGACAAAAACCAAGACAATTTTGCTAGCCTGCTTAAAAACTCATTTTTCATGGGTGTATTTGCACTGACTCATACATAAGCACAGTACGCTCCCACACATGCACATAGACAATATCGAGCATTCCTTCGCTGTCACAACATTGTCCTCTTTCCCCGTTTATCCCCACACCCAAAAGTGTCGTGACTCACGCTACTGACATTTCTCCCTCTGCTTAACAGAAGCCCTATAGCTAAGCCTAATCACATTCATATGTTTTAAATGACGTATCAACGTTAATCATGGGTCACAGAGGCCGTTCTGATTATTGGAGAAAACTTAGTGTGTGTGTGTTTGTGTGTGTGGTTGCTATGTAAGTTGTTTTGATCATTGCAGAGACTAACAAACCCTTCCAACAGAACGCAGCTGCCACCACTGTACTGTGGCTACGCTGCATACAGCAGAAGACTGCATAATAAGTAATCGGAAAATTCTTTAATATGTAAATTTTGGCATTTTTCTACCATTTGACATGTTACAAGCAGTCAGATGTTTGAAATGAAAGACAAGCAGACACAATTTAGAGCAGGGGTGTCAAAGTCATTTTACACTGTGGGCCGCATACAGCTCACTTTGATCTCGAGTGGACCAGACTGCACGAGTAAAACTATGTAATAAATTGCTAAAGCTACTAAAAAAAAGTGCTGAAATTTTTGTTAACTCCGGGAAAATGATTCCCCCTGTGAACTCACTGTAAAATACAAACAAACAAACAATCAAATTATTGCCATTGTTTATGTATTACTTATTTACTTTGGTCTAGTATGAATTTCAGTGGCAGGGAGAGGTCTAAATCAATAGGAAAAGGGAAAAATCTATGCAATTCTTCACAATTTCCAAAGCTCAAAGGGCCAGAGTTGAGTCTCTGCTGGGCCTATTATTAAGTACATAATACTTAATAATCAATTTTTCTATGTGCTATTAATTAAAAGAAATGGGGAAAAAAGATCTTTGTTTGAAATCTACCGGTGAGGTAAACATAAATGTTTGCCCCTTCTATGATATTCAATTAGCTCCTAATATTTCCACAATAATATTCCACAATGATTGAGGATACTTACAGTGTATTCTTCAGAACAATGCATGAGGTGACATCGGGTCAAAGCCATGGGAGAACACAAAAGAAAGCAAGTTAGTTACACAACATTAAAGAATATAAGTGAAGGCTACAACATATAAAAAATGTCTGTCAAATATCTGAAAACCCAAATCATCCCTCCTCACTAGAGTGTGTGTTTTCATTCCCTTTAATGATTAAAGGGAATTTGATCTTGTAACACCTCCTCTAATTTGACTCAACACGGGAAACCTCACCCGGCCCGGACACGGAAAGGATTGACAGATTGATAGCTTTACAAGATGATGAGGACAGATTAAAGTTTAATCTGTCCTCATCATCTTGTAACACCTCTTTTTAATGATCAGAATCATTAAAGCATCACAGAAATGTTCTGTTCTGGCCACTGTGCCTCTGATCTTTGGACTCCTGATTACTGCTTGCTCGTAATATTGGTAATATTGTCTTATTCCACCGCTGTGCTCAATGCGCATAAAAAGCACTGGCGGCTGTAAGCATGTAACTATATGCAGATTTAAACGTGGTCACGCGTGAATGAGTGACATGTTCATACTTTTTTACATAGTTTTGTGTTTTGCTACCAAACTGAAACACTGGCAACCAGAAAGCTGCAACGCTGTCACTGATGTAACATCCCATTCTGGTTGACCTTGAATGTTGCGTGGAGGCATTAAGGGCACTCAGGAACTTACAATGTCTGCAGTTTGCTTTTTGACTGAAGATGCTGTCCCATGTAAATGCCATCACCTTTTATAGAGTTTAAGATTGCACTTTATTGATCAACACTGAAAATCCTCCCTCATCTTTCATCTATGGCAGTCATCGACCTTTAACACTGAATTAGCATTTCGCTCAAGTTGCTATAAAAGCTCTTATTTCCAAAGTCACTGCATCCAGCTCATGACCACTGTGCCCAAATCTGCTATAAGCCTTTAATGTGGTGAAACCTCCAAATGTCCTTCAGAGATTACACATGGAGCTGCTGGAATCTGGCCATAAATTATGACTTAGGTTGCATAATAACTTTGATGGCTCTCACCACTTATTCGCTTTTTCTTACAGTGCTGTGCAAAAGTCTTGATCCACCTCATTTCTTTATATATTGTAAGGAAAATGGGAAATAGGTACAGATACCAGAGTTCAAAGAGAGAATCCACACAGCCACACATGTATGGGATTAGGTTACGTAGGTATTCTAAATTGGCAATGAGTGTGAATGATTGCCCTGCGATAGAGCCACAGTGTGCCCCACCTCTCACCATATGGCAGCTGGGATATGCCAGCACCTGACAAATGGAAGCTAAAAAGAGAGTTTCTACAATTCTAATTAGCTTTAAATTCGATATTTGGTATAACCACAGCACAGCCTGAACTCTCTTAGGTAGGTTTTCTTGTAATTTTTTTAAGTAGCCTTCAAAAAAAGTCCTCCTGGCTTCTTGACAGCCATTCAAATCTCTCCTTTGGATGTTTCTGCCTTTAGTTCTGTTTTCTGTTAAGCTGATCCCACACTGCTTCAGTAATGTTGAGGTCCAGGCTAATTTCTTTGCCTCAAACTCCAAGTTTTCAGGGGACTTTTTATGAATCTGTAACAAACCACTAACCTGCGATTTTAATGAAAGTCTCCTGGCTGCAGATTTTAACTGGCACTGCTGCCTCAGACTGTGTTACATCTACAGGGGTTCATATAATCTTTCACAACTAATTAACAGATCAAGTCATCCAAATCTCGAATACTCAGAAAAATTGCTGCTTTAAACTTATACGCTGCATGAACATTTCTTTATTGGTCTTTCTGGAAATTGTATCAGTCGGAATGGAAAAAGAAGGCTTTTAAACATGCTGCTCCCTTTTTCTGGAATAATCCGCAGACGGACCTGAAACTGTTAGAGCTGGTTATGATGGATAAGTTTGAGTCCAATAAAAATTTGAGGCAAGAAATTATTTAAATAATGTGTTAATGCAAATGATTTGGATGTTTGTGTTCACCTGCACTGAATGTCGGTTGTATTTGTTTCTTTACTTGTGTTACTTTTGCTGTAATTTCAGCTTTCTTTGGGCTCTCAGTGACTTTTACCTACATTAAAAAAAAGGATATATGCTTTTGCACAATCTATTAAAACTGTCCATTAAAGATTCACAATCTTGGACCAGATTTTATCTCCAAGCTTCGTAAACATTTATATCTTCTTTTCACACTCCTCCAGTTCACTTAAAACATGCAGCCAAGTGTTTATAGTAGCTGGCGAGTCCTGAGAAGCTGACCTTTAAAAAAATATTGTGCTTACAATCTGACTGTAGTTCTAGGCTTTAAAAACAGAGTATTAAGAAGGCAAAAGTAGGCCTCCTTCAGTTACAACAGCTAACTCAATTCTTGATATAGCATGAGCTGTGAACAGCATGACATCCCAAGAAATACTTTTAGACGGTTTACTTACCGGTTATGGTGTAAGGGTAGTAGTTCCATGCCTTCTCTGTTACATAGAAGATTTTAGGAACCACTGCTCGAGCCCAGCTTGGTAATTTACTGCAGAGAGGCATTGAGAGAGACAAAGACAGATGTGGAGCGTGACTGTGAGCTTGTGTTAGTGAAGGAGGGAAGGAGGTTGAAAGATTGAAACTGCTTCCTTTGGCACAGCAATCATTAAAAACTTGTTTTACGCGTGAAAGGAAAATGGACTCGCAGAATAAAACAGTTGAATAAAAGAGTGCTTCTGTAAAGCTTTGATTGAGGGGAGTACAAATGGCAGCTTAGGATTTTCAGCCACTCTAATGTAAAAATGGAACCAAAAGACCAACAAAAGAACATACGGACAAAAAAAATGTTATAACAATTTATTCTGCTGATATAAATGTGGTCTATAAAGGAGCGCTCTCTTTTTTTATATATATATATACACACAGTTAAACACATTCATTCCAAGGATGGGTGAAGCAGTTGGGCTTTAAGGACCTAAAGGGACCAAAAGACACATTAATGGCAGCAATGAGGAAGGAACAAGTGGTGCCTTCCCTTCTTCTCGTGAGCTGTGCAGCAACATAATTGATAATAATTTTATTTCATGACATTTCAACAATTCAAATCCTCGACACTGACGGATAACTTATTCCGACTTGAAACATCTCACAGCTTTGTTTCACTAATGCATTAATCTGAGTTAATAAAGCTTCTTCTGGCTTTTCCCCCTTTTCACAAGGAATCAGCAGGAAGCTTAAGTTATGTCAAGGTAGTGTTATACTTATCCCACAAACAAAATAGTCATATAAACTCTCAAAATTTTCTTAAATATCGCACTATTTATCAGTTGTAGCCGCAGACATATGAGTTTTCTGAGCCTGAAAGCACTTTGTTGAAACTTTTAATCTCTGTATCATCCAGCATGAGGTCACTGTTTCAGTACTTCGACCAATATGTGTATTCGGGAGACTTATTAATGCATGTCTGTGCTTGACATTCACTTTTCTTCGATTATGTACTTTGGAAAGGCACCACCTACTTTGACTGACATACTCTCCAAAACAGGACAAAAATGGCACTCTGTGAAATACGTGACTGCTGTGAATAAAAAATTTGTGAATGCTGCCAGATATTCTCTCTCTCTTCCAACAAAGAGACTGACACCCCTCCTACACCTCCATCTGTTGAGTTCTCCTATTCCCTCCTTCTTCTTCTTGTAAAGATCTTTGCCAGCCCATGTTGCCAAACGTGCAAGCGTAATCCATGCCTGCTTTATTTTATTTATTTTTTTAAAAAAGCATCCCGGTTTATCTGAACGCATCTGAGGAATGGTAACAATTGTTCATAATCAATCAACTTTAACAATAGTAATAATAATAATAATAATAATAATAATAATAATAATAATAATAATAATAATAATAATAATAATAATAAACAAGGAAAACAGTATTCAGGTTCGATGAGATCAGGCCAAATAGTAAAGTACTGTGTGAAGCAGATTGTGAGGGCTAATGAGGCGGTTAAAGTGTGACAGATTGGCAGATTGATTCCCTGCTGGTGACTTAAAGTTAATGTTTACTTGTTGCAGCTCCAGATGGATGGCCAGTTAAGGTAAACAGAACAGTAGTTAACTATAGTAAAGTTATGTTGTTGATTCTATACAAGCCTAACTTCCATCCATAGAGTTTCTTCTGCCACACTTACCACGTTTATACAAAGAACATCATTAAAATATAACAATATTACTTGTGGATTCGTTTTTTTATGTCTTCTGGTCAATTTGATAACTCAAGAACGCCTGAAGGGAATTTTATTAGCCAAACCAAAACACAAACAGACTTCCCCAACAATGGTTTTGTTTACTTATTTATTTACATGTTTACACTGTTGGGTTCTGCTGAGATTACCCAGGTTTATGTGTTTGTTTGTTTTAAGGCAAATATTAAATAAATTGAATTAAGAATGCCATTTCACTTTATGTGAAAGCACATCAGTTGTTTTCCATGATTATGCACCACTTACTATCTAGTAAGAATTCCTTGCTCGTTTTTTCACTACAAACAGAGACAGAGATATAAAAGGCAGCTTGAGTGGTTGACAGAGGAACGCAGCTGTTATTTCCATTGAGAAGTGAGGGTTTCGAATTAAACCACAGGGATGTTCATCATCAATATGTGGAGCTTTTGAATTCTGCCAAACGCAGACACACATTTACGCACTCATACATTTCACTCCATCAAAATGTCAGCTGCCGTGGAAAGGTTAGTGTTTTCTAGATCTCCATCTAACTGCAAATGCAAACATCTATCAAAGCTGAGAGTTTAAGTGTTTAGAATACATTTCTGTCCCTCTTTTTTTGTCCTTGCCTGAATGACAGTTTTGTTGGTGCGCATGAATGAACTGCACTGAAATGAGTAAAATGAGTAGATATTGGCAAAATTTCACAAAAATTTTGCCAATATCTACTCAATAACAGTAAGTTCAAGAGCTGCTCCACCTTAAAGTGTGAATGAAGATTATAGCCTAAGGCAGGGGTTGGCAATCTCTGTCCACGAGGGCCGGTGTCCTGCAGGTTTTAGATCTCACCTTGGGTCAACACACCTGAATCACATGATTAGTTCGTTACCAGGCCTCTGGAGAACTTCAGGACATGTTGAGGAGCTAATTTAGCCATTTAAATCAGCTGTGTTGGTTCGAGGACACATCTAAAACCTGCAGGGACACCCGCCCTCGTGGACTGAGATTGCCCACCCCTGGCCTAAGGTCTTTTTTTGTACAAAGCAACTGTTGCCTTTCATTTCTGTTTAAACAAAGCTCCAAGCAAGTGTCTTCCTGAACACTGTTGCTCAAAATACTCAATTTATCTATATAAATTTCTAGTTCAATACAAAGCACAAAAAAAAAAAAGCTGAAAGAAAGACTGAAAGACTGAAAATATCTGAATGGAGATCCAGACGATCTCTGTATGCTGCCTTTGCCTTCTTCATTTCCTCTGCAGAGCAGAGGTGTGCTGACTCAACATAATTAGTTCCCTGGCATAGCGAATGCTGACACGGGTATTTGTGCTTAGACAAATGGCCTACAGCATCTCTGCCTTCTTCCATTTTCTCTCTCTTGACCTTGTTTAGGCTCTGTCATATTTTTTTCCGCAGAAAAATTTCCACCTTTTCATTTTTTAATAATGTATTTCTTGCTAACTTTCATTTTAATTCGTAATAATAATTATATATATTTAAATGAAAATTCATTATAACAAATAAGTAATTAATCATTCATTAAAATAAAAAAAAAGAACATAAAAATACTGCCAGTCTTGTCGTTAAACAGCCAAAAATACAATGAATGGACTTAATGCTTCTCGATGCTTTTTGATGCAGAGGCCATTGTGATTAGATTGTACATCTTTGCCTCAAACAAACAAGCACAATTTTAGGTCTAATCATTTTTTACTGAATTACCTGAAATTACCACATCCTGGTAATTCCGCGTCATCGGGAAGAAATGCTGTAAATATAAGCAAATAGTTCATCACCATGAAACACTGCGAGCGGTGTTTAGGCAATTTGAAGTATTTCTTGTTAAACTATATCACGATTTTAACCCCTGCATTGCTTTTTTTTTTAATTGACTGCATTTAGGAACAGGGAATTAGGTCCCAGGTGGCGAGAACAGCCTTTAAAACAACAATCCCACAAGCATTTGGCTTTCTGGTAAACTTCTACAAAGTTTAGTTCTGCCAGTCAGTGTGGGAAGTTTTTGATTCATTTTGATTCATTGCATTCACTGAGTAGTCTTTTCTGTAAATATTCAACCATAGGGATTGAATTTGTTCTTTCCATTTCTGAAACAAACAAACAAAATATGTTCTGTGGGCAAGAAGATTCTGCCAGAGAAAGACAGCAAACAGAAATGTTCAGGAACTGGTTGGAGACCAAATGAAAATTAGATTAGATTAACGGTGGCCAGCATGTAAAAGTAGCCCACACACTACTAATTAATCACATGTCGGGCATTCAACTAGCAGGAAAATATTCCACTGACCTGTTGAGGTAGACTCGTTTCTCTGTGTACTGTCCTTGGCCATGTGCCGGGTCTTCATACGGTTCGTTCTGGACAACCTCCACCCCTTCCCCTCGATCGCTCTGCTCATGGCTGTGTTTACTGATCATGTACAGCTGCCCAATCCGGTACTAAAAGACAAAACGCACAGACAGGGTGAGTTCACACTCCGAAGCAACCAAAACTGTGACAGAATCAGAAAGAAACACTGATAACAAAAGATTTCACCGAAAAAGTTCATCCATAGTTAAATTACAAATGAAAAGGTGCGCCAGTCGCATTTTATTTTTTATTTCTAAAAGAAAATATTCAGTTGATAATGTCATAACACCATTACCAGAATCTAATAACACTAACAAAAAGTACAAGAAAAAAAATCCACAGTTTGTGATTCACTAATGACACCTAAAAAAGAGCCTCGAACTGTGCTTCACTAACTGCACCCTTGACTCAGTGTAATTTGCTGTTAGAAGTTATCACTGCAGCCACAGACAAGCATATGCCAAAAGCAGTTATGGTCACCTTCCTTTTAGTCAGCGATTACATATGTAGAGCTTAAGAGAAATAGAATCAAAGGAAACTCAGCAGGGCATCAAAGCACCCATGCTAACAGCACACTTATGCACTTCTACACCTTTTGATGCACAAGCTACCTCAGTAATACGTGCGTGGTATTTTTTTTTTTGTGGATTTTAGCACTGTAGATCACCTCAGAGAAATGTTACAAGATGAAGCAGATAAATACACTCTCTTAATCCTTTAGCCTTAACATTTGAATTTTTAATTTTATAACTAATTAATAGCACATGCTATAGTATTATGTGGTCTGTGATTTCAGTCCGTTGCCAGGTGGCTGATAGGCAACATGAGGACATCCTAATATCTGATACAGATAAGAACCTTCAGGGCCTAAGATGTAGCTACGTACCAATTTGGGTTGCTCAACTCCTGCTCATGTGGGACTTTCTGGGCAACAACCAGACAGGGACTGTGTTCTAGTAAGATGACTTCAAGAATTTCTACAAAGCTAAAATTATAAAAGAGTAATTAAACTGTGACTGAAGAGACACTTTAGTCAATCACGAAGTGAAAATTATATGTTTATGCAACAATGAATTCCACCTGCTTATCTTGCAGTCAACAATCTTTGTGTATTTACTGCTTTTAATGTTACTCCTGATTTCACTGAAAGCAAACATAGAAAACAAAGTGAAGTCTCAGATGCTTCTTCTGCAATAATGGATCTCTGTACAAAGGTAAAAATTGCTGTTGTACGGCAAAGCAACTTCGGTTCTATAGAACATGTCTCTGCAGCACACGGGAACGTTTTCGATTAATCAAATAAGTGTAGCTATGCATAAATCCAAAGCATTGTTCTGTGTAAAAAGACAAAAAAGACAAAGACAAAAAAGAAAGACTGATTTTTAAAGAGGAGGTCAAGAGTTGAGTGTGAGAGAAAGACCGAAGAGCATCAAAGGATGGCAAATCAAAGAGATACAGAGGATATAGACAACTGTAATTCTAGAGTGATTATAATTAAATGAATAAGGAAACATAAAGGTGAGGCATAAACAGTCTGCTCACTTGCGTGTGCTCACTCTGAGCTCTTCACTAAGAGATACTAGCTTGACAAACGATTAAAAAGCAGGAAAGTTTGCCCTGGTAAATCAAATTAACCATATTTCTGTGGATTCAGCTGACCTTTTCCAGCCTCAGCTGTTAGCTAAGCTGTGATGTCCTGTCGAGCGAAAATGAGAGGTGCTTAGATAGTCGCCCAAACAAACTCCCAGCGGGCCTCTAAATTTGCTTTCTTTCTGTTTTTTTTTTTTAAATAAACAGGCATAAAATAAAACGACATGAAACAGTTATATTAAACCCCTAAAGTTATTAGTGCATACCTTTCTGAAGAATGCAAAACCAAGCAGTCACAAGAGATTTCATCATGGAGGCTTTGCGTGTGTGGTTTTTAGAAAGTTAACTTCATCACTCGCGTGATGAATATTTAACACGGAAGATTTTCTAGTTTGTTATTTCCAGGCCGCCATATTTAGTCAAATACAGTACATATGTACTTACACACAATACCTCAAAGTAGCTGCATGGGGGTCAAATAATATACATACAACATATTATGTTAGTGTGAGTGTATATTTATGACTTAATTATCCCAATTAACTAATAGTCTGGTGAAAACATAAAATACAACACCGTGTTATTATGGCTTTACAAACATGTTAATTCCCTGAAACTATTAAGTCTAAGTGTCCTGCTGAGGAGAGGTGATGGTCATTGTTATGCTTAACAGAGCTTTCAGTGGCCAACAGAGCCTCAGGGACAAGAGTGTAATCATATGAAAAATAGACACTCCCACCAGAGCAGGACACATACACAGAGTAGGACACAGATGATGAATTAGTATAGCTTTTGATTAGTTCTGATTAAGTGTGGGCCACGAGGAAAGAAAAAAATCCTCCCTTTTGAATTTTAAACACTTGAAACCCTCATGTAATGCTATCGATTTAATGAAAAGAAGACTCTGTCTAAGATCATGATACATGATGTCGTCAACAGGGGCAGAAAGCCACATAAATATACGCAAAACATGTAGGCACATATGTAAGGCACACAATAAGCCTATTTTACATACATTTTCTGTTATGACACCAAAGCAACAATTAAATAGAGTGCTTTTGTTAAATGAAACCTGACATAATGTGTTTCCCGTGCTTACATTCCTTAGCTATATCACTTTTTTCCCCCATGCATTCATGCAATCTATGCATTAAAGGTCACAGGCACAGCTGCATCACCTTGGCTCTGCATCCTCTGCGGTGGACTAGTTTCACTGTGAAAGTAACACAATGACTCACATCCTTTGTGGCTGTTTGGTCCACACACTGCTCTGGGCAATGATATGTATTTGTTGTTTCACACAGATAGAAACATGTGCATGCATGCACGTACATTACATCCGTGAACACACGCACACCATGCACACATACCAACTAACCATAAAGACAGTTGTCTAAGCACAACACTAGCAGAGTGGAGATCTGGAAAAAGAAGCAGGCTACAGTCAAAAATTAAGACGTACGGGCATTCTTCCTCCTTCCACTGGTCAAATAAACGCCAAAATGAAGTGAATTTTATTTTAGCAAAAAAACAAAAAACAAAAAACCCCAAACCTCTGTATTCAACATAACACACACTGGCTCAGACGGATGGTTTTGGTTAAACAGTCTAACCTAGACTACAGTTTAAGATTCTTCATAAAAACTTGAAACGAGATGAAGCTAAGTTTAAAAAAGTATTCCAACCACTACTACTGCAGCACTGATAAACAGTAAGAAAAAAATGCCTTGTACTGCGTTGCTCTCACATTAAAGCCAAAACAGTAATAATTGTGTATAAATCATAGTTTCACAAAAAAAAAAAACTTCCTCTCCAACATCTCAATTTACAATAATACCACATTTCACATTTCAATTCAATTCACTTTCAATTTTCAAAGTACTGGTACCGCACAGTTTTTGGATTTCAGTGAGCCATGAGGAGAGACACGCCAAGCAATGAACCAAACACCATGTGACATTTAATTCATTTCATAACATACTATGGTCAATGCCTCAGATACAGCTCACGTAATTAGTGTTAAATGGACTGGCATTCAGACAGCACATTTCTAGTCTTGCTGACCACTCAGAACTCTTTTACACTACAAGTCATTTTCATACACATTAACACAGGATTGCATTTTATGACATTTTAAAGTCATAAAACACTGGTTCAACACTTGCTGAAGAGCAGCAGATATGTTGAGGTTGGTGGGATTGAACCGCCAACACTCCAACATCCTGATTAGTAGGCTATCTGCTCTTACCTCCCGAGTCACCATCGCTCATTTGGAGTTGGGTTTCTTGTTACCTACTGAAAGTTACAGCCAATATTAAATCTCTTTTTAGCTCTTGAAAATATGATTCTAACTGTTCATGCAGCTCAGCACTAACAGCTGCACGATGTCCATCAAATAGCCAAAGTTGCTTTCAACTGACAACAGTAATAATATAGTGAATGTAATGTAATGAAACAAACAAAAACTAAGCTGATAATAATCACAACACGTAACCATTTTAACAGCCACTTACATCTAAAAAGCACCCCTGCTGCTAAGCCCACTTTAGCAGCAGCGGTGCAGAACCCACTAAAAAGTTCAGTGAAGTTCAGTGAAGTTCAGTGAGTTCAGTGAAGTTCAGTGAGTTCAGTCTAGCACAGGGCTGTCATGTTGCAAGATTATGAAATTCATCAGGCATAGGACATTTTCTGCACTCACAGCATACCTTCAGGACATTTTGACATCAGGCTCAGTCCTGAAATAACCCGTGTACAGTGTAGTGCTCTGTACTGCACAACCTCTACTGAAGTCCTGAAATGCATAGCCAACCTTCAAGTGTTATGCAAGGGCAGGCCTATTCAATCTTATGTAAACAGCACTTAGGCATTTATTTCCTTGGTTATAACACTTAAACGAGTCAATGGTTTCATTTACTCTGCTTGTAATATGTTGACTTTCAGATAGCTCAGTCACAGACAATAAATCTGTCATGGACCATGTGTATACACCGTGATAGACTAGCTACCTGTCCAGGCTGTACCCTGGCTCTCACTCTATGACATCTGGGATAGACTCCAGCGCCGCCGCAACCCTGAATTGGTTAAGCAATGACAAAACAGCTGACTAGATGGAATGTCCATGAGATCAGCCGTGACAATGGACACTATATGAATTTTTGGGCTATAGAATACTTTTTACAAAAATAAAAAGGCTTGTGTTAACTTATTATTACAGCATATACCCAAAGCTGAATCATCTAAAGTTATTAATTACATCAAGTTCTTACATCACTGTCAAGAAGCCATTACAGTAACATCCAGGGCAAAATGCATGTTATTTTTGCATTGTGTCAGTTTTGTCTCTCCTAATCTGAGTCATGGCCTGCTTTATTAATAAAAGCTCACCTCTTCAATGAAGTCTCAAAAGCTTCTAAAAACAGCCCTGGGCTGTGGGAGAGATCCAGCCTGATAAGCTAAGAGCTACTGTAAATAATGCATATGCACTCCATGGCTTTCCTGTGCGCCACACAAAAACCCAGTGAGGTGAGTAGTGTCAACTGAAAGACACTGCAGTAGCAGAGGACAAACTAAGGGGAGTGTCACAAAGATAATCGGAGTTTTGTGAGTAATGACAAACTAAAGTAAATGCAAGTGAGGTACTGTCACCTTGAAATAAAAGCTTTGAACACAAGTGTGACATCATCTTAATTCACTATTCGTTTAGACAAGACATGTCCTCGTCCATTCATTTTGACATTGATGAGTTGTAGTGGCCTTCTAAAAATATCAAGGACTAGCACACGTCATCTTGTCCTCTTTTGTGGGTCAGTGTGATGATTTTAAAATATTAAAAAAAAACACCCCACCATTAATATCCTCAATCACGAAGAAGCCAAAAAGAGGCTACCCAGTACACCGAAAGGTTTGAACAGCAATAACAACAAAAAAAGAATAAAAAAGTCTTGTACTGATTAGTTCAGTAACCTGCTATTTTCTCCCTTTGGAGTAATCACTTCTGTGAAAGCTGTTCTGTTGAGTTACACTCGCTCTTTCCCTTTTCTGGAACTCTTCACAGCGTGATCAATCATTTAGCTTTATGACACAGCTGGCCAGTGCTTGCCCTGCCTTTATTTGATTTGTCCGATAACAAGGCACTCTGGTTTGTTGTTGCTCATTAATCAATAATAATAAACTAGAGTGTGTTGTCATCATCGCCCCCAATTACGAGGTCCTGGGCTAGTTCACTGAAACCCAAACTCACAAACTAAGATGACTACATTCTTACGGATGTGAGATGAACCAACTACGGCATCTTGCTTGAGTGCCTGTATGTGCAAACTGCATAATCATCCCTAAATTTCCATGTAAGGCAAAGTGTTGATGACATTGATGTTTAGGGTTGCAGAATTAATCGAATTTAATGTTGATTATTTGGCATTCTACAATTAAATAAACATGATCGACCAATATTGGAAATCTGCCAATAAAAAATCATCCATGTGCCATTTCCAAATGTCCCCTTGAAGTTTCCTGAATGTCGTATGAACACTACATCACAAAAACGGATAGTCAACAAATGATACCACTTAATTATGAATCATTATTAATTAATGTCTTTTGTCCCTTCTCCCTCCACTCAACCCAACCAGTTGTAGCATATTTTGTCCTGTTAAAAGGGAGTTTTTCCTTCCCACTGTTGCCAAAGTGCTCACTCAAAAGTGGCTGTCTGATTGTTGGGTTTCACTGTATTATTGTAGAGTTATTACCTTACAGTGTCCTCGGGATTCCCATATGCTTGTTTGCCATTCACCTAGGGACCATTTTTGATCCGAGGACACCACAAGGGTTACGGGGCTCGAGGTAACTGTTGTTGTGATTTGGCGCTATATAAACAAAACTGAATTGAACTGAAATTGAATAACATACCATCGACACGAAAACCAAATGTCTGGCATAGGAGACAGCGGAGACTTTGTCCCTTGAACTTGATCGACGTTATTGGAAAGTTAGTTGTGTTTGCACCACAAAGCAACATAACTAACTTGCTCAACTACCTGTAAACAGACCACAAAATGGCACTATAATGAAGGCCAAAACAAACAGTACAAAGGCTGCTAACATGAATCAATCCAACATCAGCTCAAGTGTCCATAAAAGCAAGCCTGTAGAGCACGTCAGCGTATCCATCAAGACGCACTGAAGTCACCGATGCAACTGCATTCCATATAGTGACCAATGAAGGAAAAATAGTCAACACAATGGGCAAAAGTTATGTTATATCTTAATGGATATATTATAACTTTTGAAAAGTAGCAATATCTGCACTGAACATAGTAGGAGACATATAGAAGTATATACAGCCATTGAATACTTTGCTATGAGTTTTATTTACATCCATAAGCTGCAAAGAATGGAGTGACAGACATTATTTTGGTGGTTCTTTCATCTAATGTAAAAGAATAATAACACAAATATCTAGAGGGGAATCATTGCTGTGAAATAATAAAATCACTGTCATTGATATGAAGTTCTTAATTATAAAATATGAGGAGTCATTTAGCCCTAAAACATCTAGTGCTAATTTGCATTCAGCATGTCTGAGCTCACCCTCAGAAAAATACTATTATCACTTGATTATCACATAATTTCAAATATGCATTCTTCTTTTTTCCCTCCCTTTCCCCCCATCTTACTTATGCTTCACTTTTCTTCTGCCAACTTATTGCCTTAAAGAAATAACAAAAGCTTTGTCCAAAGTTGCAATATCTAAAGACGCCATAAACAGAAATCCCTCATTAACCAAAAAAGGAGTACTACTGCTACCAGTCCTAACGGCTTAGTGTCTAGACTCAGACATGCTTCTGCAGTGGCAATACTGATAAAACGGTTGATCCTTGTATCGCCTGTTGCCGAGAGCGATTGGGAGTGGACATCGGATAATGAGGGAGAAAGATAAAAGAGAAGAAGGGGAAAAAAGGGGAGGGATTATTGAAGTAAGGGACAGGGAAGGGGTAGGGAGACAGCAGAAAAGGAGAGAGGGGGTATGATTAGCAGTGTATGTCACTCTGTTTCCAGGCCTCTGCATACAGAGTAGAGGGAACTGAAATGAATGAGAGCAATAAATAAAGGCCGACCAGAATGGATTGGGGAAAATATAGAATTATTAACTGTCTGAGAGATTATCCCCCTCCTGTGTGACAACATCTCTCATCAAAGACGTGGAGGTCTTGAGTACTTTGGCTCCGTTTGCACCCTCAGAACGACACAGTGATGAAAGATCTTGAACTTAGCTTTTAATTAAAGATAAGACTTAGGCTGTAGCACTTAAACAAAAGACCCACTGAATCAATTTAGCATGAAAGTTTAGTCTAATGTTGCTGTTAAGAATTAGTTTTAATTGTGCTAAAAAAAAATGTTCAGCAAAAGGTCAACAGTTGGATTTCGAGTATCTTCAAAGCTCTTGCAGATATAGCAGAAATAAATAAATAGCTTGATATTATGATTTTGATGTCCAGTCAATATCATCATTGGCACAAAATAATGTTACAGTATAAACCCTGATTCATTCATACCACACATATCAAATTATCAGATTAATAAAGCTGACAATTCATTCACAATTAACTTCATATACTCAATAAATGTAATTAAAGTATCTATATCCCTTACTATGTAATAAATACTCAGTCCACCCTTGCAATCCTGATTTTGTATGATGAAGCTTACAAAATGCTATTATCAAGCAGTTTACTTACCCAGACAGGATTTCATTTATTCCATGATTTGTTTAACTGTGATAAAACTCGGCACACGTTACAGTATCAAGCTCAGTATCAAGCTTGCTCTATTGAGTTGGCTTAAAGAGCCTGACAAATGAAACAAGTTTAAATCTACAGCGCACTTTACCATCGTTGCGTAATTAAGATAAATCCCATTATTCAATTGAACCACATAATACGCTAGTTTGAATTATACTTTGCTTTCCAAGCGCAGATTACTGGTTAATCTGATGGAGTGCAAATTATGTTTTGCAGAGAAAATGAAATTTGCCTTCACTTATGAGACACACGGTGATTTATCATTAGCTGAGTAAGATGTAGCCTTTCCAAACACCAGACTCCCATCAGATTGAGACAACAATAACTCGAGAAACTTCTCATTGATAACACAAGGTCGCACTCGTTAAAATGAGACGACTTTTTGTTACATTTAGAAATCTATAAATCTTTTAGATGTTTTTTTTTTTCCCCAGAGCAAGTAAAATAAATGACCTTCCACAGAGAGCTTCTGACATTAGCCAAATACTCCTCTAAATGAGTATGGAATCAGTGAGCACATAATTAACCTGCAGTTTAACAAGGCTGCTCCTCGGCAGCCTGTCAGCAAACCTCTCAATTTGAATGTCAATGTGAGCTAACAGTCTACACTAAAAGCTCTGATAATCACTGTGCTCCACTTGCACAGGGCCACGATAATGCCCTCTGGGAGTACTGTGGCAGCCAAAACTGAGAGACCATTTTGTGCTTGGCAGGTACTACAACACTGACAACTTATACGAGCAACTTTGAAAGTAGGGTTGTGAGCTAATTCGCTCAGTGTGTTTCTCTTAGCTGCAGGGTGAAAGAGCCTGTGAGGGGAAGTGTAAGTGTAAATAGTGACTGCATATTAAAGACCTGTGATTATGTAGGCTTCAATGTGGGTTACTCACTTTGTGAATACTATTGGGATCTCGACAAAAACGAAGAGTTTAGTGTAAGTCCCGTAATTAGTGATGCACTGGCTGCAGTTTTCTTGGCCGTTTTCCAATTCTTTCGTAAGCATGAGCTGCAGACATTTATTTTTCCCGATTCTAATTTTCAAAAGTATGTGCAAACAAAAATCAACTATTATTCAATTGCTCATAATCCCAACATTTTGTTTAAAATATGCTGGAATCCACAGAAGTCATTCACATTTGTCCGGTATTTCATTGCTCCACTTTTACACAGTAAACAAAAAAATTTTTTTTTCTTCCTTCTGTTTTTCAGCTTTGCAATTCAGCACATTTAGATAATTCTGCTCTGGGCTTCAAAATAGTTTAATTTAGTTTTCCAGTTTTCTTAACCCATAAGAGAAAATGTCATTGTACAGAAAAATCACTAAGACGACACATCTGGTACACACACACAGAAATACATACATCCACAATCCTATACTGCTGCCACACCCACGGGGCCATCACTTTGCCGTTTCATTACCTATCATGACAAATATACACAAACAAACTCACATTGAGCGACAGACACATCCAGCCCTTCTTGCCCTGTTCTGTGCGCATTTAATCAACTGGGTGGCAGTGTGCACTGGTCTGAGCTGCACTCTCCAGATAAGATTATCCTTCAGCTGTAGGCCTGACAGTCAATAGGTTAGACAAGGGGCATAATTAGTGTTTGTGTGTGTGTATATGTGTATTAGGCCAAGGGAGAGAGGGTAAATGAACAACACAGATAAAGATGGTAAAGATAGAAATTGAGTGAATAAGAGAGAAAAGCACAAAGACAAGTTATCAGTGTTGCCCAGCAGAGCACTATAAACATGAGAAATCAATGTGAAGGATGCAAACACATCTGCAGTGCCATCTATGCTTCTGCTTCTCCTTCTCTGCTCCCTGTTAAGTGGGCGCACGGAGAATGTGTACTGTGTGTCTTTGTTGGTAAGAAGTCTTTTTTTTTTTCTGCACTTGCACTTGTTTACAAAAAGGGTTTAACAAAGGGGTTAACTCGCAAAATTGGTCAAAATTATGAAATGAATTTTCGAATCCGTTTTGAGTTCAAAGTTTCCTGTTATTTGGAGGCAGTTGGTAAATGTTCTCGATGTGTGCCAAAGTTAGAACAGCGGTGTTCTTATTTTGTTTTCAGTCTATACGCTGTTTGCCTGACAACCTCAGTCACCAGTCAAAACAGAATGAGTCACAATCAATTTAATCCCATAAACAAGGCGCAACATCCATCTATGTGAAAATGTTGACATTTTTCACATTGGCTGAAGTGCACAGACGGAATATTAAACTATAGAAAACAGGAAGAATGGAACAAATGCCAATTCCATTAAACCCTCCTGAATTATCATTAGCATTTAAAAAGTAATTATTTAAAAATGTTTCAGTTGTTGTGCATTGCTTTCGAAGGCTACTGCCTTGACCTTTAAGTAAAACAAACTGAGCTGAGGTGTCCACCTGTGACTTAACCTGATACCTGTCAGCTCCAAGTTCCCGCTAATGTGGGATAAAGTGCTGTCCAGCTGAGGCAAAGGAACAGGATGCACGTCTTGCTGCAGACAGTACGATTAATCACCCAACCTATTATTATTCATCATATCATCACCTAAGCAGACAGGCCTTAGCACCCACATGATGCACTGTAACATTTATACACACAAATCCAATGCCAGAGACAGTTAGATGGCTGCTTTGCTGTGGCTAAGATGATGGCTCTGACACAATAAAGAAAATGAAGAGTCATGGAAAGTGCAGGACCAGGAAATGTTGTCGACTAGTATTTTTAGATAATTATTTTTTCCAGTAACCGAGGCTGAAGCATTAAAGAGATGCCAGATATTTTGGCTGATATTTCCACATTAAATGTCCCTAATTCAAATACTGGATTTCCTAGATAATATTACAGCTATCTGGACAGAAAAAAGTTCAATATATTAAGGAAAGTTGAGTCGAATCTGCAGAATAGTGCACTGCAGTCTCTAACGTCACTGCTTTGAACACTGCTGTTCATTTGACTGTGTGTTTGTATCTGTGTGTGTATGTGTGGTAGGAACGTCATATTTTGGTTGATTAGGGCAAAATATTTTCACTGTGTTTACTATATTTAAGTGTACTCGACTCACTGTTCGGTTGGGTTAAGGCAAAACTTAGGAACTACTTTTTCAGGTTTTAGTTAAAAATTCACCCTTACAAAGCATTACCACGTGCATAAGAGATTTATTTTCTTGGTGATTTGATTTGGGTTTTTTTTAAACCAGGACAGTGCATGTTGCTAAATATCAATATAAAAATACGATAGAAATATGTAGCAACACTGCAAATTTATATCTGTGACCTGCCTGTGGGTAACATAACAAAAATGTACTTGATAGCTTTAGTTACTAAAAAACACTTGGCAACTAGAGCAGGTGCTGCAATAGCTACTTCCTGACCCAATGATTAGAAAGGGAATCAGTCTCGTGTACATGTAATGTGTCACTACAGTCTGTCAGTTTAATAAGGGATGATAAAACAGCAGAACCTAGTAAATTAAGCGAGAGTTTATATTACTTAAAATTATTAGCAGAAATTCTAAATTAAATGCGTTATCAGTCATTCTGTCTACGGGTGATTTATACCAGAAAAAGGTTGGCCGTTGTCTGTGCCTGTTCTAAGACCAGAAGACATCAGTAAAACATCAAAATAAACTTCTTCTGTGCTGTTTTCAGTCCCACAGAGATGTCTGTCATTCTTAACTGCAAAAATGTAATTACTGACTATTCTGAACTGGCCTAAATAAAATACATTTAATATTAGCTTGCAATTTGCATGTCATAATACGGTACTCTATCCCTTTACTGCACGTTAATCACACTCCTGTAAATACTGGGGTAGAGAATTGAAGATTATCACTGGAGCAACACAATGTCAATATTGTATTGTGGTTGCTGATTGGCCAACTCTTTGGAGCATAATGCTTTGTGTCTTAGCCAATAACAGATTAGAATGACAAAAGTAAGTAGATTCAATTGATGTTAAAGGTTACACTGGGTGCCGGTTTAGCTCAGTGGGTAAGGAGACCACCACATGCTGCATGGCAGGAAAGCAGGAAGGGAGATGGGACGACACGCAGCAAAGGGCTGCAGATTGAAGTCCGACCGACTCTCTCTTTCCCCGCTATCCTGTCTATCTTCACTTACTGTCCAATAAAGGCAATAAGCCAAAAAATAATAAGAAAAAAAGGAGGACCTTACCCCTTTGCACGGCTTTCAACTCTGTCGAGATATTTAATCAGAGTCTCAATAGCAGATTCTTTAAAAAAGGCAGGAAAAAGCCTCATCTCATGTGGAGAGAGAGAGAGGGGAACTGAGGAGAAGCATAAATCACGATGGAGGAAGAGGATGCAGATAAGGAAAACTGTTCTTGATTCAATGGATCCTCCCTCCTTGTCCTTTCTGGCCAACATAGGGACTGTAAATCCCCCCCGAAACTTGAGAGGATGTAAACAAACCCTTAGCTCTGTTTCAAACCTGTGCTTTTGCTGGGAGACACTGTCACCTCACAACAAGTTTATGTTAGGTTAATTGGTGAGTCCAAATTGGTTGTAGGTGTAAATGTGTCTGCCTCTCTGTGTTAGCCATGTGACAGACTTGCAAACTGTGCAAAGCTCTCTAGACCCTTCCCCATTGGACAAGTGGTAAGATGGACGGATGGATGATTATCAACCAAATCAAATTCTCAATTGTATATCTCCAGAAACTTGCAAAAGAGCTTTGTAGAATCTACACGATTCATCAGAGTTACTAGGATTGATGTTGTTTTAACCATAAATATCTCAAGTTCAGTAGCAATCCATCCCACAGTTTTAAATAAAGCAGTGTATTTACAGCTCCTGATACACATATACCACTCGTAAGTAAGATTAACAACAGCGCCAGAGGACTTTATACCATGAGAATAGCAAAAAAAAATGTGGATTGGCTTCAATACTGAACTTGGCTTTAACCAGTACAGCACTTCTTGCGAGATACAAATTTTTAGGGTTAAATATATTAGGAGAATGTATACAAATGCTTCCCTACCCTAAAGACATTTGTTCCCTATAAACAATTTAAGAGATTATATTATGTTGTAGAAATTACATTAGAAAGCATCTAACGTCTTGAAAAGTATTTTATCATTAATATTCCAACTACAAATGCATTTCTTGGACAAGAACAAAAAGCTTTGATTCTAACAACGTCATGGACAGTTGCCATGAGAGGGCATTGAATCCAATTTTAGGGGGCATGAAGCCTGTGTGGGAGTAGATGAGGTGCTGACCAGGACACCCTTGGTGTCATCTGAGCTTGTCAGAAACAATAAGCTAAAAATAAAACTATCTATATAGTTCCATTCTCTATAACTTACTATAATCATATCATCTGTCTTCTGTCACTTCATTCACTCCACTAATATGTCTTTTCACCACTGCCCTATAATCTAATTCGATTCACTTCCATGTCAGTGAAACTCTGAATCTGTTTTTCAATTTCACAAATCGGTGCTTTGCTCTTCACACTGTCACTGTGCAGATGGTCAGATTTCTTGGAGTTGTGAGAACTTCCTGAACATGGAGAATAATAGTTCATCTTGACATGTTTCTTTTTACTCTCCAGACTAAAACAGCTAAACGTAATGTATGAGCTGCAAAAACACATAAATGTATGCATATGTGAAAGTACTTCCTCTTCACTGCTCAGAGACACTGCACACAGTAGCCACAGAGGTACTACTGCAGACTGACAACAGCAGCTAGACAAAGCTACAAAGTGACAGCTCACTGCAGAACAAAGGTTTAGAGGTTTACCTGCTTGTAATGTCTTTTTTCCACTTATAACAATACTTCTTACATACAATTATCTTTATGTAATTAACCTTGTAAAATGCCAGTTTTACCTGAGATTTACTTCTGAGCACCTAAGTTTTTTTTCTCAAGTCTTTACAACTTACCGCTGTTGTTTCAACCCTCTATGCTCTAAGTCTCACTGAGTGCACCTTAGAATTAGTAATGACAAGTGAAAAATAATAAGTGAGTTGTGACTGTAATGTTGTTACTGTATCAATCCAAAGCAGATTTTGAAGCGGTACAACGAACATAAATAGAGTTAGACAGAGTGTGAGCGCAAGCACCCAAGAGAGAAAGAAGCTGAGAGTGAAAGTGTCATTGCATACTAATATAGCCTTGTTCTGCCTGGTTCTGCTGGAGGGTCTTTCTGTTAAAAGAGAGTTTTTCCTTCTGGCTGTTGCCAAAGTGCATACTCGTCTGATTGTTGGGGTTTGTCTGTATTATTGTAGGGTCTTTACCTTAAAATATTAAGTGCCTTAAGGCGACTGTTGATGTGATTTGGCGTTATATAGATAAAACTGAAACTGAAATTGAAATGTAAAGAAAGTAAGCAGAGAAAATCTGCCAGCTGGGCACTTTTCAAAGGGAATCATTTCTGCCAATCAGCACCTGTAAATCCAGAAACATCATACTAATGACAATCCTTCATTGCTAACAGTGGTGTTAATCATAACATCTATCTCCAAGAAAGATAACGTGTATATTTTATTATTTCCCCAAGTGCAATAGAACTTCTTTAAAGAAAGTCTTTTTCCTTTGGAGTGCAAAATGTGTGTATGTAAATTAAAGTCACTGTGAAGTAATATTTTTACTGCCAGACAAGACGAGAAGTTCAACAGCTTACATAATAAGCATTATATTTCGAGCATTTGCAGATGTCCAAAAGGGCCCATATTATGTTTATTTTCAACTCCATACTTGTGTTCTTGGACTTGCGTCTTTGCATGAGTCACAGTTCAATTGAGTGATATTTTTTTATATCCTATGCTGGGCCTCGAATAACTGTTCTAACAGAAATCATGCAGAGTAGAAACAATGTCTAAAACTGAGCCTAGATATAGACACATATACATACACACACACACACACACACACACACACACACACACACACACACACACAGTTTCTATAATAGCCCTAAAGTGATGGCTGAAACATTTAATTTTTCAAAATAAATTGTCAACTTGAAGCAACAAAGAATCCCCTGGGGCTTCACTGTTCTCTCCTATTTCCTTGGCTATACATTGCAGAGTGGGCTGTGTGCTCATTTAAGATAATTTGCCACTTTGCTTTCTCTTTATTTAAGCGTTGTCATTGCAGTTACATTACACTACATGTTGAGGGAACTAATATAAAAGCAATTCAACTGTATTTTCAAAGAACAAGTCCGCTGTGGAAAACAGTAAATCACAGGCCTCCGGCATATAGGCAGGGTATGAATAAAAGAATAGCAAGAAGCCTGTGTGTGATTGCGTTTGTGTCTGAATCCATTAGTGTTTATGAATGTAGTGGCTGGGTGTAGGAGTGCAGGTGAATGGTTTGTATTGCACGGGGAGGTTGTAAATATGAATGGTGGATTGAGAGAGTGAACAAACATAACTTAAATGAAAAGGTCAGGATGGCAGATAGCAGCTTTGATGGGAATCCCCACTGGGGTGTGTGTGTGTGTGTGTGTGATATCAGCAGGGCCACTCACTGTACTATTTTTAACCTTGCTTGTTGAGGTTTTACTTCATCATTGGGGACTAAAGACAATCAATTTCAGTGCCTCCTCCACTTTCCTTTTCCTTCGTCTTCCTCTATTCTTCATCTCACAATTTTTCTCCATATTTACCTCCATCTCTAAGACTTAAAAAAAGTAATCTTAACCCTGTTAAAAAACTGTAAAGTATATGTAAAAAAAAAAAAAAGTCTTAACATTAGAGCCAGTTTCTCTAGCTTAAGAAAGGAAAACAAAAAATGACTATTAAGCTGATAACATCTCAACTCGCAGCTGATTAGATTAATTAAGCTGTTAAATGTCTGATGAAGTCTGAATGAGATGCTCTGAAAATCTGACAGCGAATAAAATCTAAATAACAGTTCTTTGTCAGGATGAGCTTATTGATTTCTATAAATGAAATCAGGAAATTTATTGGCACTTTAAAGGGATAAATGTCTTTGCTAAAGGTAAGAATAGTCACAGAGCAAAAATAGCACAGCAACCTCCTTCCCACTAAATTTGGTGGTTGCCCAATGATTGCAAAGAATTTCTTTAGCATTTGGCAACCAGTTGTAAGCAGCTTGCCATCCAGAGGTTGCACATGCAAAACCCACATACTCTGGACAACCATCTTCAATTGCAAGGTGCAAGGAAACCCGTCCCCATCACATTGCAATCACCCTCATTCAGTCAGCACCAATAACTTGCTGATACATGTATTTGTGACCCAGTTGGCTGTATTCGGCTGTTGAGTGCCTCTGTCATTTTGCAGGTAAATCACCACTGTGAACTGTGCAGCATTATTTATTTCAAATCTGTGAGATTTTTAGGGTGGATTCTGAAACTAAAGTTCTGTGTAAGTAGACGGTAACAGATCTGTGATCGTCACCAATTTATTACAGTCAGTGGCTTTATAATCACAAACAGATTGCATGAAATTGCTATCTTGACCCCATCAATCACAAACTGATAGCAGACTAATTCCGTTTTACTGCCATATTATCGCCGTCTTAACACCAAAGTTGCTTTGAAGAAGTGTTTGTACACCTCACCCCTGCCTTTGAAGCAACTGCTTTAAAAGGGTAACAAGAGTGCAAGTTCATTACACATGGCTGCAATAATTTTGTTTTGTTTTTCTTAGTTTGGCTTTAGCATTAGAAGCCCAAATAACCTATATCACTGAGGGCAAGAACAATAGCAGAGATGTGGTCTTGACAAACCGCAGATATGTCTAACCTTACCATTCGGATCCATCGAAAACAACCAAGCCATCTGCTACAAATAAGATCGAGTAAAATGTATTCATGATCAGACGATAAGCTTTTTAGTTGGGATTGATTGCAACTGAAATTTCTGACACATCGTCCAACTGTAGTGGCTGCTGTATAGATGAGTGAATGAAAAGGTTTATTCTGAAAGAAAAAAAATTGTGTAAAGCTTCTGTGAACTGATTCTCATCGGTGTCACTCTCATTCATCATGAAACTGATCTTTCCAGTTGCTTTGTAACATCCTGAAACTTTACACTAGTTCACAAACTGTGTTGCACTGCATTATCCACCAGTGCAGGGAGAGTAACGCAGTGAAACTTTGCCACAAATTGTATTTCTGTTGCCGATGTTTGTTCACCAAAAATCAAATCAAAGTATGCCCATAAATAAAAATCCTGGTCGTCCGTTTCTACAGTAAGCAGACAAATTACACTGGAGAGACAGATTTACTTAAGAGACCACTGCACTGGCTGATGGAGGCTTTCAGGTCAAATTTAATGAAAAACAGACAGTCCATGTCTTTGGAAACAAACTGCTGCATTCAAATCCTTTTCAATAGTAAAGACTCACATTCACTGCCTCATTCATGCCAACAGACTGCTCAACACTGATGACTCTCAAATGTTGCTCAATATTTATTACTCATTTTACACACTGACTTTGCTGGTGAGCTTATGACAGATTTAGCAGGGTGTGATTAAAACAGGATGAAACAAAACTATTAATGGTAACATTTTATTCTTTAAGACTTAAGCATTTAAGACTTTTAGACATTTAGCACACAGCTTTTGGCATTTTACCACAGAATAGGATTTATGAAACGATAAACCCTGCTTCCATATAGTGCGGATACAGCCATGTGAAAACACTTTTACCAACTTCTCTGCTGACTTTAACGTCACCTCTTATTTGTTTAATGTGATATTGCAATAACAATAACCGCTGAAATGCCCCCCCCCCCCCCCTTTATATTGCTATATTCCACCCCCTACCATCTCCATGCCTCATACTTTCATCATGCATTAATGCATATGTCACCTCACGTGACCTGCGCATTACTGATTCAGTGTACTTGTGAGTGGCATGCTGGGCTATTGCATACTGATGGTTCAGATAGCATTACTGTCCATGGTGGTGTAATTCTACACACGTTAATGATTCCCAATGCAGCATGACGGCATAGCAAGCAAGCCAAGGTGGATTTCTCACCACCCATGCTCACTTACTCCTCGGTCATCAAAGCCATTGTTTTCAAAAAGAGAAAGGGAAAAGAAATTGCCTTTGATAAATGTACTTTCTACCAATGCTTTATTTATTTATAAACCACATTAACTGCCTGTATTTCAGATTTATTTTCAGTGCAAATGTAGAAGATTTTGGTATTTTAATTCTCACCACCTCAAAATATTAACTGTAATGGAAGAGTTCATAATGGTTCATATCCATTATGATGCCATGCCAAATTTACCACACAATAAGATCTTTTAGCTGTGAAAGGCCAGTCAGAACTTCCGTCTCCATTTTTAATTGTGCACTTTCCATCTGACCTAACCACTTTAAACCAGCAATGTGACCAGGTGAGAGAATGAGTATTAATTACACCATTCCAAATTATGTCCAAATCTATCGATGGATATAATTTTGTGCTCACATAAAACATTCTGTACATGGTTCAGTCTCCGGTCACACTGGTGTGTTAGTGCAAACCAGCATTTATAAATAGTTTCCATTCCCACAAGTAGCAAAATTATAGGAGAGTAATCTGGCAACCGGTCGTCCTGGCATCAGAAGGGAACGTCAAAACAAATCTGACTCCAGTTACTGTAACTTAAACTAAACACACTGACTTGTCTCGCCTGTACTCTGTCGTTAATATTATGTCAGTGTTAATCCCAGGAAGGAACATAGCAGAGGCTCTGTGCAGTTTGCCTTTTTTTGTATTGTGCTCATCTTTCCAAGCCTAAGAAACTGCTAGCATGCTTTAATACTAGTCTCGAGACACCTACAAAACCCTGCATGTCAGATTGGATAAGACTTTTTTTTTCTTAATGAATGCATTGTGGCTCTCTTGGATGAGGACCAGATCCTTTCAGGTGCTTTATTTGAGTAAAGTGACACCAGAGTTTAACTGGCACTGCTCCCAATAACCTTGGAAGGTTGTGAAAGTGCAAATAAACTGCTACAAATATTACTGATGTGAATTCACTCTGTATCTACTCCAATTGCTGAAATTGCTCAAACAACTCCCAGAAAAAACATTTCCTTAATCAGTCCAGTTTCATCTTTCTGCTGTTGTTAACATGAGCATCACGTGCTACCCCGAGAGCAGCCCTCTGTGCATTACAGGCTTGCTTGGCTTAGTCCCTCATGCCGCATATATATGTAAGCACGTTGCTGAACAATAAGGGGAAAATGCCACAGCGCACTTGTTAAGGCAAATCCGCTCACACATTCACACACAGCCACAGTCACAAGGACTTTGTGGCGTTACCAAGGCAACCAAAACACAAGAGCTAATTATAGTTACAGCTATAGACTCTGGGATAAAACTCAGGCACACTTACACAGACAAGCACACAAACCAGCTGTCAATACATCCCAGTCCTTACAGGTTTTAAGTCAACAGGCATAGTGCTTATGTGAAAATGAACACAGCTGCTCAACCTCATACTATAAAGAGTCACATATACATGTGTACAGACGATTTTAAGGATTGCACGTACACATGTACAATACTTTCAACATATTCTGAATATGTTTATCTTTATTTTACTTGCAGAAGTTTCTCCTAGAACACAAACACACATCTGAATATTCCTTTTGTATATTCTAATAAATGACCTGTACTGTGTAATGTGGTATTTTTGGTAATTAGGAGCCATCTGTGGCAATCCAAGCACATGTAACTGTTAAATTCTCTGATAATATGCTAATGAGCAGCCTATATTTCTTCTACATGAACAGCTTAAGGAACGAGTCACTGAAAATCAGTCACGTATCCTCGCTGAGATGTACTGAAGGCATTTCATAGATGGAAATGGATATAAATACCATCAAAATACAAAGAAATACGAAGACATGTAAGACAGGGTCCAGAAGGACTGGGGAAAAAACAAAACAGTTCCATATGTTTAAACTATGTTTAAACTATGTTTAAACTATGGACTTTCTTTGTATATACTGCAGACTCAGAATGTGGCAACAATATCAATCCCATCCCAAGTATATAACCAAATAATTTCACAGTAAGTGACTCTGCTGAATCAGAGTGTGTAATTGAGTTTTTTATTGCCCTTTCAAAAAACTATTAAGGCTGGGCTTTTCTTTATAGTTACTTTCAGCTACATTATTAAAAGATTCAATAATGTAAAAATACTTAAATGCAGATTTCTGACAGGTGCATTAAACTACATCGGGGTGGGCGACTCCAGGCCTCCAGGACCGGTGTCCTGCAGGTTTTTGATGTGTCCTTGATCCAACACAGCTGATTCAAATGGCTAAATGACCGCCTCAACATGTCTTGAAGTTCTCCAGAGGCCTGGTAATGAACTAAACTAATCATGTGATTCAGGTGTGTTGACCCAGGGTGATATCTAAAACCTGCAGGACACTGGCCCTCGAGGCCTGGAGTTGCCCACCCCTGAACTACATAAACAATCAGCATTTCACAGCAGCCACTAAAATATTCCAATCATCCAACTTCTGCTTGTAAATTTCAGGAAATATTCTTTTGGGTGCTCAACATACATAATACATATTTATTACATTTAAATATCACATTTTTAGTCTTTACTGCAATGGGCCACTGCAATCGCCTTATGGCACATGGATGTTTAACCTACATTGGCACCCTGAGAAGAAAGTAAATATTAAATCCCCAAAGTAAGTATTAAAATAAATAAAGCAGCTGTAAGATTTCTAAAATTTCTCTACTTCTTATTTTCTGCTGAAGCACACATTACCCGTGGTTGCTGCTGACAGAAATACACTAATCAATGTTGAAAAAGGAAGTGCAGGGATTGGATTAAGCACAGCAGACCTTCAGACCCAGACCAGCCAGAGCAGCTGGACGTAACACTGTAAGAAGTGCGATGAACCCACAAAGAGAAAAAGAGAGCTGGCATAAGAGTTACGCTAAATCAGTTTGGACCCAAGGCAGGAAATAAGGCTATTTCCTCTGACCAGCCTATTTCTGCTCACTGTTATCCAATCTCTGTGGTGCTTTTCCTCAATTTGCATCTTGAGGAATGTAATCAGCAGTAGCTCAAGACAAACCACATGGCCAACATTTTATCTCTGAAAACTGCACATCTAGTAAACACTTCCCCATCTTGCTGCACAACAGCAGAGCATAAGTGTGTTCTGTCAGCATGGAAACTGGAACAGTGAAATGGTTTGATCTGGGTTCTTTTGATAGATTTTAAAGCTTGAATTCTTAAAGTTGAGCATCTGGTGAACATTTCAAAAGTATACATTTTTAATTATTTTTTTTTTAAAACTTTTCATTTTATTTTCATTGCTTCTTCTTGTGCTTTTCCTCTATTTTTTCTTTGTTTTCTGAAAGAGCTGCATTATGCCACAAAATACATTTCATTACATACCCAGTATCATCATATCATATCATACCGTTCACAGTAATACCGGTGTAATGTCGGGCAATGATAGGAAAATGACATATGGCGATAGAATATGGGTAAAACGCGCATGCGCAGTGCCTTTGTTTTCATACGCACATGGTGGAAAAAGCATGGCGGCAACAGAGAATGAGAAGGGCGAAAGCGGATTGTTGAACGAAACAGATGAACCAGAATTGGTTTGTAAAAATGCTGCAACTTCAGTGGTGTGGAACTGGTTTAGCTTTCATCCGTCAGATGCACAACAAAGCACTATTTTTGGTAGAGCATGCTAGCGGGCCATCGTTATTGCCTTGTTTTTTGGAAAACACGGCACACTTCAAATCAAATCTTTGATTTTTCTGAAAATCGACAGTGCCCCTTATAATCCCGTGTGCCTTATGTATGAATTCTAGTTGTGTTTACTGACCTTGAAACAATTTTGTGTGCTACACGGCGCTCAAAAATCGGTCAAGTGTTTCAGTCCGACTTTGGTAAGCTACGAACGCGCACTGCTTGATGGATTGTCGGAGCATTACGGCTATCGTAGGCAGGAGCCTCGCAGAGTGATACGTACTGTGCTTCAACATAATATTACCGTGTTGTGTGTATAACCTCTTTTTAAGTTTGGTGGATATTAAACATGGTTATGCTGAGGATATGTCGGCCAATTTCCATTGGAAATGCCTTTTGGTTAAACTGTCAGCAAGGAATTTGCATTTGCACTGTTAAATTTTTATATAACTTTAATGCACATAAAAAACAGCTGCTCGTTTAAGTGAAAATACCTTTTTTTTGCACTAATAAAGTTGTGGAGTTGTAAAGTGTTTTGTCTAGTGTCAATTATATCGTCAGTTATATCGTTATCGCAAATTTTCAAATGTATATCGTGATAATTATTTTTGGTCATATCGCCCTGCTCTAATAGCCAGTGTGCAACTTTTTGGCCCCAAGCCAGAGTGTATGCTATTTGTCCTATGTCTCAGTTGGTGTCATATGGCTGAGGTATGCTTTTCACTAAATAGAAAATAAGGACTGCGGGAAGGAATGTGAAAGGCTAGTCCATGCAGAGATAGATACACATACAAAACAAATCGAGTTATTTGCATGGATGGATGGATGGATGGATGGATGGATGGATGGATGGATGGATGCATGGATGGATGGATGGATGGATGGATGGATGGATGGATGGATGGATGGATGGATAGATAATCACACGATCATCACATCACACTGTTGATTGGCTGGAGGTTCTCAGTTTATACTACAAGGATCTGAGTGTGCCTGTGTTTGTGTTTGTGTGCGTTTGTCTTCGTGTGTGTGTGTGTGTGCGTGCGTACCAACCCCTTGGGCTGTAAACACAGTTCAGTACCTTGGACAGCTACCATTATCTTCTGGTGGAAAAGTGGGTGCAGTCATCCATAGCCATCTTCAACAATAACCTCTTCGCTTTATATAAACTGGCATCTGTGCAGAATTCAAACTTGTTTTTTAACTTTTAAATAAATCCATTGCCTTGCCAGATACAGATGCAAAGTGTGATCTACTACTTAGGGGAGCCAGAGTTTCAGTATTCCAGCCACTGCTTAAAGCTCAAAATGGTACAGGGATGCATTTACACATATACGCACAGTGATGGCACAATATGTTGCTCAGGCAGTGTCTATTTGAGCGCACTGCTATTATGGGAATTATAAAAAATTCTAAGTGGACCGAAAACCATTAGGTAATTTGTTTAGATTTGATATGGCAGATGCCTAGTGGATTACAGCTGTGGATGGATTAATAATAATTAAAATTACTGAGCCCACTATGGTGAATCTAACCCTGTCTAAATTGGACTCACGGATGAGAGTCTCCTCATGGAAGTGCAGCCAAACAGCACTTTGATAAGTCCATATATAGAGTCTGAACATAAGAAATGAATGGTTATGTTATATTCTCTATTTCATTTATTGACGTTCATAATCGTTCATTCCTCTTAGGGCTACACTACTCAGCGTAATGTAGCCCTAAGATGAATGCTCCCACTACTTTGCTTAGCTTTGCATTCGCTATTTTATTAGCTTAGTTTTCAAGGTACTTTACTCACTGGTTAAGTTTATGTATTAAAAGGTACTTGTTTAGATTAAGGAATGAAAAACTACTTCTTTGGACTAAGAAAAGATCATAATTTAGGTTAAAAACCACCCTAAGAACATTAATCAGTGCCAATAATTTAGGTTACCCTGTGTTTAAAAGTGTAAGTGTGAGATCTGTCTCACTATTAACTCAGTGTATCACAGAGCGAACACTGAAGGAGACCTTCAGTATGTTGTGGGATGCCAGTGGGTTTGACAAAACAGCAGATATGTAGACCCATAACACACGTATTAATAAAACAGTACTGAGAGTTCATTCATTTCTCAGGAAACTTAATTAACAATCTGTTACTTGTTTCAGTTTGGTTGGTAAAAAGTTCAACTTTAGCCTCTCAAGTATGAAAACTCACAGCTCTTCTCAGTTTTATGTTTTACATTTCAACAAAAGTAATAATAATAAGCTAATTAATGAAGTAAAAGTAATAAAAGAAAACATTCACTGGGACCTTACAGATAAATATTTTAAAATGCTTCATCGCAAACAGTCCCAGCATGCACTGAACAGCACAGACTGCTGAAATTAAAACTGCAGGACATCTGTGCAATCATACTGGAGTTACTCTGTAAACCCAGAGTACACTGTAGTATAAATAAGCATCCATCCTGGTGTGTATCCATGTGAATGTAGGTGCTACACTAAAGGTTTGTAGGTCTGAATGTATGCCTACTTTTAATGTCAGCAATCTTAACCAGTGACTGCGGACATTAAAAGCAGTATTTTCTTAAATGTGTGTGAGACTGTTAGAGTCTCAGGTAGGCAGTAGGTCAAATGAAGATATGTTCAAACCTGGAGAGTTAATATGATTGATTGATTCTTTGTTTTGAACATGTTGAAAAAGTACAACAACACAGAATTAAAAAGAGACAAAGGAACAAAGCAAAACAAAAGGAAAAGGAGCAACCAAAACTACAAATTGATGATGATCGTCTATTTGGCATTATGGTTGTCATGGGTCCGGTGCTGACCTTATCAAATAAATAAAAGGCTGTACCTTCTAGAGTCGGGGTGTGCCATTATATCTTCAAAATTAGATTACAAGGACATTTGTAATAACCATATTTATAACAATTTTTTTTTTCATTAACAAGATTTCATTGGAGGTTGTAGTTTGCTGGCAGCAGCTTTTATTAGCACAAACAAAATGAACGTAATTTCCCATTCTTTTCCAATAACCCACTGTCTTTGATTACACCTAATTCTCACTTTGAATTAACCTAATTCAAAGTGAGAATCTATTGCCACACGGGAGTAGCAGCAGAAATGCTATAGTGACACAGCATACAGTGATACAGCATAGTGACACAGCTACTGCTTAACACCCTATTTTAACAATAATAATCACTGAAGTATCTCTTTAGTGAGAAGTAACTTGCTGCACAATATTGTCATATAAGAAATTTGTAATTGAAAAATATTTTCTATCTGTTGTTTTGGGCTGGGTTTTTAAACAAGATACTGAAAGCCCTGTTTTACCACCGTGTAACTGCATCAGTTACTTCCAGCCACTATATTTCCACCTTAAGCAGGAGCAGTCTCTTGCATCTTTTGTAAAGCCGTGTGCTTAGTTGGAGGTTACTGTGGAAGTAGCTCGCCTTTAAGGTACTAAATCATCATCGGAAGCTGAGACATTGCAATGCTGCTCTTGGTCTCAGACATGTCTGGGCTTATGTTATTGTAGAGCACCATAGGGAATGGATGACACTATATCACTGATAATGCAATATTACACTTTTACATCACATCAAAATTACTGTGGACAGTAAAAAATACCACGAACTGATCCAGTGCCAATATTAAAATAAAAAGAAATAATAAGAAAGTGTGAATCATTCTTAAATGTGTAAGGCAACAACTGACTCAAGCTTATTTTTAAAGTAGCAAATAGATCAACCTTAATGCATACATTAAGTGAAAAAGGTATTTTACACAACAAACATAATTATTATTGAAGGTCATTTTAGCTGAGAGTGACTCATTAGGCTACTGCATAATGATGTCATTTAGAGCTGCACTAGTTAACTTTTTCCCTGTATTGTCACTGTGAATTGTCCTCATGCACGTGCATGGTGGATGAAGAAAGCGGTGAGCATACCAGTGTCTGCTTAAAGCATCAAAGTGACACCGGTTTTGCAGAGATCTGTAATTTTGACCATTAGCTTTGATCGGAAGTTAAAGGATTTGTATTTAGGTGAATTTCTGCACAACTAATGATTCTGAGCAGCAATGTGGTGCCAGAGCAGCTTCAATTTCTTTGATTTTTGATATGTCTGTAAACTTTACCTGAGGGATAGAAAAAATATATTTTCTTTAAGGTACTGTCTTATCACACTCATGAAATTCACAGCACTGGACTTTTGGGAGATGGATGTTGTCTGATGTAGGATTCTAGCTGTCTTCTCTGTGGCATTTTACTTTCATGACGTACCGCATGTTTTTTGTTAAAGATCGGGACTGCAGGCAGGAGAATTTTTCTTGCAGAAATATGCAAGTCCTTCACTAAAAAAATGTCATCTGGATGGAATCATATGTTGCTTTAAAACCTGTATACATCTTACTGCATGGATGATATTTTCCAGATGTGCAAGGCGTCACTTCCACAGGCACTAATGCTCCTCCATACCGTCAGAGATGTAGGCTTTAGAACTGAGTGCTGATAACAAGCTACATGGTCTCGCTCCTCTTTAGCCCAGAGACTACAATGTTCATTGTTTTATAAAAAAAAATTTCAAATTTCAATTCACCAGACCACAGAGCAGATTTCCCACTTTTAGATGAGACATTCAAAGTCTTTGTAATTTTAAGTTGAAGAACATTACTCTGAATTGTTCCACTATTTGCAGGCAGTTTTGGTGAACTTCTGCTTATCTTTAATTCTAAGAAAATCTGCCTCTCTAAGATGCTCTTTTAATACCTAATCATGTCACTGACCCGCTGCTAATTACCCTAATTAGCTGCATAAATTGTCTTTTTTAGCACCACTTACTTATCCAGTGTTTTGTTTCCCCCGTACCAATTTTCTCAGACGTGTTGCTGCCATGAACTTGAAAATAAGCTAATATTTTTCTTAAAATAGTTCAAACATTCTGTGTTCAAATCATTTTCTTTTAGTGTATATTTCACACTGTGTCCTAACTTTTTCAGAATTAGGTTTACATTTTCCTATATTAGTTGTACCAGCTGTTTTGTATTTCTTCTGACTCACCAACAGGCAGACCACACATAATGCAGCAGGAAAAGAAAGCAGAGACCAAGCCAGCCAAAGTGTCTTTTCAGAAATGGTTCTTTTAACGCCCACATTTTGTCAGGATCTTGGGTCTCCTGACCCAGCGTTTTTAATTCTTTGTGATTCTTGTATTTTGTACTCGTGTGATTTATTCTATGGTTTCTAGTTTTGATCCCTTGGCCTTCATGTTTCTCTGTGCCCCCTCTGTTCTGTGTACGTCTGTGCCTTTGCATGTTTGAGCTTCTTGTTTTCTGTCACTCTGTATTGTGAATTATGTTCTCATGGTCGGTCTTTTGTTACTCCCTCGAGTCTAGTTTCTTGTGTTCCAAGCTTAGTATTTCCCTCTGTCTATTTTGGTTCTTAGAGTCCTCTGCCTTATGGTTTATGTCTGTGTTTCTTAGTTGCTGTCTCCACCGTGTCAAGTTCACGTCTCTGTGTTCTACTTCCTGTTTTACTTTGAAGGTCCGTGTCTTATGTGAATGTGTCCTGCTTTGCTGCCTTGTCTCGTCAGTTCTGATTTCTCCCAGCTGTGTCTCATTCCCCTCGTTACTTCCCAGTGTATTTAAACCCTGTGTTTCTCTGAGTTAGTGCCATGTCGTCCCTCAAGCTGTGTGTTTCCTCGTGTGCCTCTCTTCAAAGTGTGAGTTTATATTTCCCCAGTTTAGTTTAGTTTAGTTTAGTTTTGTATGCTTTTCCCCTGTCAGCAAATAAAGCTGAGTTTTTTAAGTTCATCCCTCGAGACTGAGTGCCTGCATCTTGGGTCCAACTCCTGCCTGCCACACAGTGATTCATGACACATTTCCACTGACAACCAACTAAACTCCAAACTTTTTGAGCTTCACAGGACCCACTGCCTGGGTAACCGAGCTACAAACAGAGAGCACAAAAATCTCCGCCAATGAACGACGAATAACAAGCCCTGAAAACCGAGGAAACAGTGAAAGCACAGAAATGAGCTCAGCTGGCGGTGTATCAACATGGGAACCAGAGCGTTTCCAAATCGCCCTTCTTTCTTTCCCTTGGAGCACTACAGAGCTTTCTGGGAAGCAATGAATGACCTGATTTTCCCAGAACTGCTAATTGGAGGTTTATGCAGATTGCCACGGTAATGGTAATGGGTGAAGGTCAGAGGTGAGGAAAGGTGCCACAATGTATGAGTGAAATCAAAGTGAGGATGCAGAAAAATGGGACAGTAGCTTTACAAGATATAGCTCTATATAAGAATAACAGCAAAAAACTAAAGTATGCACGCTAATCAAAGCCTGTATAGGCACAAAGCCCATTCAGTAATGCCAGTCAGCAGGGTTAAGGTATGCTGGGAATCTTGGAAAACAAGATCATTTTGAGACATGCACTCCTCCTCTCCCTTCTCTGTTTTAAAGATTTCTCGATTTAAATCAGGACATGTTTTTCTTAAATGAAACTTTAATTAAAAGAAAAACAAAATTACAATTGGCTGGAGACTGTCTTGGAACATAGCAGAATGTGATGAATAGTAGCAGCACATGATTTCAGTCAGTCAATGCACCATGACAACAGCCTCAGCGTCAGTCACTAGACGAGCTGTACACGGCTCAGGCTGAGTGACAGGACCGGCTAAGTGCTACAGAGTGTGTACGACAGGCCGACACAAAGTGAGACTTTGTTATTAAAGCAGTAATGGGGTCTCTTTTACCTCCCCACCAGCAGGTAGATCAATAGAGCTCTCCTCATTGAGTGTCCACTGTAGTGGCTCCCTGAGGGGCAGTGATCACGTGTGAGGGAGGATAAGAACGGCAGAATCTTTGTGCGTTTCTGGGATACGAGTCCACACATTTCTCTATTTTAGAGTCTAAACTGATGCAACAAGAGCAACAGATAATGGAGTAGAAAGAGCATAAAGTGCCTCTGACATTATGCTGAGTAACAGAAAAATATAATTTGCAAATCTTCTAATCTAATTTCCAAGCTGACCAGTGATTCCCCAGTGACTCACAGTGGGTAAGCCACTGATGCTGCATTTTTATCATTCGACACTGCCGTTTTCCACTCACGAGACACCCGTTAGGTTTTTATGAATGGAATTTAACTATTTAAGGTCCACAGCAATACTTGTGTGCATTTAAATAACTGCTTCAAACTTATGGGATCGTTATTACATGAAATTTTAGAAGAAGTTTGAGTATGCACACCAGATCAGAACTAAAACCAAAAACAGGACAAATAATGTACATTTTCATATCTGCTGTTTGGGAATATTCTATCAGCATTTTCCATAAAATGAACATCTATCAACTTGTATTGAGATTCTGCTGCCAACTACAGGTACTGACCGGAAAATCATTAATGCCGACAACTTTGCTGCCTTCCGAAGAGCAGAGGGCTTCTCCATGTTAACCTTCCACAAAGAGTGACATTTCATACAATCACATTACTAACAGTCCTGCTGTGATTTAGTCTGTATATGGAGCAGAAGGAAACAGTGAGAGCTGGAGAGGGAGAGAAATGCGACACGGGCATAAGCAGACTGTTGGAATCAAAGAATTACGAGTGTAATGGAGTCTATCTATGAACCAAAATGAATTAAATAAATGCATCAATTAATAATTCAAATAGGAAATATACATGTGCGTGTGTTTGTGTGCATGCGTGTCTGTCTGAGAGGGCAAAATTGAAAGTTATAGTGGCATGAAAGGCATGAGGTCATGTGATCAGAAAGGCCATCAGCTGTTAATTGCTGATTGTGTCATCAAAGACAGTAATAGTCTGGAATCACAAAAGGAGTAAAGACTTCAGTAATCTTGGGTGAGAAGAGAGGCTGGAATACTTTAACAACTAAATCCTGAACAAAAGGGTTTATTGTTAATGTTATAAACAGGAAGTGACAGGCCCAGTTCCCCATTACAGCGTCTGTAGCCAGTTACATGGGGAACAGCGCTGAGTGTTACGCTTCACTATAATCACATTACATTTTTCTGTAATGTCATAATGCAACTAAATTCAGTAATCACATTACAATTCTTAATCACAAAGTTATCCTGTTATTTGGGTTACATAAGTTCCTTAATCATCTGCAAACTGGGTACACAGAAAAAAGAATAGCTGATTTTTCCCCTGCACACTAGCACTATACAGTCAGATGATTTCAGTTTGTGTGGAGGAGGAAAAAGATGGCAGAGTGGCAGACGCTACTTTTAATTTGTCTTTTTACACAAAGCACAAGAATGTGACGATTAAGTGCAAACTGCACCCAAGCCAGAAACACGTGTGCGTTACTGCTAACGTGACAACTCTTTGCAAGCATCTGGAAAGAGTGATAACACAGAGCTAGTAGGAAAGAATCCCAAATGTCGACTCAAGCCAAGCAGACAAAGCTGCCAACATTTTTAACACGAAACAAAAGCAGCCAGACCTGTAGCAGAGTAGCCTCCATTTCTGCTTCTGGAGTTTTATCTCTACGGCCACAACACTTTTTTCTGTGGACTGCTCTTTCGTCTGGCTTTCAACTTCACTGTCAGTTTAGTGTTAAGACTTAAGAACGAAACAAAAGAGCCTGTGCATCCTCACTGGGCCACAACTGGTAATTATAAGAAATGAATCTCAAACCATGTTGCAGAGGGATGCAAAAGTAATCTGAAGAGTAGTTAAACAAATTACTATATACGGGGAGTAATTCGGTCATTTCATTTGCATTACATAACCACTCCCATAACCAACACTGGTGGCAAACACCAGGAAAGCATTCAGAGTGGGGGTGGTCATTAAAACATATGACATATGAGATGATAAGCAACCAGGAAAACATGTACATTTGGTTGAATGTACAAAAAGTCATGCAAGCACTAAAAAAACAAACTTACTCATTAAAAAAGCTTATTCACCTCCAGATTTACTTCTGGATGTAGGTGAATGTACAGTACAGTAACACCAAAGAAATGTTTGGAAGATGTTGACAGCACTAGACCACGGGAGAGTTGCTTCAGTTGCAGCATACAGGTGCTTTCAGAGAGTCAATATAGCATAAAAGCAAACGCAATGGAGTCTCATGTTTCCCCCCGAAAGTGAAATGCAACACATTTGGTTTTTGGGGGGTTTTGCACACACACACACACACACACACACACACACACACACACACACACACTTTGGCTACTGATGCTACTACATCAGCAGGAAGCCATGTACAGAAATCAATATATCTCCAGCACTACTGTATCTATTATAGCAAGACCTACTAACCAGCATCAGTGGTTATTTTTTGAACTTTTATAAGACCCCCTGCTTTGTTTGGTCAGCAAGCAGCAAGAAGCTGCCTCATGAAGATATTTGATTCTTCAGCAGCAAAAATGTCTGACAAACAGCTGCTGGTAAAGCGAGGTGACTGACTTAAAAGCTTTCTGTCCACTGGCCTCGACCTTCTGTCTGTTGATTTTTTATCTGTCAAGCTAACCATGTTTCCATAACAGTGTTGCTAACCAGGGCCATTGTTCCAAGGTCAAAAACACTAAGGAGGAAGAGCGTAAGAAACAGGCAGTTAAGAAGTCAAAAATTATTTTTAGAAAAGAAATAGAGCAGGTTGACCGTGTGCAATGTCTACACCCTCGGGCCTGCACACTTTTGTGGTAATATATAGTTTGTCAAAATATGTGATTAAACTAAAGCCTGTGTTCATCGTTCAAAGCAACAAACTGTGTTTCAGCAAAACACTGGCTTAGACTGTGATCTTTGTTTGCTCGAAATAAAAGGCAATCCTAAGAAAATCATTTTTACCACAAACCAACATTCATTTCCCTACCAGTAGGACTAAAATAGAGACCAAGATTCCAGTGTCTACAGTGTGTTTCTTGTGGTTTGAGGAAATGTGTTTACAGCAGGCTATGCAAGAATGATGTTTATATAACGTTTAGAACAAGCGGAGAGGTCTTCAATCTTAGACCACATTAATAATTCTGAGTTCATTCTTATGTGACTATGAAACTGCTACAGGGCAACAATATGTTTAAACATTGTCATGTTTAAACAGGTTTACAAAAGTTCCTTGCCATTAATTGCATCTCGTTTATCCAAGTCGCATTAATAGTTGATAACGTGCGAGTCACCAGCTCACTCTCTCAAAATTACATGACAGCTTTACATCCCTAAAGGCAGTTCCTGAATATGCCCACCCTCGTGTGCTCCCCTAAATGATTTTCCATGATGCTGAATTAGTGGCTTCATAAATTGGATTGTTATTTCACACAGATCATCAAGGCCTTGTGGCCATTGCTTCAGCTTTCGCTGAGTGACCACAGGCCAATAATCACAAGCCACACACATAAACAATTATTGCTCAATGCACGTATCTTATCTCTCCATTAAGTATTGGCATCATGAAGGAGCGACCGGTGGCGAAAATAATCTTCTGGCAGTCACAAATCCAAGCATCACTTCCTTCTTCTCAAAACCCAGAGCCCACAAACATAAACTAACCCCAAACATGAGGAAATCATGGGCAAATGCAAAAAACAAATCATGTCACAAGAAGAGAACTGTCAGTAAAGAAAGAAAGCATGCTTTAAGACCTTAAAGTGGGGTTGATCATTTTCCAAGTAATCAAGCCCAAAGTAGAAACTTCGGGTAATCATTTAAGTGAAACACTAACAACCTCCTACAAAACCCTTCAAAAAATGGTTTCCTTTTTTACTTTCTTTCTCTTCACAAATCCCCCCCCCCCCCCCCCCCCCCCTCCACATAACTTCACACTAACCAGCAAGAAAACAAACCCCAAAAAACAAAAAAACAGAAAAAGGAGCTTGACATTCAGAGTCAGCACTCTGGCACACTTCCATAACCAACTGCTTGCGTCATCCTCCACAAATGCACTGAAACTGTGCTTTGTACCACAACACAGTCTGTGAAATGACGACCTCAAAGTTAATATAAATCCATCTACTTTTGTCAGTCAGACAAAATTCTGGATGCAGGATCCTCAACCAAATCTACTTTTATCAGTTAAAACTTCATATCAGTGTGAAGTTAATAACTGACTAAATTAAACCTGATGGCTACTGCAATGTGTTCAAAAGGCAAACAAATGTCACTTTAACTACAGGTTTATTAAGTTATAATGAAACTGTTACCTCACATCGTGAACTTTACGTTTGCAGTTCAAGTGCTTAATTTCAAGTGCTGTTTTTACACTTTTGGAATTCTGTACAATCCACTCATAACAACGCTTATCAAGTGCTTGACAAAAATACTGGCAACAGTAACAGGAAAAAAGAGAATCCAATGGATCATCCGCTGAGGCCTCTGGGTCCAGTTTTCAGAAATGCGTATCGGAGTCGAGTTTCACCTCCCACTGACGTCAAGTCCCTGCTAAGGCCAAAACAGCCCAGCAGCAATGCTTCTGTTCCCTTTCTGTATTTCGAGGAAATTACTCAGCTTTTTCCAAAGTATCTGCACTGTTGATCCTTGGCCAGCATGTGTGAGCATGTGAGTTTGGATGTGTGTGTTTAGCTGTGTGTGGCTCTTTGCAGTGACATCAATGGGAGTGCAAAGGGGAAGGAAGTTAGAAAATGTTTGGAGTTGGAGAAAAGACAGAGCCGATCTTTGTAATCACAGAGCAACAGTCTCAGAGTGAGCTTAAATGATGGCTTTTATTGCCTCTGCATATCTCAAACTGGTGCTAGAACCAGTACCGAATTATTAATACTAATATCTTGGAAGACATTACTGTGTTATGCAATACATCATACTACGATTTATGTTAAGAAGATCAGGTTCAGCAGGAACTTGACTGTATTACCACACCACAAAGTAAACTCCAAAGAAAGCATGGCTAAAAATGATTTCTCGAGCAAAAACAAATCCTCATCAGTTAGTCTCAGACGTTCCCCTCTTGTGTTTCCCTACTTTCGAGCTGATAAAATCACTGTTGTGTCTCTTCAACCAAAACGGAGCAGACTTCGACTTGACGTCCATCATGTAGGACTACAGCTGGCAAGAACAGTATTTGTTCTCAGATGTAAAGGTTCAGTTTAACCAGAATCTGCAGGAAGCAGAGAACTAGCTCATATGCTGCTACACTGTGCTCACCGAGGCTGCAGGGCATAACAAAGACTGCCGTCGTTAACTGCTCTCCAAGACTGTTCAGTTGCCATCCTCATGGAGAGGCAGCTGATTATTGCTCTGTTGTTTAGTTTTAACAACATCTGGTGTGTTGGTGTGTATTATTTATTCACCCTTTTAAGAAAGGACCACAAATAGAAACCAATTCTGGATTCTCCATGAATAATGCATGGGTAGCATTGTCAGGAACATGACCTCAGTAATAGGTTACTGTTATTTTGTTAGTGCTGCTGTTATTTCTTCTGGGATAAAGTTTAAAAAACAGGCTGATAAGAAAGATCTCAACGCCACAGTCTTATTTTTCTTCAGCAACGTCTTCTGACTAATTGCAACAGTAGCAGTTAATTTGTGATCAATATTTGTAACACTGATCCTGCTTTTCAACAGAACTCCCACATTTCCGAAAGAAGCAACACACCAACTTATATTCTCATGTAACTAAAACAACATTTGATTAGTGCCTAACAGTTTCTGCATGTGTATCACCTCTGTTTTCAGCTACCTTTCTAACCTGATGTGTGCAAAACAGAGCCCAAACACTGTGTGAACACTGTGCAGCAAAACACAAAGGACATTTGCTGTTATGTAGTGTTTTTAGAGATTTAGCTCAATACAAAATGAAGAAATGAAGACCATTCTGAGTTAGGCTCACTAGTATCTCTTAGATGTAGTCCTTTATTTGTATGATTAGAAGGAATGCCCACACACATTCCCACAGAAACACACAGAGGAAAGCCTTTGTAATCATTATTAAGCATGTAGAAGATGAACTGGCAGCTCGATAGTCAACATCCTTTGTCCAATATATCCACTATCCCTCCTCTGCACATGTCAAAATCGTCTCAGCCTTGCCTCTAACTCTGTCTCCAAACCGCTCAAGCTGAGCTGCCCCTCTAATCTACTCCTTTTGAATCCAGCTCCTCCCAGTTACTCCCAATAAAATCTTAATATCTTCAACTTTGCCAATTCTGGCTCAGAATCCTGTAGTTTTGCCAGTATCACTGCCCTGCCTCCAACTCATAGATCATAGCAAGATTTAACTACAACCTTGTAAACCTCCCTTTAACTCTTGCTCACCCCTGACACTTGTCTCCAGCCACCCCACCCTGTCTCCACTCTCTCCTTTACCGTCCTTTACCTTGGATGGCTGACCCCAGGCATTTAAAATCACCTACCTTTACTGTCTCTCCTCCTTGCAAGTTTACAGTTCCACCCGTCTCCCTATCACTCACACATATACTCTGTCTCACTCCCACCGACTTTCATTCTTTTCCACTCCAGTGCATACCTCCACCTCTCCAGGCTCTCTTCCACCTGCTCCCTACTCTCACAACAGATCACAATGTCATCTGCAAATAAGAGCCTCCTGCCTGACTCATCTGTCAACCTGTCCATCACCATGGCAAACAAGACAGGGCTCAAAGTAGATCCCTAATGTAATCCCACCCCCGCATTGAACGCATCTGTCACTCCTGCCGCACACCTCATCACTGTCTCTTTGTCCTTTGCATGTCCTGCACCACCGTCACATACTCCTGTGCCACTCCTGACTCCCACCTACAGTACAAGAGTTCCTCTCTTGCCACCCTACCATATGCTGTCTCTAAATCCACAAAGATAGCGAAGCCTCTGACCTTTTCTAAACTTCACCCTCAACACTCTCAAACTAAACATCATATCACTAGTGTGCTTCCCCTGGATAAAGTCTTACTGCTGCTCACTGATTGTCACCTCTCTTCCTAACCTAGTTTCTGCAACTCCTTCCCATTTCTTCATGGTATGGCTCATCAGCTTTATCCCTCTGTGGATACTGCAGCTCTGCACATCACCAGTACCAGTACACTTCTTCTCCATTCCCCTTCATCCCTTCACTCCCCAAAATCATGTTAACCTGTCCACTGCCCCCTCTCCTAGTCATCTGGATCAACTGCCTTCCCACTATTCGTCCTCTTCACAGCTGCCCTCACTTCCTCCTTACTAATCCTCTGCATTTCCTGATTCACTAACTATCCTCCATCCGTCCTCTTTTCTCTCTCATTTTCTGCATTCATCAGCTTCTTAAAGTAATCCTTACATCTTGTCAGCACACTCTCTTCACTGGTTAGCACATTTCCATATTCTGTCTTCAATCACCCTTAATGCACATCCTTATGACCTGTTTATAACCTGCTGCACATCTTCCCTGTGTTTGTATATATAGAATTTACACACCTGTCAGCATAGAGCAGGGGTGTCAAACTCAAATGCACAGTGGGCCAAAATTCAAAACTGGAACAAAGTCGTGGGCTCACATTAATATTTATTGAAAAAAAAATCTTCCTCCAGATATAAGAATGAATCTTTTCTTATGGACTCAAATAAGTTTTGCTGGAAAACTGAATATGGAACAAGCAAAGCTTAATACTGAACAATATATATATTAGCTGTATAATACCAGTAGGCCAGCTCTAATAGTAATTTGGTATGGCTTCGCGGGCCAAATGTAATTTAGCTGCGGGCCAAATTTGGCCCGCGGGCCAGAGTTTGACACCTATGACTTATGGCAAAGTTACAGTCTCGATGTTATTCTTTATTTTTTCTCAGTGTCTTCTTGAGGGACAGTATGTGTATATGTGTACGTGATATTAAATGAATGTTTAAGTGCAGGTTATTGTGCAGACTCAGCACAGAGCATCAAAGAGTTGATTTGTAGTGTGTCACATCAGTGTGGTGGCAGCTGTCCTGGCAGCCATTTTTGGAATTCCATAAGATACTATGATTCATATCAGTATGTCACACATAAACACATTGTATTGAATGACACAAAAACAGAATCTTATGAGACTTATAAGATTCTGCTAACATTCTGTCCACATTTGATAACCTGCTTAGTGATGTGAAATCATCAACAATGTGTGTGGGCAAAACAGAAGCAACTTTGGATTTCTAACTACAAATCCATTCTCTCTTGTTTCTTTTTGTTTTTATCCCACTCTAAAAGTTGGATGTAACAGTGAGACCAAATTCACAACCCAATAGAAGCAGATCCAGGTACATTTACTGCAATATTCAAACTGAATACAGGCTGCTGGCCATTGACATGTAGTATCCTTTTGACTTGAAGTCACCTGGAACTGTAGCTGTGCTGTAAACAAATAATGAATCACAGTTTGACCAGAATAAGAACTAGAATCTTTAACACACTAAGATAATAAAATACACAAGCTATTTGGCTGGTAACTGGCAATAAGCCAGAGGACTAATGGCCCAGAAGGCCCAAATGAAACTAGTAATGTCCAGACATCTAGCCTATATTACTTAATATTCATTAACCTATTTAAAAAGCACTTTTGCTCTGTTTCAGGTAAAGTGTAAATCTGCACCTCTGATTTGTGTGATTACATTTTCTCTTTTTCTTTTTCTGCTGCAGCAGCCAAAGTCTGATTTATTAATGACAAACCAGTGGTAGAAGCATCATAACATCAAGAAAACTGGACAGTTAAAGGATTTTTCTTATACATAAAAAAGAAAAAAAAATGTTTGATAATCTGAAATGTTTAAGTGTGACAAACATACAAATAAATAGGAAAACGCTTTTTCACACCATTGTCATATAAAAGACTTACTTCCTTCATTCTGTTCATTGACCCCATTGTGGACCACTGAAATGTTGCGTACTATGTAGTATATACCTTATTTACTTTATTTATTAAATTTTGGGTTTGTTTTGTTTTTTTGCACTACATTAGACAACATCAAAATAGCGTTGACATTTTTGTTATTTGTGTTTTGTAATCTTTATAAAAACCTAGAAAAAAAACACCTCTTAATCTTTGGTATATGGCAAGGTGCTGTGGACATCCAAGTTTGTGATTGTGTCGATTTTTCAAATCAATACCATGGTTGCATCTACTGAAAATCTCTGTGAAGCTTAAATCTCAGTGACCTTGACTTCAAGGTCAGAGGTCAACTTTATAACACAGGTATGTCTACTACGAGGCTGAAGGGTAGCACTATATATTTATAAACAATCAAAAACAACAATTTATTTCCAGTTTGTATGGAATTTATTTCTGTAAACATGGTGTTTTAGGTTGTGTGTGGGATTAAAGGACTGATGTGATGGTAAGGTGTCCGCTGCTCTGCTTTGAATATTGGTAGGCTTTTCTTTTTTTTTAATTTTCACAAGAATTGCTAGTTCCCCTAGAGTTTTGGCCACCCCAGCAATCAGAAGATTCCCTATGAGCAAGCATTTAGCGACAGTGGGAAGGAAAAACTCCCTTTAAAAAGGAAGAAACCTTCAACAGAACCAGGCTCAGGAAGGGACAGTCATCTGCCGCGACTGGTTGGGGTGGGGGGAGTGAAAATTAAAAAAAAAAAAAAAAAAAAAAAAAAAGACAAAGTGATAATTATTGGAGCAGCTTAATTAATATTTCCAGTGTAATTTGCTGTTAATATCCTTTTCCAATCCCAGTTTGTGTTTTTATCACTTTTGTCCAGGGTGGAAGATGCCATGCTGGAGATTGACTCTGTATGCTTTTTCAGTGTTGATACTTGGGAACTTGTTGGAGAGGCCAGGGTTGAAAAAGGGATGCCGCAGAACCTGAGAGGGTGTTATCCGCTGGTGTGCATCCAAGGCCAACATCTCTTTAATTAGGCTGACAAATAAGCGTTGGCCATCTTCTGGTCCTCGTCTAAACATCATTATTTGTTCGAGGTCATCCAGACGTTTAAGTTTTATGTATCTTGTCTTCAAAGATTCATATCCTGTCTCGTATTTAAATTGTTGGGCGGTCTTAAATGTCCAGCGTTGTTGGTTGTAGTTGTAGTTGTCTTTTGTAAAATAGTCTTCAGTGTACACGCCAGGATCGAGAACATGATCTGGTGGCTGACCCTGAGTCTCTATGATGAATTTCAAAACATCATAATATTTTTTTCCAGGGTAGAGTGGCACCCCTGTAACAAGCTCAACAGCTACCAGCCCCAGAGACCACATGTCACATGCTTCGTTATAAGGAAGGCCAAGCATAACTTCAGGTGCACTATAACCAACTGTCCCCACACGGTCACCAGGCATCACTGCAGACGCAGGACATGCGAGGCCAAAGTCTATAAGTCTGACTTTGACTGGAGACTCATAGCGATTTACAACCATGATGTTTCCAGGTTTGAGGTCAGCGTGCACTATTCCCAAAGAACCCAGGTGGGACAGAGCATTTGTGAGTTGACCTAAAATTGGCCTGACTTCGCTTATGGGGAGACGCCGGTTATTCGGGTCCCGTATGTAGTCCCACAGGCATTGATCAAGGAGTTCAAATTTCAGGCAAACCCGCTCTCTGTCAAGGAAAAAGCCGTTCCATTTAACAATGTTGGCGGCATCTGGATCCAACCTTCGCAGCTGCTCCAGGATGAAAATTTCCTTTTTTGCCTGTTGCAGAATATCAGGGCGGCTCTTGTTCACCTTAATAGCCACAGCTTGGTTGGTTTCGGTATCACGGCATTTGGCTACAATACCAAAGCCCCCTTCTCCGAGGAAAGCCTCTACCTTGTAGTGGTTTCCCAAAATGCTCCCTTCAACTATTTCAAGCTCATCTGAGCTGAAGGATGGGCTGGCTGACATGTGGACGAACACTTGCTGAGAAAATTCAACCGAGTTTTGAAAACTGCAGTTGATTTTCTCTGATCTCTTGCATTTCAAGTTTGAAGGGTGCTGAAACACCACAGGGTTTTGTGGTCTTTCAGCACTCATGTCAATGCAAGGGGAACTCTTAGGGTTGAAAAAGGGATGCCGGAGAACGTCCGACGGTGTTATGCGCTGGTTTGCATCCAAGGCCAACATCTGTTTAATTAAACTTACAAACAAACGTTGGCCATTTTCTGGTCCTTGTCTAAACATCATTACTTGTTCGATGTCATCGAGACGCGTCAGTTTTATGTATCTTGTCTCCAGGGACTCATGTCCTGTCTCGTACTGAAATTGTTGGTCAGTCTTAAATGTCCAGCGCTGCTGGTTGTCGTTGTCTTCAATGAAATAGTCTTCAGTGTACACGCCAGAGTCTAGAACATGATCTGGTAGCTGACCCTGAGTCTCTATGATGAATTTCAAAACATCATAGTCTTCATTTCCAGGGTAGAGTGGCACCCCTGTAACAAGCTCCACAGCTACCAGCCCCAGAGACCACATGTCACTTGCTTCATTGTAAGGAAGGCCAAGCATAACTTCAGGTGCACTATAACCAACCGTCCCCACACGGTCACCAGGCATCACTGCAGATGCAGGACATGCGAGGCCAAAGTCTATAAGTTTGACTTTGATGGGAGACTCATGGCGGTTTGCAACCATGATGTTTCCAGGTTTGAGGTCAGCGTGCACTATTCCCACAGAACCCAGGTGGGACAGAGCATTTGTGAGCTGACCTAAAATTGGCCTGACTTCGCTTATGGGGAGACCCTGGTTTTTACGGTCCCCTATATAGTCCCATAGGCATTGATCAAGGAGTTCAAACTTTAAGCAAATCCGCTCACCGTCGTGGAAAAAGCCGTTCCATTTAACAATGTTGGCGGCATCTGGATCCAACCTTCTCAGCTGCTCCAGGATGAAAATTTCCAGTTTTGCCTGTTGCAGAATATCAGGGTCGCTCTTGTTGACTTTAATAGCCACAGCTCGGTTGGTCATGGTATCACGACATTTGGCTACAATACCAAAGCCCCCTTCTCCAAGGAAAGCTTCTACCTTGTAGTGGTTTCCCAAAATGCTCCCTTTAACTATTTCAAGCTCATTTGAGCTGAAGGATGGGTTAGCTGACATGGTGAAATGTGTCGGCTTGGTCAGTGAATTGCTAAGTAATGCGAAATTCTCTCAAAACTCTCCAAAAGGGTTTGCTTACTGTCAGGTCAAGGTCCGTTGAGCAGCAAAGTTTAACAGAGCGAAGCTCCTATTTAAGGGTTTTTTCTCTCAGCAAGATGATGACATCACAAGGGATCAAAGGCATTCTATTTTTTCAGTTGAAACACTGAAAAAAAATAGTGTTTCAACAGGGCAGGCTGGCACCCTGTGGGAGGCAGAGGTGATAGGGTAAGGATGCAGAGGATAAGAAAAGATCTTATCTGTCAGCTCATCAGCGAGCAGCCGCAGAATCACAGGTGCAGCTTGGCAGGGGATGGAGAGTGAAGACAAAATCAACAATGACTTATGGCAGGGGTGTCAAACTCAAATACACAGTGGGCCAAAATTCAAAACTGGAACAAAGTCGCGGGCTAACATTAATATTTATTGAAAAAAAAATCTTCCTCCAGATATAAGAATGAATCTTTTCTTATGGACTCAAATAAGTTCTGCTGGAAAACTGAATATGGAACAAGCAAAGCTTAATACTAAACAATATATATATTAGCTGTATAATACCAGTAGGCCAGCTCTAATAGTAATTTGGTATGGCTTCGCGGGCCAAATGTAATTTGGCTGCGGGCCAAATTTGGCCCGCGGGCCAGAGTTTGACACCTATGACTTATGGCAAAGTTACAGTCTCAATGTTATTCTTTATTGTTAGTTTGACACCTATGACATAGAGATTTAAATATACCAGTATTCATGCTACACTACCGTGTGGGTTTCTCTATATAGTATTTTATGTTTTCTATACTTTCAAACACCAGAAAAAAATCTAAACTTGCCTTTCTTTCCCTTCCCTGTTGAATTCTGGGATTGTGGTAGTGGACTTTGAAAAGGGGTTGTCCTTTGAGGAGAAGGATGTGGGATGAGAGTGAGTCATGCACATACAAACACATACGAGCGCGCACACCGAGAAAAGAAATGTGTGGGAAGTGATCAGCAGATGTGTTAGCACCAAACAAACGCTACACTTTGGGGGCCAGAACGCAACAAGCGAGAGAGTCAAAAATTAGCACAGGTTGATCAATATGAGATGAATCATCCCAGGAGCCGGTGAGTCCATGTAACCTCTATAAGTCCTCAAAAAAGACTCAGGACTGAAACCATGGAGACTTAAAGCAGCAAGAACTGGAAACGGCTGTGTAAAAATAGATCAAGGATGTGACATATGCCATATAAACCTTTACCTAGCAGGCTGAATCTACTTTGTAGTAGACCTGCCCTTCCCACACTGCTGGCTTGTTCAATCAGTATAAGAAGTTCACACTTGCGCTTCAGTGTTTGGACTTTGTGGGCATTACGTACATGCTGGTTTTTGTATTTACACAAAATCAATCACTTCTCTGCTTGTAGCAACAATTATATTTCCTTAGAAATGGCACCAGCTGTTCTACAGCAGACAGATAACAGGTGTACTAGAAGTTATGGTATTAAAAAGGGAAAATAAAGTAAACAGAGAATAAATTACAGCAACTGAGGGGTTTGTGGAATTTCTGAGGGGCCATAAGGGGCAACCAGAATTTAACAAGAGCCAGAGCTAAGTATCCTGCTTTTTAAGGCCTCTTTAGGTCTATTTAAAGAGCCTGCACATCTGCCCCCTGTTTGCCTTTCTGGGGCTGTAAAGCCTGGAAAGAGAAAGGAGAGTGAATGGTGATAGAAGAGAAGGGAGATAGTCTTTATGAGATGCACACTTGGATGGCTTGAACCAATAGCATCAAATGAACAGAGAGTGACTTGGGCATACAAATCAAACTTCCCCAGTATTTTTTTTTTTTTTTTTCATTTTCACCAGCTGCTACACTGAGGGAGGCTGAACAGAAAAACTGTTGTTATGGAAATTCAAATAAGAACGAAAATGAAGAGCACACAGTAGACAACTGAAAGCAGCATTATGTAATTTTTAAATGCTAGTGATCCCAAACAGCAGCTGTTTGAAACAGGAGGACATCTCTGCAAACAAAGCTGGTAGTTACCCCTTTTTAAACCATTATGGAATCATTTATTTAAGAAAATGATATTTAATGTCGAGATTTTTTTGGTTCTGGTTTTTGTTTTGGTTTGTTTGGGGTTTTTTTCTTTATACTGAACAGCTTCCCCTCCACTGGATGTTCATAGTCTCCAAATGAACCGAAACCACCAACATGTACACTGTACAGTGGTGTTTACTGTATCACTTCCGTTTCTTATCAGTAATTCTGATTCTGTGTATAGATGTATGGTAACATTGCTGGTCATGATGTTTGCTATATTTTTCAGCAAAAATTCAAATTTCAAATTAAAACCTCGACGTATAGATGTTCTCTGTGTCTAGGGTGGTGGTGTTTGGTTTAGGTTCTATCAAACTGCATCCAGACTGGAAGCTTTGAAGCTGATGCCCAGTCATTTGCAGACGTTCCAGGCTTTAGTTTCCTAGGTAACCCTGTCGTGCATATACTATCAGGTCATATGTCAATCAGCAGTATCCTGTGCTGGTAGCTGCTTCGATTGCTCACCTTCAAGGTGAGAAACGTTCATTTCAAGTTGTGCCCACATGTCCATGCCAGCAGTTATTTTCCCTGGAATCACTTTTTGTCACCGTACGTCTGTCGCTTGTCTTGGTCTTTGGTCACCACATTGCTTTGAATCACTTCCAGTGTGGACGCAACTTTAGAAAGGTTTTCCATTTCCATTCACTTCTTGCAACTATAATGAGGGACAGGCAGAAACGTCTGCTTTGTCCACATTGAAAGCAGTTAATTGATTGTGCATTGCTTTGAAGCTGACAGCTGGTTACTTCTTACTTATTCTAGGATCGGGTTGCCAAACCAACTAATGCATTTACTACCAGGTCATGTGTCAATTAACAGGACACTGTGCTCTCACTGGTGATCATTGCAAACGCTCGTCTGGAAGCTGAGAAAAGATTATTTCAGGTCCCTTGAGGTCAAATGTCTCTGGTCACCACATTACTGCAAATCTCTTGCAGCGTGGACACAGCTTTATAATTCCACCGTAAGAATTTCTCTTTGCATGGGCAATTAAAATTCTTGTTGCCATCTATCATGCCATATAATTGTTGAACAACTACTTCTAGGATTTTTCTTTTTTTTTAAATCTGAAGTTTAGCAGAGACAAAAAAAAAATCCTTAGAATCATTGTCTATGAGAATGCTCAAAAAATATGAGTTTTTAAAACATGATTTAACCGTATATCAATGTTGTTGCAAACAGAAAAGTCTAAAAGGGAACATAAAAGTCTGTGAGAATTACTCTGTGGCTACGTCCATTTGTAGTGTAATGTAGAAATGATTCAAACCAAGCAACAATAACAAATAACACGTTTTTTAAAGCTTGAAACAAACAGACAACAGTCTTCTTGAACCCTACTTTCCTACATATACAAAAATAAATCTTGTCCGCGTTCCTTAGTAATCCCTTGTGAAATGTTACACAGTATTGCTATAAATGCATTCCTAGGGGTGGGGTAGGGTCTCTTTGGGTCATTTAGCTTCAGCTGCCATGTACAGTCCTCATCACTGATTATCCTAGCTGGGCCGAGTCTGGTGATTTTACCATTGCAGAACTTTACAACCCTGTCGTAGCGCTTTCATCCATGCAGGACCTCCACAGAGGCCACCAGCAGGTAAAATATTAAATTCCTAATCCTGCCAATTATAAAACATACTGGATGAGTTGGCACAAAAACTGGTATGACCTCAAAGGACCCACCTGGGGAAATTGCACTACTTCAACAAGCTCAGCTGGTTAGCGCCAGTTAGCGAGCATTAGCAGGCTAATGTTAGCAAGTTGCTCCAAACCACAGCTATCACCACTAACATGGTTCTGATTTGCTACAGACTACAGTCTCTTTAAAATGTTACAAAACAAGCCACTTATAGGGTTTCCAACAGGCAAGATGACCCCTTTTTAGGATAAAAGCTACAACTGTTAAATTAGTTAATGTATCTTATTAGCCTACCGTTGCCATTAACTGTTTTTACACATATAATTTAAAAAAAAAAAAACAGGTCAAAAGTCGAATTTCTTTCCTTACTGGGATTCCATTATCATTTTTTATCTGTTTGTTGTCAGAAAGGAGAAAAAAAACATAGAAATATTTCTTTAACCAGGAGCGTGACCTTCACACATAAAAAAACCAAAATCAAAATGAATACTAAGTGTTTAAAACACAATCAGAATGACAAAAAAGAGAAAACAACTTCTTAAACCAACAATTGCCAGCTTTACAAAAGAGCCATGCCATGCAAATATATATAAAAAAAATAAAAAATCATTATTCTTATTATCTGTTCTTTACCCACTTCTTTTTATAAAACTGCACAGACAAGCACATGTGCTCAGTTTCTAATTAAAAACATCGATTTCCTTTTGTACTTTCCTACAAGCTGACTGCCAACTATCAATGTGATCAACCATTCTGTTATCTAAATGATTAGACAAGCACATCTCTCTACTTGCTCCTCCAAACATTATCCCCTTCATCCCCCTACTCTCAACCATGTAGCTTCCATGTATGCACACACACACACACACGCAGACACTTTCTCCGGTCAATGCATCTTAGCTGGCATTTTCGCTGCTTAATCCTGCAAATCACACAGCAAATCAACCGTGGTCAGGGCTGACTCGGTGGAAGAGGACACTAAAACAGGGGAAAATTTACACACACACACGCCACACGCACCTGCACCAGTGAGGGAAGAAATCAATACCTACTCTTCTTTTTCAAAGGAGGAGTTCAAAACATGACCTACCTTTACAATCACGTGGGGAATTGTAACTCAGTGTGGAAAATAATTTGCCCTCTCTCTCACGCTCAGGCAGTACCTTGCAGAGATTGCCTGAGCGTCATTGTGAGCCCATTAAGATAAGACATGAAGTTTATTAGCTTCATTCAGCAAGTGATCTCTGTGTTCCTTCATCAGAATTCCTTCATGCAGAGGCAGCAGGGGAAATACTGGCCTTACATCTAGCCCAGGTTAGTACAAGACAGCACACCCTTAAAAATCTTGTACCCAAGGAGAGCTCAGCGTACTTGGACAAGGCTCATTTTCAAGTTGAGAAGTTCAAAATGTGCACCTGAATAGCAGTTATTGTGCTGAAATATTCAATCAATTATAAAACAAACTGCCGAAGTTGTTCGATGCAGAGATGATGGTAAATATCAAGTCTCTCATTATAATCACTTAAAGGCTATGTAAGCTTTTATTTCACATCCAGATCAAAGCTCTTACCATCTGAAAGCTTGTTTTACTCCCGTGGCATTTCTTGTCAGCCAGTTAAATAAAGAATCATCTCTTGCAAGTAAAATAGTGTCTGAGTATTGCAATGTCATTCAATCAGTCCAACACTTTGGATGCATCTAGGATTTCTACAAGTTTAATCACAAGCGGGAGGACCCCCAGCAAGCCCAAAAGCTTTTTAGCACAAAAATATTAGATTAGTTCATGTATCTTATTAGCCCACTGTTCTCATTAACAGTTTTCACGCACATTAACAACCACTTGAACGTCTCATTTCTTTCCTCACTGGGGCTCCGTCATCATGCGTTGTCTTTTTGTTGTCAGAATAGAGAAAGAAGCTTATGACATTTCATGGTTCATTTAAATTTTGCTGCGTTTAGAGGTATGTGCTGGATTGAATATACACCCTGCTGAAACATAACATAAACAAATGCTTAAAAAAAAATAGCAGAGCCTATTAACCTTGGCATCAATGTGTCTAAACTGAAATTATCCACACTGCAAGCAAGTGATTGGTGCTAAATCCCAGGTTTGGGGTAAAGTAGGACTCATTCAACTGCCTCGTTATTTGACAGTTATCCTAGGGATAGCCTTACACCATAATCACTATAATCCAGTCCACGATCAGGGTAATGGTAGGGAAGGATGGTGCTGGTTACCATAGAAACCAGAGACGATAATGAAGCGTGTCAGCATATAGCTATCTATAGCCTGTCTAATTTGTGTGCGTGTGTGTATGTATGTGCGTGTGTAGGCTGAGATGATAGTTCTTCCAAAGATGCGCTGCACCTGTGTGTGGGCTGCAGGCGTAGCAGCACAGCATGATGACCAGTGTGCGCAAGTGTATTCTTATCCCAAGTGTAAAAGCAGCTCAGTTACACATGGCGGGAGCAAGCTGAAACTTTTCTAAAAGCGATAGAAATAGATTCACTCATAGCCTCATTAATGCCAAATGCATTTTTGCACACCATGGACACTGACGCACTTGAGAAATTAAGCCTTACTTATTTCAGAAGACGGCAAAGTAACTGACAGAAGTTTGCAAAGTGCAAAAAAACAAAAAACTAAAGCACGTTATATTGGTAAAACACTCTTAAAGCTGCTATAATTTCAGTGTCAGGCAGTGAAATCATCCTAATGTAGCAGTAAGCAGCACTAAACCAAAGATGACTTTTTAAACGTATCCTTCCTTCTCTATATTTCATGCGAATACACCATCTCAGTCTATCTTTGTTCTCCCCCTTCTTCCTCTTATTTGCATGTATTTTACTGAATGAAAGCTTCTGGTGAACCTCCACTTTCCATCTCCGTCTTAATACCCTAAGCCCATCTTGGTAAATCTTTCCTTCTCGCCTCTTCGTGCAATAATGGAGAAAAAAAAGGCAGAAAAAAAAGAGGGAGCGGGGGGGTGGGGGGGGTGGATTTATATTTTCCATTTCTCTGCAATCCTCTGTTGCACTTTCTGTCTAAGTATCTCTGTGGAGAGACAGCAGGGACCAGCAGCTACTGTACAAATACAGGTTCAGCTCTATGCCTGTATACACGTACACAAATACAAAATACACACGCACAACATGTGAAACTACAGACGGTGAAAGAGGACCACCGGAACATTAAATTGAATCAGATGGCAACTCACTCTTCATAGATTATAGAGCTAAAGGCTATTCAAGAAAGAAAGGCCAAAGACCTAATCAGGGCAGAACACACAGAACACAGTAAATAGCCAGCCATAAACAGTGTAGCCAAACAAGCACGAGGCCACTTTAAAGCCACTTTCATACTAAAGGTGATAGCGTTATCAGTTTGGCATTTGCTTAAGTATTGAAGATATAAGCCTAAATCAAGCTTTAAGCACCTTGTTGTATTTATTTGGAACTTGTGATAGAACTTTCCCTCTTGCCTCTCAAAACCAGAGCACTACAGTTCAAAAGGAAGTGATTAAAAACATCGTTTAACATGTTATGTGATGCCGTCATTTTTATTTTGCGCTCTTCTGCAGCCAAACACCAGTCTGTGCTGTAACAGGTCTTAGCTGTCGACAGCAACCAACGCTAGTCTATGGCTGTGTGAATTTAGACTCATTATCCACAATATCACAGTACAAGTGCAAAGTCTATATTTGAGTTGCTAAAGTGTGTTTGTACATATTCAGGGGACCGTGAACAAATTCAAATCTGACAGCAGAGGCCACAAGTCAATAGAGGTAACCTTCCCAGATAGCAGTTTACTTTATGTAAACAGACAGTTACATTTGTATAAAGTTAATGCTGGCATGTTATAATTCTTGTATAAATAAGCACTTGTGGAATATAACTGATTTGAAGACACTGCGTGATCTTGAAATTCAAAAACAGATTGTTCACTCGGATAATTTTACTCTCAAAAGATGGGACAGCAAGTCTGTTAACAGTATAATGTTAGATCAGCATCACAACTGGATTTAGCACCATGTAGCACTACAAAATACATTAAGGAGCTTCCTAAAAGGGAAATCAAATCACCCTTGAAATTTAACAGTGCTAATAATTGTCCTCTCAGAATCACTTTCAGCGTCACAGCCAGAATCTAGTTTCCTGTGTGCGTTTGTAGGATCGTAATTTCCAACACTTTACTCAGACAGAAGTGATGTGTTTACTCTGTTTATCGCGTTAACCCCCAACCACTCAACCCCTCTATCCCCCACCCTGCACACCCACACACACCCCTCTGCTTTTGGCAGGAATCTACTCAATAATTCATAAAACACAAAAAGGGGGTGTGGAAATTCGGTTGTGGCAAGATAAATAATAGAGAGTGCACGAGCTGGGTTAAAGTGATCATTGGGAAATGCAGGGGTTGCTGTGGAGAGCAGAACCCCACTGACAGCTCAGACATAAGCGCATGTGCGCGATATGACTCTGACACTGCTCGTACAATCAATCAGTTTTAATCACCCATTCCCTCGTATCGCCTTAACATCGAAGCGAGAGCGACAAAGTTGATGTCTTTTGAATGAATGGGGATGTTTTTGGCACCGACGGTAAGACAGGAGGGGACATTAAATGGCGCCAACTCGAGTGCAGGAAAAAAATGAATCGGAATTTTCCACTGTTTTCACAAATGATTTGGAAAAATGGACAGATTTACTAATGAAATAATATTGAGTGTCTGCCCTAAAATCTATTATTAATAAATACCACATATTGTAAAAAGTGTTTTGAGTAGTCTCTCGGGACACTCTAGAGGCTCCACAAAGTTCTCTGCTACACATCATATCGCCTTTAATGTAGGTATACATTTTTACGTGATATAAAAAATGTCATACTGTGATATTGTTGCTATAGCAATGTGATGCATTTACTTCCTGCAGTGCACGAATAATGAGATAAGCCCAGGCACGTCTGGGAGCAAGAGCCACATCTCGTCCTTCGACGACGATTTACTACCAAAGAAAGGAGCTAATTTGGGCACCAGTTTAGCTCTTGGGGTGAGCGGGCGACCATAAACTGTTCCCCTTAAAGGTTTCAATTTCAAATTAGTTTAACCACTGGGGCAACGACCTTCGAGTAAAACCAGGCTACGAAGAAGAAGATATTAGCAGCTGGGGATGTGCAAACAAATGGCTCAACCAAGAATCGCTAGCTTCATCCCACATGACAGGAAGAGCAAACGGTGGATGGAAATTACTGACGTGTTGGAAAAACAGGATTCTAAGCAGCTGTTTAAAAACTCCACCCAAATGCAACATCCCAAAAAGATTCTTTAGTTTTTTCAGTTTTCAGTTTGTGACATGCAGCTCCTCAAGAGTTACAAAGTTAAGTTGCTTAAGCTATTGTTAAAATAAGCTGCGTTAGGCAATTATGTCATACTTTTATTTAAAACTTCCAGCCAGAACACTACCAGGGCTACTTTTGCTCTTACATTTGACTTGTGCTGTGTCACTGTTTTTGCACTGTAATTTTCCAGTGAAGTTAAACTTCAAATTAGGAAGTGACACTGATGGCAGTTTATTGGAAAAGGAGAATTTAAATGCCCTTTATTTACTTATCGATGCTGCTATGTGCAAGCTGCAAGCATCAACAAAATGCTGTTCAGTTTTGGGGGGGTTTCTGTACTACATTAAATATCGCTATCACAAATTCTTTCTGAAATGGTGTGGTATAGTTTTGAGGCTACATTGTCCACTCCTAATAAAGAGAAACTAAAAAGGAGATCTTCACATACGTCAGCTGCTGCTATAGTGCTTCTATGTATATGCATATCACTTCACGACGATGAATGCACACACTCCACGCGACTAGATTTGCATTCCCCATGTCTCCATGCATTATTAGTAGTACACATCATGCATATCAACACTACATCATCATCAGCTCGCCTCTCATCCTTAATTTGTCATGCATTACTTCTCTGATGCCCTTGCTGTCGCCTACTGGCACTGACTAATCCATTCACGCAGACCATTCCATGTAATTCCTGTCATTTTTCCTGCAAAATCTCTTCAACCACACCCCTGCAAAAGCTCTCTCGATAAACAACAAAGAAGATTTGCGCAAACCCACTTGAGAGCAGCAAATGAATGCCTGTAATGTCAAGTGCTGTAAAGAGGCTGTGTATATTAATTTACACTCATCTTCTATCTAGCCTCTAGCCTCTCATCCTTGTATCACATTTGTGCATATTTTGGTGATTTTATACAAGGCAGCATTCGCAATTACACTGAGGGCCAAAGAGAAGAGCAACCCTTTCAACTCTTGTAACAGGATGTAGAGCAAACAGTAAAAAGGAAGTTTACATTTTGTTCTAATCTCAGCATGTTTTTTTTTTCTTTTTATAAAGCATCTCCGAGACACAGCATTAGCATATGCACCCAAAGTAGCAAACAGTAAGCATTTTCAATGACATTTCCCAAATTGAACACAGCAAGAAAGTTGCTTTGGTGTAAAGAATCAGCTGCTTTGTCTCTATTTATAGCCACATTTTACAGATTTAGCAGCCGCCTTCTAACTGTGGCTGCCAGTAGAAAACGTCTCTTATCCCTCCTGTGTGATTTGCTAGCGCGGTGGAAGAAATCCTTTTTTTCTCCATGGTGACACGAGGTTGTTTTATGCCAAGGCTTGATCAAAAAGAGCCTGTGCTGCACTCATTTAACTCCATTACTTATTTTTATATGACTTTATGGGAAAACAGAAAATGATTAGGCAATACTCCTAATGATATCCGAGTGGGGTTTTTGTGTGTCGTGCAAATTTCCAATAAGTGATCACTGGGTTTTCACTCTCTCTCAAAATGTTGGGAACTGCTGTCCATCATTTTGAGCTCATTATCAGTCTCGCATAAGCGTCTCAGGCTTCAAGTGCTTGATGCTGCTATAGAGCACAGATCACTGAAGAGCTTGCAATGATTATGTGCCTTACTGTTGAAAACAAAAAAGAGGCACAAATACACTCATTCCAACTAAAAGCATGGAACATAAAGGAGAGGATCGGTCCAGGCGAGGCTGTCAGTGTTGCATGACGACATCATGGAGCTCTTATGTTATGAAAAGGCCTTTGTCTCAATACAATCCAGATACACTAGCACACCGGCACACAAACACACAGCCATTTAGGAAATGAGAATAGTCTTCATCCGAGGATAATGGTCCGTCACAACCCATGATGGTTTCCTCTAGAAGAGTAAATGGCAGTAAATGAGACACTGATTGAATCATAGCATTGTCATGTATACCAGATGGCAAAAAGGTCTTGCACCTTACCACGAAACCAACTAAATAAACAGCATGTAATGGGCCCTGTTTCCCAAACAAACTCTGGGGTGGTCTGGAGGGATCTAACAATGAAGTGTGAAAACAATATACTGAGTAAATGTGCAGCTCTTCTTTTGAATTAAATACTGGTGTTTTGATACAGGGATATCACGGAGCTTTGGGGTCATCTTGAGGTTACGTTAATATACTACGGAAGGCAGGTAATGAATCGAAAACTCAAACTTCCACCTCACTCATCTAACAAGCGCAAAAAGAGAAGTTCCCTACAGCAATCACCAGTATCTCACTTTGCAACTTTATTACATTATCCATTCAAACCACAGGAACACCAAGTCCTCCAGGGACACTGTCTTCTTGAATTACGTTGCCTGAAAAAAAAAATCATCTGCAAAGAAGCATTGCTGTCTTCATTCAGCCATAACAGCTTTGTTCTTACATATTTTCTGCCTTTCATCCTGTGGACACATGGAAAATAACTGCTAGTGTCATAAAAATTTGCTCTGGGCCAAAGTATCACTTGACAATGGCAGCCAATCAAGTTAAAGAGACTGATCTTTTTCTTTTCCTCCAACACAAATTAGATATCCTGGGGAAACAGACAATATTTCCAACACATGTAACCCTTTACTGTCTATTGAACAGTTTTACTGAGATAAAATTCACTAAGTACATCAGGCGATGGAAGCCAGTGTTGCGTGAAATTGTTCAAACTGCCAAGCTCGAGGGCTCATACAATGTCAGAACAATATGAATGCTTCCATGTGCATTTACAACTGATATTCCCTCATGGGGAATATCAGTCACAAAATGACTCAGCAATTCAAATCCTATTATGGCGCTTTGTAAATATCCGCTACATTACAGCTAACAGATGCTAACTGCACTTCTGTGTCCAAGTTGCTTTTAGTCAGCAACATCAATGATAATCTCAGCTGTGTCGAAGCAGAGCAGGTGTTCAGCTGAAATGAAGCTATGCAAACATAAATTACGCTACAGTAAGGTGTGCAGGTTTTTTTTGCCAAGTATGTGGGCATGCTACATGAGGATATGCATTCTGTAATGAATTTATACAAAACTGGTAATTGCAAACATATGAATACCACGAAAAAATGTCAAGTTAGGAAACCACCTAGGTGTCCTTTGAACCTACCATCCAGACATCCCTTCAAGCAGTCAGCCAACCCTAAGTCTTCTCATTTATTAAGTCACCCTTCTATATATCAAGCCATCCATTCTCTCTAGCACCTAAAACAAGCAGTTTCTGCAAAATCTGGCTTTACTACTCCCTCCAAATGATAAACATGGCGGTCAATAATGGATATACCTCTGGGTTTCCCTCTAAATGTGTCATTCTTTTCCCAGAAAAGATGTTATCCCAGCTCAAGTCTTTCAGGAGATTACAGCATTTCACAATCAGATGCTGTCATAATCCTTCAGTTACTGCCAGCGCTAACACCCCATCAAACAGGCATTCAGCCAAAGGGTACTACTGTCTGTCGACTACACCAAACAGACTAAAAACTCATGGATATTCAGTTAATTCATTTTGTCTTTTCCCTTGAAAACATCACGCGCTCTTGTGACAACCTTATTCAAATGATACGGTCTAGGTCAGGGGTCTGCAACCTTTAACACCCAAAGAGCCACTTGGACCCGGTTTCCGCGCAAAAGAAAACACTGGGAGCCGCAAATACTTTTTGAAATCTAAAATGAAGATAACACTGCATATATTGTTTTTTTACCTTTATGCTTTGTGTGAACAACTAAAGTAAGTAAGTAAAGTTTATTTATTAAGCGCTTTTCACAGACAGGCAGTCACAAAGCGCTGTACACAAATATTAAAATAAACAATACAATTAATAGACATTATACACAATGTAAAAGATCAAATGTAAATAATGTAAAGAATATAAAATACGTAGATCAACAAAAGGCTTGTTTGAACAGAAAAGTTTTTAACTGCTTTTTAAAAGAATCCACAGAGCAACTAAGGTGTGTTGCTTATGAACTCCATGAAGTGCTACAGAGAAAATTGCATTTTACTTATGTAGTTAACACATTTTGAACTCTTAAAAAAATATAACAAAAGGAAAGACACCCAGCTGAACTAAAATGATCCATGTAGCAAACAAAAACTGATGTGAGCCGCCACCCTTATATCGCCTTTGGGCTTTTAGAGCCTTGACCTGACTTTTAAAAAGTAATTGGAAAAAAAGCACTATGCTGCTAAAAAATAGATATTTGCAAAATTCTGCCTAAATATGTATTTTACCTGGTTACTGTGTGTGGCGGGGCGTGGTCTGCAGCGCCGCTGCAGGGGAGGCGGACGCACCTGAGCGGCACCGCAATCACGCCTCGCCACCTTAAAGTCTGTGCTCTCTCTGCTGTTGTGTTGTCGGGCTGTGAGCTGAAAAGCTACAGCCGGCTGTATGCGTACAGTAACCGTGTGTGAAAAGCGGTCAATAAAGAGATGCTGAAAAGCATGTTCATGCAAACATCGTCGGGTCTGCCGTGATATGTTTACAATAAGACTTATCGTCCCGAACCTCTGCACACAGCATCTGCAAATCGGGGCTTTCACGGTAAGCTGTCATCTGTGAGTGTTTGATAGGTCATGGTGGAGCTGCTGACATAATTTGGATCCGAAGATCCATAACTGGCCTACCTGGGGTCGAAAGTCTCGATAAATGCACGGCGTTTCGGCGGGTATACCGGCTTCCGCGAGTGTGACGCTTATTTTGAGCGGTGAAAAAATAATAAGATATAATTTTATTTTTATATTTCAAAATCACAATAATCTTCCAATTTAGAACTACAAGTTAAAAAAAGAACTAAACACAAATAAAATACACTTCAGCTAAATACTTCTCATTTATTTTCCCAAACCACCCGGAGCTGCAGTATAAGGACAAAAGAGCCGCATGCGGCTCCAGAGCCGCAGGTTGCCGACCCCTGGTCTAGGTCTACATCTGAGCACAATTCAAAGAGATTCTCTGGTGCCCTTTTCATGACACAGATAAAGCTATTACAGTATGAAATTGTACTCGCAATGAAAACTTTAAATTCATCCACCAGGGCTACGATCTCAAACAACTGTGCTAATGGGGCCACATAGAGACTCGGGTTAGCCAAAGGTTGACCAAAAATACATATCAAACAAAGACAGTGAGGCGCAAGTGAGAGCTGCTGCAGAAGGAAAAATATATAATGGCACACAGACAGAAAGAGGAGAAGGAGGAATACATCCATCTGTGTCCTATCCTTTACTGGAAAGGATAGAGAGGTGGCTGATGAATTGTCGAGCGCCACGGTGGCTGATGAATGGCTCAGCTCGTAGGAGAAGAGAGCAGATTTATTCCCAAGGCACTTAAAAGGGAAAATGATTATTTCTTGGCTAAGTGGTTCTGGTTAGTATTACATGTAAATCTTCTCAGATGGAACTTTAAACCAATACTCAAACAGAGAAGCAACACTATGAGTGAACTGCTTCAAAGGCTTGAGTTACACCGAGTCATCCTGGCCGTGATTATTACACTGACAAAATTAAAGTTAATACGAGCAAATCTTTTCATTTGCTAGGTGAGTCCAATCTACAACAAGGCTTGTGAGCATTTAGGTGGAAACTTTTGCAACTGCAATTTCAAGACTTATGAATACTTACTTATAAAATCTAAGTTTGAGGCCAAAATGAGCTCATCTCTGAGGCAAATCTAACAATATTACCACTTGGAATGCGTATAAGTCCAAGCCTGTGATAAACACAGTTCTCTCTTTCTGCCCCGACTTGTCCACGCCACATGTTTCACTTTGTTTGTCCATCGGCTATTCAGTCTACTGACTAATACATGGTGCCTGACTTTAATCTCCTCTAACATCACGACGCTCTTGTCTTCCAAAAAGACCCTCTTCCTGTCTACGGCTATTGCTGACAAAAACCATAATTTATCATAAAATTATACAAGGGATTGGTCTGTACTATAAATGTATGTAGACTGACTTCACTTAGCTACATAACACGAAGCAGTAACAAGAACTTGGATATCAAGACGATAAGTCGAACCAGGCTCTTCCATTCTAGCTATGAGAAAAGAACAACTACAGAGAATATTGCAATAATAATATATGGTGCACTGAATACAGTTGTTGCAAGCAAAGCATGTAAGACTTTCTTAGAGGTAAAGTCCCGTATGTAAGTGTAAATGTGTGAATGTTGCTTCTAGTACAAAGTACTTTAACTGGAGAGTAACTATCAGAAAAGTGCCACATATGTGCTGTGAGTGTAAAGCCAGGGGATAAACCTGTCTGTGTGACACGGATCTAGCCTTGTCAGTTCACCTAAAAACCTGGCTGCATTAACACAAATTTTATATATTGTCAACAAATAAAAAGCAATAAGTCACCAGTGATATCTGATATCTTCTACCACCATTATTTTTAAAGTCGAGATTCTTGGAGTGCCACGTCTTACCTTATGTATTTGTGTCGTTTACAGTCTCAACTACTGAGAATCTTCAGATTCTCTTTATATCTACACAGTGAGATTTTTCAGGAAATAAGATACTGCTTTCAAGAGAACTGACTGCTCACCATGTATTTTTATGTGTCATTTTCTTACTTCGAAAATAACCTGCACCAAAGAAGTTTAGGTTTACAGAATAAGTTACTATGGGCGTGTAACCAAATAAACTAAGTTACCTCACCAAGACTGAATACCCCATGCAAAAACCTTCCACTAACAAAGCTTCATAGTACAGGCCTTGGGTGTTAACATCTAGATGAGAAGCAGGAGCTAGTTTGGCTGATCATAAATACTGAAATGTCTAGTTAAAGTTCAGCTAGTATAGCCAACCAGCCGTCTGGTAATGTCTATTTCTTGGCTGAGAGTTGTGACATCATCTGCTGCCTGCCACTCAAATGTGTGGTCAAAAGATTAGATTTGTACAGAGAAAATAATCTCCAATAAGACCATGATGTGCTGTGTTTACACTTCATATTTGAGATTTAAAAAAGTGGTAAAGATTGGAAATTAGTGAGCTTTAAAGGTTCTGTGCAAACTGGATTTCTTTCCTTTCTCTCTAATCTTTAAGCTAAGCAAAGGAAAATGTTCGCGTGAACATAATAAGGTGTTCTCTGTGTGGTTTCTTTTTTTCTAGTTTCATGTCCAAAGAAATTAGGAAGACCACTTTCCTCTGTTTAAAGTTGGAAAGAAGAATGAGAAAGGCAGAGTATGGATGGAAAAATGCTGCAGCAGTAATACGTCAGGAACACACCCAGACAGGCGTCGTAATCATCACCCAGAGATGATTAAGAGGAAAGAGAACTGAGCCTCACAGAGCAGCTCATACACTCTGGTATTGCTAAACGCTTCCTTCAGTGCACATGATGTTTGTTAAACTTGTATAAACACAGCACGGATAGCCAGTCCAACCTCAGTAGTAGGGCTCGAATGACGCAACACAGCAAGCAGCAGACAGTGATCTCTTCCCAGAGACGACACACAGAGAGACGTGACCTTACATGTCCCCACGACTCTAAGAATCTAAGTGCACGTACGTACGCAGTATCGGTTTATGACACAAGGGAGCTTATAAGGGGAAAAAAATTTCCCAGAACTTCCCCCATTACCCCCACTCCACTCCACTCCTGTCTTCTTGTCCTCTCTGCCATCCTTTCCCTTCTGCTCAGCACATCAACCGGCAGCACAACGCGGTTTGACTTATGCAGCATCTGTCTACTCTACCCTTCCGTCTTTCATTATCTTAATCCATCCTTCCTATCCCTTTGGACTGGCAGGAAACTGGATTTTCGGGAGCGAGGGGACGACACTCAGCTCAATGTGTGCAGGCTTGATAAGAATAGTAAGAACAAACAGGCCAAACTACAGCCTAATGTTTTTCCCCCAGATCATTAAGGAGGTTCCTTTCTGTAACAGGACTGTTAGCAAACAATGGTACCCTGCTTCCTGTGTTTCATCCAAACATGGATTTATCTTCACAAATAAAAAAGAAGCAAAGCGCGGGGCCTGTGTGAGCAGTAGTGGATGACCACTCTCCTCCTTGTTTGCTAAAAAGTAAGAGTAATGTCTCCAACCCTGTTTTCTTTTTAACTATCAGATTCTGAGTACAGTACAAAAGCGTCAGTGTTTTTGAGCATTTTGGTCCATACTATTTTTTTCTTCACCTTTAACTACATACACGCTACACTCCTTATACTTCCAATTTTACTGTATTTCTAAGAGTATATTTAAGTATTTTGTTTAGCTTCATTGCACCTCATCATACAAACCTCAATAAGGGTTTTAAAGCTTGACAATAACCATAAATAGCAGGGTTTGGGGTTTTTTAAGTTCACTCTGAGTTTACATGTGCTTTTCATAGTTTGGGTTTAGCCCGACTGCAGAGGAAGGAAAAAAATAGCAACAGGAAGTTAAAACAGCAGGTGCCAAAAAGTCAAGCCTCGCTGTAACAGCATTTTTGAAAGTATGAACTGGTAAATTAAAGTGTCATTGGCTCAGCATATTCTCATAAATATACACATAACAACTTAGGTTAGCGGTTGTCAGGTGCTCCCACGTATCAGCAGACTTGTAAATAAAGGAAAAAGCAGCAGCATCAAATGTGGTGCTTTGAATTTTTCGTGCTAGGGTGACCCTCTTGTTGAAAACGCAGATTGAGCCTTTGATTACACTGTTCTTGCTTCTCATAACTACCATCTGTTCACAAGTTAAACCGACGTGACAAGAAAGTGCTCGCTATTCCTCTAAGCTTATAAAATGTTCACAGGAAAGGCTGCTTTACTGAATGGGAAAAAAAACCACGTGTGAACGCTAAGACGCAATATCACACACCACAAAGGTGTTTAAGAACACAGGCATGAGCACACTGTCCCTGTAACACCCTTGTGCAAGAAAATGACTTCTCCCTTTTCACCGCACGTCTCTACATGAATTGTTGGTGTGAAACTTTGCGTAGTGTGTGTGTTGAGAAAACTGCTGCTGACCATGGGAAGAAAAGTGAACTTATTACATGCGGCATGATTTTCCCAGTGAATCTAAAATTACTGTGTAAGGCTGTACATGTAAACGGGAGATGCGTGCAACTGCACTTCAGTGCAAAAATCCTCTCTTCCTGCATCTCTAATCATGATTTCCTCAAATCCTGAAGGTGTCAGAAAACAAGAATATAATGAGGGTTACACAAATTTGCTGTTGGAGAACTCAATCGCCACATCCATGTATGGATCAGAGAGCAAAAATGAGGAAAATATGAATGAATAAGTTCCCCGTAAAAGGCCTGACAAAAAAAAATGGTCTCATTATTTGCTCACGCTTTACAATACTTGTTTCTTTCCTCAGAGATGACCAAGGCTCATGTGGATTTTACTCTTAAAGTCTGGGGTTGAGGAGATGCCACTGGAAAGCATTGTTCCACGTGACTATACCAGCCCCCAGCCATAAGAACACCACCCCCTACACCCACACATCACAACGACAAGAGGGATGGAGATGAATGAGAAGAACAAAGGCCTGGGTGACAATTGATAAAAATGCTGTTGTGCTGTACAGCAAGCATGCCAGGACAAGAGAGCAGCGATCGTCTTCACCTTCTAATTTTAGACTGTGTCACGGGACCAAACAGACAAATAGGTTGAATACAGACAATGGACAATTCTCTCTGACATCGCCGCGTGCGGCACAAGTGCATGCAGGTATCAGTGTGCCGACCTCTGCTCTGCATTGTGTTAGTGTCATCATGTGCAGCATTACATCAATGCAATGTAATATGCATGTAATTGCCTGCATGTGAGCAAGTTAGAGTGTGCGGCCGTAAGAGGAAGAGTGAGAGCACACTGCCACTGTACGCAATTCTACCGCCAGCTGATCAAACAATCGGATCTATAATTGGTTTTATATTTGATGGAAGCGTTTTACGTGCTGTGCAAAGGCACCTGCTTGTATTGGGAGTTCTTTGTGTTGCTATGCGTTATCAGACAAAAAGTAGTGATTTAAAGTGCGAGTAGAAAAGTGCCGATAAAGGCGGAGAAGTGTGCATAAAGCGCAAATAATAGATTAGTCTCCAGTGAAGTTAACCTGAACGTATTTCTCACTTCATATGACCTCCTGCCACATGTCTGGGACAAGCAAACCCATGGCGTTAGCCGCTAAGGTCGTCCGAACAGCACTGAACCCCGCTCGTGATTTAAAAAATAACAACAGAAACAAGTGGTGGAGAACTTACCTCCTCTACTGTGAGGGGCATGCATATCCTGTACTCCTTCATCAGCATCTTCCCCCCTCTTTTCTGTTTATTCACAATGTGTCAAACCAGCCGAGTAAAGGTTCCCTCCGCCGACCGACGGGATGTGTGTACAGTCTGGAGACGTGTCAGAGCATGTGAGGGGACGCTTAGCCCGAGTTATAAAACGCTCCCGGAGTTCCGGCTCACTTCTTTCATCAGAACCAGAGGACGCAGTCTTCAGCGCTGAACGTGAGCGGAGAAGTGAACTCGGTTCTGGGTTGTTCCCTCCCAACACACTGATGACGCGTCAAGTTGAAGCAAATGACGCTGGACACAACCGGAAGTGAGCATATGGACCATTAAAATAAGAGCAGAAGTGTGCGACTGCAATTTGAATTGATCCCGTTTTCTACATATACACATTATTGTTGTTGTTTGGCGACATTTTTTTTTTTTCACTTAACTATTTATACTTTATTCTACTTTGTATTGCCAGAAAGTGGAACGGCATATTCCAAAGGGTCAAAAGGCACAGGTTACTTTTTTTGTAAGTTTCAATTGGAAGTGAGTTTGAGGACAACATTAGGAAAGGCTGAGATGGTTTGGACATGTGCAGAGGAGGGATAGTGGATATACTGGACCACGGATGTTAACCATGGGGCTGTCAGGCAGGAGGGGGGAGGAAAGAAGTCATATAGTGCACATAGTGCAACTCCTTCCTCCTTAATGCCTTTAATTTTTAGTCTGGATGTGTTTATATTATGCGAGTTGTTTAATAATTATGTTCATCATCAAACTGCCAAAACTAATTATATCTGTGGGCATCAAACACTGGTTGAACTTAACTTTCAGTTAATTTGTTAATGACTAAGTACGAAGATGCAAAAGCAAATTTCTTATTTGCACTAAAAACAAAAGATCTTTAATTTATATTTTTAAAGAAAAAGAAAAAAGTGATTATTCAAGATTTAGTGGGTTACATTTTATTTCTATTAAATAAAAACCTGTTTTAAAGTTTAGGGTGCGATTATTTAAGCTATTATTTTGAAAAAGCTAATTCACCGGATGTGGCATTGCCTTTTGCATGCTGGCTGCACCGCTTTCTGTTGGGGATACCACAAGAAGTAAAAAGCTAAACTGCTGACGAGTAAAGCTGAAGGCTTCTTAAAGCAGCGTTTGTTAAGCAGCCTTCAGCTTGTAGGCAATAAAACTGCGGTTTAAACGAGTCCTTCAGTCAGATGAGAATGAGGCCTCTGCAACCCCCTCCGCCCCCCGGACACAAACACGCACACTTGTAAAAGCAGCTCGCAGGGGAATCGGAAAATGTAAGCACTTAACAGCAGTCTAGGCCCCCCTTCTTTCCTCTGCTTGGCCGGTTGAAATACGAAGCGGCTTGCTGGAAACATCGGTCTGCTCAACCACAGCACAGGAAACATCAGCTCACTGCTGCACTCCCCCCAACCTCCTCTCACACGTCTACATAGTGCTATCACCCCTTTTGCTTCTTGATCAAAGACGCATTTAGCGCATATGCACAGACCACTGAGAGTGAGCTATAAAGAGTTTTAGATAGTTTCAGCAGGGTGAGTATGATGGGAACATTTTGAGAGGATCAGACACTACAGCATTTTATGAAATGAGTTAGGGGTTATGCTGTGTACTGCGTTCTTAGTCCAGATGGCTTCAGATAGCTGGAGAGGAACTAAGGAGAAGCTAAATACAAGGGTTTGGGTTCATTTGTTGTTTTCAGTAGGACCATCACGATGCATACGTGAGAGCCAAGACAGCAAACTGTCTTATATACTGTAGCTACTAATGTTGGCCTTTCAGTGGGATGTAAACGAACTGTACAGTTTGCACCCATTAAACACACACACACACACACAGGTTTCACAACATATCTGAAGTAATGAAGTCAGGATTGTTAACTCACTTGACCAAACATTTGGCCTAAAGGATCTAGGAACTATTATTATACTGTTCCATAACCTTCATTTATTATTTTAACATTGACAGCCAGTGCCCTCTTTTAACACACGCACAGATCTTTGTCTCATCCTAACTAAGTGTTGAAGGGAAAAACTTTGCAAGACCTTCAGAATATTGGTGCTAATATTTCTGACTCCAGTAGAGTTCAGTAAGTACCTTCTGGTATTTGTATAACACTCTGTATTTGTAATTGGATTTCTGTAGTTTGTGAGTTCCTTTTGAAAACAAAACATTTTGTCAGTGACAGTAATGCTGCTGTCCATTAGTGTGAGCTACGCCTGCTAGAATCCGCCATACTTTAACACAGAGAATAAATTCAAATAGATGTCGTACTGCTGGATTCATTAATGCATTTCCGAATCTACTCAGCAAACCCCGTGTTCATATTTCAGCACTAAAATTGCTGATTATCAGTATTTTTCCCAAGAAACATATTCATGCCAGTGTAGCAAATCCCCTAAATCAGCACTTAAATTTAAACTATCCCAACTATCTTCTTAATGCTCTAATTAGTGTGTGACATTATTTTTTAAAAAAATGTTTAAATTAATAACAGCATGGTTAGAACATAAAAAATTGCAAATGTGACTAGTTTGTGCATGACTGTGGCCTCATTAATGTTAAAGTACAGTACTAATAGCTAAAACATTTAATGCTCTTAAAGGCATTGCTTACAGGGATACATTATTAAGTGATCAGTTAACATTAACTCAAAATATCTGGTGGCACAGTTGCTACAGAAGAGCTTTATGAAAACAAGCATCATGTAATGTGAGTTTCCTCACAGCAATGTAAGTTTTTACACCATATATTGGGAATAACAAAAGATAGCTTTAACACAAAGCTTGAGCTCCTCATCATCTCATCTTTCTTAATGAACTTAACTGAATGAAGATTCAAGACAATTAACATTGATTCAAAACACTTTTTTGAGAGAAATGTTTACAGTTTTCCTTGTTGTGTTCTAGTTAATGGTCTAACATTAAGTAGCACCATTTTACTTGGCTTACCTTATGAACGAAATGAGTCACATTTTCAAAGAAAGAACTTGCATAATGCAGCACTCAAGAAAATTAACCCCGCTGGCACAGCAATAAAGCATGTGCCACTTCTTTGCGAACCTCGGGAAGCTGCAAATATTAATTTAAGTGCTAAATTTACCTGAGCTTGCACTGAAAAGAATGTCTTATAAAATACACCGTGATTCAAAGTAACTGTGTTCACATATTTGGCTTTAAAACAGCCCAGTAAGGTAAAGGATCATTAAACCCAAAGCACAGAAACACATCCACGGCTGCTATATTAATAATGGATTGCATTTACATAGCGTATTTCGAGACCCTCAAAGTGCTTTACAACTCCACTATTCATTCACTCTCACACACTGGTGGTAGGCATAGCTGGCCTGGGGCAGACTGACAGAAGCGAGGCTGCTATGTCGCGCAATCGGCCCCTCTGGCCAACACCAGTAGGCGGTAGGTGCCCAAGGACACAACGACCAAGACAGACAGAGCTGGGGATCAAACCGGCAACGTTCCAGTTACAAGATGAGCTTCCCAACCCCCTGAACCACGGTCCACAGTACTATAGTACACTAAATTGAATTTAATCATTGCTGTATTCGAATTCTGTTACCACTCCAGAGATGCATGGGAGGTATTGTTTTTTTGGGGGGGGGGTTTATGGATTTCAAAGGGGAATACCAAAAATGTGCTTCATGCCTCCATTAAAAAGAAGCCTAAGATACAACTGTGTAACTGTTTTATAGCCATGTCCTGGGTAAATATGACATTCTTTTAAATGCCTCAAAACCATATGATAAGACATGTCTTAAGATATTACAAAACTCATTCATTGCATGAAGCACAGTCACACAAAGGTTTAATTCATTAGTCAGTGACACATAAAACAAGGAAGAGCTTCTTAAAATCTAAAGCCTGTATTTAATTTCTGACAGTCTGTGTTTATCTTAAACCCCCCCCGGCTGTCGAACAGTGATGGTCTTTCGCGTAACTACTTGACCTAAAGACGGCCCAAAAATTTCAATAACGTCTGTGTTGATTAGAAAAGAGATTAGCGCCTGATGTCATCTGATCTACAGATGACATCAGGCGCTGCATTATTAACACAAAAAGAAATAAATAAAAATGTGAGCTTGGAAAAAAGGCTAACCCCTGTTGAACTTTTTAGCAGAAAATCACAACTTAACTTAAATTTTGAAATGCATCTGTTTAGAATGTATAAATAGCACAAAACCCATAAGGTTTTAATTGTGTTTCACTGGAAGTGGAAATAGCAAGAAATTTCTAGAAGTGTATAACCACTGCGATTATTAAAAGTTGTCCTCACTTCTGTGTTAGAAAAAAATCATCATAATGTCTATTTATAATTATCAGTATTATTTTAAGAAGAATTAACAGTTAGAACACAAATTTTACTCACTGCAAACTAGTCTGTGCATTCAAAGCAGTGGCAGGAAAACTTGCATGTGTGGGATTTGGACGTTTCCAAGACATTGAAATGGCAGCACAGGTGCTTTTATAATCTTATGACCCCTCTAAAACTCTCTTTTGATCTCTGTTTTAATCTCAGTTCAGGTTGTTTTGAATTTGCTTATTTTTACAGGTTTTCTTATATTGTGGGTATTTGTGCCTGCAGGTTCACAACAACAGAGTAGTTTTACTGACCGCTTAAAAAGCTTCCGACTGCAAGTTACACTTTAACTACACGGTTCAAGAACCTCACATCCACAGCCAGTTTAGAATCACCAATTAGCCTTAAATGTATGTCTTTGGTCTTTAGTAGGAAGCCAGAGTAACCACAGGACACCCACTTGAAGTACACTGGAGCATGCCACCCCATTTCAGAGCCTTTCAGTACCTTTGTCAATGCACCCTCTGGCCTCTGTACGGGCTCTGTTCTTCATGTGCACCACATATGATCACTTCTGCTGTTTTACTGTTGCAGTGTTTAGAGAATCTCCCACAATCCTTTAAAGACCAGCAGATGCTTGTCCCTGTGGGATTGTGGGCAAGTATGGTGGGAATACAGTTCTCATTACAGTGTCAAGGTACCCACTGAACTCTGTAATCACTGTCCTATAAAAATTATACACAGGCATACCGTCTAGAGTTTCACAGTTTCAAGATTCCTTAAAAATACAATTTTCCTTGATTTGACCCACACGGTTGGATCTAAAATCCTTCTCAGTAGATAAAGATGAACTCTGATCCACAAAAATCTTTTGCACTTGTACAACAGTATGAAATGTTAAAATACATTCATTTTTCTGTAGTTTGGGTCACTTCAGGAAAAGTCGTCAAATGTCTGGCTAAAATAATGACATTTACGACATTTTTGTTGTTGACTGTACTGATGATCACAATAAAAAACTGATTCAAACTGATTCTAGTTCAGGGCTTAGGGGCTTTCTCTGCCAGGAGGAAGAAAATCACTGACCCACATTGGCTCTATTTACTGGGAGCCTTTCAAAGCACACATCAATGCACACATTAAAAGGACACCTCCTGGTGGACTGCTGCAATTACATGATGTGTTCATTCAATCAAATCCTGTCCATTCACAAAGTTCTTCACTCACCCTGACCATTTGATTGATGATTGCCAAGCACGTGAGGCACGTTTATTCTGTGAATGGTAAAATAATGTGTCTGTTCCATTTCAGTCTTCACCACCGACATGATTTCCACTATTATTCTTTAAAGTATGGCTTCTTATTTCCTCTAAGCCATATGTATGTGGTCAGTGGTGATTCCACCAAAACCTTCAACCATTACTCTTAGCCTTGTCACCATTATAGTCCTTGTGTCTAAGAGCAAATTAAGTAAAATATGAACAGCAATGTAAACCAGCATAGTCTTACTGCCACAGGAGTGTTTTTTTGTTTGTTTGTTTGTTTTTTGTTTGATTGATTGTTTTGTTTTGTTTTGTTTTTTTACTGTGGAGGGAAAGCCATACCAGGCAGTTCATATCCACTATACTTTTTTCACATGATGCCAGCGGCGGACTGATATGGCAGTCTCTTTCAGTCGGCCACATAACAAATATACTGAGCATGTCAAACATATATGAGCAGGCTTGTTGCAATATCTATGAAATAAAGACTGATTAGTCTTACTAGTATGTATGCCAATATGTGAGTATGTTCTTCAGTTAAAGCACCAGCAAGCGGCTCATCATAAGGAACTATTCAATCACATGAAGCCAAATATTTAAACGGTAACAATAAGGTTTTAATGGAGTGTCCGGAATAAGTAATTAGTGCAGCGACAGGTCGCCTACACCCAACTACACCATACAAACACTTATGTCCCAATTTAAGCACGTTTGGCTTCATCATTAATGTAATAAACTCGAACTCACTCAAGATGTTATTTTGCGGTTTGATTTGAGTAATGAATTGAGCTACAGAATGGTGAATCAGCACATCCTGCTGGTGATGCATGGTTATATCGTCTTTTTTTAATGTCAAAAGAACAGCTTAGACAGATTAAAATGACCGTCTGAGTAAACGTATTTGAATTTAAATTGAATTTATTATTATTAATAATAATAATAAATAAATAATATTCCAAGAAGGTCGTTGGTCTAAATCTAATCTGGTGCCTTTCTGTGTAGAGTCTGCATGTTCTTTCTGGGTACTCTGCCCTCCTCCTTCATGCATGGGTTTAAGCTAATTGTTGACTCTAATTTGACCATAGGTGTTAATGTCTGGCTCTATATATAATATTAACACTGAGACAGACTGGTCACCTGTCCACGAGTCCCTAAAATCTATTATTAGGGAAACTTTTATTCATTTATTGTATTCTGTCTCTATAACTAAGATAAAAAGATTCGTATCCATTCCTCTGAATTTTAGCCAAAGACAGTAAAGCGATTTGATTCCACTCAACGTCAGAATCTTTAAATTATTATCTATAAACTTACTGACCAACGATCAGGGAAAATCAGGATTTTACCAGGTCTGCCTGACAAATACAGGGGTCCATAGTCGGTCCTTCAGGCGCCTCGGACAGAAGTTTAGTTCTCGACTTTGATTGGTCGCTTTCGCAGCATCGTTCGTTTGACAAGTAAAACAGTGGTCCGCAGGAAAAGAAAGCTCCGTGCGCTATCTTCATTTGTACACTGCAAAGATGTCTGAGGAGCGATCTGAAAGATCCGATGGGAGGATTGTCAAGATGGAGATCGACTACAGTTCAACTGTAGACCAGCGTCTCCCGGAATGTGAAAAAATGGCTAAAGTAAGCGGGTTGTAAAAGAGGCCAGCGCCGGCTGAGTCATGGTGCAGTGAGATCAGTGTTAGCATTCAGGCTAGCATCTAGCGTTACTGGCTTTGTCCGGATAGCTCTTATGACCAAATATACTGTAAATATACTTTACTTTGTATTTTAAGGATTTTTTGACTTTCAAAAACTTCCAATGTACTCTGTTTACACACACGCAGGTATTTATTTGTTATTATACTCGCTAGCATGCTAGTATTCTTAGCGTTAGCTAAACCTTTAGCTAGTTTGCTAACCTGGAAAAGTGACTTAAACATTTTGCTGGTACAAAAGCAGGACTTACCTGTTGTCAGCTTACAGCAATAAATATATCTGACACCGTATTTGTGCATTCTTCTGTCGCAGGAGGGCAAGTTGCAGGAAGCCATCGAGAGCTTGTTATCATTGGAGAAGCAAACCAGAACAGTAAGTCGATGTACACTGTTGCAATTTGTGTTCTTGACCATTTAGCTGCAGAAATACATCTAAGAACTCGGGTCCGATATGACAGTAACATAGATAATATACATTGAGATTAAAACACATTCTTAAGGTAAAGTTGTTTTTCCATTCTCAAACTATTTGTAGATGTCAGATTCAGACCCAGTCTTTAATAGGTGCAGCTGATCATAGGAGTGTAAATGAATGGACACGGTTAACCAGAGTACAGTGTCGCATAATTCTCTTTGCAAAGTCTTTTTTGTAAAACAGCAAAACTGAAAGATGTGTTGATGAAATAAGAAATTAATTTTTCATGACTGCAATGTATATTGGTTAACATGGTTTTTTTTGTTTTTTTTATTGTTGCTGTTTTTGGTTTGTTTACTTGTTTGTTTGTTTTTTAATCTGCCTTTAACCTGTGTGCAGGCATCGGACATGGTATCAACCTCCAGAATCCTTGTGGCTGTGGTTCAGATGTGTTATGAAGCCAAGGACTGGGATGCACTCAATGAAAACATCATGCTACTCACCAAACGGAGGAGTCAGCTCAAACAGGTTACATACCTCTTGATTCCTGTTTTGTATCAATTCTTTCCTAAAACATTCTTCTGAATCTACAGTCTGAATATAGATACATTTTATCATGCTTCTAAAGCAAATTGTATTATCAGTTACATGAGCAATCATAATTACTGGTCATGTAACTGTTTTTAATGAAAACATGCTGCAATGTTATCTATAGTGTAAGATCAGGATCTGTTTTGAAATGATTTCCTCTGAGTGGTAAAATGCTAAATACTTTTTATAATACAACTTTTTTGGAAAGTACCACTCCAATAAAATTTAGTCAAGACAAGTCCTTAAATTCAGAGCTCTTTTAATAAGCTTAACTTAATAACCCACAACCATTCTTTGAAAGTTAATACAACCTGAATCTGTTAGTTGTTTTTGTTTATTTGTTTGTTTTTCCTCTATTAGGCTGTTGCCAAAATGGTCCAAGAATGCTACAAGTATGTGGATGCTATGACTGATCTCACCATCAAGTTGAGGCTAATCGACACACTTCGCACTGTGACAGCTGGAAAGGTCTGGAATATATGTGATCTAATGTTGATATCTGAAAATTTGTATAGATTTGGAAAGCTATCAAAGACGTTACAGCTAAATAATGAGAGATTAGGCTAGCTTAAGCATTGCAGGTTGAATACGGTCACAGTTACTTAAAATCTGAAAGGTGAATTTTTTTGTAATCAATGAAATTCTTGAAAAGTTCAGTGAAAAACGGAATGAAAAATTCTTTCTTTTTTTTCTTTTTGTTTTACATGTATAATGCCTAAACTTCCAATCACAAATTAATGTGGTCTGGTTTACACACAACTATTTTGCAAATGTGGTCATGTCTGTTGAAGGCAGATCATAGTAACTATTTGCTTAACTAACACTCTAAATTTGTCCACGTTACAGATCTATGTGGAGATCGAGCGTGCCAGGCTAACAAAAACCTTAGCTAATATCAAGGAGCAAAATGGAGAGGTCAAAGAGGCAGCTGCCATTCTTCAAGAATTACAGGTAAGGAACAGATGGTTTCAATTTTATACCTTCAAGATGACAAGGTCTGTGCAGTAGTTGTTGTTGTTTCCTTATTGCTGTTGGGTGTATGGGGGAGATCTAATAATTTGTATGAATATAGTTTAAAAATACATAGATTAAGATTAAATAAATATTCCCATTCATTACTCGCGTATGTTCTGATCAGGTGGAGACATATGGCTCGATGGAGAAAAAGGAGAAGGTGGAGTTTATATTGGAACAGATGAGGCTTTGCATTGCTGTCAAGGATTACATTCGTACCCAGATCATCAGCAAGAAGATAAACACCAAGTTTTTCCAAGAGGAGGGCACAGAGGTATGAAACAGACCAGGAGCTGGGAATTAATTAATTAAAGATGGCAATGAAATATATTTTAATGTATTTTCATGGGTGGCGTCTGTACCCTCTTGTATCAGTTTTGGTAGGTTTTAGCTTCAAGGGCTGATCTAATCAAACTTTTTTCTCATGAACAACTCAGGAGCAGAAGTTGAAGTACTACAACCTGATGATTCAGGTGGACCAGCATGAGGGCTCCTACCTGTCCATCTGCAAACACTACAGGGCCATTTATGATACCCCTTGCATCTTGGAGGACAGCAGCAAGTGGCAACAGGTGTATATATATATTTACTGTCAAGAGTATAAAGGTTATTTTAACGGATGTTTAACTTTGGGATTAGCAAATTCAGCTTGCTGACTTGTTTACAAATAATGACAGGGGTTTCTTGTAGAAAATGATACTGTTTTTTTGTGGTTTTGTTGTTTTTTGTAATATTTGCAGGTCTTAAAGTGAGATAAATACAACCTCAGATGAGCAACAACACATGACGTATTGCATCATGTAATTATTTAACAAAAGTTAGTGTGTGTGTGTGTCTGGGGAGGGGGCACAAAACCCAGTACACGCACCCCAGTACGCCCTAAGATTCAATGGGTAGTAGAACTACTTTTGACAGGAATAACTTGAAGTAATAGTTTCTGTATAACTCAGTCTTTCACAGTGTTGTGGAGGAATCTCAGCCCCCAAAACTGCTTCAGATCACTAAACTTTGTGGGCATTTGTTTATGCACAGCTGTCTTAAGGTCACCCTGCAGCATTTTAATCTGGACTTTGACTGGGCCATTGCGTCAATCTGTTATAGATTTGCTGGTGTTCTTGGAATCATTGTCCAGCAAACCATCCACCATTAAAGAGGTGATCATGCTTGCTGATGATCAGTTAATCAAGTGTATTTGATTAGCAGCACCTGGCTGCTACTTAGACACTTAATTCCTATGCAAGCAGTAGGGATGTACTTAATTTTTCACTCACTGCTTCTGCATTTTAACTTGTTGAATAAATAATGAGATGATGTAATATTTCCTGTGGTGGTGTTCAATTGAGGTTGTATTTACTTTATTTAAGTTTAAGACCTGATGAGGACCAGATAGTTTGTTGGGGGTTTTTTTACATATAAAACTTAGAAATGAAAGAAGGAGATCAGTTAATCAAGTGTATTTGATTAACCTGACTAAAGTATTGAAGGGAGACGTTTTCTTAGTCCTGTTACTGAAATCTGTATTTATGTGTAACAGTTAATTAGGTCTTCTTTTTTTTTTTTTTTTTTTTTTTAAGTACAAGAAGCACCTACAAAGCATGTGAACATCTTTTGGAATAAGAGAAACAATGATGTCATAGTTTAAGCACCATCAAATCTGCATGTCTAGTTTGCTCGTTGCTTGTTGAGTGCTGCAGCTACTTTTTTGTCTTACAGGCCCTGAAGAGTGTGGTGCTCTATGTGATTCTTTCACCCTATGAGAACGAGCAGTCAGACCTTGTGCACAGAATCAGTGGAGACAAGAAACTGGAAGAAATCCCGAAATACAAGTGAGAAATAATTTTTGCTTCTTTGCTTTTGGTGCTGTGTACTCTAAAAAAGTAAGCTACAGATGTGTTGTGGCTAGATAATAGAAAAATACAAAGAAAACACAATATATGCTACAGTATAATGTAGCTTGCTACCTTTTCTCAATTACTATATGAATCTTTGTGGACAGTCCCACGCACAGTGGGTATTTGCTATTTTAGCAAAGTTGCTAAATGTTTTTATCTCAAGAAAATGCTAAAAACTGTATGTAAAAATGTTGCTGTTTGCTGATGATGGTAATATTTTCTGCCCTGGTGATGATTTGCTGGCTTCACCTTATTTAAGCTATTGTGCAGAAGTCTGGGGCAATAACTACAAAAGTACATCACATTCACTGTTATTATTTATTTATTTATTTTAAAGGCAGTAATAATAATTTACAATTCAGGTTATAAGGACTTTATAAATTGACTATTTTTAAAGATTAAATTATTAAAATTTGTAGATCTTGTGAAATTCTGGACAGCACTTTTTTTTCCTTCTTTTCTTTTTTTAGAGCAAAAAATAATCAGCTACCAGGAAATATTCAAAGCATTTTTTTTCTGAGAGAATGAAGTTATAATTTAAGGGGTTTTTGCAACTTCAAAACTGAAGGTGTATACTACCAGGAAAAGTTTTAGTTTGAGTGTGTGGAGACAGTTAAAGGTTGAATCAGTGTCCAAACATGAAGCAGGTCAAAAAGAGAGGTATGGTATGGATATGGTCCTGAAGAGATGTAAAGAAGGGGACAATGTTGAATTTCAGTGAATGTCTCTCTGGTTGTTACTTTGTGCTTATTTGGATTTTGTAATTAACATTCCCTAAGTGGAGTTACTTGGCTTTCACATGCAGATGTGAACTTATGGAGTTGTAAATATAAGATGATCTGATTATTATTTTGTGTATTTCATTTTGTTTATATTCTGTGTTATTGGAAGTATTTATAATGTTGTTGTTGTTGAGGTTTATAACAATAATTAAGTTGGCTAAATAGTATCTGATGATTTATGAAGGAAGAATGTGATTAAATAAGTGTGCACTTCTTCCCACTTATTTCAGATAAGTAAACTGAGTCAAAAAAAGAGGAGCAGTATTGTACTGTGTTTTGCTTCATTTTTCTTCTTTTGCCGTTGTTTTCCTACATAATTACGTAATCAAACAATCCAAACAAATCAACAAAACAATTTAAGGCAGTACTTTTTCCTAAGCTACTTGGGAGAGCTAACCACAGCAATGTTCACATATGTTGATACTGGGTGTGTACTCTCCGTAGCAAGGCATAGATACAAGTTTTTTGGGAGGGGTTGTTAATAAATATTCTTCTTGTCCCAGGGACCTTCTGAAACAGTTCACTACCATGGAGTTAATGCGCTGGGCATCCTTGGTGGAGGATTATGGGAAAGAGCTGAGAGAGGGATCAACCAACAGCCCTGCAACAGATGTCTTCTCTTATACAGAGGAAGGGGAGAAAAGGTGGAAGGACCTGAAGAATAGAGTGGTCGAGCATGTAAGTCCTATTGTCGAGAGCAGGGGCTTCTCACTTGGAGTTTGAACACACAACTGTGACACTTTGTTAGACTTGTTTTAGTTTTGACAGTTTTCTGAGTGCTTTCTTAGTTTTAAACTAGTCAGTGGGTGACATGTTTTCCCTCGTTTTTTACTAAAGTAAAGTAGTTGGAAGGACCATTCAAAACCTTTTTTTTTTTTCTTATAATGATCAAGAGACTGAGTTCAATTTAAATAGATACAAGGACTAATCCCAAAAGGTTGATTCCCTTCATCTGGACGTAGCGTTTTCAGTGGGAGAAACATTTTGTCAGGCATCCAAGTGACTTCTTCAGTCTCAGCTGACTGCAGGTTTCCCCATCCTTATAAACACTGCATTTGCACAATGACTGAATTTAGCCCACTGAATGAACAATGGGCTGTGAGGTCAGTTCCTTGATCATTAATATGTAATGGGACTAAATGGAACACAATTTGACATACAATAGAAATACGATGGAGGCAACTGGGATAAAGATGACTCTGAAGCTTTATGCAGATTGAGTGGATAAACTGTCTGGCTCTTATATTTAGGTACATTGTGTGTGCACTGATAACAGTGATATGATTTTCATGTGTTTTCTGCTGTCCCCAGAACATCCGAATAATGGCCAAATATTACACGAGAATCACAATGAAAAGGATGGCTAACCTTCTTGACCTCTCTGTTGACGTAAGTAAAACAAATTAGTAATTTCTTGTAATCTGAAGGTCATTTTTATGCCACATCATATGTTTGTCAATCTGTAGTTTTCGTTTTAAATAGCTAAATAACTCATTTAAATGTAGTTTTTGAGTGTAACTCGGAAATGCCGAGTTACAGTCAAAAACTATAAATAAGAGGCACTAACCCAGGTCTCTCTCTCTCTGTCTCTCGTTAAATACTTTATCAGGAATCGGAGGAGTTCCTCTCCAGCCTAGTTGTAAACAAGACCATCTACGCCAAGGTTGACCGGCTGGCTGGCATCATCAACTTTCAGCGGCCCAAAGACCCCAATGACCTGCTCAACGACTGGTCACACAAACTCAACTCACTTATGTCTCTGGTCAACAAGACCACACATCTCATTGCCAAGGAGGAAATGATTCATAACCTGCAGTGAAACGAGAACAAAGTGCTTTATTTTATGTTTTGATTCATATTTTGTTTTTCCTTCTGTGGAAATGTTTTTGACTACACAGTATAATGGCAGCCTGTGAAAGCAATCTAATTCCGATGTGATAGAATTAGCAAAAAAAGTCTTCAACACACATAAACATGCAAACACTTATCCTTTGCATCTCACTCTGGACTGGATATTCAAAGTGTTACACATTGCCATTTGATGTAATATATACAGTAGTTTAGCCTCTGTTTCTTTATAAAAACCTGGTTTTCAATGTACATCTAGCAATGGTAAACAATAAACTTCTGACATTTGGTTAACAGTTATATATGTAGGTGTTATTGTAGCCTGACTTACATTGATTTTATTATGACAAACCATGAAAACATGAGTGTATAGTAGGTGATAAAAGGATTAATGTGGAAAAATACCAAGGGTGTACAGCGCACAAAATTCAATGAATAATATGTGCCGATGGTTTAATTACAATGGGTTATCCAGATTGCAGATCCCTCTCTTCACTTTGCTTTTAATCTCCACGGGGCCCAAAATGAAATGTTTGACACATTCATACGCCACATAAAAAGTTTTTTTCCACCAGCAGATATATTGACAAAGAAATTGTTGGCATCCAGTTGTGCACCAGTAAACACCACAGTAGGCGTTTTGAGTGGTAATAGCACAAAATCACAGGTAGAACTAATGACATTAAATGTGGCTCAGGATAATAAAATGTCAGGGGTACCATAACAATGAGCTAGCATGCATAATAGCAGAATACTGGAACTTCTTATTTGAATGGAAAACTGCTTTTAATCATAGCAATTACCTCTGTGCTTTACTTACTATGTGTATGTGCCCTCATTTCTTGGCTTACGAGTGCGGAAAATACAATTTTAACTAGCTCAATTATATTTTCCCTCTTTTTTTATGTCCACAATGTAATGTGGCAAGTCAACATAAAGATTCAAATGTTATTATTGTGGATATTTTCAATACATCACAGTTTAATCTTACACACACCACTTATTGTTGTGTGTGTGGTCATTTCGGTCATTTTTTTAATACGCTCTATGAAGCATATGGATTAATTTTGTTCACCTCGAGGACTTGATTGGATTTATTAGAAACACCTCATCTGTGTCACGAAATCGGGTCATATCATTGTACATCCCTGAGAGTTATAAAAGGCTTGACTGGATGGATGAGGAAAAAAACTTTAGGTTAAGGGAAGATAACTGACATTCCTAAAATGTCATAAACTCAAAATACTTTTTAGTTTTATACTAAATTTTTTAGTTTAATAAACATAATTTGATGCAGATTTCTTTTTTAAACCGTAATGCTACATTTCAGATTTTATATTTTCAGACATATAGGAGTCAATCCTACAGTTGTAGAACATTGTCTGTCCCACTCATGAATTTGAAAATATCTATAAGATATTAAAACATGTATTTGGGGGTTAATTACATCTGTCCTGAGACAAAATGTAAACCTAGTTGTTGATAAAGTGGTTCCAAAATTATTATTTAAAATATAAAATAACTCTTGAGAAACCCCTCCCCCAAAAGAAAATGGCATTTTTCTCTTCCAACTTCTTCATAACCAAATTGCATGTCAAATACAACAATTAAAATGTTATAAATTCACTTTTTTGTTTTCATTTTGTTGGCATGTGTGTTCTAATTGTTAAACAACTTTTTAAAACACCAACATACTTTAAAGAAGAGTGATTGTATCCCAGATCATTTGTTCAACTATGCCCATTTAGCCTGGAAAAGGAAAAGATAAAGTAGTTAGAAGGCGACAAAAAAGAAGTAATATGAACAAGTCCTGTGATAACACTATGGATAGTCCAAAGGTCGGTTCTCTTTGGCAAATTTTGTATTTTTCCAATCTTTTCTGACTAGACGGTATCACTCTAACCAATGCAACACTGTTACCTGTATTACAAAAAGAAGATAAATTAATTTTGGTGTTTTCTTCCTTTTTTAAATATATATATTCACAATCATTCATGACTGTTGCAGACTATTATGTTAATCAATTCAATATATACTCAATATATATATATCTATATATATAGATATATATATATGTGTGTGTGTGTGTGTGTGTAATAAACTTTCTAAATATATTAAAAGTATATAAAATATTATCATTATTATTAAATGAGTTCACAAGGGTTTATATGTGTGAACAGTGTATTTGAGGAAAGATAAATACTGAAATTAAATGAAAAAGTTGGGGAACATAGATTTCAAAAGTTGCTTAAATGAATATAAATTAAGTCTTAAGAATGTATATTATATGCTATAAAATATGCTTTTTCATATTCCAGAGTATTGGTGTGAGCTGTACCAAGCATAGCACACAGCAACTTAAATGTCACATAAAAGTGTACTTTTGATACCTGAGGTGGACAAATCTATATTTTTGATGTTTTTTTTAATGTGTTTTTCTTAGAAACATAACAGAGAATTTTGAAATAAAAGACCAGTTTTAAAAAACGATTCCTAAATTGTGCTCTAACTGCAGAATGACCCGTAGACTAACTTTACTTGAATTTTAGTCCCACGTGTGTGCTTACAAGGAATAAAACTAACTACTATGACAAAAAGGATGCTTGTCATCACGGGCCATATAGACGCGCACGCAAACACACGTTTCGGTCCCCTCAACCTTCAGATCTGTACATCCCACTATGCTTTGCGATGACGGTCTGACAAGTGGATCCAAGATGGCGTAGAAAGTAAAGCTAGGTAAGTGTTGACTTCCCATTTTCAGCCCTTTCAGTTGTCTTTTTCATCTCAAAGGCACTGCCACGAAACCCCACCATAAATCATTAGGATAATGGCGAATGCTTTGAGTTTATGCACGAATAACAACACGATGTCATACCAGTTATATGCGTCCAAACACCGTGGCAAAATCACAGGCCCGAACCCGTTTTGTTTCGGCGAACCTAGCTAGCTAGCCCGCTAACATTAACAAACCAGACAGCCATTCTTGTTGTGAGCTTCCCAGTTTGGTTCCAAGAAAGGCCGTGTTTTGGCTAGCAGGCTAACTGCTAGCTACGCATACTCTATTTAGTGGCAACACTGTGTGCCCTGTGCAAAGGCGAGCGATAAGTTGACCAACACTTTGAGTGGGGACATTTTTTTTTGTTTTTTTGTTTTTTTGCAAGGCTTTGTGACGCTGCCGTCATCGCTCTTACTTGCAGCAGTCATGACAAGTTTGCTGGACAAACAATAGCTATAACTAAGTACTGAAAGGCAGATCATGTCCACTCCAGTGTATTTGCTATTTAGTGTATGCACTCTTGCTGCCTCCTGCCAGTTAAGCTCAGGGAAATAAGTTTTTACAGCCGTATTTTGCACACGTTGCTGCTGACGATACTGTCAAGCCAAATAACGTTATCTGAAGACAACGGAGACAGTCGCGGTTGCTCTACAACTATTTTCCGTTATAAATATCAACGTTTTCTTCCACTATATATTGTAATCGTGGAGTCCCACGACTGGACACCAAAAATAAGACAGCTGCCCACCCGCTACATCCCGCCAAACTATTTTTCGTTGCACCAGTGAAGTGGCAAGCACTAATATTAGGTAACGGATATCCCCACAGTAACAAATAGGGCTGTGAATCGCTACATTGGTTTTAAACTAACCCTACTTGATCGTGGCAAGCACTGTGTTAATATCAGTCATGCATGTCTTTTGTTTTTTTGTTCTACAATTCTGTTGTTCATCTTCCCATAAGCCATCATTCCCTGGTCAAGCAACTTTTAACTCTCAACTACTTTTGGATGATTACATGTTTTTTCCTTAGTCTTAAGACTATTTTAATTATTATATTTGCAGAAAGTTGTTTTACAAATACAAACAGCTACTTACTACCCAGAAGTTATTTTAAGATTTTCTGACACTGTGGATGAACCATTTTTATGCAAAATGCTCGCGTGACGACGAGGTGTGGCAAAATTGGTTAGTTTCATGTCTGCATGATGACAAAAAACTAGTTATGCTAATCAAAAATGCATCTGTATTTTTTATTTTTTTTTAAAGGAAGCGTTCACACCATGAGTTCACTTTTTGAAGATCAGCAGACCTATAATGTGTCATATTCCTAAATGAAAAGGCAAAGAATTAGCTGCTTATGGTCCCCTCCCTGCTTGGTTAGCTTATTTTTTTCTGACTCAAGGAATATCTGTCCAGGCCAATGGTGATGATTGTGGTATTTTTAGCGTTAAAATTAATATAAGTGCAATGACTGCATTATTGCTTCACATATGCTTTTTGCGACAGTGAAAAAAATCCTTCAAATACATTATTGTGTCATGTGTATTACCATGTATTGCACATAAGCTGAAAGACTTGTCTCTCTATGGTCCTAAGAGACATGTTGAGCCAGAGCAGCTATTACTAATGTAGCTGTATGTTAGTAGATGTTGAAGAAGTGTCTCAAACACTGTTACAGGGTTAACAGACTCCCCCACTGTACCGACTGCCTGTTGCATGATTGATTTTGATTTTGAAAATATTTTTTTAACAATGTGTGAAATGTCAAATCCTTTTGTTTAATGTCTTCATCGTGCGATGCAGGTGTAAATTGCAATTTTACAGCTAGCATATAGTAATTTGGTGCCTCCTCTCTCTCTTTCAAGGACACCCTGTTCCAAATATGCCTAAAATTACTGTGCTGTAGGTGACAGCTTCCCTGTTCCTCTGAGGTAGTCAGAATCAAAATCTAAATTCCATACTGTGGTGAGTGCTTGGATTGAAATTGAGCATCAGCTAACTGTTGAAACTCAGTTTGCTTTGCACATAGCTATAATAGGGACTTTTAGTGTAGTATTTTTGTGACAAAAGCTCTTTATCTGCCTTCCTGAGATAAGTTGCAGTTCTGGTGTTGAAACCAGCGTGGTTGGAAACCGGGCCAGAAGTTGCTAGGCTGTTATCCAAGGCTAAGCATTTGAGGCTTTGGCGTTTGACAGGAGTTCACAGTGTACCCTCCCTATCCTGGAAAAAAAAAGCCACTTTCTTGTTTCTTACATGTTGTTGTACAAGATATTAATTAGAAGTTGCTAGAAAAACTACTAGTAACAGCCCCCCCCCCCCCCTCCCACACACACACACACACACACACACACACACACACACACACACACACACACACTCCAAAAAACAAAAAAACAACACCCAGAACATGAGTACATTCATGGCTCAGTACATTTTCATTACAGCAGATGAAACTAAACAAAAAATATACTTTGAAACTTTAACCTTTTGTTCAAGTTTTGCATACTGGGTTTAGTAAATGAAACTAATATGATTGCAACATATTTGTATGTATGTTTGTAAAAATATTGTGTTAACAATTAAACGCTAGTGGTGCCACTTGAGTTTGAATATTTGTACAAAGCACAGTTGGTCTTTTTGTCCACACTGAGGAAACAGTGATTGTCACTAGATAAAAGCAATGTTGGTCTTTACATTCAGTGTGACCTTTAGGATTTGGAATTGATAATTGGTTTTGGATGGTTACCAAATTGTCTAGATCATTTGAATCATGTGTATCTGAACCTATGAATTTCCGTTATCTGTGCTATGTGCTATTATGTTTTCTCACAGTTAACACAGGGGCCTTTGTACTTCGGAATCACATGTGAGGCTTTTTGAACTCCTTATTCTATACTATGTTTATATTTATTGATAATAAATCCACATTGATTTAGAAAATGTAGAAAACTTCATATTCCTATTTTTTTTTTCTCCAAAAGTTGATTAGGAATATACAAAGTGAAATGATCGTACCCCTAACCAGAACCTGTATTGGCAGTGATATTGTAATTTTATCAAGATCCATCCTTAGTGAGCCCCACAATGTGAACAGGGAAGTTGCAGATTCCAGCGGTAGAGTAAGTTAAATTAAAAACTCAGCGGGTTGTGTGAGTTATCAGATAAAGTACACGTATAATGCCTTACCTGCTTTCAAGGTGCACTGCTGTGCTTTTCCCAGTGGCTCTCAGCCTGGAATTTTTGTTCCGGGAATCTAAGTGTGTAGACATAAGTGCAAATTTCTCACAGTGGTTTTTGTCACGGGGCAATATCGAACTGAGCACTGTGTACTGATGGGTTGAGGGCAAGTACCATTACACTCCTAGTGCCAAAATACGCAAGTCTCATCAGGACAGATTGTGATGAGGTTTTATCTGAAACATTGTAAAAATAAAAGTCCCGCCTGCTAGAAATTCAACATAAAGGTTATATTGACTTTTCCTCTGCATACTGTCCAGCATGTCCACTATCTTGTCTCAGCAATGCCCCTTTATTCTGGATGATCAGTTATGCCCATTATGAGTCAGTTGACACCAGACAGCTGACTCCACTACTGACTTCAGAGCTTGATCATAAAGAAGAATGTCTCTTATATTGCTTAAGACCTCTCACATGACTACATCTTTCTCTGCTCTTTGCACATCTATTTCAATTTACACTGTGTAAGCACAGGCGGAGGTTGAGGTATGTTAGAAACACTCCAAGGAGTCTTATCCTCTGTTCTTGTTGATTTATGGCAAACATCAGTCACATGAGAACTTGACTCTTGCTTGTTGCCACTGTAAAATGACATTTTACTGTAGAAAACCTTTTTTTTTTAAAAACAAAACAAAAACAAACTTGTTCCAAATCAAAAGCCACAATATATAATTTATTATTAAAGTGAACATAATTTAATAATTTATGACTGACATTATGTGGAGGGGAAAAAAAAACATTTACTTTATTTAAAAATAATGATGTTCTGTGTCAACTACATGTACAAGTAAAAGCAAATAAACACGACCTATCAAATAGGGAGTTCATAGGAAGCAACAGACTATATCTTACCCAAATAGCTGAATTCAGTTTTCAGTGGAAAGTTAGGCAGCTGATGTTGGCTGCGTTTTACATATTGTTTGACAATAATCAGGATGACAATTTCCGAGAGGTTGGAGAAAAAGAAAATTGTTATCTTTTCTCTAGCCCTGTTTTTTTTTTTTTTTTTTTTTTTTTTTAAGTGTTCTTATTTTTGTGCTGTTTGTGTTTTATTTGTAGACGGTTTGTCCCTAAGTCATGGCGGACAGGAGAGCGGAGAAGTCATGTGAAGAAGCCAGTAGATCGTTAGCCAGGCGGGAGTACGAGGCGGCAGTCAGCCATAGCACGGATGCCCTGGTGGTCCTTGCACCCCAACCCCCATCCTCCAGCAACCCCATCCCGCTGAGCCCTCCATCTCTTGTCGCCGCCGCCGGACCCCTCCGCAGCCGTGCCCTGCTCTACCGAATTGCTGCCTTCTTGCAGCTGGTGAGGACACGGCTGATTTTTACAACTATTTAAAATCCCCCAAAATCACAATGTAGAGACAGAACTCATTAACAATAATAATGTGAAATATAAAACTATCATCTAATACTCATCTCGAAATTATTACATTACATTGAAATAACTGACCATTGTCCTTTGAATCAACCTTTGTAAAATGAAGAGAAGATTAAAAATGAGAAAACAGAAGTTTCTTCCAGGGTACTGTTAGGTCATCTTTGCTGAAGACTAAAATTAGACCTGTTGCTTGAGGCTGAAGATTATGGAAACTACTTAAGTATTATAAGTCTGATAATGTGAGGAAGTATCACCAAGTATTCTCATTTGTAAAGGTCATAAATTTTCTCCCCCATTTCTGCCAACAGAAAAATTATGATGAAGCAGATGAAGACTGCAAACATGGTGAGTGTCAACTCAAATTGAAAACAGTGCTGATACTGTAAGTTAGTGTAGTGTAATAGGTAATTTTGTACCCGTGGTAGAAGTTTCACCATGTCCTGACATGTTAATTTTGCATCTACTGTAAGTGTTATAGCTGAAAAACGGAAGAAAATAAATGTTTAGGTCAGCACTCAGGTGATGCCTGGGGTCAAATATAGTGTCCCAGTGTTGCCAAGTGAGTCGTTTACTGCAGTAAACCCGGACTGCTGAAGCTTGCGTCATAGAAAAGTATATGGTACAATGTAGCCTCTTTCAGCCTGTATGAAAATACAAGCCCTGATAATCCTAAAATGTCATGTTTTCATTGAACTTTTCAGAAAATCAAATCAGTATCTTTCACTCTTTTTCTAGAGAGCAGGCATGCAGACTTATCACATACAGAACATTGAAAAATATCTAACTGACTGAACTGAATTTATTCTTTCTATACCCACTCCTCTTTCCTCTTTATCTTGTGATAGTCCTGGCAGAAGAAATTGCCAGGGGAGATGGTTCACTACAGGCGAACTTGCGCTCCATGCTGTTGGATGGCAGCCTGCAGGAGGTGGCCAGCATCCTGTCTAAAGCCTTGTATGGAGAGCCAATGGTATGATTAATGTACAATCTATAAATCGCATTCAAAAGTACTGTCAGACTACACATTGGCAGCTGGAAGGGTATTTAAAGTGCAATACCTACCATTGCCAATGTTCTACAGTTTTATAATAATAATAATAATAATAATAATAATAATAATTCAGGCAATGTTTTTATTATGATTTTTGAAGCAGCTGTCAAAAGTTAGATGGTTTTGGTTTCCACTGGCCATTGTTAGATCATACATTGTTTAATTTTTTTTCTCAACAAATTACTTGTATGTTAGTACAGATTTTAAACTTGAATATTCATTTAGATCTGATGTGAGATTTTAAATGTTACCCTATATTTTAGATTAGAAATGTAATAGGCACTTTCTATGTATAATGAAATTCTGAGGAGTTGTTGGTCCCTATAGAGCAGTGTTAAGCAGAAAGGCAGTTAAACTGTAAAATTACACAATATTACAAAGATGAAATAAAGATCAATGAAATATTTTGCTCATTATGGATATTAAAACCTTTTGGGTGAAAAATAGACAAAAATGCACTTCTAATCACCACTTATTTAGCAGATATTTTCTGAGACTTTCAGGAAAATCTTCATATAGCGGTGGATAAAGTCACTACCAGGAAGTGCAAATAAGCGATGAATCAAGCAAGAGTTTTATTTGGCAAATAATTCACTAAGAAAGTGAATTGCTAAGTACCCTAGCTGTAAGGAAGCCATAAATGCATGAGCCAAAGGCTTTTTTGTGTTTTTCGATACTATAATTTGTGACTTGTTGCCAGCAAACTCCAGGTTACATCGCACATACATTTCACATTCCACTGATCTAATATGGAAACCTTTGTAGTGCATACTGTAATGATGATGAAGATCAATTTTGCATGTTATTGTTTAAAAATGACTACTAATAAAAAGGACTAAAGTAGTTGTTTTCTTTCTCAACAGAATGGTATTGTTGCAAAAGACCTGAGCAGATTAAAAATGCTCTTCTCTGAAATAGAGGTACGTGCCTATTGTTTGTCATGCTCCTTTGTTCCAGTCATGTGGTGTTTGGTTTTACAGGGAATTCTTCAATGCTTGTAGATGGAAATAATTAAGATTTGGTTATAGCCAAAGTATCTGTTCTTTATTTGTTCCCGTGCAATATGTTTAATGCCTAAGCTGATTGCATGGAGCTCGAGCTGTTTTTACACATGAACAGAGGATAACCTCAGGAAAGTCAGATTGGAACATTGTCCAAAGTTGCCAATGCAAATGTGCACCTCCATTGGGTAATGCCTGGAAAAGTTAAGGGCATGCATGTATCTCAAGTTACTAGTTGACATATTAGAAATAATCTACGCACCACCTCCAAGCTCCTCATTCTGCCCCCCTCTCTGTCAGGCTGTAAAAGGAGAGATGGCACCAGAATACACAGATGACCAGGATGAAGGTAAGCAAATGTGTACCATGACAAAAAAAATCACATTAATGTTGTTTTGTTTTTTCCCCTCTGCTTATCTTGACTGGTGGTGTAATATGATTATAAGCTTCTGGCTGAAACGGACCTGTGGGTCACTGTAAATGCCTGAGTGTGTTTTTAAGGATGAAAATACTGTATGGAAAATATGAACGCACATCTTCATTTAGATTATGAAATTCCAGCTCCGATTATGCTTGAGTTTAAAGGCAGATCTTCTTCACAGTTTTAAGTATTTAGGCTGTGATTTGTAGCTGTCCGTCTCTCTCATACATACTGAAGGACAACAGACAAACTTAAAAAAAAAACAATGCACTGACAGTGTTTAAAATTAAACATAAATGTGTCTTAATAGAAGACCAGCTTGTTTTTAAAAATTGAAAATTTTAAAAGCTAAGCTGCAACAGCCAACAAGGCGATGTCCAGCAGTAGCAACAATCCCAGCATAGTTTCTCTAGAAATTGTATAATCTAGTTAGCATTAATGGTTAATGGTTACACTTTTCTCAGTCTTACATTGACCACCCTGCTCATATATTGACAGAGGTCCAAGATGGCTGGCGGTTCCGACCACCTCCAAGAGGAGTCACGAGCAGTGAGGAGTACACCCTTTGTAAAAGGTAATACAAATTGTGTGGTTATTTGTAAGAAGTGAGGAATATCTGTAAATTTGTATATCTTTTGATGTGTTACTGGGGTTATAAAAGCAATTTATGATTGGTAGGGCATAATTGGGAAGGAAAAGTGCTGACTATTAGTTACTAAATAGTGGAAACGAGGTGAGATTATATAAGCGTATGCTTCTTCCTACTCCTTTTTGAGCGTCAGTTGTAAGTTATTTATAATTATTACTGTTTTGTTCTACTTTTGTTTTGCTTTCTTTTTTCTCTTTATTGTTATACTATTTTAACATGTTCAAAATAAAGATACAGTACAAATACAAATGTATCTCACACTAAATGTTGCAAGGAAAAATATGCCATGACTTACGCTTATTTTTATGCAACTAACGGGCATTTGATGTCATCACAATGAGACTTCAGAATTTGTGATTGTAGTTAGTTCTGTGAATTTTCATTTTCATTTTTGAACTCTTTACACCAAAGGGGTCTCCTTTACAAACAATAATATATTTTAGATTTTTGTGGTTGATAATGGTTTGTATAAAATTAACCAAAATTGTACATTGAAGTACAGGAGGGGTGGGATGAGATGGGATGTGCATTTTTGAGTCTGCACAACTTAAAAGGTAGAGGAGATGGGCACATGAAATTTTTAACTACATTGTGTCACAGTCAATGTACCAACTATTTTTAAATGTTATACTTTTAAACAACCAGCATCACAAAACACGACGAGAAAGCATAATATAAATTAGGAACAAGAACCGTTGAGTATTCTGAAACATTTTATGAAGTAAAACAGTTGCTTGAACTAACATGGAACCACCTGAGCATACTTTTTATTTCCCTTTAGGTACTTGGAGCAGGGCCTGTGTCGGTATGGGGCCCAGTGTACATCAGCTCATTCGCAGGAGGAGCTTATGGAGTGGCAGAAGCGCTATGCTTCACGCCTCATCCGCCTCAAACAACAGCAGGAGAGTAAACACTTCACCGAAAACTACATGGAGACCTTAATAGAGAAGTGGATGAACTCCCTTTCTCCAGAGAAAGTGGTAAGTGACATTGTAGTTTATGCAAACTCAAAAGTGGCACAGTGAGATAAAAGTGAAAACACTGTGCGAACATGAATGTGTTCACTGCTATTTGAAACCATTCTAACATGCGTTCTGATTAAAAGCCTCTGCAATTTCTATATATATCTACTATATAAATCTCTCAAATTTACTACACATTTCCAGCATAGGTCCTTATTTACATATGCATCCACACAAAAGCTTTGAATATCCTAAAGGAGGGTTTTTGGTTTTGTTTTGTTTTGGTTTGGTTTTTTTGCCCCCATAGGGTATAAACACAGCTATTAACAGATATGTGACCCTCTAGTTCACTTCTTAAGTCTGTTTTATTACGGAAAACACTGAAATACTTCCACTACATTTAAGATATTTTAGAAGAACAATGCATCAAAGATTATGTTTTCTTTATGGGTGTCAGTGTTGAGGACATACTCACAAGCCTTTAATATTATTTGGCACTCTGTATCTAGCTCTTAATTAATGTGTGCTTACGGTCACGGATACCTAACTTTTGCGTTCATTAATATTTGATGCGTAAATTAACTTGGCTTGCAAAAATATTGGCTAACCGTTGACCTGTAAATGGTTTATGAATAAATAAGCTGTGATGGTATGTAACTAACCATGGTATTTTATTTCTTCTAGCTAAGTGACTGTTTAGAAGGAGTGAATGTAGAGACCACCTCTAGCCTCTCTGTCACCGTCACCACCAAAAAATCCTCCCACTCCTGGGTCTTCTCCTTGTTGTGCAAGGTAGGATGAAGCATTGAGTGTTGTCTGACCTGATCATTTGTCATTGTGGAGGAACATGAGGGCTGTATGTGGTGATGTGTTAAGCACAATGTTAAGTTGCATTTTGTTTATTTATCAACATTAATTCATTTTTAGCTAATGTGACAGTTCTTCCACCATTTGATGTCATTAACAGTTGCACTGGTTACTCTCTGCTCTTTTTCACTCTGTGTGTGTTTAAAAGGACAAAAGAATCACGTTGTGTTGTTACAATTATCCCAAAACCCATAGTCTGTGCTCCTTGGATACTTGGTATATTAACCATCTGTTAATTTTGTGAAGGTCCTGATTATCTTCCCATTGCTCTGTACAGCCGCCTAGAAAGCTGTACCGGATTGCTCTCCTCTATGATGCCCACCGACCACACTTCTTCATCACAGGCGTGTCAGCTGGAGAGCGGCTCCAAGGTGTTCCCAAAGGCTGCCAAGAGTGGACTCCAGGGGAGGAGACAGCAGGTGGGTCATAACTTTTTCTGCATGCTATGGTCAAACACGAGATATCAGGGGATTTTTATTTTCAAATGTATTTTTCCAGCTTCATAAGGTTTCTGATTCCATTTTGTCTGTATAAATTATATGTGTCACACTTGCATGTTTCATATAATCAAAAAATGTTAATGTTAGACAAGGATAACCCAAGTAAATACAAAATGTTGATTTTTTTTTTCTTTTCTTTTTAAATGATGATTTTAATTATTTTAAATGATGATTTCAATTATTAAGGTAAAAATGGCCAGCCAAACTCACCTGGTTCTGTGTGGAAAAGTTCCAAGGCGAAAATCACTGCTGACCCCCCCCCACCCCCCACCCCCCCACCCCCATTGTGTTTTTTTCCCCACTCCCTCCTCTCACCAAACCACCAATATAATTTCCTCAGTCGCCTCTTCCCCCTCCTCTACTACCAGTTGCTTCATCTATGACTTTCCAACAGTCTCGAGTCATGTCGACTGAATCCAGGGAAAAGGGCAAAAAAAACAATGTTGTGGGTTTTTTAAATTTTTTTTCTCCTGTTGTTGTTTTTAAAAAATATATTTTCCCCATTGACGTGTTTCAAAAATGCTGCTTTTAATTTTCGTGAACGATGCAGTCTCATGAATCGCCAAGTGACACCACTGACCAGCCATTCAGTGGCATGCAGACTTTTGACATCACATTTTTGGATTGTCTTGGATAAATCCAATCTTGGCTATTAGGTGAGAAGGTAGTGCAGGGGGATCCCTTAGTGGTTTTATGGTGATTGGACTATCTGTCTTGAAGACTATAATTTATGCGTCTGCAGAACAGTGTCTCCAGTGGTGTGCAGCTCAACAGTAAGTTGGACTGAAAGAGCTACATGGAGGCAGTGTACAGTAATCAGGGACAAAGATGGCTTTATTCCCTAAAGATGCTAAGGGCATTCAACATCTGCCAGCCCTTCCTGCGCAGTATCTACTCTACAATGGTGGCTAGTGCTCTGTTTTTTTGATGCGGTCTGCTGGGGAGCACAGTTGACAAACTTATAAAGAAGGGTGACTCTATGGTTGGGTGTAAACTTTAGGCAGTCCAGCAGGTGGTGGAGAGAAAAAGACCTTTGAAGTTGGAATCAGTTAAGATCAAGCCTGCACACTTACTCCGTGCCCTGGAGGTTATCAATAGTAGAACCTTCAAAAATTGACTGCACCTAAATGCAAGTCTGAGCACCTCAGGAGGTCCTATATCCTCCTGAGACCCAGGATAGCTGGGTGAAGCTGCTATGGGTGATAGCTGCTATGAAGCAGTTTGATGCATAATGATGATATGATTTTTATCCATGTTTGCATATTTGCACATTACTTATTGGCTGTTTTATTTATTTGTATAATGTCAACTTTTAGGAATTATTACTATTGTTTTGCTGTTTGTGATTTGTGGTCTTATGGCTGTGTTGAAGCTGCCATGGCAATGTAATTTCTTGTAAAGGATTAATGAAGGATCTTTGAGTGGGCCAGAATTCCTCCAGTGTGATGTAAAAGACTCATTTGCAGTTACCGCAAGAGCTTGATTGCCAACAGCCAGTTATTAGCTTTAGATCCCAATTACTTTTCCACATAGTCATTAATTGCATTTTTTTTGGATGCAATACAAAATTTGTTTAGTCTGAAACTTCTGACAAATATGCAAAAATAGAAGGATAAGGAAGGGGGCAAATACTAGCACTGTACATACATTAGTCAATGCCTTGTGTGACAGAGCTACCACAAGACTTTCATATTATATAAACTTATTAGTCCTTTTATAGGTATTGACAAGCTTAAACATGGAGAAGTCCAAAAAGTTTCATTTAGATTTTCTAATATTTCAAAACATCTAAATTAACAAGCAAAAATCATTTAATTTATCTTTGTTTATTTTTATTGACTTCTAAACTTGAATATGCCAAACTGTCTGTTCTTTTAATTATTGTGGTTTAGTAACAGTGCAAATGGACAAATAGTGCAGTTCTTAATCAGAAGAGTACATGTAGAAGAAATTGTAAACATAGTTCCCAGCATTGCTAAGGGGGAAAATTCCATTAGCTGACTAGCCAGGTTGCACCCCTAGGTCTGTATGGCTCTGATAAGTTGTTTTTTGTGTTTGTTTGTTGTTGTTTTTTTTCATAGACCAGAGGCTTGCTAGCTGACAACCTCGGGTAAAATTGTGTGTATTGTGTGGGGGATATCTTTGACAATGAAGATTCAAATCTTCAAATTATTCTAAAAGTCTGGTTGTTCTTGTTAGTGTGATCACTTTGCTGTGTTGGTGTACTCCTTGGATTCTCGGTCTGCCTTCTTAGGCAACTTTTACCATGCTGTTCTACTTATGTAGTTGTTGTGGGGGCTTTGACCTCCAAAAATATCTATATTTTAAAACATTGGTAGAGACTATATCAGTGGTGCATAAATATGTATTAAATGTATATTCTATTGTATATATTAAATTTATGTGGTTAGCTCTTTCTTTTTACAGCACAGTGGAGTGCTAGTTCAAATGTACTTAAAAGTTTGCTCTTCTCACAGTGGCAGCAGACAATGGCCTGGACCACTGTGTCTACAAGGTCGCAGTGGGTTTCAGCACAGAGATCTTTGGTACCTTCCGACAGACCATTGTTTTTGACTTTGGTTCAGAACCTGTGCTAATGCAGCGGATCATGGTGGATGCTGCCTCTATTGAAGGTATGCTTTAAAATGAGCATCAATGCATAGAAAAGTCTGTTGCCTCTTATTAGTGTGTATATCTGATAAAGTTTTGTGTTTCAAGATGATATTTGGATAAAAATTTCCAGATTTTTTTTTTTTTTTTTTTTTTTTTTTTTTTTTTAAAGTCGCAAAAAAGTAGCAATTAATGCTTTGACCCATTTTGCTGTTCTTTGTTCTCTAGACTTGGAACACCTGTTGGCAGCCAGACAGCAACTCTTGATGACTGCGAAACGCTGGGACTCATCCTGTAAAACCATTGTTGAATTCAGTCCCAATGAGACGATGGCTGAACTGGAGCGCAGCCTCCTTTCCCGCTATCAGATACCTCTATCAGCTGACCAGCTCTTCACCCAGTCAGTCCTTGACAAGACTCTGACCAAAGACAACTACCAGGCCCGACTGCACGATCTGCTCTACATAGAAGAGATTGCACAGTACAAAGAAGTTAGCAAGTGAGTACATACATATTGAAGGTTTCTTAATTCTGCTGTACAGTGCAAATAAAAAACATTTATATGAAATTTGAACATAAAACTTTGAAAAGTTTATTTTACACATGAATAAAATCAAATACGACACAGTATCTAAAAGTACAGAACAGTAAGTTTTATACCATATTATGCACTAATGTTCCCATATATATTACACGTGCACTGCCTAAATGTACAAAATATATTAAAAAGAAATGTATATACCAATATAGATTCTTTTTTTCTAAATTCTGAGCACTGTCAAGTCTTTTGCTATTAAATGGCAAACCACCACAAGGTGTCAGACTTAACCTTTACTATATGCTTTCTCTATGCATGTGTGAGAGGGAGGGTGTGTTTCTCACAGACAGCTTTACTAAAAGTGCTAGTGCCGTTTAATAACGGCTTTGAGGTAGCTGAAAAGAAGCTGGTTTACCCTTCGTTTTCCAGCTGAAATAAGCACACTGCTGGTAAGTTGAAACACAGTGTAAACCCTCATTCAGTGAAACAAGTACAGTAGACCATCCATAGCACGCAGGACATAATAGGCATTTAAAACACTGAGTTTCAAGACTGTGTCGTTTGCATAGTGGGTGCCTTTCTGTTGTTATGGCTCATATTCAAAGGGCTTTTAATCTCCAGTATTTTCAAACTCCATATGAATAATCTCTTTGAAGTAATCATTTTTTTTTGCCAGGTTCACATGCTTGGGTCATTCAGTTTTATCTGGAGAAATTTCTTCAGTTTTGAGAGAGGCACATTCCTTGTACCTGGGAGGCAAAAGACATCAGCTGATATCTAAAAATAAAAATTGAGCAAGTAAAACCAGTGCGGAGTTTTTGTCCGGTTTGATTATCCAGCAAAATCACTAATGTAAAATCATAAAAATAACCTTCTAAGACTCCGTTTGGTTGTGTAACATCACTGGTTTGCTAATACACTATGCGTCATCTGTCACAAGTTCATCACATAATATTAGTTCTTGTTTCATCATGTCAGAGAGTCACTCATAAACAATCCAGAACTGAACCTTTTTTCTTTTCCCCAAAAGACCTTGAATTTCAATAAACATGTGCATGGATACATTTTGTGCCAATGGTTTTTTCTTTCAAGAACCTTCTTGAATGTTTTTTGGTGATGTATTTAGTTGGCCGTGTACTCTGATGTTTAGATGGTTTTAAACATCACATAATTATGTGAATATATTGCAAAATGCTCTGTATTCATAAAACAAAACAGGCGAAACAAAACAGTTCCAGTTTTGTTTTCTCTAAATGTAAAATTCACCACAGCATTCATTATGACAATGATATATTTGATTAATATATTTTTCAGTATAATGGCTTTTGTCATTTTGGGGGGTTTATTTTGTTTTTGCTTTTTAGTTCAGTTCAGTTCATTTTTATTTCAAACATTTCAAACATGAGCCTTCACAATCATTACAAAATATCATTCCATTATTTGTTTGAAAAGGAGTAGGCAGAAGTATTTACTTATTTGTCCCTTTTACTTATTTTTGCTTTTTAAATGGACTATTCAGGATAAAAGTTTGCAACCCATGTCTATGTTTGTCCCACAGGTTTAACATCAAGGTGAACCTGCAGCTCGTCACTAGCTTTATGCTGACTGGCATTTCTGTTGGAGCAAAGTATGCTCAGAATGGACAGCTTTTTGCACGTTTCAAACTCAATGAAACACTTTCTGAGGTAAGTTGTCTGACTCTAATTTCAGCTACCATACTGCTTTCCACCTTGTTTTTTTGCCGTTTCACTCTTAGTGCTACTTAGTGGCACTATATACCAAGAACATCTGTAAGCTAGCTATCTTGAACAGTGATTTCTGTTTTGAACACCAGGACACACTGGCTGGGCGGCTAGTGATGACCAAGGTAAATTCAGTTCTGCTGCTACCTTTGGGCCGTGAAGCGATCAACAGCCAGCCGCCTCCTGGAGTTAAAGAGCGTGTTTATGAGGCTGTGATTGAGGAGAAGACTAAGGATTACATCTTCCTAAGGATCTGCAAGCACTGCTGTGAGGAACTTGGGCTGCTGCCTGACAGAGAACTACAGGTATGGTGAACCACACTTCATGTGCTTAGACATGTGGCATCACCTACATTAAATAAGGTTTGGTGAGGGCTGGTAAATGCTCTCTTATAAAGCATACTTTTTTCCCACATGCAGCCTGAGAACAACATTCTTGTCATGTGGATTTTCTAACCTTGAAAATTTGAATGAAAGGTTCACTGCTTAATTATCGTTTTCGCAAAGGATTGCAGAGGTTTCAAGGAAAACTGTGTCTGTGTTGTGCATCCATGTCAACACTGATGGAATTGTTTTGGAAATTTATTTTTGCAATAATGCTATCTTCACCAGCCTCAGCTTGTTAGTTTGTTTGTTCCCCCCCAAGCCTGAATGTTGTCAGGGGAAACAAGACACTGTGTTAATGGTTATCAAAACAACTCCTCATTCTATCACTGTGGGAGCATAATCTTCTTTTTTTCTGCATATGCTTCTCCTGCCTTCTTATGTGCTACAATTCCATTTCACTGTCTCCTCTGTGGGTTCTTATTCCACACAGCCTTTGAGCTCTTGAATGTCTCTGACTTTCTGTACTCTTGTACTCATTGTTTATTTCATGCTTAAGCTTTCATGCTGTTTTTGTAAATGGTTTTAGATGTTTTCATTTGACTAATAAAAAGTGGATATATAGTGCAGCGCAAGCATGTCTTTTCACACTGTTAATTAGACTTGCTCAGTCATAAGTGTTGCAGGTGGCTTTCTTCCAAGGTTTAGCAATTTTTGAGAAGATTAAGAGAATGGGATGCAGCGAATTTTAGTCAAAATCTTAGTTTTGAATGGACAAGAATATCCAGCTCCATAGCAACTGCACAGCTTGTGGGCTTGATTTGTTGGTTTAGGTGGTCATTTTATCTAAGCACTTGTGTATATTAATATTTAAAATGTTCTCACAGATGCAGACTTTGCAATGTGATGCAATTCATTGCTTGCATAAAATAAATTATTTTAGTAAAAAAAAGTAAATTCACATCATGAAAGAGAATCATGAGCACAAGCTTTAAACCAAAAGATGCACACAAATACCTTAATGAACGAATTGAATGGAATTATCTTTATTTTTGTTTTAAAATTTTGTATGATTTCTTGGCATGGATGGATATAGACAATTGTGTTGATAAACAAGCTCTCTGTGTTGTGTCTGCCAGGTGGAGCTCCAGTTCCAGCTGAACAGACTGCCACTCTGTGAGATGCATTATGCCCTGGATCGCATCAAAGATAATACTATCCTTTTCCCTGATGTTAGCCTTGTCCCTACTATCCCCTGGAGTCCCAACAGGTGTGTACTCCACCATGTACACAATGTCACACACATAAGAACACACTTGATGCATTCATTTTTATGATAATGCATTGATTGTTAGGGCACTAAAGTTAAATCAGTGGGAACTCGGAGACACAAAAGTTACATATAAATAATAAATAATTGGGATCAAAGGAAATTTTTACTTTGTACACATGGCAGGCTGCTTTATGTTGCTTTTATACTGAGGATATGACTGGCAGATATTTGATCTAGTAAAGGCTGCATCTACTTTAATGTTGTTTAAAAGTGAGGGAAGATATTTGCATGCAGCTTTTGCATTCAGATGCAACTAATCCTAAACACATTTATTATAACTCTTTTAATACGTCCACATCCTTATAGTTTGACAGATACTCTCACAGAGGGGTCACCACACCAAATCAAAAGTTAAATGAAGACTTCTCCTACTTTTAGCAATTTGGAAATGCTCACAGCTGCCTAAGCTTTAAATTTCTCTGGTGACAGGTGAGGGAAGTGAGACGGTAATCTTTATTGACAAGAGCAAAAGTCAAATATAATCCCTGTGGTTGTCTTAGCTGCTGCTTTATCTGAGCTCCATAATAGGATTCGTGTGGATTTTTGTTTTAATTGGAATTTGGATAAACGTGGGTTTTTGATTAAAGAAGGAGCAAGAGGTGAATTTGGCTTTAGTTTAAAAGCACACTTTCTTTATGGTAGGTATTTGTGTTTTAACATCAGCTCCATGGTGCAAACATTTGCGTAAACTTTGGAATTACCAGGATTTTTGCATTGATTACTCAAACGTATGGCCTGACGTTTATGTGAGTCCCGTTATAGACAGTCACAATCTGGCTTAACTAATAACTAACAGTAATTTAGAAGTCTCTGTACTAATGAGTTCATTAAGCACTACTTGCAGCCAGGCATTTAAGTTAACGAGCTCATATTAGACGTTGATGTGTTGATGTGGCAGCTCTTTCCTTATTTAAGGAAGTCATTGTATGAATTTTAGTGAAGTCTACTATATTCAAAAAGATTTATTGGTGTGAGCCATGCCTTCAAGAAAAACAACTTTCAAAGAAACTTCACAGGATGCTATGGCATGATCAAACTGTTCAATCAAGATGAAACTATAACAGTTTATTTCTGAGTAGTTATTAAAAACATCTAATGGAGGTGCCAGAGGAGGTTCTGCAAGTCGGATAGTTTAAGGCTTCACTCAGTCAGTTACTTACAGGGATTACTTGGTGTATTCATTTTAGATTTTGATACATACAACTGTGTATTATTAGTTTAGACAAACTGGTTTTTTTGGGTTGTTTTTTTTTTTAAATTAATTTCATAGAAACTTAGACATTTTATGCATAATCTGTTCAGAAATTCATTCAAGTAAAGTGGTTCAGATTCTTATCTTTTAACTCAAAGTGTCGATAAACCCATAATAGTGTATTAGTGGTGCATTTAAACCTGATTTTTTTTGTTGTTGGTTTTTTTGTTTGTTTTTTGCGCATCTTACCCTAACCTCTTGCTAACTTTAGTTAGTTTTGGTAAGAGTTTATAGGACTAAAGGCAGACTTTGGTGTGTAGTAAAGGTTGGGTGATATCTAAAATTTTTCCAACCGACATTCATCAGTCCAATAAATGACGATAGGCAATAAATTTACGGATGTGAAGCAAAAAGAGCCGTCAGGAGCTAAAAATTAAACTTTAGACTAAAACGTTAGGACTGGCTTTTTCCCGCAGCACGCCGTGTAATAAATACTCAAAGAAAACGGCAGCCGCTACAACTTATGTCTAAAAATGTATAGTTTTATGCATCGGTTAAAACACTCGACTCCAGGTACATGACGCCCAGCTGGAAACACTTCACGCAAGTCGAGCTGCCCGAGACTCACAGAATTTACAGAAAATGTTACATTTTTGTGATTTCTATCGTTATCGGGACGATAGATGTCTTATATCGGGATATGAGATTTTGGTCATATTGCACAGCCCTAGGAAAGGGCCATCCCTAGAACTATTCCCACAAAGTTGGAAGCATGAAATTATCCAAAATGTCTTCGTATTCTTGAAGCATAAGGACTTTTACTGGAACTATTGGGGTTAAGCTCGATTCCTGATAACAACTCCACACCATAAACCACCCTCCACCAGATTTTACTTGGCAAAGTGCGATCAGACAAGTACTGTTCTTCTGGCAACCGCCAAACTCAGACCCGTTTACTAGATTACCAGACGTCGAGTGTGATTCTTCACTCCAGAAAATGTCTTCACTTCTCTAGAGTCCGATGGCGCTGTGTTTTATACCACCACATCAAAACTTTGCTTTGTGCTTGAATATTTTAGGGTTGCTGCTGATCAGCCATTCCATGAAGCTCTCTGCACACTTGAGCTTAAGAACCAAATCAAAGAATGTCAGTGAAAGAGCCTTGACTTGGTCTTAAAATTTCTTTCCATTACAAATTGCTTACCTTTAATAAGTCAGATGTTTTGATTTATAATAAATGGTCTGCTTTGACTGTCAGCAATTGGCATGTCCTAATTATTTATATCAAGGTAAGGTATGAAGGAAACAAAACAAAATGCTTGTATAGAAAGTCTTGTTGGGATTCAAGAGTTGAAGCTGTTTGTAACTTGTAGAATATTCCTTAATTTTATGCATCCCTTTTTGTTACGCACATACTTGTGCAAATGCTGAGATTGCTCTCATTCCCCCAATTACAGCATCTCTCAGCTGGAGTTCAATCAATTGACTCTGGGGAATTCACAGCTTTAGACGATGCAGTCACCATAATGATGATAGTGATGCATGGAGACATGCACGCATGCTACATTTACAGTAATTCACAAGTATCAAATCAGATGTGAATCATTTTCTCCTACCTTTCTGTCTTGTTTAGCACACAAATTACAACTGCTTAGTTGTGAATATTTACTGGTCATCCTAAAACTACATGGAATTTGAAAAGTTATGTTTTTTTCACATTTATAGAAATGCATTCAGACACGTTCCGTACCATATTTCCTCTGGAGAGCTAGTTTCATGCAGTTGTGAAACTTGCATGATATATGACTTAATTTGACCTGGCCATCAGACACATTAGCATGTCTTAGTTTGTCTAATACTGTAAATGTCTAATGAGTCAACTTCATAACCCAACACAAATTGATCAAAAAGAGAAATGTGCAGGGTGTTTAGTTTTTCCTTTTCAAAGTTGTAACTGTCCTCCTGAGACCCAGCCTATTCATTATGTCCTCTGTAGTGGACAAAAACAGTTAAACTGAAAGATGCTACTTTTTTTTTTCTCTCCCTCTATTCTCAGTAGGATATGGGCAAACATTGGGTCACCTGCACATAACAACTATATGAGGTTTTATTATATCCCATTCTTAATCCATAGATATTAGCATGGAATTTATCTCCATTTGCAGCAATAACAGCTTCGACTCTTCTGAGTTGGCTCTCAAAATTTTGGAATTTGTCTGTGTGAATTATTGACCATTCATCCAGAAACCCCTTTGTGAAGTCAGACACTAATGCTTGACAAGAAGCCTGGGCTCACAACTTTGTTCCTAGTTTACCCTAACAGTGTTTGGTACGGTTGAGTTCTGCACTTTTTGCAAGTCAGTCAAGTTCTTTCACACCAGACTGGTCTAACCGTGTCTTATGGACCTTAATTTGTGCACTAGGGCACAGTCATGCTGAAACGGAAAAGACCCTTCAATAAAATGAATCATTATCAATTCCCTTCACTGGAACTGATGGGCCCTCTCTGCCAAACTTTATAGTTTGGTGAAGGTGATGTGGAGATAACAGTCCCAGACTTGTTTGGCAGACTGCTAGCTGAAGTTGCGACCGAGTGCTTTACACTTTTCGGTGCTTGGTATTGTTCTTGGTGATGTAAGACTTGAATGCAGCTGCTTGTCCATGAAAATATCACGAAGGTTCTGGTATCCAGTTACAATACCACACTCAAAATTCATTGTGCCCTTTGGAATGACCCATACTTTCCCAAATATTTGTAAAGGCAGGCTATATGGCTTGGTGTTTCATTTTTTGTTTTTACTGAAAACATTTAAATCCACATTTCTTACCCCCTTTCTCATCTGCCCCTCGTCTTCCATACCCCCCCCCCCTTATGAGCCACTCATATTTATATAGTTATTTCCATAACAACAAGAATGTTACATTCTATATGTCATCTTTTTATATTATTTTTAGTGGGACATAGACAAAATAATTACACGGGCATACTGCCTTTTTATATTCAAAAGTAATCTTTGTTTATAGTACAGTATTTTACTTGAATGCTTGAGTTTGAAATGTTTATAATAACAGTTGATTTGGTCATCAAAAAATGCCTCCATCCTCTTTCCGCCCTCAGGCAGTGGGATGAGCAGTTGGATCCTCGTCTGAATGCCAAACAGAAAGAGGCCATCCTGGCCATCACCACACCCATCTCTGTCCCTTTGCCCCCCATTCTTATCATTGGGCCCTATGGTACCGGCAAGACCTTCACCCTGGCACAGGCTGTAAAGCACATCCTCCGCCAAGACCACAGCAGGTTCGTGATCATTTTATCTTCTTTTCTGTTTGTGGTTTGTGATCGTTTGATCTTCTTCTCTGTTTGTTTGCATGCTGATTTTTCAAGATACATTGAATCATTTTTAACAGATAGGATTCCGCCCACCAGATCCCTGATATACTATCGGCTTCTTTTGTATTTGTGAATGAATGTTTATAAAGTCTTATAAATGTAATGTTTACAATGATAGATGGAGCACTTTTTTTTGTTTCACACTGTAGTTGTGAAGTGCCAAGTAGATAGTCGCTAGTTTTCAATAACATTTGACTTACATTAACTAAATAATTCATGACTAATAACATAAGGTATTACACTGGTTGCCATACCAGCAGTAACCGCCTGATGATTGAGTAGTAAACTGTAAAACGCCCAAGTACTGCATTTTACATATAAAGTTAAGTTTTGTAATAGTTAAAGCTAAGATAAGCAGGCTATAATTTGAATAACACAGCAGGACTGTATTTTTACTCCACTTTCACTGTGAAATTATAGAAATACTATCACATCTGTCAGTAAAATTAACCTAAGACGAATGGTGCATAATTAAAGGCACAGCTAAATGAATATACAAATGAATAAAATATCTTTTTTGTGTTCGGTACAGCAGAGCAATTTATAAAAGCAGGCCTCTGCTTCATCACTGGATAAAAGACAAACTTGATAAACATTACTGAAATATTACAAATAAATGGTTTCAATCACCATCATAGAAATATAATCAGCAACCTTGATCTCACAAGCAATCATTTTTGCAGATTACTGATACTCCCTGCTATGTATCATAAAGTGTCAATGGGGTATTTATAGGGAAATTTAAAAGGGAAATGTGGATGTGAATCAAGTTAATATCACTTATAAATGCATTAAATAGTAGGTGAGCTCAGTCAAAAGAAATGACAGATGTATCCTGGGGCTGGGCTGTGCATTGGCTGCCGTTTTCGTTTCAGTGGCAGTCACTGCCTTGGGTTTGACCTTTTTAAAGTTGAGAAATCACAGTGGTATAAAGTGTCAAACTGTGGTGTGTGTCTGTGCGTGTGTTGGAGCCTGTGTTGTGCTGTGTAGTTGTCTATGGTTTGTATTGTCTAGGCCATATCACTTGAAGGCAAACTCTGCTGGTCATTTGGATGAATTTGTGTCAATGTGTGGTTGATGCACATGGTTAGTCTCATTGCAACACATTTTCAGGGCCAGAATGGAAGTCTGTGCCAACTATAATGTGATCAATCAAGCTATGTCACTTCAGTGGCCCACACAGTGTTGTATAACAACAAAACAGTGTATGATTTTCTTCCATTGGCATTTTTCATCATTAGTAAGCTCCCTCACTGTGTAGATACCCACAGGAAACTTTGCAATTTCCTGTGTTAGAAGCAAACTGATGTAGCACAAGCACATAAATGGTTCCCTGGTCTTTATGAAAAATGAATGTAATATCTCGGACAGTGTCCCCTAACAAAAGTTACCATTTTGGTTTTTAATAAGGAAGACCAGGATGTGTATGTGTAATGTAAGAGAGAAAACAGCCTTGGAAAATGTGTAGCAATGTAATATTCATTCCTCAATTCACTCTGAATACATTTAATATTCTGTGGTTAAGATGAATTATAGATATTTTAAAAGCCATGACAAGGGGAGGTGAGCCCATGGATTAGTGCTTCTGGCTCACCATACTTTTAAAATCGTTAACAAGACCGTATATAGACCCTGGTCAGGTGTGCTCAAGATGTGAATTACTGTATTTAATATTGGAAGCTTTCTCTGTACATCTTTAGCTGTGATGCTACATGAATGTTTAAATGTGTAATTGTGAACAGGAGTTGTTACTGCTGTCAGGGTGAACAGCTCTGGGTTTGCTGTCCCGGATACTAATATCAGTTTACTTTTTAAAGTTTCTACTGAAAACTGGCATGCTATAGAGACTAAATAAATCCCTTTTTTTTATTCCTTATATTTCTGTATTTGTATAGCATTAGTGGATGCAGTTTAATCATGAAATATTATCGATATACAAAAATAATGTTATACTATGTTTTTAGGAAAGCCAAGTGCTATTAATCAAAATGAATTGATAGGATTCACAACCACTGTTTTGTTATAAAAAAACAACAACAAAAAAACCCATGCAACTTCATTATAAACTTTTTATTAAAAAACTTATGAAGTGAAACCATTTCTTAAGGTAGTTTATATGCCACTGTACCCTGGTGATAATTTATTCTTGCTGCTGGTTTTGGCAGATACCGATACAGTGTTTCAGCAACTGCGTATGATGATCCATGCCTACAGTTGTTTGTCTTTTGTCTCTACAGGGTCCTGATCTGCACCCACTCCAACAGTGCGGCTGACCTTTACATTAAGGACTACCTTCATCCTTATTTTGAAGCAGGCAATCAGCATGCCAGACCTCTCAGGTAAAGAAACTCGCCTACGGAACAAGAGATGGCTGAGGGGCAAAACAAGCTTCTCGTTTTGTTTCGTAGCATGTAGTGTGTACAGTAGATAAAATGTGCTGTAGTGCCCCGGGGGGTTATATATTGGATTTTAAAGTGTTTGAAGTCTCTTTGCAATTTTATGTTGTAAAATAATACCACATAAGCTAGTGTTTGTAGATGCTGAGAAAAACCTGTCAGGTTCAGGTGTTCATCTTCTTAGTAAATAATAGAGATGGCACGATACCACTTTTTTATGTCCGATACCGATATCATAAATTTGGATATCTGCCGATACCGATATGAATCCGATATAGTGTGTTTTTTAATATCTTGCTGCATTTTGTATAAGTTTATACTCAAGTTTAAATAAATAACAACACTAAAGCTATTCTGTTATACCTGTATGTAAAAAATAAATAAATAAATAAAAATAAAAAAATACACTGCGCCCAAAATATTTCATAGTTCAGTAATACCAATCTAATAAACTTAAACCTGCTCCATCCTTCCTATTCTGGTATTTTAAAGAGTACTTAGCAGAAATATTAAGCAACCTAACTAATAGGGTTGCAAACTCCCAGCAAAAAAAAAAAAATAGGGAACTACCCCCACCCCCACCTCATGATGCTTAATCGATGTAATCAAATTTAATTTGATGCAGGTTGGGGAAAATGCACAGAAATAAATTATTTTTCAAGAATAATTAAATAGATTCAACATCTTTCTTCAACAAAATTGCAGACTGCACAGATGGTATCTTCCCAAAGGAAAAAGTACTATAGCTTACTAGGGTCTATTAGACTTAACAGTTACTATATACAGTAATGGACTTATATATATATTTTACATCAGATTAAAACTTTGGGTGTAAGAGTCAGATAATTATTTATTAAAAGCTAGACATTTTAAATGAGAATAAGAAAGAAAAGTATGTCTTTGTGCCCCCTTTTCCCTGTTAATGCCCTATCGGCCCCCCTGGCTAAACTTTGCTAGATCCGCCCCTGCACAGTTACCAGCCGTCAGCTACGTAGAAAACGATCCTGGTGTAGAAAGTAATATTAAATAAATTCTAACAACAGCTTATCAAGCTTAATAGTGCTGCTGTTGTTCAGCCGCTGGTTTCCTCTTTCTGGTGCAAAGTGGGCCAAAAACAAAGAAGAGAGACGGACTCGCGACAGAAAAGCCGATCAGCTGATCATTGATCAGTTTCACGTTTGAAGTAGGAGCAGGAGGGGGAGGGGGAGAGAGGCAGTCGCTCCATATATCGGTTGTTAAGCTTAACGCGGGAATGCTTTACAAACATTCAGAGATGAACTTACACACTTGCTTTACTTCTCTCTGGGAAAACTTCCTTGGAGATGAAATGCTGGTTTGTTAGCGAAGCTCCACACAGCCGCTCTATCACGTGACGCACACTACTGCAACGTGCTACGGTTATGAGCCAGGTTACACCATGTAGCAAGTTTTGTGAGGTGCTTTTTTGATATTTAATGGATCGGATTACATTTTTTATTTCTCGCCGATATCCGATCCAGGAATTTGGGTCAGTATCGGACCGATACGTAATATCGGATCGGTCCATCTCTAGTAAATAAATAAAAACAGTTTTAGTAATGTATTACACATATCTGTAGTTTACATACTTTGGGTTGGGTGTTTTTTACAGAAGTGATAATTGTTTCTAAAATGTTTGGTATTTCTACCTTTTGCTCAGATTTTGCCCTATATGTCAGCGAAGACCATTCTAGCTGGATAGCATCAATCTAAAACTCAACTAGACATTAACTAGATGAATGTTATTGGGCACATAGAGTCAGAGTCCATGTATGTGGGTTGTTTTGTTTTTTCTGCCCTGCAGTGGTAACAAGCAGACATTTGTTGACTTGAGGGATTTGACCTCATGAACATTCCGGCTTTTCGAACTACTCCTTAAGGCAACAGATATACACTCGAAGATACTGACAGCTTCCATATGCTGCATCATTGACTTCTAATCACATTTCAGCAGTGCCAGAAGTCCCCAAAGACAGGGAATCAATGTGTTCCTTGACCAGGCTGGGGTTAATGTGACAGCTGTGTGTTTGTGTTTTCACACACAAGCCTGGAGACCATATGGGCAATCAAATGACTTGTTTCACATGAGCAGTCGGTCTGATTTCTAGAGCTTCCAGTGTAATTCCTCCATAATCATTGGAGCTTCCTCCTCTCCGGTCCACTTGTCTGCTTTGAGTGAACTCAGTCAATACAGATGTTATTTGAATATTTAGGGGCAGAGTTGAAAGGGCACCACTGCAGAAAGTATGTCCAAAGGGCCTGCTCTTGGCGGCCTTCTGTGTGGATAAGATTGCGCTCAGTCTGAGGTGCACGTCAGATATCATGTGCAGTCATTCATTTTTACAAGCATTTCCAGTCTATCTGCTTTTAAGTGAGACAAAACATATAAAATTAAATTAAAATTAACAGTGTTTCATTCACACTGAGACTTGAGTATTTGCTTTTTGTGGTTGTAACTCTTGATCTTTCTGCTTTCTTTGCTCACTCCAGGGTATACTTCAGGAACCGCTGGGTGAAGACGGTCCACCCAGTGGTCCAGCAGTACTGTCTCATCTCCAGCACACAGATCACTTTCCAGATGCCCACAAGGGAGGACATCCTCAGGCACCGCGTGGTGGTGGTCACCCTCAGCACCTCCCAGTACCTCTGCCAGCTTGACTTGGAGCCTGGTAAGTCGTATGAAAACAAACAAACAAACAAAAAAAAAAACATTAAGTCACGCTGACCTATTGGTTGAGGCAGGCAGCCATTGTTCTCAGCAGCTTTTATTTGGCATACCAGTATTTGCACTTGGATTAAACTTGCCAGCCAGAGTAGCTGACACATTATATATCAGGCATACACGCTGAATGAATGCTGAAGTGTGGTTTGTGTGTGAGATGGGGCTTAATTTAACTCAGGATTGTTCCTGTTTTTTGCATTGCTGATTAAATAATTGAGGTTGAGAAACAGTAGAAAAACAACAACAACAAAAAATTGCTCCGAATTCCCAGAATGGTTAAACCATAATTTCAGCAATTTAATAAATGAGTTTTCTAGTATGTTCTAACGTGAGCATGTGTGTGCACACATTTTTAAAGGCTTGTAAATGTATGCAAACAGAACACAGTCACACTCATTTCCTGTTCTTTGGTCATCCCCACTGACTCTGACAACCGGTGCTGGCAGGGGCCCACCATTTATAGAGGGTTGGAACTCATTTAAGTTATGTAAAAGACATGGAAAACAAACCAATTTGTCAGTGCAGGCTAATAACCGACACTAATGTGTCAGCGGAGGGTTTTGTCGGTTGCTTGGAAACACCATCTGCCTGTTTCTAATGTACTTTACATCATTAGCCCTCCTCCCCACGTTTCATCTGTCCTGTTCTCCTGTTGGTTGATGGTGATGAAAATCTCCAGGAAACGAGACACTTGGGAGCCAGCAAGTCTTCTAAGTAGCGATAACAAATCTCGCACCCAAAACACAGGTCCCCCAAAAGATGATGTTTAGGCTTTTATGTTTGGCTTGATGACTTTGCTCTTTTTTTTGTGGTCTAGGTATGGGATCTGGCATGTAGACATTGTGCATGTATTGTTTAGCATGCCTTTATATATCTTAATAAATTCTTGCTATTATGATATGCAAAAATCCCATTCCCAGCAAAAACAGACATTCTTTGCTTCTACTAATTTGTGCAGCCCTCACAGCATGTTTTTGCCTGGCTGCATTGCCTTTCTCTACTGTGCAAAGTTCTATATACAGTTAGGCCCATAACTAACTCAAGTTGGATTTGTATTTCATTTTTCTTGCAACTTTCCATCTGTGATTTAAAATCCACCCAAGTGGACTGTAAATCAAACCACTGATGTGCTTGAAGGGCAGACATTTAACAAAAGTATTGCATTAACCATTCAGCAATTACAACTATTATTTATACACATTCCTCAAGTTTCAGATGCAAAAAAAAAACAATCTAGCATAATTTTAAATATAGGGGGTATTTTAGTAATTGGTTGCAAAAGCCTTTGCATTCAATGACTGACTGAAGTTCATGGATGTTAGGAAATGCTGTTTCCCCTTCCTTGAGATCACACCATGCCACAACACATTCAAGTAGATGATCAGAAACTGTCCTTCTGATGGGGGAGTTCCACACAGCTTTCAGAGCTTTGTTACAAAGCTTGCGTTGTAGGTTTAATTACGCACTCCAAGACCCTTTCACACTTGCACACTTTTCAAATCACTTTTACAGTGTGAAAAGAGCCACACAAAAAAAAGACTAAAAGGGAGAATGTGCGAGACTGGGCGTGTGAGTAGAAGAAATTGTCATTTATTATTGAAGAGTAATCTCTCTACCAAATCATTTCTGCAGTTCTGTGCCTCTGATCTCTTTCACCTCTCCTTATTACTCTACTCTCCTCCTTTCCCTTACTGCTGTTTTGTGCAAATTCAAAAACTTCAATTATTAGCCCAGAGACGGATGGTGACAACAAATGAATTTGTGAATAATTTCTCTGAGGCATTTCCAAAGTGCAGTGGTAAGCACCATATAAATTCATTTGTGTTTCTGACCATCTGATGCTCATAAAGACGATCTTTTCTTCCCTCTCACATCGCAACTAATCTATACTCATCTGCCTGAGAAAATGTTCTCATTTTTGAGTATTATAAGTCAATTGACATGCTTTTAACACATAACTTTATATTTATTATTCTAATATGTTTGCTCTTTGCATAGCAAAATATTGAGTGTATAATAAGGAAATTATTCATCTTAAGGCCTTTTCGTCCCTTTTTTGGTTTTATAACTGGACAAACAGACAATGTTTTTTGTCTTATACATGCTTTTAATTTGCATTGATAATTAAATTTCCCTCCACTGCTTAATAAACTCTAAGTGCATGTACAGATGATGTTGTAGGACTCGCACGGTCAGTTTATAGCAAATAAGAGGAAAAATTAAAATTTAACAACACTTTCTAAAGTTGTTTTCACTAACATTTCTTTGCTCTCTGCATAGTGAAACACTGAAACTTTGCTATGATGCATCCAAATTCATATTTTAAATTAAGATGTAATTATTGAAAAGCCAAGCCAGAGACTATTTATGTGTATTGTTTAACACACAGTTACATGTAGTTATTTAGAATATTTGTGACCTCTGCAACAAGCATTTTTCCCTTATTAACTGAAAATAAGGGAAACATTACAAGACATAGACTTTATAATTCTGATGGGCCATTTCTCAGTTATACTTTGTATAAACCTACTTATTCATATTCTGTGTGCAGTGCATGGACTGTTGTATCAAAATGTTTACCATTTTATCAGGATCACTGCAGGGAACAGTGCCAGCCTGTGCTTCAGTGAAGTGCATACAGCGTTAAAGGCGATAACACTGGTTTCAGGCTTTGTAGTTGGGGGGGAAAAAAGCCTGCAAAACATATTTTGCAGGCTTTTTGCATTTTCAAAGGCTGATACTAAGGATTGAATGTTGCTTCAAATTAAACTGCTCCACCTCTTTTCTTGCCAGGCCCTTTTTCTTTGTTGTTGTTTGTTTACTTTTTTGTCAAATTTCATATCTGCATGTCCTTTTCTGTGAAAATAGTGTAGCTTTAGAGGATGTTTGCTGGTTGTTTTTCAGCCTCTCTTCCTTGCTCCTTGTTCTAGCACTCATTTGCCATGCTGTTTTATCCCCCTCCCCTCATTCTGCCGACCTCTGTTAGAGCTTTTTAAGGAAGGGTTAGACTACAAGTTCAGTCATTTGTTTGTGCACAGAACCCTGCCTTTAAGTTGTAAGACTGGTTAAAACAATGGGCGAAAAACAATATAAACGCCACCAATGAAGAGTGTGTGAGAGAGATTTAAAAAAAACAAACAAACTAAAAAACAGTTTGGTCGTAGAGCATGAATGTTTGTTGTTTCTGTATGACAAATTTGCACGATTTTATTGATGTAAGATTTTTTTAAATTAATAATTAATGGAGTCAACATTACAAACAACAGAAAACTAAAGATAAACATTTTATTTAAGATCAACATTAGCCTAGAACTGTTGACAGTGTGAAAACTATAAACTATTTATTTGATTAATTAGCATATCAAAATTATCTGCTTCACAGACATGATAAACGAAGGAAAAGCTACAGTTGCTCAGTTTTACTTTAGGGCTTTTTGCTGACTTGATGTGTGTCCACTTTTCCACTCAACGAGAAAGGTCAATGCTGCAAGTTCTTCACCTTTATGCTCTTATTAGAAAAGTATATCGTAATAAAAGTGGGAATAAAGAGCAATTTTCAAGCAGTGAAATTGTAATATATGTACAGGTGAATAGATATTTGTGTCTTGTCTGTTTTGATAGGTTTGTTCACTCATATCCTATTGGATGAAGCGGCCCAGGCCATGGAGTGTGAAACCATCATGCCTTTTGCTCTAGCTAGCAAGACAACCCGCATCGTGCTGGCTGGAGACCACATGCAGGTAAGCGGACAAAGAGACAGGTAGACAGTAACGTAATGTCAGATAGAATTCAACTTTGAGCTTGTAGAAGCCTCAAAAGTGGCCCTTTTTAAAGACTAACTGTATCTATACTATGTGAATTGCTATATAATAACAACAACTACATTATAGTGTCTTGGGGTCTCAAATGCTTGAAGAGGTTTTTCTTTAGCCCAAAGTCAAAACACTTAAGGAGATGGAACAAACTACAGATGGTAGTTGGGATATCAAGGAATAGTAATACCATTTTGCACTTTGCTTATTATTAGGTTCTTATCTGACCTACTTCAGAAAACAAAGGAACAGGCAGCAGCTACTGTGGCTCTGCGGTTTTAGAGACCACTTCAACCACAAAAAACAAAATATAAACTCATGTCAGTCAAGCTTTCTAAGCCAACACAAGGAATTAAAACCTAATTTCCTCGTCTGCTGGTTTTAAGACGGTGCACAGGATTACCGGTAGTGAAGTGGATGAAGATGCAGCATGAGTTGTGCTTAAATTACTTGATCTCTCTATTTCTTGGAGGAAAGAAAAACCGTATTAAGGCGCAGTGTCCACCAATGCATCCATATGTTTCTTTCCCAGTCACTCTCAGCTTTCTTCTGTCGACTCGTCCTGTATAGATCACTACAGAAAGTTATCGTCATCATTATTTTACATTACAGTCAAACACTGTATACAGTTTCACTGACTGTCAGCAGTAAAATGTCACTTACCAATAACAAATGATTTATTTAGATATTTGGTCAAGATGGAAAAGCTTTGGTGGAAGAGGAAAAATAATGAAGGGGAAGCGTGAAATATCTTGGGTGTAATTTTAAAACTAACATAGCTTTCCTTCACTACTACTACATCCTTTTTTTTTTTTTTTCTTTTTGTCCTCTCCTTCAATTTCCAGCTCAGTCCATTTGTGTACAGCGAGTTTGCACGGGAGCGCAACCTGCACGTGTCCCTGCTGGATCGACTGTATGAGCACTACCCCCCTGAATTCCCCTGTCGTATTCTCCTTTGTGAGAACTACCGCTCCCATGAAGCTATCATCAAGTAAGTGCCTGCTTTCCCTTGCTGCCTTGTCTTGAGTACTGTCTGAAGAGGTTGAGAGGGATGGGGTCCTAAGCTTTACTGAGTGAATATATGTCAGACACAAGCTGACTTGTGCTGCAATTTCTCAGTTAAACTGACCTGGTGATTTTTGCTAATTACTGAGACATTAAGGCTTTGGCCAGTCGAAAAGTTTGTTCCTCAATCCAAAGGGACCATGTTAGACAGCAGGTAGATAACTAGACAGTTAGCTGTGTTGCTGCTCAGGGAGCCAACTAACCTGCTAGCTGGCTCAGTGTTAAGCTCTCCACAGCCATGCTGGTGATCTGTCTCCATTGCTTTGTCCTCCTGCTCGGGCTCAGTAAAAAGTTTTTTACTGAGCCTTTTTTGCAGTAAAAAGGATTTGTCCTTTGCAACTTTAATTACTCTTGGCTGCCATCAAAATGGAAAAATAACTCATTTCTGGAACTCCATAACCAAAATTCTTGCAGTCTTTTCTTGCTGTTGTGATACTGTAACACGTTAAAAATGAACTGCTACCCCCCATCTCAACACAGGTACACAGTTATTTATTTATTTATTTATTTATTTATTTATTTATTTTTGGCTTGCTGCCTGACATCATTACAGCAAAATAAACCTGCTCTGCTACCATTTGTTACCATTGGTAAGTCTGCTGCTTAGTGTTGTATGTTGCCAGAATAGTGCCTCATTCATCTTATTAAGCATAATACAGCATGATATCCATGATATTATAGCTTAAAGGAAAAAAGGAATAACTGTCCCAGCAATGCCCTTTGGCTGTGTCTATACACAGTCACATCACTCCACAGGTGCACGGTGGGGTAGCGTCATTTATGTGAAAGCGATTCAGTAGAAAGAATTCTAGGAGCAACTTCCTTATAGTAAAGCTTAATTTCAAGGAATGCGTGAATCATATATGCGGGACATGTGGTTCACGTTAATATCAGTTTTTGTGAACATATATTTGAAAAATTAAAAAAAATTACCAAGATCAAGCAATTGTCCTCCAAATTCATGTCACTTTTTTATTTTTCCTTTTCTTCTTCCCTTCGTAAAGCTACACGTCAGAATTGTTCTATGATGGGAAGCTAATGGCAAGTGGGAAGCAGCCCTCCCATAAGGACTTCTACCCTCTGACCTTCTTCACAGCAAGAGGAGAAGATGTCCAGGAGAAGAATAGCACTGCCTACTACAACAATGCTGAGGTATGGCCGGGGCACATGTACATATAAAGCCTTCAAGAAATATTTTTGGTCTTATAAACATCTTATGGAAATAATGTGGTTCAGTTTAAATAATTCAAGGTGTTTAAATAAGTGGCATAATGACCCCCTCTGGACTGGTACTAAATGCAACCCAAAGCATATTTAAACCAGTTTCCTGTGTTTTATGTGTATAATTAGAGGCCAATACACAGCGAGTATAAGCACTTCTAAAACATATAAACTGCTACTCACTATGGCCCCTGAACTCCACCTATTTAAACTCAGAGTGCCGTAACTGAGCTTTGTGCAAAAGCATGTTTACAAAAAAGGATGCTTTGTAAAAACTCTAATAAGATTCAGAAAAAAAAATTAGTTAAAATAAAAGATCAAGAAATGGTTTCTTACCAGTATAGTTGCCAACTTCACACATTAGCTGGTTGGAGTAATATAATACAATACAAAAATAACTAAAAGTTGAGTAGTCTTTGGCAATAAAAACCGCTTTAGCCTAGTGTCTGATTTTTACAGAGACATAATTATGCATGATTGTTAGATGTGGATCTATACACTCAACATTCTGTATTTGAATTACATAGAAATTAAAGTTGTTACCAGTCTTTGCCTTGGCAAATCATTGCAATTTGTCGCGCACATTGCCTTTTATTCCTGATTAAAGGTGAAACCCATGAACTCAAATGTGATACCAACTTAGACCTACATTAAAACATATGAAGCACAAATTACTGAGTCCGAATTTTGGATGGGTTCTTATTTAGGTTTTCAGTGGACCCTAAGACTTTATTGTCATGCTCCAAGCAATTAAAGCAATGATCGTTCTTGTTATCAATGCCATAATAGCAGTGTGCAATACAAATACACTTCTTCTTCTTTTTTATTACTAAGTTATTATACTGTGTTGTGTTGTTTGTGTTGCGTTGTGATGTGTCATATCGTGTCGTGTTGTGTTATATGTAGTGCAGACGTAGGACAGTTTTCCAATTTCATTGTACTACTGTACTATGTATGACTGTGCAATGACAATAAAGAGTTATCTACCTACCTATCTATCTATCTTATCTATCACATTAATTACCTCCTGTTTGTTTGATACAGAACTCATGGTGAAATAGTATGCATTGAGTAAAACACGCTCATACGTCTTATGTCTGTTGTGCGAGAGTCTGTTCAAAGCCTCTACCTTTAGGGCTAAGCTCAGTGAAAATTGAAAAAGCAACCACTTCAACTTTAATAACAGAATTCTTAATTCTAAAATTGTAATTCAAAAATGATTTCCATCAAAGCTTGCCAGTTATAGGAATTTTTAAACTTAAAGATGTGGCATTATCTGTCCAATAGTTTATTTTAATTTTTTTAAACAACATTTTTAAATACGCATTTCATGGGGGTCTTCAAAATGCTGCAGGCACAGCAAACTGTCACAGTTATGGTTTTATCGTGTATGTTTGGTTTCTTTTCTGTTGTTTTGGAGTCTCATTTCCTTAAAATTAAAGTTTGGATTGTATATAACTTATTTTTGAGTTTTACCAAGAAGTCACACCTCAGCCGTGGTTAGGGATGGGTATTGAAAAGATTTTCACGATTCCGATTCCATTTTTGATTCTGTTTAACTATTCGATTCCTTATCGATTCTTTTTAAAAAAGGAGAGCACTAAGGTTGATTTGCTTAGAACTTTGTTTTATATCTTCTCTTTGAACAAGATAGAAATTTAGGAGCCTTACAAACCCAACAGTGACATCTTAAGAGATCCACAAAGGGTTGCAAATGGGTGCAAGCCTTTGACCACAAACTTAGTCACTGCTCGGTGACATTCGTCTATCCTGGCCTGAAAGGAGACGCTACCGGTAGACTGCAGCAAGAACTGCCAGTATCTGAGCCAGCCAGACTCTGTCTGTCTGTCTCATCATGGTCACCTAAATGCACAGTAATGGCAGATTTTGTAATAAGGCAGACCTGTTGTCATCCGTTCTCGTAAAGTATAATCAAACTTTTGGGCGTTTGAGCCGCTTAGGCGTTATGTTTCCTGCCAGGTAAATGACGCTCCGCAACGTGGTGACGTCATTCGGGGCGACTGGAATTGATACGGGAATCGTTTGCAAAAATGGCAAACAATTCCAAGGAATTGAAACAGTGGGAACCGGTTCTTGTTGAGAACCGGTTTCCACTGTTTTCGATACCCATCCCTAGCCATGGTAGTTGGGCTACCTTTAAAAATGAGATTTTTAAGCATTTCATTAGGCATGAGTCCAGATAAGTATTGTCAGGTAGCATCACCTTAGAGTGGTTGTAGAAAAGATCAGTCGTGAAGGTAAATCTTTTAGATGAACAGTCAGCAGAGATATGTGGCATACCTAGGAAAAAACTTTTGTATTGATTTCATATTGAACTAACTGAACAAATGCTGTTGGAGAATATAGCTCAGTCCAGTTATTTAACATTTTACTTTTTATTATTTATTTATTTGTCAGGACTGATGCTTCATGTTAAAATTGTATTTTTAAATGAATATTAATTGTTTTGCAAGCTTTAAAGTTGTTTAAAGAAGACCCTAAATCCAAATGTCTTGATTCTCTCTCCAAAGGTATTTGAGATCGTGGAACGGGTGGAGGAGTTGCGCAAAAAGTGGCCAGTGGCCTGGGGGAAGCTGGATGAAGGCAGCATTGGGGTGGTGTCGCCATATGCTGACCAGGTGTTCCGCATTCGTGCTGAGCTACGGAAGAAGAGAATGCCTGAGGTCAGCGTGGAAAGAGTGCTCAATGTCCAAGGTGAGGAACAAATATTTACTAGCACATCCTGTGCTTTGTGTCTCATGTGTTAAGATGATACATCTCTATAAGTAAAAAGAAAATATCTTAAATTAATGAGCTGATATTTTAGGATGGCTTTGGTAGTATTCTATGTTAGCAAGTGTTAAACCATCATCATAATTAAAGATATCTATGGTAAGGCATTCGAAAAGACAAACAATATAAACAAGTTCAGAGCATAAATCCCAAAATGCTTAATTCTGTGAAGGTTGTCTCCTATTTTTCTCTTTGAGATGTTGCTTAAAATGAAGGAGACAAAATAAACAAATGCCTTCAATCTTGGGTGTAGCTCGAATGTATTCATATTGTGTCTCATATGATTTGTACAATAAGTCTTTTTTTCCCCAAGTCTCTTTTCTGTGTCAGTCTCACACAGCTTTCATTTGTATCACATTCAGCTGCTTTCTACAGGTCATTAGCTCCCTCATTAATCATACATGAAACACATGGACACGGAAAAAAAACTCGAGTTAGTGGTTAGTAGTTGAATTTAACAGATTTACGTAATGTTTTTCAACAGTTTCTTTCAACAGGCAATACAGGTAACCTTATTAATAAACATTTATTTATAAACAAGGTAATTACCATTCATTCAGGTTCCAGAAATATAATAAATGTCACATAAGCTACTGGAGAAATTTATTTGGCCACAACTTTAGTTGATTGTTGATAGTTGGTTGTCTTCGGTAAGGTCTTGTAAACTATAAAGTTTTGCCTTTTTTCTCCTTTTCTGTGTTTTGTTGGGGTTTTTTTTTTTTTTTTTTTTGATAGTGAAAGTTTAATTGAAATGTAGAATAGCAAGTTCCTAAAATCTTCTTCCAATAATTATTTTGATTTCAAACGAGTTACTTTTTGTTTGTAATATTTTCTGTTGTCATACTGTTATGTGTAACCACATCTTTTTAAATAAATCTTTTTAGAATTTTCCAAAGATCTGTTCTTAAGTTTTCTGAGTTCAGCACTGTTTTTTTAGAGGGCTTAAAAATGTTTTATTTAAAAAAATGTTTGCAGGTAAACAGTTCCGGGTGCTGTTCCTTAGCACGGTGCGTACACGGCATACCTGCAAGCACAAGCAAACGGCCATCAAGCGCAAAGAGCAGCTGGTTGAGGACTCGACAGAGGACCTTGACTATGGTTTCCTGTCCAACTACAAGCTGTTGAATACAGCCATCACCAGAGCCCAGTCCTTGGTTGCAGTTGTGGGAGATCCCATCGCGCTATGTTCTGTTGGGCGTTGCAGGTAAATATAGCCTAATTAATATTTTCATATTGTTGGTTACTAATAATTTTGTCTCTATACACCAGCACAGTGCATTTTAAATCAGACTGCCAAGGTTTGATTGAAATGCAAAGTTTCAGGTTTAATTAAAACTACTATATTAATGGTTTAGGAGTTGATCGTTTGGTAGATAGTTTGATAGTCTGATAAATTAAGTGCATAAAAGTTATCAAGTGTCGAGTTTGTTCACGTGTGAATATCTGCTTATTTTTCACCACATAGAGAGCAATGGGGTACTCTGATAAACCATAATTGGGTCACTACTAGCTGCCAGATCCTCTCTGTACTCGCTGTCTCCATAGCAGCTGTAGTTTGGCTTTGCTTATGTTTTGTTTATGCTATTATGCAAACAAAATGTCTCAGTCAGTGTAGTAGCTGTTATTCAATATTTATACCTTTTTATTAACTGAACAGGTTAAATGATTGCCTCTACCTGCAATGTGTTATAATTTTAAAAATATTTTTCTGATTGCCACTCAGTTCACAAGCGGCAACAAAAACTCTGCACTTCTTTCTTCCTAATGAGAGCTAGAAAAATACAGTCTGCACAGTCGGCAGAATAAGTACCATTTTCCTTTTCTATTTTTTCTTTTAAAGGGTTATTTACTCATCATTTAATCAGATTAGGACACAATCGATAGCCTGCCCAACAGTTCTCTCATAGCAGTTCCCATTTTATCCTAATGTTGACACCTACTTGACTGCTAGTGATAGAGCTAATCCTACAGCACAAAAGTTTGTTTTTGAAATGTGAATGTCTTATATCGCCATATTCTTTTGACTGCACATTTCAGGACAGAAGAGAACTAAAGTCAGATGACAAATTAAAGGAAAAAGCGGCTCAAAATGCTTTTAGTAGGTTTTTAGGGGGTTTACAATGACTCTTAAAATTAAGTGAGAAGTTGCCTCAAGCCGGGCCAGCAAAATGCCAACGACAGTATAACAGCGCCACCAGGTTCCTCACAGTTCAAGGGTTTAGGGTTTTTCTATTAGTTTGTTAGCCATCTTTTATAGACAGCTGTTGTTTGTTTGTTTTAATCATACCAATGGAAAGCATTGTGTTCTAAATACAGTACACAATGCTTTAGAAAGATTTTTCCTTTTCCTCGTTTTCCTTCTTCCCCCTAGTTTTTCTGCACTTTGCACATGCCTCTTTGCTATAAATAGTTGTGATCTTTTATGTTTATTCCCCAAGGAGTCAATTGTAACACTGGCAGAAAAAAAAATTGAAAAAAAAAAATGTTTTTGTTTTTACCCACTTCCAGAAAATTCTGGGAGCACTTTATTTCCATTTGCCATGAAAACTCGAGCCTACATGGCATCACCTTCGAGCAGATTAAGGCTCAGCTGGAGGCCCTGGAGCTCAAAAAGACCTATGTCCTCAACCCATTGGCGCCAGAGTTCATCCCTCGTGCCCTTAGGCCCCTGCAAGGACACCATTCGTCTTCACAGGCCCTCCATCCCCACCATCATCCGCATTCTCAGCATGCACAGCCAGCCTCCAACAAGCAGGGCCCCCAACAGCAGCAACAGTCACCTCCTAAGGTAAGGTGTTTTTCAGTGTGGAGGGCAAAATGGAAAGAAAAAATACTGCATTTCCATTTTTTCATAAGTATTTTGAATAATAATGGTAATGCTGATGGTTATTATAAACAAAGCTGAAATGGTAACACTTTAGGAAAATGCAGACACCTATCAAATTCACCAATGTGTCATGTCCGATAAGTTCATAATTTAGTTACTTCATGAATAAAGAAATAGTCAGAATTCACATTAACTAAACCTGTGGTAGTCAGAAGTTTCTTGAAGATGTTTCTCCTGTCATCCTCTCATTGGATGAGAGGTGAGATATAAAACTTTTATGCTGCAGCTGCTGATTGTCATAGTAACACAACCCGCTTCCCTGCTTGGAAGTGATTTTGAACTCAGCCATTGGAAACACAGTGACCCCCATCAAGCATTGGAGAAATTTGACATGGTAAACAGAGCAAAGTCTAAGAGGACTGAATTTGAGCTGAGAAGTATAATTTGTTTGTTTGGGTTTTTTTGTTTGGTTTTTTTCTTTGCTTGTGGAAAATTGACATCCATCACTGTCTGCATATTGCTGTGTATTCCCATTGTCATATTTATGGCTCTCTACCTTTAACATAAGTAGGCTTCAAGATGATTTAAGAAAAAAAAGGAAAAAAAGCAATAAAGACAGTTAAACACTCATATTTGTACTAAATTACAAAAATAAAAAAATTGGCTCAGTTGGATTTTTCTTCCACTGACTATTTTTTAACCTAATATGCATGCAGAAATAATTATTATTTTATCACATTTATTTATTATATTTTTTATATTATGTTATTTGTTGTCATATTAATAATACAGTATATAGTGATATTTGAAAGCTAATTGTTTATACTATATATGTGTGTTATTGTTTGTCTCAGAGGGCCTAGGGTGTTGACAGGTTTTTAGGATTCATTTGCCTTAGAAGAATCTTAAATGATGTTGAATATTTATTTATTTTTTTATGCTAATCCAATATTCATGTTAGGTAAGAACACACTGGTTTATCAAAATAGAAAGCAAATTATCAGAAATAAATTGAGTGCTACCTACTTTTATAGAATAAAACTTATAAAAGCTTTCCATATGTGGGTGCAAATCAAATATCTGAACAAATGACTCACACAGGAAATAATTTTATAATCAGTCCAGTATTCCAAAGGAGGGGGGGGGGGGACCAACAGAATATTAGCATAACCTGTTTGGCAGAAGATCTGTTAATTGTTTAGGTCAGGATGAAATGTCTGCCTCGCCTCTGTGTCTGCACTGAGGTAAAGGTTAACGAAATCACCACTGCTGACAACCTGCTGCCATCACCCACTGGGCCTAATGAGCTGGAGCTCCGCAGTAGCAGCCAGCTTTACAGACTCACACGCTTCTATTTGCACAGTCATACTTACAACTATGCTAAATATGCAGATAAACATTTGCAATTACACTATTATGCAGAATGTGCTAAATATTCTATATGTATTTATGCACAGTTTGATGTTCATTAAAAGGTCAAATCTTTTTTTCTTTGTACACCGTGTAGACGCTACACATATCGTTCTAATTTATTTCATAATGACAGTATGCCCTGCAGTGGATTCTGATGTTGGCTTGTATTTGACTGCTTCAGTGCATCATTTTAACATCCATTGCTGATAGGGCTGCCACAAACGATTATTTTGATAGTCGACTAGTCACCGATTAATTTTGCAATTAGTCGACTAATCAGATCATGCATCCATTGGACGTAAAACGTACAACTTATTGAACCAGCATGCATCTGCTCTTATATAACTATCATTAGCTTACAGCTTTACGTGTTTAAGGTATGTGCTAACTAAAAATAAAGACAAGATGGTAGTTTATTAAATTTTAATGAAATTTGCAGATTGTTTCGGTGAAGTTTAATAAACTCCTTGCTATCTAAAATATAACAGGACACCGGAGTATATTCTAGAGCATCTCACACTTCTGATAATCAGTTGTCTGCTTGACATTTATTCAGCTGTGTAAAAACTATAACTTTAATCTCAGCCGAACCGATTTACTCAGATAACTGTTATTGTTTGGCTTTTTTTAGTATTTATTTGTTCCTAAGTGACTTATATATATTTAACTTGAGTAGCGAAAGACAGCGGTGGGTTTGAAAACGATTTCCCGGGAGTCCGGTGTTCTCACGGGCTCTAGTGAGCCTTGCCCCCGGCTAGCTATCGAGCCAACAGAAAAACGTCGGAGCGCTTTTAAAAATATGTGTCTTGATAAACTGAGCAGATATTTGAGGTTTACACAGTTACATTCTCGCCTGAAAATATGTTAAACGTTTATTTTGTGACCCAGAAAGAATAATAAGAGTAATATTAAAACTAACTAGCTGCCGCCATTGTTGGAAACTGAGCTGGGCTGCGCTATGAATTCTGGGACACAGCTTCTTCTTCTTCGGGGTTTAACGGCAGCTGGCATCCTTGTACATGTAGTGCTGCCATCTTCTGTTTCAGTCCATTATTACACTCTTAAATCCTACTACTTATTCCTGCGTCTTTTGGGATCTTACAAAGCTTCAAACAACGCGTCGACTATTAAATCAGTCGTCGACGATTTTGATAGTCGACGTAATTGTGACTAGTCAACTAATCATGGCAGCCCTAGTTGCTGATGATCAGTATTTTTCTAAAACTTAACCTCCTGACTGTTGTAGTGTTGTTAGGATTCAAGTCTAAAAGCTACAGAGCACATTTCCTCAGTTTGATTATTGTGTGGGGAAAAAATCCACTCTTGGTTGATGTTTATCAGCATGCATCAATGAACACAGAAGACTGTAAAGTACATTGTGGTTGCAATCATTTAAAACTGAAGCATTGTTGGGCATCCATTTTGCCAGATACGTACTGTATGCTTCACTGAACTTCAGATTGCTGTTTTCTGATGCAGATGGTGTTTTTCTGCAAGTGTGCAAGACTGATAGTTGTGCTTAAATTTGCCCCATGTTAATTCCCTTACTAAAAATATGTTTAAGTCAGACATTTCTCGGAAAATTCCCCCTTTTCAGTCTTTCTTGCATGCCCCCCCCAGTATACCTAGGATTTCACAGTACAGCGCACTGCCCCTGTACTGACAGATGGATTGTGCTATTGTCATTAATGAAGCTTTAAGCTAACAAACTTTTTGTTTTGTCAGAACTAAGAGAACATTAGGTTACATGATCTTCTTTGATTGACTGATTTCAGTCTTCTGGATGAAGCCAGTAAATGTTCATCAGTGGTCACTTTTCATTCTCAGCAGACTCCTGCAGTCTGGGAAAATTATTGTACAAGATATCATGTTTAACACTTAGTTTCAGAGAACATTTTGCAGCAGTGAATCTGTGATTGGATCAAATAACTGCCCTGCTAGACTATAGGCACCAGTTTTAATCCAGTGTCTGGCATTGCTCAGTTGATGTTGCACAATGAAACCGTGACAGGGGAAGCTGCTTTGCTATCACATGTCAGACTCTAGTCAGTTTTAAGAAAGGGATCCTGCTTTGCTGTGCTGTTGTAATATGACTCAGTTCTGCCAAGTCTGCATTTTACATTCCATTGCCATGTTAAGCCATTTGAGTGGAATAAATATATTAGATATCTCTCCTGTAGTTTATTATGGTTTGGTTTAGCTGCTTCTCTGCGCAAGCTGGCAGCCTAGCTACAACACAAGTGTGGACATATTTTAGAGATCCATAAATATCCATAAACATTGGCTTTGCTGTGGTTAACACAGCAAGACTGAATGAAAAAGGCTTTGGCAGACTCTGTGTGCGCTAAACTCCATATTTCAGTTGGCACTTTTGCTCTGTATTATGATGACTAGTCATTTTCCTTGTATATCATGTCTATCTAAGACCATCATAGCAAATCCCACTGAATTGCTGTTAGCATCTTCCTCCTTTAAGTAAGCTAACACACAGTCATCTACTATTTCTGTTGCATTACTGATTACATTAATAGCAATAATAATTCTCATTCTCCATTCTGTTTGTTTTCTACCAATGTGATATGAGAATAATTTTCTTTTGGCACATTCAGACTCTTAACCTTTGTTACTGATTGTCTTGCAGGGTAAACATGCAAACCACACAGAGCATCTCCCACCTGAAGGATATGGTGAGTATAGCCTTTCTGCTCTTGATTTTCTAAATATTCTCTTACCAGAACAGCAAGTAAACAGAAAGACAGTAACACAAAACTAACTGTGTCAGTTGTGGTTAGTGAAGGGACAAAGGACAGCAAAAGATAAAAGGCTGGCACAAGTTTAGGTATAACAATGCTTGTTATTTGCCTACTAAATAACAATATAAATGTGAATTGTAAACCCATATTTGACAGCTTTCTAAATAATTTTTTCTATTATAGTGACAGGTGATATAATAAACTTGTTAAACACTGTCTTTGTCCAAGCCTAAATAGCTATAATTTAGAACCAGAATCTAGAAAATGAATATTATTTAAGAAATGCTCCCACAGATTTACTTATTATTATTATTATTATTATTATTACTGTTATTATTACAGATTTACTTTTGAATCTGACAGCAATAATGTCATAACAGTAAAGTAATTTACCAATTTTACTTCTTTGCAGTCCAACCAAACCCAGCAGTGTTGATGGGGAACCCTATTCGGGCATTCACACCACCTTTGGGTGGCACACCAGCTGGTATGGGCAAGTCACCTAGTCCTGTGCAGAGGATAGATCCTCATACAGGTGCCAGTATCCTCTACGTTCCAGCTGTATATGGTGGAAACATGGTCATGCCCATGCCCCTGCATGTAAGTTTACTGGTGTGGTGTCTGTGTAATATTGTATTTTAAAAAGGAACCTATAAAACTGTTTGCTTCTTTTAGAAAAGTGTAAAAACCGCACTGCAGATATCTGTAAATGTATGTCCTTACTATTTCAAATAAGTCGATCAGTTATTATGGTCACAATGATAGTATTAAAAATAACAATAGCTCCCCTGCCTGATTTCTGTGCACCACAGGAAAACATTTTATTGAAATGTATTTTTTTTTCCTTCTCCCTAAGTTGCCCTGGCCAGGTTACCAGAATCGCTTTGCTGTGGACCCTCGCATCATGGGTCATCCAGCAGCCATGGCTTACAACTTTAATCTGCTGCAGCCACCAAATAGAGGCTCCCCCATTCCTTATAGTGGGGTAGCACACCCCTCTCCTCTAGGACTAGCCCAGCCGAGCCCAGACAAAGAGCCTTCTGACCCCATCAGAAATGGTTTGCCTTGACTTTTTATTTCTAAATCAAGAGATCAGTTAAAAACTCTAATCCAATTTTATGCCTTCATCTAGCAATGTGGAAATGGCAGTGTAAGTCTTTTTAATTTGTTTTGTTTTTGACGTCTTAGGTAAATTAGAAGGATGTTCAAAGTCAGAGCAGAATCATCTTCAGACACCAGAAAGAAAAACCACAGACATGAAGGAAAAACAGGCAAGTTGTTGACATTTAAGTGTTTCTTTTTTGGGTTAAAAGTAATTTGTCCGTCTTATTTGTACCCAAACCCATAACACATTTTGCAAAAGCAGTGATAAATTCCTTGTACAACTTATGGTGTTTTTATACTAGTGTTTATCCTTTTTCTTGTCTAGGGAGATTTAGACTCAGGCCAAAGTCGAAGTCTGGATTCACAGACAGAAAGCCTAGTTGGATTTCCAAATCCTCTGCTCCACCGAAAAGACCCCTCAGCTGCCCAAAGACCTCTTAATTTCCAACTTGCGCCACCTAGTACACCCTTTCCTTCAAATCCAATCAGTGGAAGAACCTTCCCCCAGCAGTATTCAGTCACTAGGCTTCCTTATCGGGTTAGCCAGCCTCAACACCCAGGGATGGCCCAGCAAAATCAGCAGCAGCAACAGCAGCTCAGTCCTGCCTACACTGGTGGAAGCCATAATGCGTCTTTTTTCAGTGGCCCTATACCCACTCACAGACCTGTCCAGTCCCCGACTTTGAATGGGCCAGACTCTGGAGGAGTAGAGGAGATGAGTAGCTCTGTTAGGACTCCAATGGGCCACCCAGGAGGCCACCACTCAGGCCTGTCACAGCATAACAGGGTCAGCAGCTTTGGGGATGAGGGACAGGATGGAAACCCAGGAGATGGTTTGGGTGAGTAAACACTATTTTTACTAGTAATTTAATTTTAGTTAGCTAATGAATTGTGTTACAAAGGAGGGAGCTGAATCTGATGATGATGATGGGAAATTAGCATCTTATTATTTCTACTTAGAATTTTCATTTAATTTGAGTCTGAGGGATTTAATTCATCTCTTTTTTTTCATATAGACATTTTTTCAAGAGATTCTGAACTTGGTAGTCATGTATTCAGAGATGGTTCTGCTTATGCAGATGTTGAAGTTTGTATAGTATCCTGCTCAGGATTGAAAGGTGCTTGCACGTTCAATCAGACTGGTTCCGTTCTCCTCAAAGAAAACGTTCTCTGAACTTTTAAAGCAACAATCTCCATGGTTGAGATGTGAAGAGATTGTTTGTCAAATAGTCAAATTTCACATTCCTTTTTTGGATTAGAATGTGCAGCTTTCATATGTTTAAAAATATGAAAGGGTAAATATTTGATTTTGCAGTACATTATTACATTTAATATATTGAATCGCATATTGAATATTTATTCATAGAGAATCTACTTGAAGGTATTCTTAACCGTGCTGTGTATACTAACCCTGCAGCTTATATAATTATGCAGAATACATGAATGACTCCAAAAACTAACCAGACCATTGCCCTTTCAGATCTTCAGGGACCCTTGGCTCTAGAGGCCCTTAGCCAGCAGCAGGCAGCTAGGCTGGGCCAGTGGGGGGAGGCAGCAAGCCCTTTCATCCAGGCCAGTGTTGCCTTTCCTCTGCCCCAACAGCTTGCCCACCTTGCTCAATCCAACATGGCTCGCTTCCCCCATCAGCTGCTTCGGGCAGGTAACTGGGGCCTTAGTTCCAATCTGGATGATGAAGCTGTTCCTTCTGCCTCGACCGGGCCAACTTTCAGCAGGTTAGACTGGGCACTATTATGTTTTATAGTCATTTGTAATGGTCTGCTAACTTGATCTCATAGAAATATTATAGGTTAAATATTGGACTTGTACTTTTTTATATCATTTGTTAAGCACAATTAGGTATTAATTTTTTTCTTTTGTTTTAAAAACAAAATACATAGTTCAAAAAAATAAAAAAGTAAACAATTTTCATTTCTAGGTATCCAGGTCTCTTGAGAGAGATGGCTCCACAGGAACAGCCTGAGCCCAGGGAAGCAGTTGAGATGCAGCCCCCACCTCAGTCTCGCCTCCTCCAGTATCGCCAGTCCCAGCCCCGTGGCTCGGGTGACCCTTCATCCTCTTTAGGTGCCATTTCCAATCAAGCTGGCCCTTTTCCATCAGGACTCTACCCCCATGACACAGGTCGGGATCTACTGAACGAAAACCTTCTTAATAGCCAAGGTCTGCAGCAGCACCCAGGGAATCCCCTGTACAATACTGGTAGCTTTCCACATCAGCCACCAGCTCAATCTGCCAGCCCCCCTCCTGCCCAGGTCAAATACCTTCTGCAAGAGGCCCAGTGGCCCCATGGTGGAGCTACATCAGTGAGCCCACCACAGCAGAACCCTCTAATGGGGAATCAGGGCCACGGCCTTCCTTATGGACTGCCCATCATGGCTCACCCTAGCAGGCAGGAGCAGGTTCACCTGATGCAGCTTCACCATCAACACCAGCAGCAGCAACAACAACAGCAGCAGCAGCAGCAGCAGCAGCAACAACAACAACAGCAACAACAACAACAAAATCAAGGTCCAGATCAGGAGCCCTACCACCCATTATCCCCCAGAACATCAGCAGCCACAGCACATCACAATGTAGATGAGGTAAGGGCTCTTCATTAATGTGGTATTCAATAATATTTCAGTGAAATTAGCAATGAGTCTAAATTAGCAATGCCTGAAGTAGCATCTCTATGCTAAGGTTATTCGTCCAAAGCAACAAAGTTAAGGGGGCACAGCTAAAAGTGAAGGCACAAAGATCCAGTTCATCCAGTTACTCCAATTATGGGCGGTGATGCCCAGCAGACAGCTGTGGGGCTACAGCTGTGTGGCTACAGCTGCTTGTGTCAGATCACTTGTCATCAGATCAGTCCTACTCCAATTTCTAGTATCCAGATAGATGACTTATTAAACTAAAATCTGTGCAGTTGTTTTAATGTTGGAAATTAATGCCTCAGGCTCTAAACATTTTAACACTTTAAGGATACACTCAAACTTGAAGTACCAGAGGTTGTTGCTTTGTGTAAATATCATAAATAATACTATTTGGGAAATGAATTAGTAAGAACATTATGTAATGCTAATTAACCATATGGTCATATTAATCGTAAGCCAGAATTCAGCCAAATCAAGTTATTAACTGAAACGCTGTTTCAGTCTTACTGCTCGCGGCTTTCTTAAAGTAGGGATTTCAAACAGCCCTGGATTATAATACACCAACAGACAATGGTGGATAATTGTGGGCTTAAAGTTTTGTTTTTAAATCACCCAAATTTTAACTTAAAAAAAATTAAAATTAAAATCAATATGGAAGATGTGTTACTGTAATGCTGTTCTGCAAGAAGTAACTAAACTAAGCAAGGTCTGGAAAAGGTTATTACAACACTGAGAGCATACATTCACTTTGTTGTCAGTCACTGGGAATTTAAACCAATTGAATACTCTTTGTAGTCACTATATATATCACCTTCTGACCTTGTTTTTGTATCTGTGTTTACAGTATGAACCCAGAGGTCCAGGGCGGCCTCTTTATCAACGCCGTATCTCGTCCACCTACCCAGATGAATCATCTCCAGCCAACACCCACAATACCCTGTCACAGCAATCCCAGCCTTGTGCATCAGATACCCAGGACCACCCTCATCCTCACATACAGCATCATCAGCACCCACACGCCCCCTACAGCTATCCTTCACATGACCACCTCTGGCCAAGTAATGGAGGCGGTCCGGGTCCGTTTCAGAACATTCCATGTAACGGAGCCGGCACACTCGCTCAGCATCGGGACCTTCTAGGTAAATCTTTCTGTTTTCAAGCCCAATTTCCTCTTCACTTGATTATTTGGATTGTTTTGAGATAATTGTTTATTATATATGCTAAATTCTATGTCCGTGTCTCATTCACCTCTCATAACCTTTGGCTGCCTTCCCATATGACAGCTTCCAAGGCCCTTCGTCAGGCAGAGGAGCATGCAAAGGCAGAAGCCACAGGAACACAGCAGACACATCCACACTCCCTCAACTCCCTTCAGCATCAGTTTCCTCCTCTCATGCCCAACAACAAGCAGCAGCAGCCCCAGCCTCCCACCGAGCCCAGCGAGGGGGCTCCAAATTTAGGCAAACAGCCTACCATGTCCTACGCGAGCGCTCTTCGCGCTCCACCTAAGCCCCGGGCAGTTCGGCCTGAACAGGTCAAGAAGAATAGCGACCCCCTCTCCCTCCTACAAGAGCTGAGTATAGGAAGTTCAAATGGTAGCAATGGGTACTATTCCTATTTTAAATGAGTGTCACTTCTCCCACATAAGTGAATAAGTAATAATTAAAAAAAAAAAACAAACAAAAAAAAAAACAAATAAAAAAGAAAATTATAAAAAAGGTAAAATCATTTCTAAAAACACAAAAATTGTGCAAAGTGCATTTACAAGTTGTTTCTATCAGTAGGTTGGTTTTATGCATTTTGTTTCATTTAAACTTTTTATTTTTAACAGTCATTTTTTTCCTCCTATTTCACATATCTGTGAAGAAAATAAGTATATATAATGAATGCATTACTGGTATATATACATACTCATTATGTATATATGAATATATACTTATATTATCTACACTTGTATATGTACGTAATGCTAAAAAAAAAAAAAAAAAGCAAAAAACAGACATAAAAAAACATAAAAAGCTCAAAAACAATGGTGTCTGTTGGTTGACCACTTAGCTCCTGCTTGTATTTTTCCTTATTGAAGTTGTTTTGCGAAATAAGTATGTTTTTATTATTTTTTATTCCTCAGTTTCGAGTGGACATTACTTATTGATTTTCATACTACTGTAGATGTAATGGACATAAGCTAAGTGGTCAACTGACACAGAAACTACATGGAACAGTGTATAGAAGTAGATAAATTTTGCTCTAATATGTACATATAAAGAAAAAAATAAAAGACTGAATCGTATGCCACAGACATGTCCTTAAATTCCTGTATCATGCTAGATTTGCAATATGAGTTTTAAAGTTTTGTTTTTCCTGTTTTTAGCTTCTGATCTTTAATTCTTAGACATCCTTACCTGGGAATCATCTTCAGTCATTTTTAGTAGAAAATGTGATTATTTATGGGGAAAAAATGACAAATATCTATTGCATATTTTAGCTTTTACCAGCTTCAACATCAAAGCAGCAACAACTGTTTCATTCCTCCTCTCTTTGCGTTAAAGATCAGAGAACACCATCCTTTTCAGTGATAAGATTATCCTAGACTGCTTTGCTTGTGGCTGACACGCAGTTACATGAATTCTTTGTTGTTGTTGTTGTTGGTTTTATTTTATTTTATTCTTTGTTTAAGACCGTCATTGCATCGTGGACTTACTTTGCAACTCTTGTCCAACAGTATGACATTGTTTCAGTATAATTACTGGAGTGAAATGGTTTGTTTGTTTGTGTTTTGCTATTGGACAGAGTTCTGTTTTTATTGTGTTGTTTTGTTTGAAAAGGTTGCAGTACTCTGAAGGTTTGTGTATGTGAAGAAAGGCCAGTGAGGTCAGAGTAGTGTGTCTAACAGGCAAACTGAGAAGATCTAGAATTGCAGTCAGATGTTTTTGAACACACTAAATTATTGGTCTTACGTATGTTGGAACTTAAGAGTAAACACCCTGAAATGTTGTAGGTGTGACACCTTTTATATATATATATATATATATATATATATATATGCTTCTTTATTTTCTTTATAATAACAATGAACAGAAAATTGCCCAAAGTTGATGATAGACCCGTTATGTTAACCTGATCTCAGATGATTTGCCAGTTTCTTGCCACTTAGTTTTAGGCCAGAATGTCCAAAGGTTTTGAAGTCCTTAGGAATAAATGTTACTTACATCTTTTGTTGTTTTGTCGCAAACATTGGTCATTGATCATTTCCAGTTCTGCTCAAAGTCAGCAGCTTTTCCATGAGCTGGGTATTTTGGAAATTCAGAGTATGTAATATCAACCTTTTAAAACTGCTGAAAAGAAAAATGAAGAGTAACATAGAACTCGCTGTTCAGAAACCTTTGACTGTTTTGCTTTTAGGGTGTGAATATAAAGAATGAATCGGAAATGTTGGGTTTGCTCCTCGTGGTTCACAGATCCTTTTTATTCAGATTAGATATATTAACGCTACTGCAGTAGACGCGTTTCATTCTCTTTAATCTAACTGAAATTGCTCTGCTCGTGCTTTGCATTTCACTACGACAACATTTTTCTATATTTGTAACATCTTAATAAATTACAGGATGAATCATGCCGCTGAGTTACTCAAAAGGAGTTGACACACAAGAGAAAGACACACGTACGTGCACATGAATTTTACTTGAAACCCAGCTGATTTGAGTCATGTGGAAATTAAGTATAAAAAGATGCTCGCACACTGTATCTGCCTATTTTATTTAACAAAAAAAAAAAAAAAAAAGCGACAAAGCAATAGTGACGACAGTGGTCCAGTGCTCAGTCCTGTCATGTAATTCATGAATTGTTAACACATCACTGCCCCATCTGCAATTTGCTAAAAAGAATAAATCGTCCTGCTGTTTCTTGGCTTCCACATGGTAGTTAATCTCTCATAAATCTCTCTAAAGGTCACTTCCTCAGAACCCCACTGCTAATAACTTTGTTTTCAGCAGAGAGCTTCATACACGGTATGGTTTCATTTTTGTCACATTCTAGCTCAAAGGTCCAGATTTTTTGACTTTGCAGAGAACACATACATGTAAATATGCATTTTCTAGGTATTTACAAACAAGAACTTTGGGAACGCCTCAATTTTGTAGAAGCTGTTCAAAGAAGAGGTATGCCCTTTTTAATTATGCAAATTCACAAAACAAAGAATTCTAGAAATGGACAACAACAACCCAGTTGGTAGTTGCAACATCTTGAAATTTTTTTATTTTTTTTTAGATTTTTTTTGTTGTTGTTGTTGTTGTTGTTGGTTTTTTTTGTTTGTTTTTGTTTTTCTCTTAAAGATGGTGTCTGGCTTATTAGGCAGAGGAGACATTATGTTGCAGCTGTTACAACTTCTTTCACTGTACAATGTGTATTTTTAAGTACATGTTGCTGGATTAGTCCTTCCCTGTTTTCTCACCACTTCCCCAAGCTGTACAACAATCAAAATGGATTTGTTTTTAAATGTGAAGTCTTTTTCTTTTCCTGCATGTTGAGATGATCTGGCTGGTTTTTATCCCTGTTTTTACCAGTTTGTATTGATTTATCGATGGAGGAAAAAAAAGAAGAAAAAAAAAAAGCTTTTTGTTTAACCTACAGAGTCAGATTTTGGTATATTATTTGATGTGTACAATAACTTGTGACATTATCAACAAATCTATTATACTATTTTACTAATGTGTGAATCAAATATGTAATGGTCATGTTAGGTTTTTTTGGTTTAGTTTTGTTTTTTTTTTTCTTTCTGCAGTTAGTTGGCAGATGTGAAGCTGAGGTTGCTCCCTCGTGTGTATTGAATTTAAAATACTTTGTTTAGGTGATCTGTTTTCCACACAATAGTCGCTGGCTGGTCTCTGAAGTTGTGCAATACTAATATTTCACCACTTCTATAGATACAGTTTTGGTCTTGAAGCAGAGGAGATCGAGCCTTTTTTGTTTGTTTGTTTTTTTAAAAGAAATACTCATTTCTTTTTTTTTTCACAGCTCCCTGTCAGGAGTCTTTCTTTTGAAAGGAGACAATAAAAGCACTGTCTTGTGTATGTGTGTAACAGTTTGATTTCACCTACCAGAAATCACAGTCTGAGGTGTGTATTTAAGTGAGGAGGGGGGACAAAGTGAAACCATCTTGTGTGTGGCACATTGAATGGGAGCAACCTTTTGCCCAGCCAGCAGAGAGCACTGTGTTCAGCTTTCTATAAGCGCCATCTTTTCCCGTTATCTGTTGGCTCTCCTCTGTTCTTCCCTCGCTGCAGTGAATCAATGGCTCACCTGTCCTCCCAGCTTCCCAGTCCCATTGGTTCCTTACTCGTGGGTACAAAACAATGGATAGATCTGTTTTACTCTTCTTCATTTCAGTTGGTGGTGGTTATGATTCAAGGATTTTTGACTGTGTTTCAAAGGTTTATTTTCTTTTCTTTTTATTTGTTTCTCTATTAAAGTGTTTTTATTGAAACTGTTTGAGTTCTGTTTCTCTGTCTTCTGAATTGTTGTGTAGTTGTGCCACCTGGGTCCAGATGGACCTTTACTGCATTAAATAACGCGGTCCCAGATAAGTTTTCCACAGCATTTCAAGATTGAATTTTTATTACAAACCTGTAAAGCAGTATATAACAAACACACTCAAAATCTAACGCATTCCAAACGTTGTTACTGCATGCCTCATTCAGTGAAAAAAACACTACAAGTACAGGAGGTTCACGTCAACAGCTGCCTCTATTTTAAACCACTGGAACTTTTTTTTTTTTTTTTTTTTGAGTGACAATACAACTTTAAAGTCAAGTCAAAGAAAACTTATTTTAAAAGTAAATAAACAACTGGATTCTTTCCTCCTCTGTGCAAAGATGGATGCAAGGCTGACACAACCATGACAGTGTGGTTCTTCAGATACACCACATGTCAGCACAAAACGGTCTGAAATATGAACTCCTTCATGCTCGAGTCTGTTTGCACAGAACAGCAGTCATTTCGTGAGTGACTTTGAGAAAAGTAAAAACAAATATTTAAGAGCCTTTCGGTGTGTCACATAACGTCAGCAGCTATGTAACCTGACTTATTTTTATAATGTTGTATTTAAAAAAAAAAAAAAAAAAAAAAAAGCCCATTAGAGGAGAAGTTCTGTAAGTGTCTGGCTGCGAACTTCATGCTGCTTGTTCTCTTTTATATCCCCTTGGTTGGTGTTGCACAATACAGGCTACACAGAAAAGATTTATTCTAATAATGTCCTGTACATTTTTGCTTTTTAAACCCAGGTGACCTAATTTAGTTCAAATCCCTCACCAAATAGGATGGTCACTGACCAACTTTCACTCCTTAATGTGGACTGTTACGCTGTTACAACTGAATTATAAACTGCAAGTAAACATCAGCTAAAGTCCGTGCTCATAATCTGAAAATATAGTGCAGCTCCATCACTCTGTTAGTTTGCCGCTTGCACATTGTGTGATTGCACAGCGTGACATCATTTACAACTGAAATAAAATTCAATTGGCGCTCATCTCTCTGAAACTCTGCATGTAGGGTTACAATTCAGTAAAAGACCATGAATCTGTGGCTTTTTTTTTTCCTGTTATCTATGCTAACAGCGTGTATAGATGCAAATGGACATTCGCCACATGGGTCAGACGGGTCATAACAACACATGAAAATGAACAGAGACATGTTTTGTATCAGTTTGGCATGGAAGCTGTCAAGGCCTTGTATGTGCACCTGCTAGAACTGAACCTTTTCCAACATGACTGGTGCTGCAGACTTTGGGTGTTTAGCATTCAGCTTGCTACAGACACATATACCCAGACTCTGAGCAAGTAGTTTGCTCAAAGCTTTCCTTTACTCATAAAGTTCTGGACTTAATGTGCAATTATTTAACTTTAAATGATGTTTTTTCTTTCTTTTATTTATCATTAGAGATTTACAGTTTAAGCTATAGGCTAAAAAATGACTTAATTGACAGTATAAGAGGGCTTCTTGGAGTGATGCCATAAAAAATACAGAAGCACATTAGCTATGTACACGATATCATACATAATGCAGTACATAAAATCACCTGACCTGGATGTCAGGCCATTAATGCTGAAAATGTTTGTCTTTTTAACTAAGGAGTGACACATGGGGGAGCTAGTAAGACCATGGTCATAATATCGTAACTTTTCACCAGTAAAAACATGCCAGCACTAAATCATGAGTTGGAGGGGGAAAGGAATATCTTAAAAAATACTACTAAATCCCATGTGGGAAATGTAAGCTCTTAGTGACGAGTAGAGCAGGTTTTAAGCAACTGTGGCCTACAACACAAAATTGCAGGCATTACAAAGGGCCGCTCTTTACACTGTGGTTTCTTCTCTGATGACAAGCTGATGTCGTTGAATCTAACATCTGCATTCAAAATAAAAGACAAGTCATTCTTTTCCTGCATTTGTCCGTATGTCTTGCTATCACTCAACTTGTTCCGGCTCGGCGTCCATGCAGTTTTCCCATGGATTCCTGGGCATCTGAGGCATGGAGAGGAACAAGAGTGCAATGCCACAGAGAAAGAGGAGGACAAAGCCAGTGCAGGCACAAGCAAAGGACCAGCCGTAGTAGTATTCGATCCAAATTGTCTCCTCGCTCTCGATCATGCGCTTCACTGACTGACGCATCACCTCCAGTGAGATGAATGCACAGAGACCTGAGAAAGAGAGTGATGCTTAAACATTAGACACGGCTTATAGTAACACCTGTGGCACTCGCAGATTTCCATGCTCACCAAATATGAAACACACACTGAACATAAAAGGAAAACGACTGTGAAACAGAAACTGAACACACCTGCAAATGCAAAAAACATGCCAGCAGGTTTAAGGAGGTAGTCTCTTTTTTTGCCTGTACCAGTACATGAGCCCACCAAACAAAGAGAGCCAAGGATCATGAAGGCCAGACTGAAGATGGAGATGGCTGCAGCAGAGATGTTGTACTCTGGCAAGACAAAAAAAAAAGGGTCAGAAAATGGTTCCCATAAAAAATGTCAGTCAATTTTACAGTCACGTTGTAAAATTTCCTGGATCTGCCACTGGCGGATTAGTGCATCTGTGAAAATCTCATTAATGCTGAATGACAAAGACATGACCTGACAGGCAACAAATGTAGATACTTTAATACTGAAGTGTTTTTTTCTTCTACTTGCAGGCAACAGAGCTCCAAATCGGCTGTGACAAATTATTATTAACCTGTCATCCATGCCTTCGCCTCTTCAGGTTTTCTGGCTTTTCTTGTCTCTCTGTTGTCCATGAAGGTTTTTGGGCTCCAGCAGAAGACAATAATGCTTTTTAAAGAAACGAACTATATACTTTAATTTCTATTTATAATTATAAAGCAACTAGAAAGTTAAACTTTACTCAAAAATTAAATAAACATTTTTTTTAATTAAAATACAAAATAATCTTTTTTTTTTTTCGAAACTTTGCTTACTTTTACATCTAAAGTCTTTTAGTTTTAGTTGGTTTAGTTTAGTTAGGTTTAGTGTACGATATCACGAGATTATCGTACACTAATTTTGAAGTTGATTCAGTTGACTGTGTAAAAATTTGTCTCGTTTTTTCTGCTGAAATTTTCTCCACGGGTTTACAAAGGGGTTTTTCTTGACATCAAATGCGAAATGTATCCATACGTGTACTTTTGTCCCATTTTGTAGCATTCATGAGAAGCAGAGAGTGTGGGTGCTTCCCACCTTGTTTGTTGGCGACAGATCAAACATTGCGTGTCTAACCTTGCTGCACAAGGTGATTATTTCTGATTGGATCGCTTCCAAACTTGTCCCGCCTCTCTACATACCTTAATTCTTTGTAATTGGACCTCATGTAACCAGAATATTTTCGTCTCGTTTTTATTCGTCCACGCATGTCTGAGCACATTTCATCATATTTTTTTGTCCTCATGGGTTGTTTTTTATTTAGTTATCATCTCGTTTTCGTCAAAAAAAGAACTTTGTGAATGAAAACTATGGTGAAATTACTTAGCCAACGAAATTAACACTTTAGTAGCTGAAAGTATTGTTATTTTGTGGTATTTGGTACTCTGGTTAGTTTTTAGGAGTAGCAGGGCAGATTTAAAGTACACTATTGTGCCCAGGGTCATGATAACAGGGTGATATTATTGTATGGTGATACTGTGTAACTCACCATTTGTATTTGAACACTAATAGAAGTCTATGCAAAATAGGCTATGTCAGGTTTTGGCTATCTGGGCCTGTGACTAGATAGCTAACAACCTGGGGTGGATGGATGAATGAATGCTTTGGGTCTTTAGATTAGTTCCCCAAAGAAAAACACCTGCTAACTTCTCCATTGCTTTTATTATAAATACAAAGTCTTTGAAATTGGGTGCACTAATATAAATGGATTCTGGTCTTTCATTTAGAGTGTACAACAGCAGCTGGCTAGGTTTCTGAGCAGACAGGTAGATAGGAACCCAGGCCTTTGATCTGTAGCCTGTTTGCCTGTGAACCATACCCTAGGGAGAGAAAGGCACCCCTTTGGGGGGGAAAAGCCTTCATCTTCTACTGGCAGGAGAGGATGGGCTGCACCCTGAACAGCTCTTTAACATAAACCATGTGTGTTAGAGGTTGGTGTCTAAGTCTGCAAAACCATGGATTCTCACATAGCGTGAGCAACATAGACATCAAAAAGCTTTCTGCATTTTATTCATACAGCACTTGCTTCACTGCACTGCTCAGAAATTTTTCAGCCTGCAGAAACATGAACTTTTCATGTGCTAAATTTAACCGTCCAACACAGAAAGGGGCAGTATTATGAGGAACTGGTCAAGCCACGTTCAAATTCACAGTGTTGCTACACATTGCAGTGATTGCTGTGAGATGTATTAATCTCTTTGGCAAGGTTCCTTTCTTTTAATGTGTACTGGAATAGGATTTATTTTTATTTTTTGCTATTGAGCGTACACTTTATGTCACTCTCCAAATTTAGCAGATTAGGTATGAGTACATATTAATACATACAGTATTGGATGCATCAATATAACCACCCTGCTGAAAGAGACAGTTTAAAAAGAAACTCCAAATGTCTGAGCCCATTAACCTGATCATCTCTTTTACTCTCAACTTTTCAAATTTTCACTTCATTTACATTTTCACTGGGAGCATCCCTACATGCCCTAAAGTAGCTCACTGTACAGATGTGCCTGTAGTAACACAGTACATGTACCATGTAGTTTGAGTCTTGCACACCATCAGGATCTCAAGCCATGAATGCTTACGTTAACATCTCAAGTTTTAAGATGTAAGGGGTTTGTGCACATTTAGACCCCAATAGCAGAGTCTGACAGTGCTCCACGTGCAGTTGTGGTCAGAGGTTTACATGCACTCATCATGAACACAAATGTGATAGTAATTTGGGGCTTTCAGTGATTTCTTTGACCTGTACAGCACACTTTTTTTAATGATTTCAAAGAGTAACAAGGATTAGGTAAACAGATTTGATTTTTCTTTGATTTTTGTCTAATCTAATCTAATCTAATCTAATCTAATCAAAAGTATATATACAGGTTCAAATACGATACAAAATACAAAATATGTACAAGATATATTTTGCTAAAGCACAAAATTTCGGGACTTATGATCCACAGCTTCTGACCATCAGGGGAAACAACAAGAACTTGAAAAACTACTGAGGCAGACTATTGCATGTTATACAGAGAAATTGAAAATAGATATTGGTCAGCTGGAGAAAGAAAGAAAGAAAAAAAGAAACAAGTCAGATTTCAGATAGGATTTCTCCAAGTCCTGTGAGATGTTCTGACATTGATAGACGGTCGAGTTTGCCTGCTGTGACACTGCCGACTGTGCTGTGGTCAGATGTGAAACATAACTGAACCCACACGGAGAAAAGCAGAAGCAAGTGAGATTATTTGGAAAATCGCGAAGCAACTGCTACATTTCGACTTGTCTGATGTTTACTTCACACAGAGGAAGGAACATTTTTACTACATAAATTCAGAGATGAAAGCAACTTATTATTTCAGTGTTTTAAGACAGAATAGGCCAAAGCAATTACCAAAGGGAGCAAAAACGAACAAACAAAAAAACATACCTTTTTGTGTTTTATATTCAAATATCTCAGCATCCTGTCCTGGAGTGAAGTGCCTGAAGTAAGTGCAATTTTCGTCTGTGAAAAGAAAAAAAAAAACAAAGCAAAACCATATTTAGTTTAATTTTCTCTTCAAATCTGCACAGAATATTTGTACTCCGTTTTGTACCAGCACATTACGATAAAAACACAACATTAAAATACAGATATTACATCCACATGTTGAAGGTAAGTTTAAAATTAATTATTTTTAGTGCTTTTGGAGTTCTAATGCTCTTATTGTGAAACTTTTGATTTTACAGATTTTTAAAAAGTTGGCCTCATCTTGCAAAATTTTATTACAATAAACTTAAATGTCTTCATATGTAAATAAAAGCTCTACTGATAAAAGGCGAGAGAGCCATCAAGAGGGCTGTGAAGCACAGACATGATTAGTTAATTCAGTTGGGACTCTGATGGGAGCCTTTAATTGCACACAGCTATTAAGAGTCAGTGTGGTATTCAATATGTTGCTATGTATGACCAAAAACCTTCCCGGACTTGAATCTAGATGCTCAGTTTTGACCATATAATCTTCCAGCAAATAAACCAAATTGTCATAAAAGTGCTTTTACCTTGTGTTTGCTTGTCATTGACTGGGTTGTTTGGTTGTTTTTAAATTCCTCTCAGATCAAGGTCATATTTGTCAATGCCTAATTTATGTTTTATGATTCGTTTTTATTTGACAAAATGTCTGTTTCTAATAAGACAGTTTGTTTTTCTTCTTTCTCAGGTTTGCTCCCCATTTGTTTGCCCCATTAGCTGCATTCACCTTTTGTCACACGCCTTTGGAATATGGTACTTGTATTAAACACTTCACTTGGTCTCAGCTATAGCTTCCATTTTTTGTCCAAAAGGGATTTTACATCCCAAGATAATGTTACAATTAAAAGTGGCTCCCCTGCAGAACTTTCTCCTTTGTGTGGTTTGACTGTGTTTGCAGACATCGAGTTCGGTTTCTGTCATGCAGACGAGGTGTTATGCCTTAGGGATTTGCAGATATAAAGCCAGGCGTTATGCATTATGTGATCACATAGTTGTTTGAAAGAAGAAGAAGTCTTTGATGCTGTGCCAGGTAGAAATGTTATTCCTTTTAGAAACAGGCTTGGTGTACATACAAAACTTGATTACATTTGATGATCTACCACATTTTGGCCATTGGGATATATGGCCAAAATGTGGTAGATTTCACATTCCTAATCCCAGTTTCCACACGCGCTCATCATGGGAAGTGAAATGCTTTCATGTGAAAATATGAAGTACTGCATGGTATGATTTTATGGTAAGAGCTTGATAGCTCACGCTGGGATAGCATTGACATTCTCCTATTTCTCAAGAAACTGAGCTAAATGGGATGTCAGGTGCCCCTAAAAGGAAATAACAGGGTAATTTGGTATAACAGGCGCAAATAGTATTTATGAATCATATTTTTCCAAGTCAAGTCAACAGTGTTCACAAAAAGCTCAGTTGAAATGGCAAGCTTTTAAAGCCATGTGTCATACTGTGTGGGCCTACATGCAAAAACTAAATACATAAAAATGTTTTTTTTATGAATGAGGACAGGGACTGGCCATCAAAGAAAGGAAGAAAAAAAACTCAGTGGTTGTTACTAAGCAACAAGCGCTGCTGTTTTTCACTGGAGAATGTGATAGAGGGTTGTCACCTACTTGTATTTATTGAGTCAAACCTTGCATTCAAAACAGATGCTGGCCTTTGAACCCCCCCCCACACACACACACACACACAAGCCTAAATACATAATGCTGATCGACGTCAGTCATCCACCAAAACATAATAATAAAAAAATAAAAACACATGGTCGTCTCGATGTTAGAAAGTGTTTCATGATTATGTTCATTAAGCTTAAGCTTAGCAGGTTTATTCCCACATGTGACTGTGTGCTGCCCAATTAAACTTACCTCAGAGTGCATGTTTTTATAGAAATGTGAGGAAGAACTGTTGGATAAAAATGTATCTGTTATCATCTGTGGAAGCATGCTACAACAAACACAGAGACACACACACACTAATCCAATTTTGGGTTATTTGTTGTTAGGCCTCGTCCTGCCAGGCTGTTTTGACGAGCTCTATAAAGCCTCCCTTTTTCCAAATAGGGCTGTCCGCCATCTTTCGACTGACAAGGCGAGGATGCAGGATTAGCAGCGTCTCTGCACATTGTCATGTCAAAGCAGCGTCTTTCCTCGCATTGATTTGTGGTGTCAGTTCATTTTTGGCTACATTTGGCTGTCAAAGCCTTCCTCATTCTTTGCTTTATCAGCTATGACAAGTGGAGTGTTGTTGCAGGGTCAAGAAAAATGTACATGTCAACCAAATTACTTTCAGTAAAGGTCGATCAGTGGCTTCTTTCAAACTTTTGTTACTACTTTGCTGCTTTTGCATGGAAATGTGTCCTAAAGATGAAAGGTGCACTTTTCCCTTCTCTGTAATACTCTGCTAATCTAAGCACCCTCTTTTCAAATGCATAAAGCTTTGATCCCACTACAAACCTCAAATAATGCATGGATGCATGCCTATTTAGGTCAGAAAGGCATCAATAGCACCCTTTCCCCATATACAATGCCCATCCCTTGGTTGCTATGTTGCATGCCTATATAGGCAAAATACCATTGATTCCATTGCTTTTTTGGGCTGTGAATCCCATCCTCGGGGAGTGTGAAGTAATTTGAGTGGTGGGCTGCACGGAGATGCGTAGCTGCAGGAAGGTCTTGAGGGAACAGGCGGGTGGGAGAGCAGGCCTTAGAGCTATGCCTGACTCTTTCAGGCGGCCCCGTCACTCAGAGGACTTGGCTTGAACACTTGACCCTCACGCGGCACAGCTGAGTATTTACGTGGCCTATATTTATAACTACAGCGGGTGTTTGCTGAGCAGTTTACACAGTAATATATATATTTTTAAAATCTCATGTTTTTGGGAACAGTTTTAAAATTGCTTACGCTTTTGGCCAATAAAATGTCAGCACAAAATTGTTGTTGTTTTCAATACTATTGAAAATTAAACATAGGGTGAAAAACTTGGAAGCGGCTTGCCAGAATATCTGCTGTTGCACATTAAGACTTAACAGCTCCTATACTCAAAAGACATATGCAGTTAAATATAAAGCAGGATAATACCAACAACTAAAATATTCATTAGGTTAATTTGTTACTTTTTTCTCAAAGCTGGTACTACATGTCATGTAAATCTTTATTGTACACTTAACTTGATTTTATATCACAGGCTGTGCTTTATCAACAGCTGATATAAATAACAAGTCAACCCATATTTTCCAGTTGAGTCTCTCTCAGCGAACACCATCTCACACGCTGTTCAAGTCCTGTGTTGGATCAGAGTTTGACACCTCTCTGAGGACAAGTGGTCATGATAAACAATATTGTTCCTGTCCAAATACAGTGGGCCTGGGGAAGCCCCTGGAAACATGGGACTTCTGCCTGTTTTTATTTACTTCTTCTAAAGCTATTTGCCAAGTGAAACAGATCTGTTTCATTTCAATGACTGTAATATATTGCATTGTCCAAAAATATTCCAGATCACTGCTTTCGCTGTGTAGTTGTTTAAAAGTCAAAAACTGCACATGAAGAACCCAACCCAAAAACATTTGTCTCTTGGAGTTGCTGTCTTAAGAATTCCCTGTGTGCCTGGGCGGGTCACACTTATTTGGAATATTCAGTACATGCCTGCAGCAACAAGCCCCCCTCAGGCATCTCACTTGCTCCTGAGATGGCCCTGCAGTGCAGACAGTGTCTGCGATTCCTAAAAGTTGCAGGCTGCCACAATCAGGTTCTATTTGTAAGTAGTATAAATTTGGTATGATGTCTGGGCATGCTTCCAAAATCTCATATAACTTGCATCACCTATAAACTGTGGTGGGCAAAGTATTTAGACCATTCAGTTAAGTAAAAGTATTAATACCAGTGTAAAGTGACATGTTGAGTAGGCTGGTGTAAGCATACACCACTGCAAACACAATCCAGAAGGAGAACAGCCTCCATTTGATGTCTCCGCGTTATATTAAATATACCGAGATTTCTATTTCTATTTGATGCACAAGCAGCATTTAAATTGGATCATTTTTGTGCTGTTTTCACCTTACCTGCCTTGTACAGACTGAAAGATCCTTAATATGTTAAAAAAAAAAGATGAATGGGTTTTTGAAATGAACATGGCCAAATTAAAAACTTTAATTTCCCGTGGCTGTGGCTGTGGTAATATTAGAATGTGTGAAATCTATCTCAAAAGTGTCCTCAAGTAAGATGTTTGAGGAAAGGCTTTTCATCACTTTTCATGGAGGCTGCTCTATCCAGTTTCTCTGTATGTCAGGGAGCTCCAAAGCAGTGTCCATATCCATATGGGTATTATTATCAGCTGTCTGCAGGTTCTGTGGCAGCTGACTGTACTAATAAGATTATCTGCCAGAAAAGAGGAGCCAACCATCAGGATCAGCTGTTAGTCTCCTGCTTAGATTTCTCTGGCTGATCACACATCTATCTACTGTTATCTCATGTCAACACTTTACATCTATGGTTGGTCATAGTGGTTGGTCATTCTGGGTGCTGTTTATTCCAAGACCACCAAGATAGTTTAAACACAGGCTAAACTCTTCGACTAATATTTATATTACTCTACTAAAACACATTTCAAAGATGTTTCAGAAGTCTAATCAAACAGGCCCTGAAATGCTGTCGGCACATAACAATATGTATCCACAGGAAAAACAACAAAAAAGAAAAAACAAGCATGAATGGACTAAAACATGAGACATACAACAGGATGTGTTTGTGTTGCAATGGGAAGTTTAGAAAGTCATATGACATGTCTAGTGATCCTGCATCAGGATCTCTATTCTTAGTAGCTTCATACCTTAAAGTAGCATCTTACTCGCATGCAATATCTTTCCAAAAAAGACTGAACCTTTGGAGAGATAGCACAGCCACAGAGACTGAAAACTAAAAACTGGCTCTCAGGTTCACTTTCATGCTCCAGTTGCAAGACGTTTTCTCTCAGATTTTCTCTTACCTCCAGGCAGGCTGATGGGTCCGCAGCCGTGCCCTTCGTCGTAGTGTTCTGAGCTGATGTAGATGTACTTCTTGCACAGCCTCCACAGGCCAAAGTGGGCCGCCTCACAGGTCTCATTGAGTTTCTCCACCTTTGGGCTAAGAACTGCCCAGTGGTCCGTTACCACTGCCGTGAACATGCATGCCATACCCACCAGCAACACAAAGATGGCAATCTTAATCTTTGTACGCTTGTGCATGTTTGCAGGTGGTGAGATTTCTGTTCAGTGAATATTTTCCCCCTGATAAAGGATAGGAAACCTTAATAAAACTGGATGCTCTGCAATGTAGACACACTGGTCTGTGTCCTTAGGGCTTCTTTCCTCAGTGACTGCAGCACAAAAATCTCTTCTCCTTTTCTCTCACCACCCAAGACTAGTATCTTCTCTCCTCCAGTCCCAAATCTGTGCTTCTGGTTGGAAAGGAAAGGGGCCAGACAGCTCTGTCCTACTTTCAAGTCTCCTTTCCCCTACTCACTGTGAGGTGCTGCACAACTCAGGGGCTGCAAGTTTAGATAAACAGCTGTTGAGGTAGATCAGGGAAGTTGATGACCAAAGTGTCTACCATGGTGGGTAATGGGCGTAGAGGGGGTTGCAGCATGTGCTGGTCAGTGTTTTTCAGGGGCGGGGGGATGCTATAAATGTGATCGGTGAGTCAAGTTGTCAGGCTGTCTTCTTATCTGGTTACACCGCCAGTGGGCGGAGATGTGTAATGTGGACTAACATTTGTCTCTTGTCTTCATATTCACATGAGAACTATTAAAGTAAACGTCTCAGCCTTGGAAATATAGTTTCCCCTGCCTCTCAGTTTCATTCATCACACTGTTTGTATCTTAACTCTACCTCACCTTAACACTGCGTCTGTGTGGATTTGTCTCTGTAAACTATTTATAAGGAAAAAGTGGAAGTGTTTACAAAGAGCAGCAACTGTGTTTCAGCTGACAAGAAAAGCATTTTCCCCCTGGAACAATAACACTTTTAGTCTTCCTGTCAGGAAGGATACTTAATGTGTCTTATGTACTTCATATACAATTTGTCATAATTTTTCATTTTCTTTTAATAGCTGAAAATGTACTTATTTTCTATCATTACAGTATTCGCAGCATACCAGATATAAACAAAAAAAAAAGAAAAGCAAAAAAGAATAGAAACAAGGGACACACTTGAGGAGAAAAAAAAAGACAAAAGGTGTGCTAATCCCGTTGATTCCTCTCCAACTGTAAATCATGTTGGCACGGTTTTTAAGAGTTGGCCCACTTCAAGTCTCTTTAAAAGACTTGTGGCCCACTTTTTCCCTGGTGTGAGCAGAGACACCAGTGAAAGTCAAAAAGTCGTCACAGCAGCAAAATAGAACCGTGAGAGATCACTGCAAGCTAGCACACACACACACACACACACACACACACACACACACACACACACACACACACACACACACACACACACACACACACACACACACACACACACACACACACACAAATATGAGTGAAGCCTCCAGCTGACAGATCAGTGACCAGCTACACCCTTACATGTTTCCCAAAGACTTTCAAAAAAATGACAATACTGTATTTAAATCTTCCTCTCACATTGTTTCTGTTTTTCCCCATGTGGCCAGTATTCCTATCAGTACTGATATCACTCCGAAGCTAGTGGAAATTCCATCATTTACTTTTATAGATAATCCATTGTTATTGTTAGCAATGATTTACTGATTCACTTGTAAAGTGAACCAGTATTTGATACCAGTATATGTGAACAAATCTGGGCTTTCTTTGAGTTGACTATTATACTAATACTTCTATGACTGGATGTTATTAGAGACAACGCCTTTCATACTTTAACCTGCAATATGTTTTGTCTATTTATAGAAACGTCATAGTGTGAAGTAACAGGTTAATTAGAAAACAGATGTCTCTTTTTGGAAAAACAACAACATTATCCTCAATGGTTGATTGGTTCAGGAATCCATGAAGAGAAAAGAAACTCTGCACACAAGCATGCAGCATTTATGAACCTGTGATTCTATATTAAAAATATCTCTTTATGTGCTATCTCTGGATATATAATCCAGGCTGTTGGCTGTTTAATACAGGGCACTGCCTTTGTCAAAGCTTTATCGTTGTACTTAAGATTGAATAAAAGTATTTTTACTACACTATGCTTAGCTATGAGTTTATGAGTTGGAAATGCCCAGCAAGCCTGATTCATATCAGTTGCATTTCATAATCTGTCATAAAGTAAAGTTCATACAGGGTCAGGCAACAAAGCATAATATTACTTCAGCTCAAATAAGCAATTTCATTTATTTATTTATTTATTTATTTATTTATTTTGGCTAAAATGACTGATGATAAGTCATAATTTGTCAGGTAAATAATTGACATTCATCATTGATGAATTAAACATTCATGGTTACCCGTCTGCCACAAAAGGTGTTTAACTCTCTCCTACTTTAAATCAAACATCCTGGCATTATATAATTTCGCAGGACAAAAGAAGGCAAAGAAGGTAAAAATAGCAAAAGTGAGTATTCAGTACTACCTAAACAGATTGTAATGTATTATTGTTCTGTAATGTGTTATTGTAGGATCTACCTCACAATATAAAGCGCCTTGAGGCGACCGTTGTTGTGATTTGGCGCTATATAAATAAAATTAAAATTGAATTGAATTAAAGGAAACTCAATAAATTCAAACTTCCATTCTTGTATTATACAACTAATAATAGATACAAAATAATATATATCAAGATAATAATAGATAATAATAGATAAATAAAATAGAAATATAATGGGGCACCACCATTGCGTCACAGAAAGAGGAATCCAGGCTCAAAGACATTTTATAGCACCAAATCACAACAACAGTTTTCTCAAGGTGCTTTATATTGTAAGGTAAATGTAGCAGAGAAAACCCCAACAATCAGACGAGCAAGCACTTTGGTGACAGTGGGAAAGAAAACTCCCTTTTAACAGGAAGAAACCTCCAGCAGAACCAGACTTAGGGAGGGGTGACCGCCCTTCCCTAAGTCTATACGCCACAGCCGTTTAGGGTGAGGGGAGGAAGACAGGACTTTTAAATACTATAGTATAGGAGAAATATGCTCTCTCTTTCTAGCCCCTGTCAATAATCTTGCTGCAACATTTTGGATCAACTAAAGGCTTTTCAGGGAGTTTTAGGGCATCCTGATTATAATGAATTACATTAGTCCAGCCTAGAAGCAGCAAGTGCATTAACTAGTTTTTCAGTGTCACTTTGAGACAGGATGTTTCTAATTTTAGAGGTATTGTGCAAATGGAAGAAAGCCGCCCTACATATTTGTTTAATGTGTGCATTCAAGGACGTCCTGGTGGAGGTCAAGGTAATCCCATCCAGAGTAAGAATCTGGTTAAATACCATATTTCTAAGATTTTCAGGGCCGAGTACAATAACCTCACTTTTATCTGAATTAAGAAGCAGAAAGTTAGCGGCCATCCAGGTCTTTATGTCTTTAAGACATTCTTGCAGTTTAACTAATTGGTGTGTGTTATCTGGCTTCATAGATAGATAGAGCTGGGTGTTATCAGCATAGCAGTGAAAATGTATACTAGGCCTTCTAATGATACAGCTTAAGAGAAGCAAGTATAATGCAAACAAGATTGGTCCTAGCACAGAACCCTGTAGAGCTCCATAATTAACCTTAGTGTGTAAAGACGACTCTCCATTCCCATTAACAAACATGCATATGATTAGGTTAATTGGTGATTTAAAAATTCACTGTAGGTGTGAATGTGAACACGAATGGTTGTTTATCTTTATGTGTTAGCCCTGCAGCTCTGCCTCTTGTTCTGTGGCAGCTGGGTTAGGCTTCAGCACACCGCGTGACCCTGAACTGAAAAAACAGAAGAAAATGGATGGATGGATATTTAAAATTGGCTTGTGTAACACGTGTACGTATGTATGTCTGGATGCCTTACCATATAAGGAAACCAGAATGACCGTTTAACCAGTCCAGTCCAGTCTTTCCCACACCTTAATATAGTTTTGATTGATGGCACTGACATAATGACTCTTTATAGAAGAACAACAGCTGACCTCAAAGACATTAGTTGCTTCACCCTTTGACCTGACTGGAACTCAGGGAGCCCACTGGAGTTGTAGGTGTACATCCAATTCCTCAGGGGAACTTTTCTGGCTCTTCAAATATCTTCCAAGGGAAATCATCTCATTTTGTTAGTCCACAAAATGAAAAAATTGGACAGAGCTTGAACCATCAAATCCCACTGATTGTAATCACAGAGGTCACAAGGTTACATTGATTGTGGTTTATTGTGACTGCTTCTCATTTGCAGGGATAAACCCACAATGCCATGGACGGAGGAGACATTGATCATTTTCAGGAAAAGCTTAATCACTCTGTCGTCATCTTTGCTCTCATCTGACCAAAATCAGTCACGTTTGTCTTTACAAGTTAGAGATATCTGGATAGAGCCCGTCTATGTTTAGATTTCAATACCAGTGGGATCTTATTTGTGAACACTGCAAATGTGTGAAGCCAAGTGTAAAACCACAAGGAATTCATAATCTGGTGGTGTCGTAATTGAGAAGCACTGTAATGATTCTCAGAGGAAGAGGATCCACGTGCAACAGACAGCTTTTTTATTTCTCTGTTTTGTGCATATTTTACCATCCTTCACAAAACCTGGAAATCCTTCTTAAATCACCATCTTGCAGGATGTATCAATTGCTAAAACACATCTGGAGGAGAGAGGAGTGAGGAGAGAGAAGGAGGCTCACCAGAGGAGCTGGAATCAAGGATGTAAGGGCATATCTTTTGTAGAAGTGCTTTCCCTGTGACTCAAAGGCGAGACACAGAGCTGGAATATAGCAAGCAAAGTACTCTAAAGATAAGTGTTCCTTTGGATTTGGTTGTTTCAGTTGTTTTAGTTATTTCAGGTGATCAAACCTTTCTCCCACCATTTTTGTGATCTCTGTGTCGCTATTCATATTTGATTTGCATATTTTTAAAATGAGGGCTTTGAAGGATTGATGCTTCATTTTGCTAAATGCCTGCTACCTCAAATCCTCTCCCTTATGTATTTTGTTCCTCTCCTCTCTTCACATGTCATTTGTTGGTTTCTCCTGTTGTAGTTCACCTGGTTGGGCTTTTCACTTGGCTTTAAAATAAAGTTCCTGACTATATCTCAATATGAATAGTGACAACAGAAAATAAAAGCCATTCACATTTGAAACAAAATCATACGTACCTTATTTCTGGGGAGGTTTTCTATATTCTTCATTTTGACCAACCACCAGTCTAAAAAGAAGTGAATGCTTAAACTATTTGATAGGGTAGCTGGTGGCATAATACTAAAAACAACACTGCATAAATGATGATCTCATAATTCAAAGAACAGAGCGTGTAATCATGAGTAAAGGTTAAAATGATTATCAATCATTATTGTATTTGAGAGGGGTATTGTTATAATTTGTAATAATTAGTAATGCCCTCCTTCACCCATTGCAAATTACACTGGCCAAGATTTTGTAAGACCAAAATCTAAGACTCATTTAGTCAGAAACTGCAGTTACCAGATGCCTTTCAGTTTGTATTGAAACCTAGCTGTCAACTCAACTTGCTGCCAGATTGTTAATCCGCTGATGTGGTTGTGTACACACCAAAGAAAATTCAGCAAAACCAGACTTTCTTTGCTTTAGCTGGCTCAACAAAACCTAAAACCCCAGTGGAAGATAACAATAGCAGTTATTAATTTTCTGTGTTAAGCCTGGATTGCTGCTTTCAGAATCACATATAAATGGATATTTCCCTCATCATGTGACTCTTTTTCCACAGAAAATGATCCTCAGGACTGCTGCCTACACCAATCAGATACATTATTAAGTAATGATGATAAAGTAATTATAACAATATGTAAAAATATAACTCTAAAACACAGAGCTGTTGCAAAAAAGACTTGAAATTAACTCTGCAGACAATGGTTAAAATCATTCCAGTGCTGTTGTTTATTTTTAAGGTGATGGCTCCAAATTAGAGTTCTGAAACTTAAAAACTGATGGATTTGAACATCGAATGGTACCTCCCAAAGCCTAATAGAGGAGGTGGAAATCACTTTAATTTGTTAACAGATCTGAGCAAAATTAATCTTAGTGATTGAACAGATGTGTTATGTGTTCTAGAGCTGCGATTTCAGCTGTGTAAAGATTCTGACTTTAAGCCTGACACAGCTTGCTCACTGCTGCAATACTTACCTGCAGTCATTTCTTGTTGTCATTTGAAAGACTGTTCATTAAATCTGAACTTTTTGATGTTGTCCTGCGTTTGAAATCTTCTGATGAACTTTGACAAAGTGATCTTGCAATTTAGAGGGAACCCGCTGGGGAATAACTGATCATCTATCTCAGCTCCCACTGATGGTGGAAGCTGAGATAGGTGCTTTACTGGAAGGGACACAGTTAGGGAGCAACTAGGGCTGTCCGTTTTGTGGTTTACCGCTATGGCAACTGTTGGATCAATAAACCATTTATTTTCCTCTCTGCATGCATCAAACCTCATCTTCTTTTGTTAATGAAATCAGGCCTGAAGCTCTATCACTGTCGGCTTCTGCACCAGTCTTGAGCTGGACTACCTTGTTGCATGTGATATAAGGCATCCGAAACAACCAAGACCCACTCGACTTGCCATGGAATCAAGAAAGGGTAAGCACTGATAGGTTTTGTCACCAGTAATGAACTTAATCCAGCTGAGAAAATGATGTAAAGCAAAGACGCATATATTATATGCATTTTACTTTATTTTCTCTTCTGACATGAGTTTAATAAAACACACTCTTTATGTGTATGCTTTGCAGTAGCATACATTATAGATCATTATTTTTATTTTAGTAAAATTCAAAGGCCTCAAATGGAACAACATCAAAGTTGTATTTAGACAACAGATACTTAACTGTGACAATAACGTAAAAGAAAATAGTTGCCACCTCAGCCAGCTTCATTCTCACCTCTGTGATGACTGATGGTCCCTTGGTGCTCTAACTTTAAAGTCAGCACTAAAACTGGTGCCTGAATACCAGTTCCTTTGTGAATAGCTTTCCCACAGAGTCTGACTTAATCAAAAGGTTACTTTGGTATTAGCAAAAGCGTTGCATTAATGCTTGCTTATTGTCAGCTGCTTTTCTGCAGACTGTAATATAATTGGATATGTTACGCTACACTATTATGATCTGGTTTTTGATGTGTCATAGCTGCTTAAAGGGGTTAAACTCCAACTGCTGCTGGCTAAATCCGGTCTTAGTGCAGTGACAGATGCCGTCCTAATGGCTGCCCGTGGCTCCTGGATTGACGGTGTGGCACAGGGAGTGAGGAATCGTGTCCCCTGCTAGGAATAATGTCAGCCATTTTAAATTTTCAAAAAGAAATCGGGAGGAACCAGAGAGATGTGATCAAGCAGAGGAAATCATATCTGAGTTTCACATTTGTTCTGTAGCCTCACAACACATTCTGTGCTAATAAACAATAGGAAGATGACATATTACAAAACTAGTCACATCCTATGCTTTGTTAATGGGTTTTCCTTGTGAAGGCCACCTGTGAGTTTGAGTTCCTGTATGTCTGCCTCTCCACTTTCCTACTGTGTCCACCTGTGCCTCGTTTCCAGTTTGCTCTCAGTGTAGTGGGCTATTCTCCAAATGGATGGACGGATGTTCCCTGTGCTCCATGGACTTTTTAGCTTTATTGCCATTAAATTTTGTTTGCCTTGAGGACCATCAAAGGGGCAACCGTGCCACCCTCCTGGGAAGAGCTGAGGAGAGCCCCAAACGAGAGGTCACCCAGCAGCCACGGAGCAGAGGCCAGAGGGGGTTGCAGTGACGTGCCCGCGGGCTCTGCCGGCAGCCAGCTGTGCCAGAGAGCACCGAGCTTCAGGCCCAGAGGCCAGAGGCCTGAGGGCACCCCACTCCCCAGAAGGGGCCCAGCCAGGCCACAGGTGCCAGGCCCCGCCAATCGGCCACCAGGAGTGAGTCGGTACATACATGAGTGCCCAGCCCCAGACACCAAGAACCACCAACACACCAACGTCTGAGGGCATCAGCCACACGCAGGGAGTGTGGTAAGGGGAGGTAGGCCTCCATGCTTTGGAGAGCCTGAGATGTTCCCAGAGAGGTGGAGTCTAAGACCAAACCTGACATGTAGACACAGACGAACAGGCGCACGCAGACTCAAACGTGCATTTCCACCCCCATATACACAAACAAATACTCGGCACTCACCCAACGTGTAGACAGACACAAATACACACTGCACAGACAGTCCCACTCCCCAAACATACTCTATATCCCAGGTCCAGGTACACCTGCCCCCAGAGGGGCAAACAGTACCGTACAGGAGATGGTATTTATATCTTCAAGCCAACAACATGGTGTATGAGGCTGACCTTGTAGCAGTACCATTTTACAGCACACAAAAAGGTTTTTTTCTTTGTGCAGTCCCTTAAGTCAAAGCAATAAATATTGTTGGTTGATTAACTTTATATATCCAGTTTAGATTTGGAATTAGGACAATTATAGCTCACACACTTGTTTACCTGGTAAAATAAAGTGTTGCTGCTGTAAAAGCTTTGCTATGGCATTTGTGTGCGTGTTTTTTCATACAAAGATAGATAAAGTATGAGCTGTTGTCCCCTGCTGTCCAAAAACAGGACCAGACTTTAAATCCTGAAATCTTATTCTATCCTTCCTGAACAGCAAGATACTACTGCTAACAAGCATGTAGGCTAGTCCTGCGACTGCATGGAGAGGTGACCCTGCCATTTTCTTCTCAATTACTGGAGAAGAATTTGATGGCGCCCAACAGGAAGGGGTGGGGCAGGGAGAGCGGGGCATGGCTTTTTTATGGATGAAAATATCAGTGGGGGCTCATGGCATTCATAGGGCTTAACAGCTTGGGTGATGGCTGGAGAGAGGGGGGAAAGATGAATTGCTCAAATTCAGGGCTGGGATGGAAACCGGGTCATCAGACCAGTTCAGCATAATAAAGATACATCACACACAAGCAGGATGGAAAATAAGTCTATTGTAATTCAAGGCATACCCTTGTCCACTTCAGTGACTTGAATGACAACGATAGCGGGGAGAGCAGGGACTTTACAGCGACTATACAGGCTCTCCTCTCATGGATCGGTAGCCTTAAACACACAGTGCAACCACTGTGACACCGATTTACGAAAACCAACAACCAAATTAAACCGATTCCAGCTTCTGCTAAAAATACCCAACAGGGAAGCAAACCATGACACGGAAGCCAGACAAGCATGATGTACTATACCGAGAATAAGTAATTTGAACTTATACTAGCCCTTCACGCACACACACACATGCAAAACACCCACTTTACTCCAGCTCTTGTTTGGAGACAGGGAGACAAGCTTTTCAAAGTCTGGATGAGCATTTATGAGCCTGTTAGTTCAGTCAAGCATTAAGTTGGCTGATGCCGATTTCCTTTAACACCCTGTGGTTGGCCGCCTGTCTTTCATGCAGCTTCATAGTAGAACATAACAGGCCTATCAGCCCTGCGTCATTACCTAAATACTTCTACGAGAAAAAGCAAAGGCTATGAAAAATAACGGCGTGCTGTCTCTTCAGACTGCGTCTCAGCTCATATTTTGCATTAAACCAAATGTGAAGACAGCTGAAAGTTGAGTTTTGGAATTTGTCTCCCTGGTGGATGAGCTTGACAAATTTGCATGGGGGTGGCCATGCTTACTAAGTTAATTATATCCCGTTGACACACACGCACATACAAAATGTGCTCATATATAGTAGTCAAATTATCCCATAAGGAAATCACAATTTAAATGGGAGATTGCAGTGTTAAAAACTCTCCATATATTTGTGTTAGCTGATGTTACCATCTAATGCTAGCAAGCTGTATTCATGTCCATTTTAATGCAGATGTGCATATACTTGCTTATTAGTGGTAATTAAATGGCTAATAAAAAAAGGATTTCACCCAAAAAAGAAGCAAAAACTGGGTGGAAACAGACATTTTAATGACTCTAGTGAAATCTAGCAGACAACAATTGTTGTAGCTGCTTTTGTAGGAACAGCTATCAAAGAAAGAGGTTCTAAGAACGCCCGAACTTTACGGTCCAGGTGGGTTATAAAGTAATCCACTCTATCCATTAGTGGTTTAGACACTCACCTAACACATGAAAGATCACCAGATTGAGACTGGGATTGGTTGCATCAGGTATAAAAATCTACCAAATCAGACATGCAGCGACACAGTGCATGTAAATATAAGGAAGTCACTGAGAGACGCTAGCTAGCTAGTTTACTAGCACCAACGTCTATTGTGGTATTAGTTTGAAGAGAAATCTTTTTTGGGAAATTGCTTTGAGCATAATTAATAACTTTAATCCAAAACATTTAAGAGCATGAATGGATGTGTGGTTAACTGTAGTCATCATTGCTATAATAATGCCAAATCTATAAAGTTAGACTATACAAAACAAAGGGACATTATTACATCCTCACACAAAAATCTTTATTGTTGTTTTTTGTTTTGAAAACCATAACTTCCCCAACAGCTGATTTTGATATGGATCAGTAATAATACAGAAATACTTAAATATGAGATTACAAGTGTCTGCAAGTGTATTTTTTGGAGCACGATCAAAACTCTGTACCAGACAGCCCTCCCATAAAACCTTCCCCAACACAAAGAAAGTAAAGGCAGAAGCAGGAGTCCTGTTAGAGAACAGCAACACAAAGAGCATGATATAACCTATGCCTTTAAACACGCCAGCTGTAACAGTCTGTCTGGCTTAGGTAAGGAACTCATTTGTTCTGTACATCGTCCCTGAGCGAATGGAGAACAAACTACACAGGCAGTCTGTACCTATAAACACTGACACATTACACAGCATACTGGAATGTACTGACATTAATATGTGCCTTGTCACTTTTAATATACAGTATATATACAGAGATCCATATTCATAGCACAATTACGCCATGGTGTGGTAGGCGTGTTTGAGATCCATAACACACTCACACACACACCCACACACAACCCCGTCCAGCGATCTTAGTGAGGACCTTCATTGACATAATGCTTTCCCCAGCCCCTTACCCTAACCATTAAAAATGAATGCCTAACCCTGACCCTAAACCTAACCATAACCTAATTGTAACCCTGACACTAAAACCACATTTTGAGCCTCAAAAAGGCCTTCAAACTTGTGAGGACCGGGTTGTGTGTCCTCACAAGTGACTGTTGGTTCTCACAAGTATAGTAGAATGCAGATTTCGGTCCTCACAAAGATAGCTAGACAGGAACACACACACACACACGGCAACACATATATATGACATGACTCATGTACATGATAAAGGTTATTAAGATGCAATAAAAGTATTCAAATGGGCTTTGAAAGGCTTAAAACTATAAAAGATGTACAGATTGAGTTAGCACCATTTGTGTTAAGGTACAAACAAATACAATACGATTATATTCTGATAACAAACGGTTACATAGATCACTTTTGCAAACAAGTTTGGCGGGTTATTTTCATCTTAATCAAAGGAATTCTTTTTCTGAGACTAAAGGTTCAAGGCAACGTCATAAATGACTACCTTTACAGAATACAAGGACGGGCACATTTCTTTCTGTAAGAGCAGAATATTCCTTCCAGATTTTAAGCATTATATTTTTCAAAAACCAAACTCTTCAAATATTGCTACAAAGTTGTGGCAACCACAATCATTAAAAGTAATTTTTCTCTCTCACCCATTGAAATACTGGTGTTTTTCTATCACAGAGGGATGTAAGAAAAGCAACTCTAAATTCGGACCTTTCATTGCTGCCGCTGCCAAAAACAGTCCTGGGGAGAAAATACCCTTTTCTCATCAACTGTAAACATCTAATGTGTACCATCAAGTTTATTGTTGGATACACTCCTGACCTCATACTGGAGTGGTTCTCCTGTTTCCTCCATCCTTGAGATCTTTCTGGAAGCAGTTGTGGACTTGTAAAAACCTGGAGTCCCGCTCTGGACTGTAGGGCCCTGCAGTACCACTTCCACCCTTCAAAGGGTCCCTGCTCAGGGAATAAAGGGATATACCGCCCACTGGCAAATTCAGCCCCAGCCCTGGTCCCCCCCCAATTCCTCCGCCAATCTTCATTCCCACTGGGGAGGGCTCACGGGATGGGTCACTTGACCTAGAACTGGAACGCGATCGCCTCCGCCTGTAGCGGTAACTTGGTATGCGAGAGTACGGTGAAGAGGATGAGGTGGTTTTGATGAAGTCACGTTTGGATCGGGAGCGCGTCTCTTTGTTTTTCTCAATATAAATGTTGACTGCAAGAACGCCCACTGACTCTGCTACAATGAAGGAGAGGGCACCGAAGTAGAAAGACCAACCATAGCTGTACTGGTTCTTCTTGTCCTCGTCTTTCTTGTCACTCGGGTCGCCGGCATTGCTGGAGATGTAGACGATGATGCCAATTATATTGCTCAGGCCTGAAGAGAGGATAAACGAGAGAAGGAATGCTGTTGTAGGAAAGGTCAAAACTGAGACTCTACATGTAAAGAAAATCAGTGTTTTTGCCATTGTCCTTTTGTGAGTGTGAGAAAGGTGCACTCTAATGACTTAAGACATTTTTGAAGTGCACTGTATCTCAGAATAAAAGCTGACCTTTTCCTTCTTTCACTCTCTTGCACTACACACGATCTATTTGTTGTCACCTTGGTTTTGATTCTTTATCTGTGGTACGCTGTCTGACTCGTCCTACCTGCAGCTACAAACAGGATGCCTGCACTGAGCAGGATGTTGTTCTTGCTGCTGTAGATGCGTCCAATTCCAACACACAGGCCACCCAACATCAGAAGGATGGTGCTGAGAATTGGAAACAGGCTTGATGCACGAACTATACCTGTTTAGACGAGAGAGACAGAGAGTGTGAAAATGTCTTGTCAGCACAATTGAGAATATAATGTAAACTACTTCAAAAAGAGAAGGTAACCACTGTAAAGTGGAGCACAGGTGAAAAATATATACCCCTCAATATTAGATTATATTACATACTGGCACACAGACATTATGTCTAATGGGTAAGAGAACTAACTAAAAAAGGACAACTACTACTGAAAGAAATACCATTAGCTTCACAGGTGTTTGATCCTAGACTACAGATACTACAGACCCAACTATAATACAGAGAAAACAGAGAAAACCCAAGCAATCAGATGAGCCCCTCTGAGCAAGTGCTTTGGCGACAGTGGTAAGGAAAAACTCCCTTTTAACAGGATGAAACCTCTGGCAGAACCAGGCTCAAGGAGGGACAGCCATTTGTCACGATCATTCAGGGGTGGGGGGAGGGAGACAGGACAAAAAAACACTTTGTGGAAGAGAGTCAGAGATGAGTAATAACTAAGGATTAAATGCAGAGTGGTGCATAAAGACATAGGGAGTAAAAAGGTGAGTGGAAAAGAAAGTGCATCATGGGAAGCTACCAGCAGCCTAGATAGATGCAGGGTCACTTTATCCAGCACTCACTATAAACTTCATGAAAAAGGAAGGTTTTAAGCCTAATCTTGAAAGTACAGAGAGTGTCCGTCTCCCGAATCCAAACAGGAAGCTGGCTGCACAGAACATGGGCCTGCAGGCCGAATGCTCTGCCTCCTATTCTACAACTTCCTTTTTAAGAGATGTCAATCACTATGTTTCTCATCCTTTGTTGACCTTCTTTAACTTTTAGTGTCCCTCACTTTGTCAGACAGGTTCCAACTGAGAAAGGGATTTTTTGATTAAACACTGGTGATCGCTAGTGAAAATGAACTCCGCTTTCCAACAAATGTTCAATAATCTTCTAGGGGGCCATACAACTTATGTGCAGGCTAAAAGTGATAAAAAGAACGATTGACTGACAATGACCTTATGTGGATTCATGGCTAAAATCTACGGTGTGCAGCTACCAAGGAGTGCTGACAAGTTTAGTTTTCCACTAAAAAGTAATTCACTCATATTTCTAAGGTCCCTGCTAAAACAGTTCAGCTAATCCATCACCATCTCATCAGTTAGAATCATTTTTTAATTTTTTACATTTCACCATTTCATTATTGCTTTAGTGAGCACCACATGAGGACTTAGCGGAACTGCTAACAGTAACAGTGGTTGTTGCCAAGGCCTCTGTTTTGTCTTGTCTTCTTTAGTCTGCAGGCTCTCTCTCTCCCTCTGCTTTGAGTGAGTGCAAGATTACTTACAGGTGCATAGAGTCTGAACAAAGCCCCACTGACTGTAGCTGCTGAAGTTACCTTTAAATGCTCACTGCTTAACACCAGAACATTGTCTGTGCTTCAGCAATCCTTTGGTTGATCGCAGTCTCACTTGCCAACCCAAGCCCAAGCCTTTAACACAGTTTCTGAGCAAAACTACAAATCCAAGTCTAACCCACAGGTTAGGCAGCTATACTGTAAGTTTTTATTCTTTTACAGTTATTGCAGTACAGCACCACACATTAGTAAAATAACTGGAATCGTTTATTCGCCTTGTTTTATCATCAGAATTTAAACCGATACAATTTATCTTTTTCCCGCAAAATATAGAAATATAGTAATTTCTCTTTCTAAATGGTTTCAGTTAGCATATAGGCAAAAATTGTGATGGGTATGTTTAAAATAAAGAACTCCAACACTTAAATGCCACTAGAGGGAATTTGTGAGCAGCCTAAAAGCTGAAGAAACAGCAGTAGGTGACACGCCCTGCCAAACAAGCATCATTACTCTTCCACGAGTGAAACAAATGAAGTGAAATAATGTCCGGTGGCTCCGCGCATAAAGGTTTTTACAGATACACAGACCAGCTAGCATATTCAGCTGCCTTTTTAAAAAAAACACATAACCAAGTGATTCCAGAATATTTTTTTCTTGAGCTTATTGAAATTCATATTGTGGACAACGCACAAAATGGTAACAGTTGCCTTGAGGCACAGAGCTGATCTGAAACCTGAAACATAAATAAATATTCAGTAAAATGATTAAATGCTCTGTAATTTTCAGTGCATCTGTTTGTTTGTTTATTTTTAACAAGGGTATTAAGCAAAAGGCCAAGGCCAAATATGAAATCTGCTCTCATGTGGCCAAAGTCTGGCCTGTTTTGGACGGGCCTTATTACTCAGCACATAACACACTTCATTATCTCCATTGTTCCAATTGCTGTCATGACATCAGGCTTTTTATGGGAAAGGGATAGACATGCCATAACACATTAAGTAGCCTGGTAATAACTCTATCACATTCAAGAAAAAAAAAGAAGAAAAGAGTAGGGAGTGAGGGATTAAGTGTTGGAGTGTTTGAAGATGAAGCGGTTGCAGTGACTTACGTAAGATGTACTCTGAGCTGTCTGTATCGTAGTCGTTATCCTCTGGAAAATGATTGATCCGAAAACAGCTTCCTTTGTTGATACCTGTGCAAAAGCCAAAAACACACTGAGTGTGAATGTGACTTGTGGCAGAAAGAGTCTTTGCGGGTCGAAACTACAAAAATTAAAACAGCAATTTGGGTCTTCATGTTGAAAGTTAACACGAGAAGCTCAGAGATAAAAGGAACCACACATCGACCGTTCACTCAATCAGCATGCAACTTTTATGAACCTGAGACAAATATGTTGCAGAAAGCTAAAATCTATTCTCAGCAAAGTATATCTAACCGGGAGCAGACATGTCCTGTTTTCACCCATAACCGTGTCAAAAACCATTTGAGGGCAGACCACTGTGGATCTGAGATTCTGAAGTTCCCAAGCCCTCGGGCACCTTCTATTCACCCAAGCTCTTCACTGAGAAAATCTTCCCTCCACTTTTAAGAGAATAAAACATTGGAGCATTATGAATATTGAAAGGTTAGACTTTGAATTTAAAGTCTGGCTCTTGAATTTCCTGCCTGAACTTATATATTAGAATTTATTAGAACTTAAATCAAATACACACAGTATCTTAATCCAAGAAATCAAACCATGCCTGTCGATTGTCAGCCCTGTCCCGTTTAATTCTGCAGATTTCAAATTGCTAATGTGAATAAATGTGGAAGAGTCGTCCAACATGCCAATATTACACTACAATTAAGGGGAAGAGATGAAGTACTGATATTCTATCCTAGTCCAGATGCAGTAGATTCTTGAACTCAGGCATAAGCAATCAGGTGACATCTACCTTGTAGAACATGGGTGCATGTAAACAGTCCATAAGGTAGAGCAGCTGTTTTAGAGGGAGATGTTTCTAATCACTATTTATAATCCAAAAAGTCTGTCACTATTCAACATCAGTTCTCCTTCGCTTTGCCTGGCGGGGTGACAAAGTCAATAAGATGTGAGTTAACTCACATCTTATTGACTTTTCCAAACTTCAGCTATGCCAGTTGCCTGCTGTCATAGCCAATGAATCTGATCGCGATGGCGTCATCCCCAAGAGCTCTGTAAAGGATGGAGGATTGTCTTTCTTCCCTTCAAGTTGCAAATTTGTTATGACAGTCTTATTCCAGCATCCATGGCAGAATTGTTTAATGAGATGTTTTTCAGTTTTACAGGCAAGAATGTCTCATCTTTTGACAACAATTCAATGTGAACTGTAGTCACTGGAAGTAGGCATAGGGGCTTCCACTGGGCCCGTGGAGTGTAGTTAAGAATTCAGCAACGAATTCTTTTCTGCCTTGAACACTGGCCAAGTCCGAGTCAAAATACTGGAGGCAAAGAAGTCGGCGTGGCTTCAGGAGTCAGATCTGTTGATCACATCAGCTTAAAGGGACAACAAGCTTTCGAGAATACACCCAGTGGCATCCACTGACAGACTAGAATCACCAGGAAGTAATTCACTGTGAGCTTGTCATTAGTTTTCATCAGCTTCATCACTGTTTTTTCCCCCTCATTGCTAAGCATCAATGTCTTTGACAACTCTTTGCATTTCAGGTGTTTTTTTTAAATCAGTCTTAACTCTTCAAACCTCTTCAAATACTTATGAATTTCCTCATCTGTTTTTGTATTTGTATCACCACTAACAACTAAATAACTAATAATCATAGAAAGTTGCATCCACCTCTAACTGTAACAGTCCAAACCTTATGTGCTATCATTATGTACATTTTATAATATGTAAAATACCTCATGTGAGGTGCACTTTTCGTTACGTTACATAGACATGCACATAGCCTCTAAATAAATGCACTATGCACTACTAAGTGCCAAACTCACTATAATTTACTATAATACATCAGTTAATCAGTTAATTGTGTTTAAATAATTGTACTTTGTATTCCTATCCTGTCTTTATATTGTATTGGATTGATATTATTTAAGCCTTTTTTCTTGTACCATATGAGGGAGTATTGTCTTAATTTCATTACACTTGCATGATGACGATGAAGAGTCTTGAATCTTGAATCTGGAATGAGGTGCCTTTGATTTGCAGGCACTCATTAACTCTTACTGAACCTTACAATATCATAGACCAGCGTATGGAAATCTCCACCAGGTAGCTTTGAAGCCGGTTTTCTGCATCTGCAATCTGTTATGCAAATACTGGGAACAGGATTTCCACTGATGTTTGAGACATGTTATTAGTTTGGTCAGCAGTGAGTTGAGGGTTAAAAATCAAAATCAGCACGAACACTGGCTGATTAGCTGCAATCACTGGCTGCTTCTTCTATGCCCAAGTGGCTTTACGCATCCTCAAGCTAGATCACGTTTCTGTGATCGACAGCTCATTCAGATGGTTCATACATTTTTGGGGTGGAAATGTTTTATGAGGCAGGACATGCGTTTAGACAACGTGACACAATGAGTGCAAAGAAAACGTCTATGTTTCACATTTAGAGCTTATGTCAGTGTTGCCACCAGCGCACAGTTTTGATGTGCAAAATTTATGATTCTTACGGTTAATTTCTGAGACAGCTGGGAAAGAAAATTAAAGTCAGGCTGAGATAAAGTGATGAAACATCCCTAACAGCCTAGATTCAGTCTGTCGGCTCCACGCTCTTAAATTCACTCTTTCAGTCTCTTTGAACACCCATTCTGTCTTTTTTTCTCTTGCCACAATCATGTCTGAATAAGCCACTTTATCCACTCAGTTTTCTTTTCAATTTTTTTGTACCAAGAAAACTTGTTAAGTAAGATTATTGTGTTACTCTAATGTATATTTGTTATATTTGTAAACATACTAATTTAGTGACACTGGATCAGTTTTTTGAGTGTGTAATTCAAAAGGTCTAAGAAGCAACAGGTGTAGAATATTAAAATTTCATACATAAACTACACATATGCAGGGTTACAGTTGGATGTATAGCCCAGGAATGTTATATCAGTGTCAGAAAATTCAAAAATCAATAACATTACTATAATTATATGGCTTCTAGATTGAACATATGAGTAAAAAAATAACAAAACAGCTGACAGTTAAAATCTATTATAATAAAAATGAAATAATCTACTCCACTGTGTTGCTTAATCCATTAGGAATCATTAAGAATTGATGACCTACCCTATCCTCCATTGCATGGGGAATTTTCCATTCTATTTTACTTAAATAGCCCCAAAACAGTTTCCTCAGGGCACTTTACACTGTAAGGTCAAGACTACAACAATCAGATGACCACCTCTGAGCAAGTGCTTTGGCAACAGTGGGAAGGAAAAACTCATTTTTAACAAGAAGAAACCTTTGGCAGAACCAGGCTCAGAGAGGGGTGGTCATTTGCCACAACCAGTCAAGGGTGAGGGGAGGGAGACAGGGACAAAAAAAGCCTAGACCTATTGCACAGAGGATTCAGGGTCACCTAATCCAACCCTAACTATATGCTTTATCAAAAAGGAAAGTTTTAAGCCTATTCTTAAAAGTTGAGATGTGTGTCTCCTGAATCCAAGCTGGGAGCTGGTTCCACAGAAAAAGATCTCAACCAAAGGCTCTGCTTCCCATTCTACTTTTAAATACCCTAGGAATATCTGTGTAACACACATTTTTCGAGAAATGGGGCAGGGCTACCTCAGTAGGTAGGGTGGTGGCCCCCATGATCGAAAGGGCGGGGGTTCGAATTCACTGAACGACTACCCTGAGGTACCCCTGAGCAAGCTGCCGTCCCTACACACTGCTCTTTGGGTGCCCAATGGCTGCCCACTGCTTCACAGAGTGAATGGGTTAAATGCAGAGAGGAATTTCCTCCCGGGGATCAATTAAGTATACATTATCATTAAATGTTCAGTCAGTTTGGGAATTGTTTTGTCCAGCTATAGGGGCTGTGTTTGTTTTAACTTAATTAGAAATGTTTTTTTACTTTGTCAGTGTGGTTTGTGTAATATTCATATTTGATAATATTGTTCCTCAGCCAAACATCTGGGAGAATGAAAGTCATCTTTTCACCTGATATTTTGGTCTATCCACAGACAGTCATGGTGTCATGAATAAAATCAAGAATCAAGAATCAGGTGCAGTTTAGAGCTAATTCCAAGGTGTCCAGTCTCTGCACGTTATGCATCCAAGCTTATTCATAGCTTTGATTCATCCTGTGATCAATCCTGGCATGTTTTTAATAGAGTTGTGAGATCCAAATCGATAGCATACATTTCTGCCTGTTTTTTAAACTGTTGAGGCTCAGACATAAAACACTTGCATTAAAGCTGACAAAAATGTGTACGCTAACTTTTTTTCCCCAGACAGAACATTGATTTGGAATCAATAAGGGAGATGGACCTACAGACACAATCAATAATGACATTTTTTTCAATAAAATCTTACCAATATCCAACCTGAGCTCCCCCTCTGTATGTTCACTGTGCGGACAATGCAGTCACTGTGGCAGTTAGGTTAGATTTACTCCAAATATGCTCGACCTCATCTCAACAGAGTAAATTTATCTTGGTTTCAAAGAGCTCCCAGCAGCTTCTTTCTATGTTCTTTAGCACCAAATAAGTTTTTTTTCTTGACATTAACACATTTGCCCATTTGTCTTTCACAGCGAGACTGTGCAAGTATCACACTGTCTTTGATGTCATTTTAGGAGGACAGCTGCTGTGGGTGTGATTTTTGGCATTTTTACGTGGGTCCCGATTACTGCTGACACTGTGAATCAACAAATTATTAGCTGGTTAAAGATCTTGCGCTGTCCTTTCCTTCTGTCTCAGTCTGAATTTTTCCTTTCTCTGGTCCATTCTTTGTCCATTTTAAATAGGTTCATACACTTTCACAGGCTAACAGTAAATCACAAGTGTACATTCACTGCTATGGTATAGTTGATTGTGTGGATATAAATCAAACATATGTGAAAGTAAAATAACCATATCAATATTTCATGCAACAGCAGTAACAAAATGATCAAGGGAATGTTAGGAGAAAAGAAAAGAAAAGAAAAGAAAAGAAAAGAAAAGAAAAGGAAGCTCACTGGGGGAAGTATCTCCCAAGAGCCCCTGTGTCTGAGAGAGCAGGGCCCATCTTTTATTGCTCAGCATAGCTTCACCATAGCAACCTCCCCCCAGCAACCCAGAATCACATTTCTAGCTCTTCTCAGAGGACGCCTTTGACATCTTACTAATGCATTCATCAGCCAACACACACACACACACACACACACACAAGTAAAACAACCCTAACCCTCATCACCACATACAATGCCACATAACAGTTAACTAACCTTTCATGACCTGCATGAACTGAAAATTTAAAGTCAGACCAAGTGTTTGCTTGAATCGTGAGTCCCTAAGGGTGAGTTTTTACTTATTTCAGCAAGGCTCCACTTGTATTCCATTAAAGTTCATTATCCACCAGTGCTCACCTTCATCTAACCATCAGCTTGTTCTACAAGACAAAGCACTCATAGATGTGTGTTTGCTACTCTTTGCAACATTAGCCAACATCTCCTGAGGCTCACCCAGCATCTATGCTGTTGAATTTACTTAATAAAACAGAATGGATTCCTTAGTATTATACACTAAGTTGTAGAAACTGAGAGACATTTTTTTAACATTTCAGGAATGCATTTAGTACTACCGTTTTCAAGAGGCTGTATCCCAACTGACTGGACATGTTGACTTAGCCTGGGTTTGTATGCAGATATAGAGGTGTGCCACTAGATAGACTTACACAATATTGCAGCAAAAGTGCTGATGTTCTCTATGCATGAGAGAGAACAAGGAAAAGAGCAAGAGAGGTTGTGTTACTTTCAGTTACAGCTTCATGCAGATTGTAACACCCTTCTAACATTTTAAGCAGGAAATGAGAGGATGGTGCAGAGGGAAGATGTTTGAGAACAGCGTGCATGTCTGCTTGAATCTCTTAGGAAAATTCAAAGGGGGAACATGTCTTTTGAGTAACAGGATTACAAGAAATCCATAAATAGCCAGGCTTTAATAAAACAAAACAAAACATGAAATTCCAGTAAAAGTAGTAATGGTAGGTGCTTGGAGTGTGAGTTCAATAATGGCTGTATTCATCTCCACACAAGACAGACTCCTGGGTTCTGGGAAAGTGCCTTGTCACTTAGATCCCTCACCCCAACTCTTTGGAAAAGGCACTGTACCCCAAGTTGTTCTCCAAGTTACTGGTGATAGCCTGCTTTGCAGCTTTGTAAATACATGTGAATTATGAAACGCAGCAAGGTACTTCGTCATTGACGAAAAAAGGCGCTTTGTTTGATGGAGCATTCTTCTATTGTTGTGAAGCGATTTTATACTTCTAATTTAGTTGTTCTTCAGGTAAAAGAAAAAAAATCATTAAGACTGAGTATTTCAGAACCAATGGTAATGGACAGTGCCACAATCGAAGACGTCATTGGTGACTACTTCCGCGGATCAGCTGATTGTTTGCGTCTATTATAAGTCTTTTCAAGGAAGCGGTCCGATGGACGGTGGATAGGTGTGTCTAAACATTTCGACCTGTTCTCACAACGTCTCACAACATGGAAAAGCGATCAGGAGCGAGATGCAGAACAGATGAGGGAAACAACAAAATTCCCTGAAACAACAAGTCAGACGCTCCTCGGAACAGATTAAAACAAAGTCTAATACACCGGAAAGCGCTGCGCCCCCTCTGAATGCGAAAACTGGGATCATTCTTCCATGCTCTGCCATAGAAGCAAACTCACAGCATTAAATCGTATTCGTGTTCAATCCATCATCTCTCCGCTCTTTCCCTTTTCAGTGAATGTATAATTTACCTTAAAGGGGGGGAAAAGATGTAAAAGATTCGTTACGCACACACAACTCCACCTTGGTGCGCAACACGAAGCTCTTTCACTCAGATTCTCGTAGAAAATATAATACTTGTGTAAATTATTAAATTATGTTTCATGTCATTCATTCAAAAAAGGGAGAATTGATCTGATAATAAAGTTCAGAATCAGCATACTTTATTAATCCCTAAGGAAATTGTGTTAAATGGTTGTTATAATATCACACAAACTGTCGCAGCTTCCAAACAAATGCGAACTTTTTTAGAAATTAGCAACGTTTCTGGTCTGGTCAGGTGTTCAGACTCGTTGACTATTTAATTAATCTCTCTGTGCACACTGTCACCTCCCCCACGTTAAAGCAAACATTCGGGAAAAAATCAGGTGGCGCAACAGGGAGAAAATCGTTCATAAGCAGTCGAAATAAAAAAAAAAAAAAGTTTGGAAACTTACACAGTCACTGCATAAGGTACCAGACTTTGTTTACCTTCGATGCAGCAAATCCTCCACAACCCGGAGTGCGTCAGGTCCCCTTTGACTTTCTTGGTTTGCATCTGGGTTTCGTCGGTTGTGGCATTAGTTGCATTGCAAATATAGGCTCGGGAATAAAGCCAGTAGTCGGTGCCGATGGCGATGGTCATGAGGCTAAAGGCGACGAAGGCCCCCACAATAGCCAGCAAAGTCTGAACCCCTCGGTCACACCATGCCATGGCGTCTCATAATGTGAAGATTCTCCACAGCAGCTTACGCACACCGCGAGGAGCGCACGGTACCAGTGATCATGGCTTGGGGGGAAAGGACTCGCGTGTCGATCCTCGTTTTGCTTAATTAACGCTCCACTTTCTCCCAAACTTTAATCGGACTTCAAACCAAGTTGCAGAGATTGATTGACCACAGCTTTCGTTTAATTCCTTACAGTGAGCTGGTGTCTTCAATCCTGCAACAGGTGGAAATTTAACACAAAACACACAAAAAAGAAGAAGAGAAAAAAATCCTCGAACAAGTGCACTTTTTTACCACAACATTTTGTAAATGACGTTTATAACCGCAGCATACATACGGATCACACACGGCTCAAGCTTCTTTACAGCTCAGTGTTCAAAATAAAACTGGTCGGTTTAACAATGGACGCAGCATCGTTCATCCAGACCACACCTATAACGGATCTAGCCAATTGGAAACGGTGATGGTAACAGCTGTTAAATGAAGAAAACATCACTCTACTGGCGGTCGTTGTGTGCGGGTGGAAAACGGTTCTAGCTTTTACCGAGTGCACATAAAATGAAGAAATGATCAACAAGTGTACAGAAACGAAACATAACGAACACTCGTACACACGCGCTGTAAACACGCACTGAAAACTGGGCTTCAAGTGTTTAAATGCATATTTAAAATCAAGGAAAAGTCTTTAAAAAACACACCACCACTGCTAGGAGAGAGAGGGAGATGAGAGAGATTTGCTTTGTGACTGTGCAGGAACTTTAGAGTTGAAAGGATCACCAGTGATGAAATATTTCTGAAAACATCCATCAAAACAACTTTGAAGTCGGAGCAGTCAGCGTGCAACATCGCTGAGCTCGTAAAAGTAAAAAAGTAAGAGCAGATCTTTTCACAACGAAAAATCCACGAATCGTTTCTGCTAACTGATAAAAATCCTATAAAATTATCATAGAATTCTGCCAGTTTTAGACTTTTTTTTCTGTCGTATTTTATCTGGAAAAATGCCACCGGACCCCTCCCATCACACATAATGCGATACAGTGCGATGCACATTTTCATCAAAACATAAACGATACAAATACATCCAGTGTATTCTGCATATTTTTTTAAAAGTTTTTTTTTTATATTTTTTTTACAATTGGTTTATTAAGCCAGTTATTTCATGTATTTAAATAAATTAATAAAAATGATCCGATAAATATATAAAAATAAAGGCCAGCGTGATCCACGCCCCCCTGTCGTGGTCTTTTTCACACTAAACAAGAGAGAGGGGTCCATCCTTTAGTATAGATTCAGCTCTAAGATCCCGGACTCTGACTCACTTCCTGGTCCCTGCAGAGTGAGTAAAAAGAATTCATAGTCTCCCTCTCTCTCTCTCTCTCTCGCTCGCTCGCTCACTCGCTCGCTCTGTGTGTGTGTGTGTGTGTGTGTGTGTGTGTGTGTGTGTGTGTGTGTGTGTGTGTGTGTGTGTGTGTGTGTGTAGGAAAGCCTGGAAATATGAAGTAGGACAGAAAAACGAGGATTGGAGGGCAAAAGATAAAAACACGGAAACAGGAATGAAAGATGGAGCAAAATGAGAACAAAGAGGGTGGACAAAAAAATGAGCACACAGAGAATGTGAAGACCATTTTGCATAAATACATTTACTGGGAAGCAAGTTAGAAGTATTTGTTCCACATTTTGGCATGTTATGCCACAGCACAGGCTAAGCTCTCACTCAGATGGTTGATAGGACTGGAGTGCATCCACCGGTCTTTACTCAGTCAGGCTTTATCCTTAAAATGTTTCTTTTTAATAAAGTTTATGTGGACTTGGGTGACCTTACGTCCAAGATGGAAGGTCCTGAGATGTAAAGCACCTCTGAAATACTTACATCTACTTAACCTTCAATTCATTTATGCTACTATTGCAAGATACTATTGTGTCTTCACTCTGGATGTACCTTTGGCAAGTATCTCTGGCTCATAACTTGCACATTTCTGGGCTAAGCAAACTGATTAGTAGGTTTTTTTTCAGTTGGTTTTGAATGCACATTTTTTTCTCTCCAATCTACCGTCACTTTCACCGGTCAGGGCAGATGGTCTTCCTCCCTAAACCTGGTTCTGCCTGAGGCTTTTTCCTGTTAAAGGGGAGTTTTTCCCAAGTTCCTAAGTGCATGCTCAGTGACTGGCTATCTCCCCACAGCCTTGTTTCCAAAAACACGGGATGCTATGCAAATAACAGCAGAATGCAAAATTATGAATGTAATATTGCATAATATTGTAAGCTCTTGACCTCACCGTGTAAAGTAGCTTATGTTGTGATTTGGAACTATATAAAAGAAACCGAACTGAAAGGCGAACACGAGACGATCACAGCAGGTGAGTGTTCAGAAGATGAGATGTGATGCTTCACATTGCATCATTAAACAGAAAACCTAGACTCTGAAATCTTCTGTACCGTCATGTAATAGAAAATCATCAACTATCTATCCTTTCATCTATTTTGGACTGTTTCAAATGCTTCCTTGTCTGCCGTGGCTTTCAAAGCAAGTCAGAGAAATTGGTCCAATTAACCGTAAGCTGAGGCGAGGCTGGTAAAATACTGCATGTCTCTTAAAATAGTCGTGTAATGAGTCAAATTTATATTAGAGGTCTTGTACAAGTTGGAGTAGAGTGCTTGCAAGATTACACAGATCATAAAAGTAAAAAAGTAAGACATAAATCTTTGTCACGACTAAACAACTCAACTTTCCTGTTACTAGGAGTGTTTATTATCAAACCCTCGGCAGTTTCCAGTGGAGATCTTTTTCAGTGACGCAACCTTCTTCACTTTGACATGGGGGGGTAGACTGGTTTCCCAGCCAGACTATCTCAATGTACTGTAGGAGGTGTGTGTGTGAGTCTTCCCTGCATATGCTTGTTGTGGTTTGGATTCCAAGTGCATTGTCCTCGGGCTATTTTTGCATCCTGACAAGAGATGTCTGAGTACAGCTGACATTTGAGCTTTTCAGCCCAGCCTGGCCAAAGTAAAGAGTGGATGAAGGCAAGCGACAATGAATTTAACCATTTTATTAAACACGTCTCAGGCTTTTTCCTCTCTCTATTCGACAGTTTGTTCCTTTCTCTATTTGAGAGGATGCTGGGACAGCTCTTCATTTTATTCAGTTTACTGGTTTTTCATTTTCCAGCCTCCTTCATTTTCTTTTTTTCTTTTCATATTTTTCCATCCAGATTGTGGCCTTTGCCATCTATGACCTATCTTTGACCTTTCTGAGATTACCTTCTATATTTAGGTTTTGAAGCATTGGTAGCATGTGTTTTAACTGCTTTTATTGGACTGTTTTTCAAGTAGTGTTGAGTAGCTGGCCTTTTCATTAGAGGATCCAGTGAAGCTGCCTGATGGACAGAATTAGAGAATGTGGAGGCTTATCAGGAAGTAAATTGTTATTTTCTTAGAAATTATCTTAGACTAATTTCTGCTAAACTGTAGTGTGAAGGCAGAAGCTTTCTGATTTGTTTATTTTTTTTTTAATGTTTAGAAGCACATGAGAGAAAGTTGGCCTGGGTAAGATGGGGAAAAGGTCAGAGGCAAGAAAAAAAATTATATATGCAAAGAAGAAATGTACCAGCTGTGAGATGTGGTAAAAGATCAGCTTAAATTCAAAGAACATTTTCTTAGGCTTCTGAGACCAAACAGAGCAGCCTGCATGTTTTAAAGTGAGTTGTTTTATATCTCAGACTGAGACTGTAGCAATCAGCACAGCACAGGGATGACCTCTACTCAAATTTGGTCGTATATTCTCTTCTGTTGGAAAGCTAACATGTTATCAAAATGAAATCCATTTTTTCCTATTATTTTGTGAAGCCCATTTATTGTAGGCTATAACTACTTTAAACCAGTGGAGAAGTGTGCTGAATAAATAGCTACATTATGTTAAGGTTAATCTAAAAAAAAAAAAGTAGCAGTAAATATAACAGGTTGTTGATAGCGCTCAAAAACTGCCAAAGGACACCAACAGTCTTAAATATAAGAATCTCTGTACATTATAATTTCCAGTGACTTAAATAAAGGACGTGAGTATCTGTTATTCTGAAACAGCCTGCACCAAAAAAGGGTTAAAAGATACTGACCAATGTGCCCAGCTATGATCCTGCTCTGTGTCTATTGGTTCAGGGTTAGCATTAAGCAAAGCAAACACATGGAGTCCGCCTGCTGCAGTCACACGAGGAGCTGTGTGTGTGCAGACAGCGCCTGAAGCAGAAGAGAGAGATAAAGAGCATATGAGATTGGGCTAAAAGAAAGCAAACACAGACTTATCCGTCAGGCTGCCAGAGGCTAGCTGCGCCGTGACAAGCTGTACTTTACACCAGGAATTTTTCCTCTTTTGCCTATTTTTACCTCTTGCTTAAGAGGAAAACAGATTATTTCCCCTTAAGTTGTATCTTAATGGTTTTAGACACATTTGATATGTACGTAAGGCCTGCTACAATAAAGCCAGTTATGGCAAAAATCAAGTCCTGTGCTGACTGTGAGCTTGTCCAAGTCGTACTGTTCTTACTTCGTACTCCAACCACACCTTCACCCAATCTCATCCTCTGAATTGGACAGTTGGAAATTATTATTATAATATATGTTAGGATGAAAATAAGACCCACATCTAATTAAAGCAATTTTTTTTAGAATCACATGAAATTAGAGAGAATTGTGCTTCAGTGGGGACTTTTTCATATAATAGATGGATATGAATTCAACTGTCACATCAAATGAAACAAGCTATAAATGGACATCGTTTCCCCCATTCTCTGTTTTTGCTAGCCACTCAGCAAACTGCTGTATCAGCGCCAATACACCAAGCTTTAAGGGCCCTCAGTGTGGACATGTGTTTGCTGTGCTTGCTGACTTTTCAAACCTCTACATGTTTTAGGCTGGAGACTGCAAGCAGTGGGTGGTCTAGGGATTTTGAAGAGGGTGCATGCTGGAGGTCTGATCTTCAAAGACTAATTTTCAGTTCCCTTGACTCCAATAAGACTTTGAATCTGGCTTCGACACTTGTGATTAAAGGCGTGACATTCTCTCTGAATATTTCAGGAAGCCAAAGCTGTTGCATCTTCAAAAACAGTTGCTTTGTCTTTAATTGATTTGACAGTTATTCGGTATTAAAACAAGCAACTAAAAGGAGTCGTTTAATTAATAAGTGATGAGTCTGAGTTTATTTTTGTTGTATTTTTGTTTTGTTTGTTAAAAAGAACACCCAGAAGGGTTTACCTCTCCTATTAGCAGTCTGTTTTACACACTTCTGTGCGGCTAGACCGCCTAAAGCGCAACAGTGAGACACATCTGCGACCATGAACCACAACATCCACTGATTGTTACTGACTGGCGACCTTAGTTGCATTTCATATATCTTGTTTTTGTTTCCAGCAGTTTAAAATAAATAGATCAAAATCTATGAAAAGAAAATGTTTTGACTGAGATTCTCTAGTTTTGAATCAATCACCCTAAATATTTAAACCAGCAACGCAGCATAATTGTTTTCATTTGCTTGCTAACTATTTTTACATGCACCCACAGAACACACAGGCCTACACATAGACAAAAGTATGGCAATATGTAAAGAAACCCCACCTCGTCGTCTAACACCTTCATCACAGCCACAGAAGGAACAGCTTTGTGATTCTATTTGAAGTTTCTGAGGCCTCTCTTTTTTATTTTTTCTCTTTTTTTCTGTTTCCCGTTTTAATGAGTAAACATACCTCAGTGATTTATCCCACAGCGTGCACATTCTGACCTATTCTCAGGACCAGTGTTTTAACTTCCAATCAGCTTTTGAAAAAATGGAAGCAGTGCAGAGGTCCAAGTGTTTGGTGCTTGTTAGCGACATCCCTCGAGGAATTAATCTCTGTTGGATCTGCTGTTGTTTCAGCTCAAAGAAAAATGTTGCTTAATAGTTTGTTTTATTCTTTTATACAACAACTTCCTTACTCTCTTTCTTTTTTTGTCTTTGCTACATCTGAGAAGAACTTCGCTCGATTTTTTTTAAAGAGCAGGGGGTTCACAGTGGGAGTGAAACTAATTGTACGACCACTGAGTGAAAAAGAGCTAATCAGTTCCTTAAGTTTTATGCAAAACACACACAGCCACAGTCTTGTTTTCATCAAGTCAGAGGACATTACATCGACTTACATTCTTTTCCTCAACATTTAGCCAAACCACAGATGTAATGTAGACCTTGTACACATTAAAGTACAAGACTCAAACTGTGAGATTCGGTTGTTCTCTCCCTATTGAGTCTAGTTTCCCATCGCTTTAGGATAATATGTGATTTTAATTTCACTGATATGATTTCAATATGAATGTGATTTTGTTACTCAAAAAATATTGTGTGTTTTTCCATCCAGCTAACTTTTACTGCTGTTGCCAGTCAACTGCTTTCCAGACGGTATATAATGGTGGATCAAAATCTGATGGCCCATTTTTATGTTTATAACCTCATCAATTTTGGATCCCCAAACCCCCTGGCTGAAATCCAGCCTCACTGTATGCACTCACTATTGTTCATCTCTGGTGACCACCTCTGTAGATATTGATGAACCACAGAATTTTAAATCTGGAGTCATCACTCCAGAAATTTTATGTCTATTTCTTGTGTGATTTGGGATGCCAGAGGCTTTTCTTCCTTTCTCATTGTTTACCTTCCTTCTTGACAGCCACCCTTCCACTGAGACCATTTCTGGTGGGGCTTCTGGGAACAGCAGGGATCAACTGAAAGGTCAGATGCATCTCTTTGGTTCTGCATCAGATCTTTGCTGCAATTCCCCCCTATTTTATAAGGACATGCCTTTCAGAGACCTGTTTATGTGCTTTTTCATTTTTCCAGAACTTGCTTAGTTTCCTCAAAGTTTTCAAAGACACAGTGCACACCATGCCAAGTTATGGCAAGTTATGCAAAACTAATAGCGCTTTAAGGGAATCCCAATACTGGTGCAACGATACTATTTCATGGACAATATACAGAAAAGATCAGTTGCTCAAGACTTTAGCACAGTAATCTACCTTAGACTATCTAAATTATCCAGATTACTATTCCTACACTAAGCAAGACAAGAGCTTATTTAACTTCAACTTAAAAAAATCTCATTATCATTAGATTAAAGAGAATTATAAAGTTTTTTTGGCTTTGTTTTTTCCCTTGTGGTAGTTTTGGTGTTTTAGCTATTTCCTCTTCATGAACCAATAATGAACCATAGTCTCAGTTAGTCAAAGGAGCTTGCAAAGAAAAGCGTCTGGACTTCTTTAAGTTACTTGAAGACGTTTCACCTCTCATCCGAGAGGCTTCTTCAGTTCTAAGGTCAGGGGCCAGGTTTCACAATGAACCCACCCGAAAGTCTGGCTGATTGGGACCCACACCCAGCTCCACACCTTGGCTCAGGCGATTAGAGGATCATCAGGGGGTCCTTTTGTCCCTCTGTGGGGGGACACTCCCACTAGGGTTATATCTGGGACTCTCCACCATTTGACCTTAGAACTGAAGAAGCCTCTCGGATGAGAGGTGAAACGTCTTCAAGTAACTTAAAGAAGTCCAGACGCTTTTCTTTGCAAGCTCCTTTGACTACGATGACCTGGATGACTGAGAACCTTCACAGACACATAGTCTCAGTTTGCTCCAGTTCCTTGAGACACATATGCAGCTTGCATATATCACTTTATTCATCCTATTTACACCTTGAATTAGTGATTCAGTGTGAAGCTGTAAATGCATTTCTTACCTGAAACAAAACTGTGTTGTTTCCCACCTCCGTGTTTTTTGTTTGGGTTTTTTTTTTTTTTTTTGTAAAGTTTCACACAGATAAAAATTGAGAAAACAGGTTTTGGGTTACTTATAAATGTCACTGCATAATGAACAAACCGGATTCCGGTGTTGTTGGGAATGAAACAAAAAGCTGTTCTGTTTGTAGCATTTTTTTTATTAATCTTAAGATCTTTGCATGGCCAGTGTACATTATGTGGATGTAAGTGAATGAGAAAGAAAAGAAATGACCTGGTAGTGTTGTACATTCACAAAAGTAACACTAGATGGAGGTGTTGTCAAAAGGCACTGGGTCCCCTTCTAGCCAAGACAGAAGAATTTTGAAGAAGTGCAGACACATATTCACTTGATTCATCTGGAAATGTTCTTCTTTAATTATACAGAAACTAGAAAGGGAACTTTGACGAGTTCAAATGAGCGTGTGTCCCAAAATGTGTGTTAATTACTTATTACAGTAATTAAATTTGCAACAAATGGTTTCATTGTTATAGAGGTAATCAGTCTGGGAATGTGCCATCTCATCAGGTCAATATATAAAACGGTTCATTCAGTTTGTGGGCACATCAGTGCACGGTGCAGATTAGCCTGTTTCCATCCTGCTGATAACCCCATTAAATCTCGTCCACCTAGATGGACGAGTGCCAGCTCGCACAGGGAGGCCTGGCTCAGAGAGAGTGACTCACTGTGGTCGGATAGTTCATAAAAGACATTACTGATTGCAATGTATTTTCTCTTAGTCTAGCTGTTGATTTACAGATTTATTTAGAGGCCACATAGTGGGAAAAGAATTTGACATTGAACGATCAGTGGTTGATATTCTTCTGTTTATAGGTACATGTAGTTGCTTATCCATTTTTGGTCCTCAGAACCTCCTTAATTCTTCCTAGCATAGAGTCAACAAGCTACTGGAGAAATTACTCAGAGGTTTTAGTTCTTGTTGACATGACAGCATCACACAGTTCCTGCAGATTTCTTAGCTGTTCACATCCATGATGAGAATGTCCTTTTCCACCAAATCACAAAGAAGCTCTAATTGGAAGAGATCTGCTGATTATGGAGGTTGTTGCTGATAGGAGGGTTACCCAGTGTGTCCTTCTGCCGCTTCAAAGTTCACTTTTGTACCTTCGGAGATGCTCTTATCAATAATAATAAGATTATTTGGGTTACTCTTGCCTTCCTATCAGGTTGAAGCCATTCTCCTCTGACCTCTGGGATCAACAAAGAATTTTCACCCTGATAGCTCATTAAATATTTTCTCGTTCTCTGTAAACCTTAGAGATTGTTGTGCAGGAAACTACCAGCACAAAAGCAGCCTCTGAAATACTGTCATCTGGCACCAACAACCATTCCACGTTTAGCATCAGTAAAATCACCTTTTTTCTCTATTCTGTTGCTCGGTTTGAACTTCAGCAGGTCATCTCGAACATGCCTAAAGAGATGCTGCCAGGCAATAGGATGATTAAATATTTGCATTAGCGGCTGAACAGATGTGGCTAATAAAGTGGCCAACGGGTGTGTAACCACAGTTTCTATTTGTTATGCATTTCCACTCTGTGCCAACAGAAGGTGGTACTTGACTACACATTTACTATACTTTGTAGTTTACCAGCAGATCATTTTCTTTAATGGCAATAAACATCCACAGCAAATGGCTTTACCTGCCTGAGAGTAACAAGTGTTAATCTCCTTGCATTAGTTTGTTGTTTTGTGTTATTGATTGAGCCTCAGTCTCCTTCCCTGACTCATTTTGTGCAGTTAACTGAGTATTAGTTTAGGCAAGCTATGAAGTCAAGCTCCACAGCCCCGCTGCAGCTGTTCTCAGTCTTCTCAGCAGTTCTCAGTCTGCCCACAGCTGCCGAGCATCTGCAATCCGCTTTGTGACCCACATCCAGCCCACTGAACCTGATCAGCATTATGTCTGTTGCTACTGATACTTAGCAACAAGACTCTGATGTGATCCCAGAACAGATCGCCAGCTAAATATTATACGAGCTATTACAGATGTAAATAACAGTTTCCTCTTGAATATGATACTCATGATTGAATTTAAGGATGCCTTGCTGTTTTTAAGATTTATCGTCATTTTTAGCTGTAATACTCGTGGATTTTAGAGATTTCAGGTTCAGAGTTTTTGAATTTTGAAGGACCCTTTAGTGATATGCATGCACAATAAACTCAGACTTTGGTAGATTCATGCAGTGAGTATTTATCAAATAATAATTTTATTTGAGATAACACACCTTCAATTACACATCTAACATCATGAATATGACTGAATGTAAAAATACACATTTTCATGACACCATTTGGGATACTTTGCATTAATGTAAGCTTAACAATATGAAAAAGCTCACACTGTCAATGTGAAGCAGGAGGCAAAGCAGCTGTCAAATATACTGCAAGTAAGTCTACCCAACAATAAAACAACCAGTTTTTACATGAATAGATGTCTATACAAAAAAAATCTATACACATAGATGATTTTTTATTTACAGTGTTTAAAATAAACAAAATAGAATGGGTATACTGTAGTTTCAAAGAGTGAAAGTTTAACTTGGCACAGTTTGTGTTTGTTAGTTTTATGTACTTGTGCAGGTGGAACAATGTGATCCAGTGATGAAATGTTGCATGCATTAATATCACGTGGAGCTCACACCATATACTGACAATAAGTAAAATTTTTATTTATATGTCAAACTAACACAAAATTATCGCAACAAGACAAAATGCAGCTATGTAATATGTTTTTTTACACTTATACTGCATGAAATGTGTATATTCAATACACTGGTGCTTAACCTGGATACAGTGTCTTCCTTGGCACACTCAGGACTGCGGTGCATTTGTTAACATATAAGAATATTCTTTCTTTTTGAGGGGGAAATAAAAAAATACGCTTACAGAACTTGGTTGAAGTGTCTCTATAGGAGAGGTATTTCACTATATGCAGAAACATCCCACTTAGCAGCATCTCCTTTGCACATCTTACATTCACAATAAACCCATCTGAAAATGGTATTTAATACAACCTGACTGACTCGTTCTACATCCAAGTAGAAACTTCAAACTTCAACTTCTCCCCTTTGACATTCTCTTATAAACTAATAGTTTATAACTCTAAGTTAGCAGCAACACTCAAACACTGTTGCCTTTCTGATATTTTTGTTTCCTTCTTGTTTTATTTGTTTCAAAACTAATAAGTGCACAAATTAATTATAGGTCCTCTTTGAGTAAAAGGGTTGTTTATATACGGATAGTTAAGTTTGCCGGTGTGACGCAGTCCTGTATGTAATTCATGACAAGATATGAGTGCATATAAAGCATTAGTTTGTTTCCTATGTACAATAAAACACTCAGTTTCTATAGCCATTAGCGTGTTCGTATTTAGGCCTTTAAATAATGTATCTCATATGTGTGAACAAGCAGCCTATAATGCAAACCCTTCCTTTGATGTCAACATTTACATTTCTTAGATGGACCAATGCGAACAAGCTTGAAAATGAGTAATATTATGCGTAAATACAAAATAATGACATATTCCTGATAGTGCTTAAAAAGTTTACAAAACTCTCATGGCTTCACAACAACAAACGGTTCTTATTCGGTGTACAGACATGGAGAAAATCAACTAAAAGTCATATAAAAATGTCAAATACCAGCTGCATTGGACCCGACAAATACATCTTTTAACTGTTTATTTATAAGACGGAACATCAGTAAAATTATCTGAGCAGTTGTGATTCACAGCTGTTTTATCACCTTAAGCCTGCACTTGAACATGAAAATGTTCAAAGCTGAATTTTAGAGCCTTCACATGAACACGTCTGAAACAACTGTGATGTGCATACAAAGATGTACATGGCAACAAAATGTGCAACACTTTGCAGTTGAGGCTACTTTAATTAGAAACAGCTGAGCATGTGAGCATGTAATGCCTGTGTACACTAACACCGCTGTTGCACATGCACCATTTATAGAATAAATGAGAAGCAATTTTCTGAACCCTGTTAACCTTTATGAATGGCAAGTGCACGCTATTTGCTCAATTATCACATGATAAGAGAATCAGAGTGAGGAAACATTTTCTCAGAACAAGAACCCGGGATGTTTGAAGCACATCCAGCTACACTATGTGATTCCTCTGATTAGCTGCTTGTTTCTACGTGAAACTACGTCGATGTAAAATGTTTGCATTTGAGGAAAAACCTGCAGATTCTACAATAATTACATATACAGAGCCTACTGATCCAGTTCTTACCTAGAGTCTAAAGCTAGCAGGGTGGCAGCCAGCTTTCACGAAAAAACTTGAGAAAAAGCTAATAAAAGTAAAACCAGGTAAAACTATTTCCTCTGTCACTTGTTGTACAGCCTGGCAACAAAGTGAACCTGCGACCTTCAGTTTACTGTTGCTCTCTACAAAATCAAAAACTGCTTAAAAAAATTAACGGTAGAGAGGGTAAAGATAGTTCAAACAGCTGAAGCGGAAAGATTGAGCTGGATAATATTAAATTATTCAATAATTTTATGTCAAAATTCAGGCAGCTCAAAAAGACCCCATCAGTGAAACAACTGCGCCTCATCTGCCTCAGCAGGGTGAGGAGGACATTTGTTCATACTCTGGACACTTGAGAAGGGCGGGGTAGTTAGAGGAGTTCATCTGGAGTGAGGCCTCGGAGGAGATGGAGGAGGCACTGCGACCACGTCCGGCCCAAGCGTCTGGATGGAGGAACTGACCGGAGTAATCTGAGCAGTTGCTGAGACGAGGTCTGTAGAAGCCCTGATGGGGCCTGTACATTTCCTCTGCTGTGTAACGCTTCATGAACAGGTACACTGACATCACACCTGCCGTCTGGGGAGGGAATAAACAGATTAAGGCTGGGACACAGTACATCTTCAGCTGACAATTTAAGGACAAGATTTGCTAAATGCCTAAAGTACAAGGCAAATGATGCGATTAAATCTATACAAACAAAACTGAGACCAGTGCTAAGTTTATGTACATAAAACCATTAGTTAGACAGAAAATGGTTAAATATTACTGTGGCTTTGAAACATTCTTGTAAAATGTGAGATACTATTTGACTGTCTGAAGTTACCTCAGTGAGCAAGAAGGAGATGGCAGCAAACGCAAATGACCATCCATACTTGTAGCTGAAGTAAGCCTCATTAGTTTTGGTCCTGTTCAACATTTCATCATTAATATTGGAGATGTACAACACCAGACCAACAACCAAAGACAGACCTGTGGAAGGCAGAGAGACTAAATGATTAAAACCTATTTTATATAGCAAAGGTACACATCACTGATAGCTGCATAATTTTGTATAATATTTTCCAAAGACAGAGTTAATGAAAACAATCATTCTTTCATATGACAGTGATGGACATGCACAAAAATATTGGGCCACAGTCTCTCTTAATCTGTGAAGGCATGTGTTTTCAGTCCATTGCCACAGATGTATGAAATCAAACACCAGGATTTGCGAAATTTATGAAAAAATTGGAAAGTTTTGTTTACTTTCCTGCTGTGTGCAGCAGGGGTCTGGTAGCTGCAACACTGGCATACTGTAATTCATTTTACAGATTATAATGTGACAAGATGAATGACGTGCAACAGATAGTAGCACAGTTGAACCTTGCCCCCCAACCTCCCACCAAGCAAGCACACGTGCATGCACGCATGGCGCCACTTTGTCCATCTAGTGCCGATACAGTAAGTATAAATCAAGTACCTGACAAGATGAAGAAGATTCCAGAAACAAAGGCCAAGATGGTGCGATGTGGTCGAATGTGGCCGATATTACTGAGTACAAAACCAATGAACATGAAGAAGAGGCTGACCAGAGGAAAGGGTGTAGAAGAGCGAATCATCTCTAAAAGGAGAGAAGGGAAGCAAAAAGAAAATAAACTGATGAGTTTGAGTGTGTTTTATGTAATAAAATGTATAAAATTTCAATATCTGTTTTTATTTATTTTTCTTATTAAAATTTGCTGTAGTAGCAGCATGAAACATTTAGTCGGTCTATCTTATGCCTCACTCTCATGGATTTAGTGTTTAATTACCTTGACTAACTTTTGATTCTTTTATGTTAAGACGGAGCAGGGCCTGCTTGCTGTGAGAAAATGGCAAAAGACCTCTTAGAGTCTCTTTTTCCCAAATCCCCATTGTGTTCTTCATTACCCCCAAAATATAGCCTTTTAGCTAAGTGGGCCAGATGTCTAAGGCCATAATCTTAATGGAATTTGGCTTTAACGCTCATTAGCTGGTAAAACTTTGGATTCAGTGGCAATCTTGCCAGTTGAAATCTACAAAAATCTTTTCAGAATGAAAACATAAACATTTGGCTAGCAGATACATTGGACAGTGGTTTACTTTCAATGTCATCTTAAACTGCTTTTTTAAACATCCACTGTCACCAGATCTGGACCCAAATCATTGAAGACTGTTCACAGCATTTCGATTAATTTATGGCACAAAGAATTCAGCCAGCTGTGTAAACAAGAGGAAGTCCAACCTAGTTCTAGTCCTAATTAATTAAATGGCTGGTCAGTGTATGCTCTCCTTGTTGTTTCCCTTGTCTTTTGGCCATTTGTCCCTCTTCACAGCTTCCTGCTTGCCTCCTCATGTCTTTAGGTATTATTATTGTTAGTTTGTACTTTGCTGGAATTTTGTTTAACTCATCCTGTGGCTCTCATTTAGTTATTTGCTACTTCCAGAAAATGCAAACCCTTACATTTTATTTTTCAACTTTTCTGCATTTGTGTCAGTTTTTTTCAACCCCCACATAACAGTATGAAAGAGTGTGCTAATCTTTGAGTTACTGCACCTACTCAGTATAACTATATAATTGCAGGCTCTGGAAAAACTGACTTTTATATAGCTTGGCAATGTTATTTTCCTACAATTTGCTTGCTTGACTTGGTGAGACTCCACAGCTTTAAACTTAAAGTGCCAAATGCTAATGCGTATATGTATGCCCATGCATTTTCACCATGTAGGGAGTTATTTAAATAGCATCACTGAATTTTTCATTAACACTCAGTATTTGTCTTGCATGCATTTGCCTTGGGGATTATTCCATAAATTGCAATATCACTCCATCCTAAAAAAAACCCCACATACTGTATGAGATGACAGGACAGCAAAGAGGTGTGGACTTAATTCATGTGAGTTGTACTCAGGTAAAACTTAGACTAAGACTTTACAATATCAAAACAGGATTTACATATGAATTGAGTGTTTGTTAAGAATAATCTTATCATTGTCTTGTAAAAAAAAAAAGACTTCTGACAAATGTATGTGGCTTCAGTTAACACAGTTCTTTCACACACTTCTGTATAAAACGTTTATGCTTTTATCATCTTGTTTCTCCATTTCTGTGCAGTAGCTTTGGTACGGTACATTTTTCTATGACTAAAACCGCTGTGCCTCTAGATGCTATTATGGTGAAGCATTTCAAACTAAATGGCATCTTTTCTTTTTGGAAAATAGACTGAAAAATGGTCAAAAATAATCATGACATGTGAACAGTTACTTACTGAGTACACTAACAGTGGACTCAGATGTCATCTGCACATTAGTGGGCATCACATACTCAATGGTAAAACACCGTCCATTCTCCTCTCCTGGAATAAAACACAGGGAAAAAAAATATTAAGTGAAATTTCAGTATATGTTTTTGTACACAAGCGATTAATTAAATCCAACCCTGAAGGTCAAACAGTACACATGCAGAATACATGGATGTCTTGACATGATGAATACCTATAATGGCAAAAACGAATAAATGTCACAAATGTCATGTTTTCAAACAAGTTGTTGGAACGACGAGTTGCAAGTGGTATCTAAGGACCAAGCTCAGTTTATTTTCTCCGTGAGGCTCTTAAATTTAAATATCACTTAAAATCAGTCAACTTAGAAAGAGAATGGGGAGTTTATAGCTTCCACACAGTTTATGCTGTCAGTATTTGTTTGAGGAACACCCAACATTAGACTTTAACACCTTTCTCCTTATCGCGCTGACACATACAGTACAAAATGTGGCAGCAAAACACACCAACTGATTCTTGTCATCACTTCATTAACTCCACACACTATGAGGTGTTGGATTAGGTGATATTCTGGGGTTCAGCATATGTGATTACCTTCATACTGCTTCCACAGAGTACACATATAAGGATGTGTTATGTTTTTGCATAGCTATTTAAGAAAAATATAATATATCAAACAAATCTGGGAGATTCTTGAGACTGTTTTCAGTTATTGACCCCATGTTTATAGTCTTGCTGGTTTTCACTTTAACGAAAAGTCAGTTTTTATTGTGCATTTCTAGGGTTTCTTTGTGCATGCAAATATCGGCCCCCCACTTCTTAGTGATATCACATACAGTATGTCTACATTTGCACATATGCGCAAATACAGTCTGTAATTTGTTAGTTAATTACCTAACTATATCATGACATAGTTATATTTAACAGACATTAGGATTAATATGTCTGCATATGAATAGAAGACAGACAGACAGCAGGAGAAACTCATGGAGGAAAAGTTTGTAAACGCAGAATGATTGGACCAATTCAGGTCCACGTTGTGTATACATATGTATGTCACTGCAGATCTCCCTCAAACTTTGTCATTGTATCAGCTTTTCTTTTAACATAAAGTAAAAGCTTGAGCCACTATGCAGTAAGTCCAAGGTTACAAGGTTGAAATATTTTGTACTCCAGTCAACAGCGTTTCTGTACTACTACTAATCACCACTTTCCTTTTTATTCCCAACAAAGGAAAATAACGACTATTACAGAACTTTCATGATGAAGACTTATGTTATTATTTCTATTTTTCTCTTATTTTTTTTATTAATCTCTATAATAACTGATTCTGGAATAAAATACTAACTGTAAAATGTAATATACTTCACCTGTCACAACACCGTGCAACTTCATTCACATTCACTGGTGTAACTACACTCTGTGATGGTAAGCACTGGTTGTTTCTGGGTCAAATTAAGCGGGCAATAAGGCCACTCAATTGCCCCTAAAAAACACACTAAACCATTAGTTCGTTTAAACCAAAGGCCTGCTTCATGGCAGCAGAACATCTCTTACATAATCACAACTGGAATCCCAACATATTTACCAAGACTTAACCATTAACCCTGAAAAAGGACGAAGCAGCTCAATTGTCGTATAGATTAAATGAACAGTAAGTGGACTGATGTTAAAGGTTATGTTACCATTTAAGAAAAACACAAATATTCTTCCTGTCCATACTGATCAAAATAATTGAAACATTCCCAGTGTAGGCTGGCTAAAGTGAAATGTTAAGCTAAACAGTACAAGTTTGTAAAGATGGAATTTAATCAATAAAATCAGGTTTGCTTTTTTAGGTTTGCTGTTCTTAAAAAAGAGACTGGAAAGGCTTACAAATTAGTATTAGTAGTTTAGAAATAACTATAATTTAATGCAAAGCTAGACAAAGAAAATGGAAGTGTGGCTAATCTCCCTAGATGTGGACATTCAGTTAAAAACAAGAAATACTGGTTGGTGGTGAGCAATATCTCATACTCTAGACAGGAAGAAGCTGGTGTTCTCCAGCTGTTTTAACACTCCAGCAGCTGGCAAACCAGAACAGATTAGATCTACAGAAATACTGGGAAAAGCTTTACGGTTTTCCCAGGCAGCGCCCAGAACTTAACCAAGTAAAGTGAACTCTGAAACAATCTAAAGACAGCTCGTCTGACTTAGAGTATGACTAAGCTCAAACACTCCTGAAAGACACATGTCCTTCTTGTCCTGACTGATGCATAAACAGTTGATCAAAGAAAGTTAAACCAATAATAAAAAAGAAGAGTCAGTATGATTATAACTGTTGGTATGTCTACTACGGTGGGTTAAATACATTGTGTTGATCTGTACTTGTGAGCAAAATCAGACAAAATCAATTTAATGACCAAGCAAAAGAGGGAAAAACATGTTATTTTAATTGGTTAATATACGTCTGGCTTCTGTAGCATAACTAATAAAAGCATCTGTAGTGCAGGTACATGTCAGCTGACAACTTTTAAAGACCTAAGCACAAATATCATTGGTTGCAATACAAAACATAAAGGAGATTGTTTTTTTCTTTGGTATCTAGATATCCAGCAAAATAACAGAACATAGTACTGCAAGTACAGTAAATTGTTGTGATTACTGGAGGAATCGAGAGGGTAAGAGCAAGAATGGATACCTGGTTTACTCTGGGACAACACTTGTCTGGACGGTTGTTTCTCTAAAGAAAAGATTTAAAACGGTTAGTATTTCCAATATTTTCCAATCAAGAACTGTGGAGGAACACGTTAAGAAGGTGTTTATCCATGCAATGTGCTGTGCTTCTGCAGTTGCTTTTAATGTGGAATGGTAAAGTGAAAAAATGCAGGTCAAAAAGAAGGAAAAGGAAAGTCCAGTTAAGGAGCAGAGAGGAGTGTCTGCACCAATCAAAACTTCATCTGGCACCACTGAATGTAAATCAGCAATCGGTTAAATCATGAGAGAAGCAGTCTTGAATAGCTCTCTATCAACAGGAAAAGTGATTTTGAAGGATACAGCATAGGACTGGAAAACAGTTTGGAGATAGTATACAGGTAAGGTGATGGATCATAAAGCTATGCAGAGGTGAAGGCAAAGTTTCAAAGTTCATGCTCAAATATTCAAGTGCAAAGCAAAAACAAAAATACATCTTCTATACTTGCAGCAGTCTAGTGGTTAAAGAGAAGTAAATAAAGGAAAGAAATGAGAGGGGAAAAAATGCAACGCACAATATACTGCAAACGAGACAAGGCACAAAATTTTGGTGAATCTGTGCTTCAAACTTAGCTGTGTATAATAAAAATAATTCTGAAAGATGGCATCACGATTTCATTTCCACTTTGTTACTGCTTTTGAGACTAACAGGAAAGCTACTCTACTGTGTTCAAACTGTATTCTGACTTCAGACTAACTTACCAGCCAAAAAGCAAACCCTCCACAGACCAGAGTGGAGCGACATGCGCATCTCGGTGCTCTGGTTGAGAGGAAGGATGACGCCCTCCTCCAGGTAGAGCCAGTAGTCGGTGCTCACGGCGATCCCCAACAGGCCGAGGCCGCAGACGGCGAACACGCTGCTCAGCAACGTTAGCGCCTTCCTGCCACATAGGCTCATACCACAGCCTCAAGAGCAGGGGGGCACCGGTGGCGGAAAAGGGAGCTATGAGAGGGAGAGAGAGATCAACATTTTTACTTTTATTTTTTTCCTTTTTTTTTTGTAAAATCCACTTTTTTCGGTGCTCAGAGGTGGTGGTTGTGCCTTTGGGTGATGTCATGTGTGACACTCTGGAGTTGTGCAATATTTAATTTCACTCGAACTAAGGCTTACGACTGAAAATGGAGATCAGGTAGAAACAGAAAGTAACAAACGCACCTGCAGATAGGACAGTTTTATCTCTGCCGAAGTTTAAATCTGGGAATGAGTCTCTTTCTTTCAAATCTCCCATTAATCTTTAAATAACCAAACTGTGCAGGACGAAAGATTTAGTAGAGCATGTTTGAGGAAAGGTTTTCACTTGACTACCCTTGACTGCTTCCAGGCAGAAAGAACACTCCTGCAATGTGCCTAACAGCACTGATTGCACCCAAAGGAGAATTACAAAACTGAGTTTGTTTTGATTTGTTTCTGCTTTAATAATCATAGACTATGATTATTAAAGCAGTTATGTAGTAGATACATAACTGTCTGTTATGTATCTACTACATTATGTTAAATTTAGTGCCATACTACAGCTGGCATACAGTATGTCACGGCATATCAATGTGAGTGCTTGCCAAACAAAACGATGGCTTTGTTCTTAGCTGAAGCCCACTTTTGCCGGAAGCTAAAGCGCTGGGAGGCTGAGATACATGTTGAAAGGAATTGATTTCACATAATGAGGTCTCAGCATGCTGCTACTTTGAGCACCCACTGTGAGCTTGGGAAGATGGAGAGAGAATTTGTGAAAGGATTTTGAACTTTTCAGAAAATTCATCGCATTTGGAAATCGCTTTCCTCCAACAATTCCTTATATGAAGACTTGATACAAAGCCCAAGTTAGAAGAAAAGAGTGAGATCTCCATGCAACTGTCAGCATGTAGTGAGGAACAAGTTTGCATAGTGAGGAAAAGTCCATGTAATATAATAGAGAGAAAGCCAATCATTTCCCTTTAAGCAAGCTTTTGGTAACAATGTGAAGGAAAAACTCCCTTTTAACAGAAGTTAACCTTTGAAGTATCAGTCATCTGAGGGTGGGCATCTCAACCAGTTAAAGCAAACAGTGAGAGAAAAAACAGAGTCTGATGGGGAAAGTAACTTTAGATCAAAACCACACAGTTCATATAGTGATGCCAGTTGTAAGCAATTGAAATGCACATACTGTAAGTAATCAGAATTCACCAAGCACAGGAGCAGCATTAATGGAAAAGGACTATTACTAAACCCAAGCTATTCTTGGCTCTGTTGCAATCAGTAGCTATTCATTTACAATGACCATAAAGGCTGTATATTCAGGCAATTGCTACTGAGCTGTAAGTAGATGGATTCATTCCACTCAGTAACCCTTTTTGTATACTTCACTTACCCAGAAGGGCTGTTTTAGCTGTACAGTACAAAACCCACACACTGGAGTAGTGACTTAAATATACAGTCCTGAGCAACCCTTCATTTTTTAAAATATTTTTTAATCAACAGTTCTCCAGGCTTTCTGATGATCTCTTGGGACATTGGCTGCCGGGGGGCACTGCACACCACCCAGAATTTCCAGTAAATTAATCAGTCAATCGGTTAAAACAGATTATTATGAATTTCAAAATCTTATTTGGTTTTCATATGTACCTATTATCAGATATATCAACTCTAATAGCAGGGAATTAACTAGGCAAATGATTTTTTCTTTCTTTCTTTTTTGCCATATTTTTTCAAGTAACCTATATTTGACAACAGCATAAATAAATTGGGAAATTCTGTTTTTGGTGTGCCACCCCATTATTTTTAGTGGCCCCCATATTGCCCCTATGAAAAAATTCTGGAGCCACCCCTGCCCCCTCTGTCCATCAGTAAATAAGGGTGTGACAATCATGGTGACACTGTAGAATCAAATAACTAAGACCCCAGTCACACAGGCCAAGAGAATAGTTCATGACCATCTGGCAACCAGTTTCAATGTGACTGGATGCCTGAGGTTGATGGTAGTTGTTGGGGAATGATTGTTAAAGTCCCAGTCATGCTGGCCCATAGGCAAGTCAGTGACCCCCTGAAAACCACTTATCATTAGAGAAAAATGTGTATTCCACAACTGGTTGGCAAAAGACTCATTGCTTTAGTCAATAGCATATTGTTACAGTCATGGTTTGAATGGAAATGATGGACTTGTCTGCAACAACTGTCCAGCTACACTCCAAGATGTAATAAGAAAACTAGTTTGCATTGCACTTTTTCCAAGTTTTACTACTGTTTGGCTAATAATTAGTGAGCATTTCAAGACAAACATGGTGTGCACATGGTGTGGGTATCGATATTTGTCCGTAGAAATTTGTGCTTGTATCACATCCAATATGGCTGTCAACTTTTCAGCATGGTGTGCATGGCATCAAATTTTAATAGTGCTTGGTAGAAAAAGTCTCTATTAATAAACAGCTGAAGCTGTTTCAAACAAAATAATTCAGCTAATATCTGACTAAATACAATTACATTGATGTCCAAAACGTTTCTTGCCTTTCTGTGTGTGTACCAAGTTCCCATCTCTCTGGTGACTCAACCTGCACACCTGATAATCAGCCAGTCATCAAATTCCAGCAGTATTTAAGGTTCTGGTCTTTACATCAATTACTGCAAGACCCTTAGTCACCTCCGCGTGGTGCTAACACTACAAGTTGGATTTATTTTTGTGTGCCTTGTGTGTGTGTGTGTGTGTGTGTGTGTGTGTGTGTGTGTGTGTGTGTGTGTGTGTGTGTGTGTGTGTGTGTTTGCGCATGTGGTAATCTTTATCTCCTGTCCCTCAGGATCAGTTTCTCCAATTTCCACTGTGCCAATTGCCTTGCCCTGTTCACCACCTTCACTCTGCCTTCGTAAAGTAAACCTGTCTCACTTCTAGCTCTGTCCATTAAACTTCCATCAGCCAGCCATTTCCCTCACCAGCCACAGCTCTGGGGCCTTTTTACTGGAAAAAAGAAGTATAAAACCACAAGCTGTTTTCAATTAAAATCAGTGTCTCGGACTAGAAATAACCATGGTTGACTTTGTGTTACCTGACAAAGTAAAAACAATGAAAACCAATGAGCACTGCTGATTTTCATGTTTGGTCTAGTCCACCAAATACTCAATAATGTTTTACCTGACTTAATTAACCTCAACAAAGCCTTCATTTGTGCATTTGTGAAAGGGGAAATCACAAGTCATTTGTTGTCAGTTTACATTACGTGACATCACAGATGCATAAATTACAAATTGGTATTTTTAGAAGCTGCTTAAGCAAGCATTGTAGCATGCCATAGGGACTGAATACAAGACAAGTTTTAAGTATTAATCTAACAATGCTTTTACGGATGAGTTCATAAATTAATACCACTGCTCTCCAAACAGTTTTAACCATTTCTCCCTACGCTAGGCAAGAAGTGAAAATTGCATTGCATAAAAATATAATATGACCCTGTCTCTATTGTCACAGTTTATGGTTATTATGAGGAAACTGTTGCACTGGCAAATGGAGGAACTTCTGCATCACTGTCCCTGTAGTGTCTGGCTGAATTATGCTTCAAGTGTTAAAAACGTTTGTAGAGTTTGCAAAATGTGTTACATTTTACTCCCTAAGAGTATTTTACAAAATTATTTGCAAACATATACCAGTTAATAGAATGTGCAACCAATAATAATAATTCCCTCATACTAACAGACCTGGTATTATTTTTCATGTTTGTTTCTTTTCTTTTACATTCTTCCTTTTAAAAAAAACCCTAAATAACAAGTCTTCTAGTTTTAGATGTCATCTTTAGACTTAAGCACTCAATTTAATCTATCATCTATGTGTTAAAATAAACTACATGTAGGTTTGTTCTAGCTTGTGTTTCTTACTATTATGAAAAGCAGGGACCAGGAGTAGAAAAGACAGCACCAAAAAAAAGGTTCTTAGTCCATCATAATCAGTGAGATCCAACACACTTGTCAACACACACACAATTACCATAACCAGTCATTCATTAATACTAATAATTTTGTTCATTGTTCTGTTCTTGAAAGGACAGTAATTGGGACTGATCTTAGATGAGAAAAATGTGTTTTCATTTTGAAAGCTTTCTCTTTAAATGTTCAAAGCTACGGGCACCAAAGCTTTGGCTCTTGTTGTGGGATCAAAGGAGTACACAAAACACTCTTCTCCTGCATACTTATCAGAGCTGCCTTTGGAGGAAAATGTCTGAACCTGTGACTAGAAACCATTCATCAATAAATGCGAGGTTTGTATTTGTTGCCGTCTTCTCAAAAGTTGCGTGCTTGTGCAAAAACATAGAAATGGCACTAAAAAAATAAGCAAGTTAAAATGTCAGTAATGAGTTTTATTGGGAATGTTTATGCAGTTAATGGAAGTCAGAATGCTCAAAATGCAAAAACATTTGCTAATTAATTTGAATGAAAGTAAATAATGTTCACATTTTCTGCCACTAATGTGATACAAGGCCACTAGGGGCCCAGAGGCGAGGTAAGGGAAATGTACACAACTGCTAGAGTAAAGGGCACATCATCACCAAAAGTAGGGCAATTCCTTTTCTCCCTACTTCCTTAATATGCACCGACCCTCCTGTCAACCCCAATCTAAATGGCTCACTGCCAGAAATACAGCATTTTCCCTAAACTGAAAATCCAGAGGTTTTTCATCAAACGATGGCAAAGCAAGAAAACACATTTTGATCTATATTTTTTTGGTAATAAAAAATATATTGTAACTTGAACACAAATTGTAGTAAGTTATCCAAATGAAATCAATATTATTTATATCAACATATCTCTGTATAATTATGATATGTCAGTAGTCCTTTTGTGGTTCATGAAATAGCATTGCTATAAAAAATTCATGATTTTTCACTGATATCTTTGATTGTCAATTAAAATATGCAGTCACAAATTAAAATAGTCACAATGTTACCATGAAGAATAGATGATGTCCATCACAGCTGAGTTTGAAGTTGTATTTGGAATTCAATTCAAAATGTCACAAAATGGTTGTGAAATCTATGAAATCTCGCAATGAACACCCTCATTTGAATTTGTGTATTTGTTCTTCTGCGTCAAGGGTTCGTCAGTGTCGTAGCGCGGATCTCTTTTGGCATGCTTATTGACCCAGTTACTGTGGCTGTAAGAGCGTGGCTGAGTGCATGTCCCTCTGTTGCTTCTGATGTGGACAGGCAACTAACACTGTGTGAGTTAGTTCCTGTTGGCTGATGTTGCCAGGGCTGGCTGGGGGAGCCTAAGGACAATAGCAGTCCAAAGCAACAGAGAGGAGATATGCCGTGTCATCAAGCCACAGTCACAGCTGGGTGAAGCTGGCAGCCCCATCACTGTGTGGCTGGGAACTGCTTATATATTTTCAGCAGGCATACTAAAGGGGAAACACATGTCAACAGTATATATCCACAAGCTCATCCACGCATCAGATCTACAAATATCCATGAAGTGGGTCATACGGTATATCTCACAAATTATACTTGTGAATGAACACATCATTGCAGAGCCAGTTGTCTAAAGCCAGTTTCTGTTAGCCTCACTTCACACATAATAAATCTTACAGAGGGAACGTGTCATAAAGGGGTTTCAAGAAGTGCTATTTTCTTTATGTTTCCTCAATCCGTGAAATACAAATACAATCAAATAACACAAACCCAAATAAATGACACAATTATTTTACGTTTACTATCTCAATTAAAATGATTCATTTAGATAAGTCACTGAGTTTAGTTTCCTTATTATAAAGACTACTTCAAATCAGCATATAGTCTTGGCTGTTATGTTATCCAAGTAAGGTACCATAAACAACAGTTAAGGTTGTAACAGTTTCTTTACATATGCTCTTGTGTATAAGCGAGCATTTTCGATACACGCCAGCCTCAAGCACATAGCTAACAAGCAGGAATAATTTCTCAGTGGTCTAATTTTGGACATGCCTCTTGCTTGAAGGCATGCCTACTTAAAATCACAAAATTCATACTATAGTCCAAGCCAAATCTCTGCTGTAGGCCAGACAGCTTACAATGCCTCATCTGGCACGAAGCAGAGAAAGGTGGTGATGGTGGTGCAAGTTCAAGTTGTCAAGACAGAGGATAGTTTTAGTATTTTTAAAATAAAAAAGTTTGGTGAAAAAATTTGCCAATTTGTGTTACTATGTTGCTACGGCAGTTTGACCAGCTGACCTAATGTGTCTCCCTCCCACTCTCGGGACTCTAAAGCAGTCTGTATCACAATGCAGTCCATCTCTCTTCTGTAATGTCAGATCATCTTAATTTGACAGGGCAGCTCTGGATACAGAGCTGGATATAGCTCAAGCCTTTAATTCTGTTCCAAATGTGCTTCCCTTATGATTTTTAGCAAAGCATTTTGGCTTCAGCCCCTGAGGATGCCATCATATAACATCATGATTTCTTGTCTATCCACTTGATCTCTATATCTTCTAAGAATAATAAACAAACAGAACATAAAATAGTAGCAAAAGGCTGAACAAAGGCTATAGCTTATACCCGTAAATATATAAGATCATTTAAATACCCCATTTCCTTTGCCATGAATTTTTTTTCACTTAGACATATTCATAACAAAGAGCACAGATAGGTTCACTTTATTTAATAAAACGAGTGAATGGCACTTTTGTGATCTCTAAAAGGGTAGACACTTCATTGACTCTGGCACAAAATAAAATAGTGACCCACAGCAATAGCACTAACATCATTTCCTCATGTTTGTTGTAAGAACAAGTCTCCCATTTATTTATAAGTGCCTGACTTGGCCTCGTCGCCAGGCAACGCTATACAGAGAGGCCCACAAATTAGTTAAGCATGAATGAGCTGATGAGTGAGTCCCAAAACAAGGCTTCCTATTTGGCTGTGCACTTTTACATGCTGGGGAGGGGATAGAAAGGAAACAGGAGAAAGACACGGGGAGGCAAATACATTTTGAAGGTTTACAGAGGGAAACATTAAAAAGACATATTACATGTAGCCACATAGGCACAGAATGATCTCAAAATGTAACTGGAGATAAAATATATCTAGAACAGGCATCCTAAAGTACATCCTGTCTACACTCTACAATACGTTTACTTTATTTTTCCACAGACCCAGAAAGAAATGCTTAAAACTCCGGTAAAACTTTAACAGCAACTTTGAGAGTCTTACTCAGAATAGGTGTTTAAAAACTGGGCACATGGCAGCTGTGATCAGCAGAGAGCACTGTGTTTACATTTTGGGGATATTCCCATCGGGGTGCTTTTTAGAGGGTGGCCGATCGCTGAACCAAGTGATTTGCTACCAGGACAGTAACTGATGCAATGGGGAACACTTATTTAATGCACTTTGTTTAATTGCTCGTGCTTTGTGCCCACACTGGGAATAGAGAATTAATTTAATAAATCCTGCAATTCTGACAAAAGACATATTGTACGTGGGTTTCTTTTATGAATAGATATGCTCATTAAATGATAATGATATGTTATTTATATTTTTTGTCATTGTTAGGTGATTGCAATGTTTTCTGCCACAGAGATAACAGAGGAACATGGAAATTGTTCACATTTCTCAAAAAGGAGCTACATTTTGCTTTTGTCATGAGTGACAACTGTGAGCATTGGTTATGTGTAAGCAACAAAGAAATAAGGATGGGGAAAAGAAAAGAACTGATTATTTTAATGGCAAGACACAGGGACAGGGCTGTATAACCCTGTGTAGCACAGTCTCTGATCCTATCATGTTTGAAATGTGGCCTATAATAATGTTTTTCAAGGCTGCCATGATAAACATAAAAACTGCCAGCCAGAGATTAAACATGTATTTAATTTATGGCATTTATGACATTTGAGAACATGGGCACAGAAAGAAAACAGTGCCTGCAGAAGTTTAATGATGAGATCAGTAAAAATCAGTGCTTAACAAAAACCACAAGATTTAGGTCGACTGACTTTCAATTAAATACCAAACCTCTAGATACATCTTTGAGCTTCTTTAAGAGCTATGTGGCTAAAGAGACTTTTACAGCGGAGAAAAATTAAAAGCTCTACAAAATGTGAGGGGCTAATTCTGCAAATCTAACAGACTCAATTGAAAGTGCATGAAGTCACATTTTCTGTCTTTGAGTCACAGCCTGAACCCTTATGTCCAGATAATAATAGACTGTAAACTACCTAAATGTACCTCAATGCAACAAGTAGTTTCTCACCTGGCGAGTGCACAAGTATCCACAATGCAGCCTGTATGCGTCTGAAACTGTTGAGAAATAATCCCCATACTGAATGAGTGTTTTAACAATGTTTGTTTGGTTGACACACTGACCCAATGGCACGAGCTGCCTATTTAAATCTTAAATTGTACAAATGCCAAGGATTAGTTTAGTATTACTTTACTATAGAATGATCATGATTTGTATTAGGTCAGATTATAATGCACACATGTATCAGATCTTACAGAATCAGAAGCATTTTCCATCACAACACCACAAAACGATCTACTATGTTAAACCTCATAACTATAACACATAATCATTCTGAATCGCCACCATCACATTAATGGAAGCAACAAATCAAGTAATTATTAGATGTCAGATGACATAAAGCAAATATATTAGCCTTATATTCAATCTCGATCGGAGTTCTCAACAAGCCAGCGAGACTCTGTTGTTTGTAGTGCAATCAGCCAGCTGTTTGTTAGGCTACTAATACCAGTTAATCTTTGGCTCCAGCTTAAACCGCTGTCCGCGGTACTGAACCACTCACACACGTTCTCGTATTGAATCAGTGATAAACTTAACCAAACCTGATGCTAAACAAGAATACCTCAACTGTCCTTTTAATACACGCCCTAGGAATGCGCACAGTAAATACTGCATCTTCTGTGTTATTGGCATGGGTCTTGTTTTCCGTTTTAAAGCCGTGGGTTTTGCTTAAAAGTCTCAACGAATCCCTCTAATCCTAAAATATCTAAGAGTGATATTCTTTGTCACACATGTGATACTTTAGTTTTTCCTGCAAGTTACAGCACTTCACGTGTCGATTAGCGGCATTGTGACACAATTGAAAGGGTGTAATAACCGAATAGACTTTGAGTCGGCATAAGGGAGGCATCGGCTTCTCTTCAACAGCCACTTAAGGCGCACATTTATCTTCTAAGTTTTTGTTTTAATCAACGTGCAACAAATCCTTATCGGGTTTGAATATCGCTAACATGTGTCAGAGAAAAGCAACTCCACTCTTCACTTGCAAATTCAAAGCTTAGTAAAGGCTTCAACACTAATTATGGAGGCAAAGAGAAAACATGTGTTTTACATGTTAATATTTCAAACAGGTCTCAGTCTAATTGGAGCTAACCAAAAACATTAGTAGCATGGGGGAGAAAACAACAACAGGAAAAGTACTCCGTGTTTTTTTGTTGTTGTTGTTATTGTTGTTGTTGTTTGTTTGTTTGCTTTCTCCTCCTCGAAATATTCTCTGTAACGACTTGCTTACAGTGGACACTCAAGGAAAAGTTGGCTAAAAATAATTTACCTTCGCGAAGAAGACTCGTCGATAAAACGCCTTTCTGCTGGTGTTCTGTTATCGTCTCTCCTTTCTTCCTGTTCAGTCGCTCCGCGTTATCTCGGCTTTGGCTGGAAATAAGCCCGTTAACTGAACCTGACCCGCAGCTGCGTCGCTCGCGCACCACTACTATCCAAAACAGCAATACTGTCTGCCCGCGTGGAGTGAGGCACGTGGCACCCCAACTCCTCACTCCACCTCTCTTCAGGTGAACAGGAGGGAGGGAGGTGAAGTGATGTGATATGGATCAGTGTATTTGTAGTTCAAACCACATGCAGCGATACGATTTCAGCAGATATTGTTTTGATATGAAGCAGCAGCACAAAAATCAAGCTCTGCTATAGGATTTACCACAATTGTATGCATAAAACAAAGAAATGAGCTGTTTTGCAAGTATCTTTGTGACTCTGTGGTCTACCTTATAATCAATCTAATCCCCTTTGACCGCTGAAAATATCTCTATAAGCCTGTTAAGTTATATTTGTTGCAAATTCTGCTGCCGTCTTGGCCATTTCTTAAAAAATACATATTTTTTTTATCTGGATAAGCCCAAAACAGCTTGTACCTTGTGTAAAGAATACTCTCTCTGGATCACAGTGACTTTCATGAGAGATATGTTTAAGGTATCTTGACAGATTAGGTCAACAAGTCACTTACAACAATGATACAACAATTCAATTCAATTTTATTTATACAGTGCCAAATCACAAAAACAGTCGCCTCAAGGCGCTTTATACTGCAAGGTAGACCCTACAATAATACATACAGAGAAAAAACCAACAATCATATAACCCCCTATGAGCGGCAGAACCAGGCTCAGGGAAGGGCAGCCATCTGCAGCGACCGGCTGGGAGAGACAAAGAAGACAGGATAAAAGACAAGCTGTGGAAGAGAGCCAGAGATCAAGGGTGCAATACTGTGCATTTAATTATTAAATTATGAGTTATTATTCATCTCTGACCCTCATCCACAGCACCTCTTTTGTCCTCCTGTCAACCCAAACCAGTGCTGGCAGATGAGCCTGGTCCCACTGGAGGTTTTTTCCTGTTAAACGGGAGTTTTTCCTTCCCACTCTCGCCAAAGTGCTTGCTCATAGGGGGGGTCGTTTGATTGTTGGGACTTCTCTGTAGGGTCTTTACAATACAATATTAACTTACCAACTTTATGTTATATTTTTGCACAATATAAAAAAAACTCTTCCAAAGGATATTACCGGAATTTATATTTTGGTGTATTTGTTTGTTTAATTTTGATGAAGAATACTAAAACATCTGTACAACATCATCCATATGGGTAACTGAGTTTATATCCAATGCTTGTAATGGCCATCATGTTCATCAAACCACCAGGCAAAGTTCAAAATTATATTCCTTCAGCATAGCTTGCTACCAGCTTTTAATAGCTGTACTCAGAACTAAATGACTAGATGAGTGAGAGTGAGTGGGAACATTTGTGTGTCCTTGTTGTTTTCCCATATCTAACCTTAACTTTTCCATTAAGACACAAACATTTTTTAAAATTTTGCAAGTTGTGTCTTAAAAAAGAGCCAGGCTTTAATTCTTTTTCATTCCCATTCATTTATGTAACATCTGTTTCTACTTGCACTTGAAACAGATGCACTGTATAGTCTGTGCACGTGTTTCCACATGAGATTAGGAGCTTTGTGTGATTGCTTAAATCGATGAAAAAAGAATTCAAAAAGTATGAAACTTATTCAATGTACTCATGAAGCTTATTCAGTAATAATTTTTAATGTGATAGTGTGGCAAAGCACTAATCTGTTGGGTTCTTGTAAGACTGAATTTAGCACTTATATACGTGGATATTCATACAGTCATATACAAGCATGCTAATCACTCCCAGATGACTAACAACCACAACTGATCACAGGAGTGAACAATGAGCTGTCATCAGCTGTGCTCTGACTCGGCCTTGTACATAACCACTCTCTGGCTCTACCGGAAGCCAGACAGGCCCCTTCTCTTTCTATTTTCCATTTCTTCTTGTTTAATAAGGCTATATGTATATATATATATATATATATATACCCCAAGTCCAGCACCCTGAGGCTGTACGCTAAGCGGAAGGAAGGGGGCCGGGGACTGGTGAGTGTCAGCACCACAGTCCAGGATGAGACAACGAACATCCAAGAATACATCACGAAGATGGCCCCAACTGACAGCGTGCTCAGTGAATACCTCAGGCAGCAGAAACCCAAGAAAGAGGAGGGAGACGAGGAACCATCATGGAAGGACAGGCCCCTGCACGGTATGTACCACCGGCAGATAGAGGAGGTGGCTGATATCCAGAAATCCTACCAGTGGCTGGACAAAGCTGGACTGAAAGATAGCACAGAGGCACTAATCATGGCAGCACAAGAACAAGCTCTGAGTACAAGATCCATAGAGGCTGGGGTCTATCACACCAGGCAAGACCCCAGGTGCAGGCTGTGTAAAGATGCCCCAGAGACAATCCAGCACATAACAGCAGGGTGCAAGATGCTAGCAGGCAAGGCGTACATGGAACGCCATAACCAAGTGGCCGGCATAGTGTACAGGAACATCTGTGTCGAGTATAACCTAGAAGTCCCGAGGTCAAAATGGGAAATGCCCCCAAGGGTGGTGGAGAATGACCGAGCTAAGATCCTGTGGGACTTCCAGATACAGACGGACAAAATGGTGGTGGCTAACCAACCAGACATAGTGGTGGTAGACAAACAGAAGAAGACGGCCGTAGTGATCGATGTAGCGGTTCCGAATGACAGCAATATCAGGAAGAAGGAACACGAGAAGCTGGAGAAATACCAAGGGTTCAGAGAAGAGCTAGAGAGGATGTGGAGGGTGAAGGTAACGGTGGTCCCCGTTGTAATCGGAGCACTAGGTGCGGTGACTCCCAAGCTAGGCGAGTGGCTCCAGCAGATCCCGGGAATAACATCGGAGATCTCTGTCCAGAAGAGCGCAGTCCTGGGAACAGCTAAGATACTGCGCAGGACCCTCAAGCTCCCAGGCCTCTGGTAGAGGACCCGAGCTTGAAGGATAAACTGCCCGCAGGGGCGTGCTGGGTGTTTTATATATATATATATATATATATATGTATATATAAATATATGTCTCATCATTAAAGTGCATAATTTTTTTTTTCTGCTTTCAAACAGAATCTAAATTCAGAAATGCTCAGCATCATCCTTTTTTATTCATTCTTCATTTTTTATGTATGTAAAGCAAACATAAATCAGTCAGCTTCAGTAATGCACTCTTTCTTAGTCATTAATCACAAAGATACAAATGTGTATCAGGCAGTAATAGTAATGTATCTGCTCTACAGCTAGAGCAATTCTCATATGTGTGTGTGTGTGTGTGTAAAATAGAGAATGAGAGAAACCAATAGACTGAAACATAACAAAAGTTCACACACCAGCTGGGTCCAACACTAAACATACTGCAGGACGATCAGATGGCAGCTAAGCATTGTCTCAAAACCCTGTATACCCAAACAATATCGTCCTTTTCTCTATTACAACCCAGGGCAGAATAAATAAATACAATTTGGATTCATTTAATATACTTTAAGTCATATTAAAGAAAACAAAATGAAATGATTCCCTTTCAGACTCACGTTGTCATATTTAGGTCAGATTTGCAGTGTGACGGGCTCAACAATGAGATTCAAGAGCTGTAGAGCAAGGATTGAAAACTGAATAAAACCAGGCTCAGTTTGTTGTAAAATCCTGGCCTCTTCTTATTACTCTAAGCCACCACTTAGGACATTGGCTGCCTGCCAGCAACGAGCTATAGTAATTATGGGCTCTCATTTAAGAAAATTTCAGTAAGATAGATGAAAGCTATCAAGTGGGTTGAGAATAATATGAGCTCAAGTTTTGCGATTAACAAGATAAAGGATTGTCCTCTGTCTTGGTCAAGGTTGAAAGAAATTAGTGGAAAACTGTTCAGGGATCAATATTATAATGGAGGCAGCAGTAAGAAATGCTTGCAACCTGTTTTCACTTGTCTTTGTTTCTTTCTAAGATTAAGAAGATTAGCTCACAATGAACACTGAGATGGTTACTCTCTTTTGTTTTGCTGCTTTCTTTAAATTGGCACAAGGTACATGTCAAATGTTACATTTTGTTTAGACTACACTAAAGAGGCATGTCAAGCTTATACTGTCATGTCAAAGAGAAAATATGCTAGTGTGTGAGAAACAACAAATATGACATCACAATCTATAACAGTAAGCACTATGGATGCTGGTGTGTTTCATGAAAACAAAAATCTGATATTCTGACAGGTATTTGATTAGGTGGCAATCATGCTATGCTTCTGAAATGTCAGCGTAGTCCTCAAACATGCTAATGGGCTCTACATTAATCCCTTTCTGGTAGAAAAGTAAAGCCCCAGGTGCACCAAAAACCTAATCTGCACTACATCTAAAGATCGTGCGGTGTCCCTCAGCTGTGGCACATCTGTAATGCTCTTCAGTCTAAGTCAACACTGATTACTCGTGACAGCAGTGACTACCACACTATGTCTTCCATCAATAACAACCCTCTTCCTTCATCCGGACTTCAGCTCAATAAAGTCACATGTCCTCCATCTGTGCAGAATATAATCATCCTAATACATTTCAAGCTAAATGGATGAATGCAGGTAAAAATTCAGAAATATGTATTGCAGCACATTAGATGTTGGACTGATTGATTTTATTTATTTATATATATATATATATATATATACACATACACACATACACACACACACACACACACAAAGAAGATGGAAATATAAAAATTAAATTAAGCCACAGACTCACCAACAACACTCAGTTCAAACTTTGTCTAAATTGGTCAGTATCAATTTTATGTGTGCGCGCGTGTGTGTGTGAGAGACACATCATGTGACACCAATGACACATTGCTCAAAATAGACTAACATGCTTGTGTTCCATCTCAGGAGAAACATAAACTAAACCTCAACAATACATTGCATTTTGAAATAACACACAGTTCATGCAAAGTTTGAAAGAAGCCAGTAACAAAAACATTCACTTGTGTAAGTATGGACCTCATTTTGCTTTTTTTATTTGCATTATCATACATTAGGTACAAATGACACAATCAATTACAAGGTAAGTAGCTCAGACTCATTTTAAAGGTTTCAGGCTGACAAGGGAAAAAAAATAACAAACATACACCATTTGCAAAATACAATATGTTCTTTCTTTTACAGTCTATGTAGATATCTAATTTAAGTCATTTATGTACAGGACAGGGGTGCAGAGATTATAACTGAACAGAGGAAAGTGGGAGAACTGGTTACACTGTGGACTAAGATATAAGGCATTCTTGCACATCACTGATCTTATGCTCTGATTGGCCAAGAGGATAGTTTACTTAAAACTCTCTTAATTCAAATCGAGCAGGAAACAGCAGAGTGATGACTAACTACAAAGAAGACGTCATACCAGATTCATCCACAGAAAAGGACTGACAGAAGTACTAATTAAAATCTATAAATTAAAATAAAATCTTGAAACAGCTGTATGACCATATCTTTAAACCTAACCCTAACTAAATTAAAAAAGTTGAGGACATGTAAAAAATGTAAAAGAACAAATACTTTTGGCTAATTTCTTTCCTGTGGTGCATTAGTCAAACCCAGAGAGAACTGAAAAGTCTTGGGCTGATGTCGTCTCTGTTGAGTGAATTGCGTGAACTAGAAACTAGAGACCAACTTGTGATGGGATCAAACCAGCTACAGCACCAAGGAGTTGTAGGACTAGTCCCATAGAGGAAAGTATTGAGTTTTTACACCAAATACGATGCTTCATATGGTGATTTACAAATACATATACAATACAAAAGACTGTTTGATAGGGGCGTAATAACAGACGGGGCCACTGGGCCTCTTGCCCCCCTACTTCTAATCTTTTTTTGGGAACTTATGGTTTAGACCACAACTGCGTTTGATCCCAACTACATGCCTGTAAAGTTGTGATGTTACTGTGTTCACCTGCTTTTGTGGTAGTTCCCACTACAGTAGGTGTCCCCAGGACCACATTTAGTCTTGATGACACGTGCAGACTCACAAAGTGATACAATAACCACTACCCTAGGATTTAAAAGGTGGGGGACACTATCAATGAGGAATGGATTTACATGCCCCAGGCACTGAGGAAGGAACTACAGATTGATTCAAAGAGAGGACAAAGGAGGGACGGTTCAATATGATGAGGCACAGGGGTTGTTCTTCAAAACGAGCAATTATCATTTCTCCTGTCATCCATTTCGGCTTAACCCAATTAATCACCTGTTCATTCTTTCTTCACTCATCCATCAACAAGCGTAATCTTTTGATATTTTTGATACAGAATATTTAATTAATTCGCCATGTTGTACAGTCATAAATAGGCACAGGGAGGTAAAGGTAGGAGACACGCAAGAATGAATCCAGTTTAAAATCTTTAGACAGTTAAAGGTTGTTGTGACAGTGACAAAAAACCCTTTAAAATTACATTCGTGTGAATTATTATTATTATTTTTATTAATTACCTAGTTTGAAAACACATTTAACATTAAGATCTGAGACGCTGAGTTGTGATATGAAGTAAAAATGGAAAAGAGACTTCAGGTTAGAGCACGGTAGACAAAGAGTAAAAAGAATATGTACAGTATAGGTGTACAAGCTGGGAAAGGCACACAAGGGAGGAATAATCTTTATGCCCACACCGACTGTGACTTGACATTTTGAAAACACAGCAAGTCAACAGAGATTCTATTAAAGGGATGAAGCTAGGCTATTAAGTCAGCACTTGTCACATACAGAGGTGCAAGTTAGGTTTAGACAAGGGCAAGACTGCTGCTGAGCAAACTCTGAGTATGTACAAGGAATATTTTCTCTCATTTCTCTGAAATTCACTGTGAATATCAAACGCTCTACCAAATGAAATGTTCTGCCCAAAGGGAACAACGTGCAGGATAAGTTGATTATCAAACCGACTGGCATTGTTAAGTGTACTGACACAATGTGCACTGGTATACTCGTGTTAGCATGCTACTGTAATGTGGCCAACTGACTGTACAGCAGCGTATGCCTTTAGAAGCTGCCACACAAAGTTGTTTTGGTGACCGCAGCTAGTGCGACGCTGCAATATTCAAATTCCGGTGTTTTCCAGGTTTGGCACATGCAAATGCATCAGATGGGAAACAAACTAGGAGAGATTGGACAAAAATACTGACAAAATATTAAGTTCAGTTACATTCAAACAATATCTATCCTATCTATGTCAGTTAGATATAAGCTTTGCAGTATGATATTGAGATATATCCTGTGAAACATTCCTGAATTGTGCAGATGCTAGAGAAATAAAACTGACAACAAAAAAAATGAGAGCAAAAAAAAACAAAAAGGAAAAAAAAGCAACAACAACACAACATTAAGATTATAATAAACATTCATGAGACACTAGAGAGCGTGTGGTCCCACTGATCTACCAATTATCAGAGTGTCTAAGCCAAAACTCACCAAAGATCTGGACTCTGTGTTCCAAATTCTCTTAGGTAAAGGCAAAAGGAGCATGAGGACATAAAGTGTATACGCGTGCATATATATATCTATACAATATATATGCAGTATATCAAGCTTCTACAGAAGACAGCACTGATCTAAGCCCTGTGACAGCGACTAGGTCTCATGAAAGAATTTAAAAAGCAATTTAAGTCTATCTGCTATTACTAGATGTATTTACATTTATGTTATAATAAATGTCTATTCGATAGCATTCAAATCCTGTGATCTGCATTCTTTTGGCAAATCACTGTTGTTCTTGATGCTTGTTTTCACAATCACCAATCTATCTGCACTGAATGACTGAGACAGCTGACTAGTTTTCTCAGTTAAGCAGCGATAATAATTGGCAGGGATGTGTAACGGCCCACCTTAAATCTGGTTTTTGGTGAAATTATCTTTTGACCGGTTATTTAAACCTTTCTTATCTACTTTGGCATATAATATACTAGAGAATCCTTTACTAAAGAAATCTCGAAAGCTAACAATCAACATTGCTGCTAAGGGATGCAGACCACTTGCAAATCATTGCTGTGTTGTCCATAAACCTCCTAATACAATTACGTGTTTTGAAATTTCAACAATATGTTAAACTCGTAGGATTGAACAAATCCAACCTTGGTAATGAAGTAACACCTTTTACTGGTTTATCCACATTTATACAGCCTACATACTTCAGATGTGGTCTCTCTAAGATGAACTGCTAGTGGAGATAACATTCTCCTAGCACCACTGTTGTTTCTCTAAGTCCCTACAGATTATCCTTAACCTTTTTTCCTGACTTTATGACATTTTCGATTGAGGTAAAGGAAAAGGTGTAAGAGAGGAGAAAGGAGTTGTTTTTACTATCTAATCTTTTGACTGTTTAACACTCACAAGGCAAGACCTACAAACAAGCTGAATGTGGGATTGTTTGGAGCTGTGTAGGCGAATTGGGATGGAAATAGAGCATTTTTGTAAAAAAAAAAAAAGAAAGAAAAAAGTACAGTTTGTATTAAACAGCACATACAGAATCAGAGCAAGCAGGAGCAGTTTGAGACATTACTACTAACATTTTGACAACTTGTTCCATTAACAGTGAAGTGCTATCAGTAGGATTTTTTTTAGCCAGCATGTAGTTAAGCTAATCACGGTCACCATTCTTTAAGAAACCAGTAAAAACATTAAGGTGGATCTGTACTTACTGTAAACCACGATTTTGATTACTGTGACATTGTTATTCTTTGGAGTTTTGTACTTTTTTAGCATGCAGCATTTACCATAATGTATCACGTGCATGAATGATGTCTACCAACAGCATGCAGATGCAAAGGGACGGTCAACAGCCAGACGTGTATCCAATCAACACACAATTTGCAGTCAAAATCGCTCAAAAAAAATTTTTTTTTTTAAAGAAGAATTTTATATAATTCAGACAAAGAGTAGAACAAATGTTTCACAACTTTCTAAATGTGGACTCTGTTAAAGAAACTGTTACAGTGCTGATCTGTACTGGGCTTTTAACATACAAATATTGGCTTATCTAACTGATGTAATAAAAGCACATTCAGGTGTTGGTATAAAACTGTAACTTGCTATACTTTCTTTTCTTTTCTTTTTTTTAAAGAACTTGCAATTATTTACAGATGAGATACACACCAGTTTTAAGTACATTAAAATATTATTCTGCTATAATGGAAAAATACGGTATGAGAGTGAGATCAAATCTGTAAAAACAGTAAAAACAAAACCCCCAAAACAAAAACTGATTTAACTAATAATGGCTATGCAGACTCCAAATGAAAGACAAGTTTGTTCTCATTACAGCAACGCAACGTGAAAGGATTTCAAATTTGATATCAAATTTCCTCATCGAACTTCAGTGTTTTATCAGCTTTTAAGCTGATGACACCATATTCAATAAAACATTTTATGGTTAATGCACACTGATACAAAATGTCATGTGTTCAGCAACTGAAAATTTCTTTACAGTCTCTGTTACAACATTTAAGACCAATGTGAGGCTCTGTGGGTGTAGCATGGGACAAAACGGTGATTAACTCTAAAAAGTGTTAGACTATGACAAACTGTAAACGGTTTGATTTCAAGGTAGGTTAACAAGACTGCCACTGTTAAACTTGTGTGTCCGCATACTGTCCACAAAATCATTGACAAGGAAAGTATACAAGCTGAAGCTTAATAAGGACAAGGGATTGGGAGCTTACACTATTATTTTTTGTTACAATCAGGTCAAAGTGGCTGATAATAGTAAAGCCAAGTGAACTTGTTGCCAAAATGACGCAACACTTTGATACCTATGAGTTTACAGGCTGCATATGTTTTAGAACCTCACCGTAAATCCTTCAGTTGGCTTGCTACACACACACTGGAAGTTGAGACTGGCTAGAACCAATTTGTAAAAACATTTCATTTTACACCACCACCATGAAATCAAAGGAGAGAAAAACTGTAAACATTATACAGGAAACATTGAACAACAAGGTGCTGTTTAAACGCCTGCACCGCCTCTCCTTCATATTTGGCTATAGCATCTACACTGCCTAACGAGTGTTTCTCAGATTATCACATAATATCCATACTGTGATTATCCAAGTAGATAGAATTTACAACCTGCCAATTATTTCTGTAGAATATAACTTCAATCCATTGAGATTTATACGCAGAGAAATACATTTCTTAAATTGTAGACAAATACAGCCTCTCCAATCCATAATATATACTGGCAAATTGTGCATGCCCTAGAATCCTGCTTAGGAATAACACCAACACATTAGGATTGAATGGTAGTCAGATGTTAGGTGGGTGGTTGGTTTAAATGCGTAGCAATGAGCAGAAAGGTTCCTCACAGAGGTTTTCCCATCCTTCTCATTCGCTGTTGTTGAGCGACGGGTGTACAAACTGGGGGTTGATGAAAGAGAACCCTGCGAACTCGGCCTGGTCAATGTTGGCAATAACCAGCTCATCTGGCGGTGTGAGCTGGGGCTGGGTGCGTGTGAAGAACTTGTCAAAGTTCTCCGCTCCTTTGCCGCACTGTAAAAAAACAAAGAGAAAGCAGAGAAGAGGGAGCCGTTTAGACGTTAGGTGTGGAAAATGATTTGAAAATTGCAAGTAGATTGACTCTACAGGGCAGACAAGAAATTGTGGAGCACAGGCAGGAGTGTGCACACTGCATCTCTTTAAAAGGCAAGTACACAGCAATTTTTTGTAGGCAGCAGCCACTGCATTCAGCAGGATTTGTTTTTAACTACTAATTTTGCACCAATGCGCCCAAAGCACAGGACACACTCATCATAGTCGTTGTCCAACATCATTCGTTGCTACTATCGTCTTCGCCAGTCATATCGCAGAATAATATTGCACTAGCCTGGGTATTTTGACAATGTGCAACAGGCAACAACTATAAATACGCCTGCTTTAACCTGCCCCCCATGTAGATTACATGCTCCACATCTTGCTCACCTGAATCACAACGCACCCATCTGAATACTGAACCAACATCGGCACAGCTGTGAAACGGCAACGCAGTTTCAAACAAACAAACTGTGAACTGATTCTATGAGAGGAAATCGTATCAGGACCTCCAGGATAAGCCACACTCCATTTCCAAAAACTCTGAAAACCTGCTGCAATGCAAAGCCCTTGTTTTGGCTTCAGCTAATTATGTTACAGAAGAAGAAAGTTATTCCTTCAACAAGAATGACAACATCATCGAGGTGCAACAAGGTCACAGAGGGGTTAATTACTATATTCATGAGTGGGGTGCAATATAGAACGGGCGCCGTCAAGTGTTCATGCTCGTGAGTTGAGGGGACACTCAGTAAGATCACGTCATGCGATAGATGCAGTAATGCTTCACAGAATTCCTCAGCAAAGGAAGAACTTGCATGTATGCAGACGTCGGTGTGCATATCATTTTGTTGCTCTTCACATCGAATGGAAAAAATAAAAACTGTTTTTAGAAGTGCAGTGTAAATATGTATATATATATATTTTAGTATATATAATTACAGCGATATGACAGGAGTTGCTTGTTTTTCTTCAGACAAAATTTATAATAAATGTAAAAAAATCTATTTTACAGTGTTCAGTGTTTTCTAGTAATGTTTCTGTGTATGCCATTCATAGTTATGCGTATTCCACTGTAATTGTCTGTTCAGGAGTGTGGCTTCCAACCACAAGCATGCCATGGTACCAAAGGCAAAGAAACAGAAACGAAACAATATTTTATTTGTCATGATCAAGTCTCTACAAGGTTTGTTCAATTCAATCTCCAAGTACAGGTTTAAAATTTCACCCTCAAGGTAATAATTAAAGCCAAGGGTGGTAGGGTGGTACAGTGGTTAGCGCTGCACCTCAAAACCCAAAGGCTCATGGTTCAAAGCTCCTAGTAGGCTGTTCTCCCTGTTTTCATTTAGAAACTCCTGCTTTCTCCCACAATCATTGTCATACTAAATTAGCCCTAGGTAAGGGTGTATGGGTGATTGGTTATCTCAGTGTCCAAGTTTCTCTTAACCAGCCCAGCTGGGGTTGGTAAAACGGTAAAGAAATCAGACAAATTGATAATTTCTTAGAATAATTTTAAAATATTATCTTGTTTAATGAAAATAGAATGATTATTCCTTGTCCTCAGTAAGGAAAAAGAAAACAAAATCCTTCTCTATCCTCATTTGCTAGTCCACCCACACACAGACTTCATCTATGTGGATGCACAAATTCCCAAATACACATATGCTCATACTCTAGTAACTTAGTGAACAACTTGATAAATGTTCATACTCGATTCACAAATTATTACTTCTGCAGCTGACTGATAGCATAACACACTCTGCCAAACTCCATGACACTCTAACACAGAACATGAAGAGAAAGAAAGGATGACAGCAACCGCAGCGCCTTTAGTTCTGCTGTTATACAAAAACAATCAATGATGCAATAAACTGAAAAGGCTGTTTGAATAAAGGGAAAATATTTAATGAGTAAGTAAATTTGTACGTAAAAATAGTTTGTTTGGAGAGTATTTATAACACAATAATGAAACCTGCTAAACCTTTTCAGAGAAAACATGTTTATATCCAGCTACTTAGCCAAGTGGTGACATCTTAAGCTTGATTTTGTCCTCTGCTTAGCAAACTCCTCTTGGCATGCACTGACTTGTGCTTCACCCATCACTTCAAAACAGCCTAGCAGACATCAATCTCCACCATCACAGCATCTGTCCCTTCTCTGGATTGTAAACGCTATGACCACTGAACACCAGCAATTTCAGCTTGGCCAGCCACTATATACTCTCTTCCCCTAGTTTTCAGCCCCTTTCAATCAGTTTTAATTATTAGTATCTGGGCATTTGAAGCCCACGACTGACTGTCACCTGGACTTGAAACTCTTGACTAACTGACCTTTTTCGCTGTTGTCCTATATTCCATTCACAAACAAGATAACGGTGTCTGCCTAAGTCTATGCATGCTTAAATTGCCATCACTGTCACTGTGCATACAGGAAATTCCTTGTTTTTATGTGTGTGTGTTAAGGTATGTCTGTCTTTGTTTGTCAAGTAAACACACACAAGTATGAAGTTGCAGACATTTCTATTTTTATTTTCTCTTTACTATTTTTTTGAGGAGGCTAGACAGAGCGTGCCAGGTGATGTGAACACAACATACGATGAAAACATAAGACACTGCTGTTTCTAAGAGGCGTGTGTTTGTGTGTGAGGTTTTTGATTGCGACTGTTGTCACTGACAGGTGACATTCGCTCTAAGCCATCACCACCCTGTCAGAGTAGATAGAGGGCAAAGACACACATCAAGATGTGACTCTTTGTCTGCGTGTGTGGTGGGAATTTTCTGCTTCGCACACAGCGGGCACCTGATGGGTAATCGCTAGCATCCTTCAACCGCTGCGTCTCTGCTGCCCACTTGTCTTCTTCTATCCATCACCGGCAATCCATCGCTGAAGTGAAGCAGCACATTTTTAACTCTGACCTCCAACGACAATCTCCAGCACCAAGATGTTCCTTTCTAGATCACAAAACTCCTTGTGACATGAGGCTTCTGCTCTCAAGCAATACTCTAACCAGTGTGTACGTAAAGCATATGGGAGCTTTTTTCTCCCCCTTTTTGTCAACAGAAACCACTGTGACAGTGGTTAGTGTTGTTTTTACCCCTCGCAGCACCGAGTGCCGAGTAAACAGTTTAGCTCCTGGTGTCAGACTGTCACACTCCAAGTAAAGGACTTTGATGAGAAAATACCATATTCTGTATAGAATATAAGAAAATAAAGAACAAAACGAGAACATTAACTTTTGACCCACTGTCTTGGAAACATGGTCTTAGTGTTTTTGTGACTTTTTAGGCGCACAAACATGCTCTGCTGGAAAAGCACAAGGCTGGTCTTACAACTCCTATTTTTTACTATGTGATTCAACCAACCTTGATTTGGTGAGACCAAGGCTATGATGCTGCTGATACATCCTCTCATACATAGTGACACAGTGTCCTACATGGGTTTTTGACCTACTTTCTCTCATCTTTAATCTCCCTCCCTCTCTCACTGCACACATACAGACGCGCACGCCTCTGTGCCCAAGCATATTAAAAGAACACTCAGCTACTTAGGATGACAAATGAGTGCCTGCCTCCATTAAGAGTTGTGCCAAGACTCTCTCTTCCTCTTTTTTCTCTACCTTCAGCTCCCTGAAGCCAGCGGCCTGGGAAGCACTCTGTTCTCATCGTCTTCCAAACATTATGTTTTCTTTGTTGGGTTGCTAGTTTGTCAACATCAACAAACCACTTAAGGGAGGACATCAGTCAAAGTGTGGAAGAAAAGGTTTTCCAGAAATGTGCTTTGGATCTGAACAGCTTATCTGTAGGGAAATTTCTTGGCTTTTTAGCTCTCACAAGGCCATAATGTGACTAAATCGCAAAGTACAGCTGAAGCCTGTGATTAGTGGTGCAGAAAGATAAAAGAGAGATGAAATCAAAAGTTTGTATTGCAAACTGCATACTGGCTGTGCTCCAATGAATTCAACTTGTAAAAACCCAACCCAAAATATTTCGTTAAATACGTCTTTTGACTATAAGATATTGCAGTGTTGTAGTTACAAATTTGGTCTGTAACAGATAAACTGTGTTTGATGGGAAACCAATAAGCTCAAAGATTTTACAGAAAATGTGATAAAGAGTCGATTTCTCTTGACCTCAAATCAAAAACACATAATAAATAAAACTTAAAAATGAACAGCAAAAAAACAAGAGGAAAGGCTCATATCCTCAGCAAAAGGCAACAGTGTTTGCCTCTTATTTCCCAAAGCCACAGTGACTCAAAAATCACCCATATTGCCATCATTTTCTCAGTGTGTGCGTGCATCCTATGAGCCATGCACATCCCTTCCTTCAACGTTCCAACGTTCCAAGACTTCTGTGCAGTGACTAAGTCCTCCCACTCTGTCTTGCCCTGCATCCTTGCCTTCATTTACTATCAATCAGCAGCTTTGACCTACTTCTTTTTGACATAAACACTATCGGCCATCCACAAGTAGGCGTCAAACGTGTGGGCATCAAGTGTCTTGTACTCTGAAGAAATCGGCCTGATTTCATAGCAAATACCAACACAGTTAGCTGAATGTTGCTGGCATTTAATTGTGTGTCTGCTACCTGCAGTACACAGTTGAACGGTCACAGCATTCAGCACAATAATGGAACAGTGGATCAACGCTAAGTGAGCCTGCCATGACAATCATTCTACTGCACAGACAATGTCCCTCATGCTATCTGACACCCGGTCCAATAGATACAGATGGTAAAAGTCTCCCAGCTGGGTGCAGCTAGTGTATTGATTGCAATTCCGAAGCTGTCATAAGGCGGATGAAGTGAGATTGAGCAAGGAAAGATGCACAGGGAGAAAGGAAAGAAGAGGAGTGGATTAAAAAGACAGGAACATATTTGGTAAGTTGGGAGAAGGAGATGTATGAAACCAGAAACAACATTGTATTAAATGGCACAGCGAGATGGACATGATAGACCATAAGTGTCTTTACATGGCTGCAGGAAGCATTCAAAAATGTTAATTATTATCTTTCCACCTCTGTCATCTTTCCAACTTCTCTGCACCTATTAGATCCATGCAAACATGCACTATGCCAAGAGCATGGACATTTGCATGCTTTTACCTGCCTTCAACTTCAGCAGGAACAAATATACAATCACAGAGACCTTTCTTTCTCCCTACTATATTGATTACCACCCCTACGCAGCAACAAACTTGCAGGCTTGTGCAGCAAACGAACGCAGAGACGAGGCGTAAATGCAAGGAATGATTCCACCTCTGTTATTCCTTAATCTCCGTTAACCTTTTATATTTACACTTCCTCCACACATACATTTACCCGCACATACAAACGCAAAGCATTTTCAGGAAACCCCAGCACACTCAGCAGAAAACTAACATGGAAGAGGTCAGGATTCACCTTATTAGAAGAACTGGAGCCCTTGAGGGTTGAAACAGAAGAAAACTACAAAATGAATATGTAATGGACACAGGCACACACACATATAGAGCACTAAGTGACCTACTATATATATTTTTTTGTTTAAAGAAATGCAGTCTATATTGAAATCTGCAAACATATGTGCTCTACATGATTGATGTGCTGCAAAATGTGTGCTCTTTATAACTATACACTGAGATCTGACTCTGAAATGACCAATTGTTGACAAAGCACATGTCATTTGCAGCTTACGCCTACAGCTTTGTTTAACAAGACAAATGAGCATTATGTTAAAGCTGTATCAAATTTCACATGGCTCACTGGAAATCAGAGTGACTTCAGGCTATATTTAATGTAACAGTTCTATTAATTGTCCCAAGCCAATAATTAGGTATTTACTGTGAGACATACAACGCTGTACAGTTCTGAGCCTGGATCTGCTGTTACAAAACTCTAAGACTGATTTCCTCCCACTATGTTTATGACACTGAGTTCTTGAGTGGGTAGTAGATTACTCCAGTGGTAAAGCTCTCCATCTTGTGTTTTAAATTCTTAATAGACATTCCTACCACTGTCAATCACCATTAATGGGTTACAATGGACTGCAGTCACATTAGATCAGCTATTTTACTACACATTATTATAAACCATACGATCCAGTCAGGATGATATATTATGTTCTTCAGTAACACCGTTGGTCTTGTTTATATTCAAAAACAACACATTGGATTACCAACAACACATCTAGTACATATGTGCTCGCACTCTCCTTGTTGTTGTGTGAATGTGTTGTGATTATGCAATAGCTGCTGAGTTATATAAGAATATAAGAGCGTGCAGTATGTAACTGCATTTAATCAAACCTTTTACTGATGGAAAAAAATTGTTGCAATAAAGTAAATCTTCCACCAGAGGCAAGGATAATGACAAGTATTAATGAGTATTAAAATGAGACTGTATCACAGTCAGATCCTAATGCTCACTTGTGCACACATTAACAGACAGAGCAAATAAGTGAGAAAACCATGACATCACAATGTTGTGCAAACAGTACTCCTCTTCAGTGATGGATTTACCCGAATAAACGATGTTTTCCAACTTACCTGTTGTAACTATGCCGATTCGTGCCTCTGAGACTTACAGTAAGCTGTGAGGCAGGAAGCAGTCGCACTGACTTGCTTTAAAATTCACTTTCAGAACTGCAGATTTAATGGTATGAAAAATCCTGTGCTCTTTGTCATCTTTTTCACAAGGTGTTATAGCACTTATGCTTAATTTAGGGGCGATCGTGGCTCAAGAGTTGGCAGTTCGTCTTGTAATTGGAGGGTTGCCGGTTTAAGCCCCGGCTCCGACAGTCTCGGTCATTGTGTCCTTGGGCATGACACTTCACCGTTGCCTACTGGTGGTGGTCAGCGGGCAGTGTCCGGCAGCTTCACCTCTGTCAGTGCCCCAGGGCAGCTGTGGCTACAATGTAGCTTACCATCACCAGTGTGTGAATGGGTGGATGACTGAATGTAGTGTATATGGGACTAAGTAAAGCGCTATACAAATACAGGCCATTTACTTCTTAATGGAGATATGGTTTTAGAAATACCAGAGGGCATTTCGTTGGCGGTTTTAAAAGGTGCATGACAACTAATTAAAACATTGTCATAATATGCCCTCTTGCAAATTCAGCAGCCAAGGAGGCAGCTGAATTTGTAATTCTCTGAACAAACTCCCAAGGTACTTTTAACCAAGTTGGTCAAAGAGTTTTTGATATCTGGCTGCTAAAGAGCCAAACACAACATGACAGAATGGCTGGTGGAGAGTGTGTGTGCGTGTGTGTGTGCATAAATAAAGCAGATGGGGAAAGACCAGAGAGGAGGGATCATCTGGGAGTTTTCCGTCATTTCTCCTTCACAGGAATGAATCTGTTTAACATAAACTTTACAAAATCCTTAAATAAACATTAACTCATGTCATGTGACATGATGTTAATTTTTTGGGTGAAGAAAATCTTTATGGTGCGTTTTATAACACAATCAAGAAATACTGTTTGTAGGGCCTTTGTAGAGCTTTAAAAGAGAATGGATCAAATGCTAATGAAGCCCTTAGGAAAGTAAGCACACTGTGTGGCTTGCATAGATAAGGATAATCTGAAATCGCTTTGTCTGTACTTGTGTCTATATAGTTTTTGATCCACGGATAAACTTATATATAAATCTCATTTAGCGTCGCTGGATCTCCTATATTTGGATGTTTAATACTTCATAAAATATAACTTTGTCTAGATTATTTTCTGACATTATCCACCATTTGAAAAACACCAAGTAATGAACGTCTGAATACTGTAAATCTAAGACAAAATTTGTGAACATATAAATTCCTACAGCAATCAGCCAATAGATATAAAGTATGAGGCATCGTGAAGATGCATTACTCTGGTTGTGTACAGTAATCTAATAAGTTTTAACCAGTAACTCTTGAGTTTTTGTGCGTATTGAGACAAATCTGACTGAAGGCTGAGACAGAAGTTCGTAAACAAACAGCCAAGAACAGATAGTCCCCCAGGGAGTAGAGAACACAGCAGAGGGCTATTAGATGCCTTGCCATAACAGATTTGTCATGTTGAGATAAGCACATCTGTTCTTTATAGATATATGCAGTTCACAAGGTTGTATTTATCTACTTGTCTTGTTTGCATGTGTTTATATGTGCTTAAGACCGAGAGGAGATCACCTGAAGCCACTTTTTATTATGAATTAATAATAATGTTAACAGGATACAAATGTTTCTATAGGTATTTAAGTCCAGTCTCCCTTCCAGCCTCTAAACTGCATCAAGCATTGAAACGTGTGTGAGAGAAAACAGTATGACGCAAAGAGGGCCCGTTGTTAGAAGGATTTAAATTACTGACAGATAATAAAAAAGAAATAAAAATAAATGCATAAATAACAGTTATATGATAAAAGAAAAAGGATTCTATTTTTTCCATTGTGGTGCATGATGCAAACTGCAGTGATGTGTGCAGTGAGTAGGATGAAATACTTAAGGATGACCAGCATACTTAAAATGATTGTTAATCTCACTGGAGAGAGTTTACATTTTAGTTTATGTCTGCAGAGGAAACAAAAACATCACTCATGTCACTATTTGCTGTATTGCACTTTGCACCATGCGCACATATGTAAACAGAGTCAGTATTATCTCTGTGACAGATAAACGCTGCCGGCCTTATTTTAACGAAGGTTAAAGTTATCTTGGAAAGCTACCAATTATTTTAACCTTGGTTACAGTAATTCCATACATGTAGCCTATGTGTGCTTTAAGACTTACCACTTTAGGCTTAAAGGGGGGCTGTATCTCTCTGTTCTCGAGACGTTCCCAATCGATGCGTCTGAAGAAGGCGTGTTCTCTGATGTCCCTCTCTCCCTCAGCGCCACAGCCCAGACGTTTGGATGGGTGTTTAGTCATCAACTGCTCATCACCACACACACACACACACAAAAATGACAGTTAGATTAAGGAAAATAATAATAATAATAATAATAATAAAGATTTATTTTAATATTGTGGAGCACTGAAGATCCTGAAACACTGGTAAACACTCGTTTTATCTCTCTGAAAATGATCAGTGTTAGTGCATCATCATAAAAAATCTAAACTTCCAGCTCTGTTCTTTCACTGCTGTGTTTCATGTTTCATAATGTGACTCCACCTCTTTACTAGGTCACCAAATGACAGCTAAACAGATGGGGCTTAAAAAAGAGTGATATCATTGGGGGTTTTTTCCTCTCTCCCGCTGCATGCTCTGCCTTCAGAGAACCGTTGCCACTTCTAATCGCACATCGAACAACGACTTGGTTAAAAAGTAAAACAAGATGCAGAGACCCAAAGGAAGCAAAACCAACCAAACAACCTGTCCTTGTTTTAAATTAAGCAGAAGGCCACTAGCATTAGTTAAAAATAAATGTTCAAATAATGTGCTGGAAATGACAAGAAACTTAAATGTTTCTTTCCTGACTTTTCAGTTGCCTTTACCTTCTTGCTGACTACAAAATTAGAGCCACCGTACCAGTGGGAAATATGCAGGCCAAATATTTGAAATGCACAGAAGCAAGACTCATAATGGAATATAAATTATTATGTGTGTATGTGTATCTGGGATATTACTAGAGTATGTTCTACAAACACATTTTGCACCTGCTCTCTCGTTACAGTTCTGTTATTTGCCCTGACTGAAGTGCAACAGAAAGCAAAGTGCTCATTTGGAGATGGATGCAGAACCTGGTGGGGTTCAGTATTAACAGTCCAAAGAAAAAACACTATGTACTTGTTATAACTTTTGCTGCCCTGTTGTCCAGGTCTCTCTTGGAAATGAGATTTAGATCTCAAGACTTTTCACCTGGATAAATTAACGACAATGAATGGAAAATTTGATTTAAATGCTTACATTGATGTCATTGCTTTGGTATTTTTGTGCAGGGTGTTTATAATCATGAACCAGGAACCATATATATATCTATATATCTATATATATCTATATATATATATATATCTATATATATCTATATATATCTATATATATATATATATCTATATATATCTATATATATCTATATATATATATATATATATATATATATATATATATATATATACTCTCTACAGAGTGCATATACACGCAAACAAGAACACACAAGGATGGAAGACTGCATTTCACCTTCAGCTAAATCCCTAATCAGTGATTAATGCAGCTCAGTCATGCTGACTGGTCTTCAACACTACATGAGATGTTTAGGAAGTCACCAAAGTCAGATGCACAAATTCAGTTTTATTACTAGACTTTTAAAAAATGTCTCTTTGATGCAGGAACATGCTAATGGGTTACTCAGTTCTGAATTTAAACTTGCAGGATTTTTATTGTCGGTTTCCTTTCTGCAAGTCCCTTAAGGCTGTGGGCTCAGTCACATCTGAACTAATGGCATGCATTCAGCTGGCAGAGTGCACCAGACAGCTGTTGACAAGGAAGAAAAAGTCCTTTGCAGCCTTTTACAGGACTGTCGGTGACACCAAGAAAGCATCCTGCTGCAATCCTGCTGAAACGTCCTTGAAATCGGCTGCTGGCTCACCACAGTATCAAACACTCAAACTTGTTCTGGATCTTGAGCACTCGAATAACTTTGCATAAGTGTGATGTGAAAATTACCATCAGAAAACTGCAAGTCTAGTGTTGACATTTCAGAGGAAGCATTTGATCATCCTGTCTGCCAACTGTTAACGCCCAAACTTCAACAGCTCCACCACATCATGAACTGGCAGCAAACAGTTTAAATGCACGTTTTCCAAAAGTTTACATAACCTTGACGCCACCCTGCTGTTCCTGCTGAGAACATAAAATGGTTAAGATCTGACGTATTGGGCAGCAGGGGCAAGGTAGTTGAGAATCGGGAAGAAAAGTGAGGAAAGGAGAATTTGGAGCGATTCAAAAAGAAAGGGCATGATGGGGCAGGACACTCTATCATAATCATGAACCAGGAAGTATCCTGCAGGCCTCATGAACATTTGATCTACTGAGACTACTGTACATCCAGATTATTGCCTTCTACATTTAAAATAGCATTCCTGTTACCTTTTTAACCTAAATCTATCTTTTTTTTAACCTAGCCTTTTCTGACTTTCATCATTTTCTCTTTTCTCAGTGGATTGGGCTGCTGTCAAGCACTATGTATATATATATATATATATATATATATATATATATATATATATATATATATACATACATACATATATTAGGGGTGCAACGATACTCGTATCGATATTGAACCGTTCGATACAGTGCTTTCGGTTCGGTACGCATATGTATCGAACAATACAAAATTTTTAATTTATTTTATCAACTTTCCTTCTGACGGTGCAGTCTGTGTTGAGCGCTCAGTGGATCTGCGCTCGACAGTGCAGCCTAGGCGGAGTAGTCGAACGCAAATTCACCGAGCGCAGGGCAAGCTAGCGAGACAGAAGTTAAGCTCTCCTTGCAACATGGCAAATTGAACCTCCCCCACCCTCATTCAGATCTGGCGTTTGGAACTATTTTGGTTTTCATGTGAAGTACCTGAAGGTAAGCGCGTCATGGACTAAAGTAAAACAGTATGTTGGATGTGCCAGCAATGCTCAATTACATGGGTGGGAACTAGTGTGTTAGCGCAGTTAGCTCGTTAACGTGTTGGCATCGGTGAGCCACTGTCAATATGTGACATATTGAAATCGCGTTTGAATTTGCGCTTGTTTTTTGCTTTCACTTTGCAATCGCGTGAACTGTGTATAGAGAGCGACAGCACTGATTGGTGAGTGATGATAATTTGCGCACCAATTCCTCTGACATCGTCTTATCAATCGTTAGCTTACTATGCAAACATGACAAGTGAAATCTCCCGCAGCTTAAACATGTGAGAGGTTGATCGCGCAGAGAATCGCTGAGCGTTATGTGAGTGTGTGTGTAAAAGCAGCAGGATATATATTTTAGTTCTGCTGAGCCAAATAAGACAGGTCAGGGTGAAGACGTGACAGCCAAAGAAAAGCTTACCACAAAACGGAAAAGTTATGACAAATCAGACTATAAGGCAAAAAGAAAGTGCAGCTTTATTGTTTCATGGACAAACGAATTTCTGCGGCTGCAATATGACGAGCTAAATAACCAGTGCTGCACATAATTGGTCCGTAGGTGCGCATTCCCTGTCAAAATAAAAAACGCGCACAAGATAAGAAGTTGCAACGCGTGTTTGCGTACATAAGATTTTCAGGAGGAGGACAGACATTTGTTTAGAACTCTTAAAGATGTCAAAAAAGGAAGCTCCTTTAAGCAATTACTGTGATGTTCCTCCACCTCCAAAGAAATGTCAGGAGTCCGAACCACAAAAGAAGCGCGTATTCTCGGGAAAGTAGTTGCAGGAGGTGAGCTTCAAACAAATGATGAACGCACAGAGATGTGGTGCAGAATGTGCCGTGAAAATTTAATAAATGACAAATTAAAAAGGCATCAACATTTTGTGTATCGAAAAAATATCGAACCGAACCGAACTGTGAATTTTGTGTATCGTTGCACCCCTAATATATATATATATATATATATATATATATAAATATATATATATATCCATTGAGAAAAATCGCAGAAGCCCTGCCCAACAGGGACTGGGACAGGGAATCGGGCTAAGACTAGTACAGGCACATATTTCTGCTTCTTCCGCTTCAGAGGACAATACATTGGCTGTCACTAAATTCCAGTAAACCTACCTTACACTTAACCATTAGTACTACTTATCTAATTCCGAGTAAACTTAAACCAAGTCTTTTTCAAAGGCAGAAAGGAAGAGAGGAGCCCAAAATACGACTGCAAACAGAGTTGAATCCAGATAGAATTTGTATTACACTTTTGTGTGCAAACCCACACATACACAAAGCTAAGAAAAATAAAGGAGAAAGGACAGAGGAGGACAAAGAGACACAAGTGGAGTCGAGGGAGGGACGGGGAGACAAAGTGTATTAATGCACAGCTCATTGACTTTGCATAGCCTCTGGACAGAAATAAAACTACTGCCTCTTTCACAATTAAATTCACTGTAGGCTCACAAAAACACAAATGTGTGCGGTTCTGTTTCTCAACACCTTCCAAGTATAACAAATAAAATGAATTTTTAAATATAATTTTACTGACCAAATTTGATTTCATAGATATCTATTAACTGTCATATGCAATGTACATAAAATTCAGGTTATCCTCAAAAAGAACATGTATTGATAAAACTCTGTTTCTTTACATCTAAGGTCCAGTTAATGTGTTTTGCCTTCTTGTTTATTCCCTGATTGAATAAACAATAGCACACTCAGATTTTCACTGTTTTCATTTAATTCAGTGTCCTAGAAGCTCTTTTTATGATGCCATTGCTGTCAAACATTCTTGTGCTATAATAACATTAAGCACACAATATTAATAACCCATTATTTTTTCTTGCTTGACTTGCACTGACCCTATGTACCACTTACTTCCCCTCTGTGGAATCCAGAAGCTCTTTACCAATAACTGCTGAAACAGACTTGCTAACAGTCCTGGTTAGTGCATTCTGAGAGGTCAGTGACCAACATGGCCAGTAATGAGCCAACACAACAAATACTAAACTCCACATGTTAAACATCTCCATTAAAATACTAACACTGTACATTGTCTCAAGTTACATTTCCTAGTAACATTATTTTGAAATATGTGGACCAGAGATGTAGAGAAATGTGAAACACTCCTAATACAAAAGAAAAACATCCTAACAAATGTACTTGTGGAAAAATTGGTCTGAAATTACACAGCTTAGTATTTATGGCAGACTGAGAGAAAAAGAGGAAAAGTCTCTCTAGAGTCTCTATATTCTGTGCCCCCTTACTGATTTCTTAGTTTGTTGCATATTTGTCACCCTTATATGTATCAGATCATCATTCAAATTTTATTTATTAGACAGAGGTAACCTGAGTAAATACAAAAGACAGTTTTTAAATGATGATTTAATTTAGGGGAGAGAAAAAGAAAATCTATCCAAACCTACATGCCCCGGTATAAAAAGTAATTCCCTGCTAAACCTAATAACTGGTTTTGGAACCCTTGGGAGCTGAAACAGCAAATAAAGGTTTGCAATAACTGGAAATGAGTCTTTCATCTCACTGTGGAGAGATTTTTGCAAACTCTTCTATGCAGAATTGTTGTAATTCAACCACACTGGAGGTTTTTCAAGCATGAACACCCTGTTTAAGGAGATGCCAAAGCATCGCAATCTGATTTAAGTCCATGAACTGATGGACAGACATTCTCCTTCAGGATTTTCTGCTAAAGAGCTGATTTCATGGTTCCTTCAGTTACACTAAATCGTCCTAAAGCAGCAAAGCATCCCAGACCATCACACTACCCCCACCATGTTTGACTCTTGGTATAATGTTCTTTTTATAAAACACTGTGTTAGTTTCATGTCAGACATAACAGGACTCCAACCTTTCCACAAATCCAGCTCCACAGAATCCTCCTCCCACACAAATATCATTTTAATATTAAAATGTGTCTGATGATCTGAAATATGTGAGCGTGACAAATATGCAAAAAGTTAAGAAATCAGGGAGGGATTATTACATTTTCTTGGCACTGCACCCTTTAGTGTTAGTGTGTAAGCATGCTTCCTGATGCATGATAACCTTGGCTGTAAATTAGAAACATTCACTGTTTTTCAAAATTGATGAGACCGAAAGGACCCCTGAATAATTTACACCACAGACGAAGCAGCTCAAGAGGGAATTCAGTTTGACAGTACACTTTTTCCATACAGTCATACCCAGTGGAATAAATGCACATGTGTCTGTAAAATCCAGAGCCTGGTGATACAGTCTGACTTGTGATGAGTATATTGAATGATCCACTAGAATTTCTCTTCAGTATTTTAATAATATATAGGCCATAGACATGGGGACTGAGTGGGAAGAAGAAAGGGACTTTTAGATGAGTTCCCGGACAGTATTTAAAAGAGACCACATTTCATTCTTCCTGCAAAATTAAGCTTTACTTCTCATGGTCAGTGACGAATAATGCTCTTCAAAACCTGAAGTAGCAGTAAGAACTTTTAGCCCTCTTCCAGGAGGCTCATTTATGTTAGCCTCAGTGAAGAGAGTGAAGGACGCAGAGCTTCGTCAGGGAAAGTGTGAAAGCTTCTCAGAAGAAACATTTCCAAACAGGAGAATAAACTTGTTTCACATTGAATGTTTAGTTGAATGAGTTTTTATGAATGTGTTTAAAAGTAAAAATTAAAAAAATTAAAAAAGAACGACAGTTGTGTTTTTTTTCTTTAGTACCAAACGGACTCCCTCTTACCCAAACTGGTCATTTTGTTCCTGTTAAAAGAGAGTTTTTTCTCACTCTTAGCAAGTGTTGTCTCCCAGAGGGTCATCCGTATGCTGTGGGTTTCTTTCTACTATTGTAGGGTCTTTTCCTTGCAATATAAAGTGCCTTGTATGCACTATATAAATAAAACTTAACTCAACTGAAATATTTCTGAATTTTTGCTAGGCCTGTGCGATATGACCAAAATCTCATATCCCGATATAAGAATTCTATCGTCCTGATAACAATATAAATCACAAAAATGTAACATTTTTCTGTAAATTCTGTGACTCTAGGGCCGCTCGACTTGCGGGAACTGTTTCCAGCTGCGCGTCATGTAGCTGGAGTCGAGTGTTTTAACCAATGCATGAAACTATACATGTTTAGACATAAGTTGTAAAGGCCGCCGTTTTCTTTGTGAGCATTTATTACACGGCGTGCTGCGGGGAACAGCCTGTTCTAACGTTTGAGTCTAAGGTTTATTTTTTAGCACCTGGCGGCTCTTTTTTACTTCTCATCTGTAAATTATCTGCTTATTCACGTGATTCAGTTTATTTTGAAAAGTCTCAACAGGATCTTGAGCTTTATTGTGAAAGGTTTATGTGGAACATAAACAAGCGGACATGCGATGCTGTTACCGTCGTTGTTGCTAACGACAACGCATAAAAACAGGCGCTTGTCCGTCGGTAGTGTGGTTATATAAAATATAAGAGAAAGAGAGAATTTTAAGAAATGAATATAGCCACTACAGTGACCATCAAAACGATGAAAAAATGTTGCCGTAAACAGTTTATTTTGCGACACCACGAAACAAACGATAGCGTAAAATGAAACGATAGACGTTTTTATATCGTCATCCGATAAATATCGTTATATCGAACAGCCCTAATTTCTGCTGAACCACAAAAAGTGATGAATGGCAAATCATGTTTCATTGTCAAGTTCACCCACCCCTTTGCAGATGGAGACAGCTTCTTTGGACATCGATTTGGGGTAGGACACATTGTGCTCCATAATGGACTGGAACAACTCATCCTCATCTTCACCATCAAATGGAGGCTGTGAGTCAAAAAATACTAAGTGTGTTAGGACACGCAACATATAAATAAATGGTTGCTGCTCTCTAAACATTTGCAGTTTGTACTTTCTTTTATAGACAAGTAAACTCAACAGTTTTCTCTTATTAATAAAAAGAGAGCAGAAAAAACAGTTCAACTGAACAGAGCTACGTACAAATAAAGACAACAACAAAACACTAAGAACAATAAAAATATGAAAAATATTATTAGTGGAGAATAAGTTTCATAGGAAGACCTTGCAGGGAAAAATGGAGTGGATGACCCAGCTCTCTTCCCCTGCTCACTGGGTTGTTATCATCAGTAACCATAATGTGGGTGTTTTGACAGTCCATAAAATGAATTATTCGTCATTTCCACTCCGCTGGCCTCTTCGACTAGAGGTAGCCTGTCTGCGTCATGCCCCCTTTACCCAATTTCACACAAGGCAGGGACAGAGGAAGGGAACGTCTGAATAAAGTCTTTGTTAATTGTTTAACAGCCACTTGCTTTCTGAGTTAATTAGATTAACGTAAACTATACAATTATGCTTTTGCATTTACTCTGGGCCTTTTTAAAGATGCTTCACTTTGACTCAATAATGTCTTAAAGTGATTTAAAGTCATTTTTGTACTGATTCGTTGATGACTATGACACTATGAATTGTTATATATATTAATAAACAGTGTATTAAGTTAAAACAATTTAACCAACGTGTGGGCCGTTATCATTTTCAGACTGATGCTATATTAGCATAACAGTAGATAATTAAGCTTCCCAAACACATCAGGGGTCAAAAAAGTTGGGTCAAGTTAGAAAATTTTACTGGCCTAGCTTGCACACAAATTATAATTTGAAGGAAAGAGAAAGTCTTAACTAGTAACTCCAGATGCAGTACATGAAAACCTCCTCAGAAAGCTTCATGTCCACCTTCTCTTGACTTGCACTTATTCTAAAAGAAGCACTTCTGTACCAGCCAACATGTTATTGATGTGTTTACCTGAAGAATATTGACTCATGTCTCCTCGCAGCACACCATGCTGCATCCATAAATAAACAAGAACAGTAGTACTGTAAAACAAAAAAGAGGTCCGGAACAAGCTCACCATAAGAAGACTTGAACCAACCAGTGTTGTTTAAGAGTAGAATTATGTCAAAATACTTGTCTGTCAAAGGGTTTGAAGTACTATTATAATGTCATTTAGTGCTTGCCAGGTTTTCACTCTCAAAATGCGATGTTTTATGTTATTAGGATTTGAGTTATTGTTCACAAAAGGACGGTAAGCCATAATATTGTGACTGCGTAAAGAGATTTATTTCTAAAACTAAACCTAATACATTAAAAGGTGTCTATATTAATATACCACGTGTTTATGATGATCTGGCGTTGAGATCTTTACTAACCATCACCATCTGAATTCATTTAGGCACCAGCAGAGCCGTGCTGCTTCTAAGATATGTGGGAAAAATGTAGGTGTGAGCAATCTGTGAGAAACCTTGTTTCTGTGTGAAGGTGTTAGTAGACAGCAAAGTTCCATTGTGAAGGTGTATGTGGGTTTGTACCACTTACCTGTCCTGCCAGCATTTCATAGAGCAGAACTCCATATGCCCACCAGTCTACAGAGCGACCGTATGGCTGATATGCTATGATCTGTGGAGGAAAAACAATAGCAAAAAATTTAGCTCAGTTTAATTTAAGTCTCTGTTTAAAAAAAGAAAAAAAAAACAGGCCAAAGACAAACACTGACCTGCTGTTTTTCAAATGCATGGATAAGATTTGTAACCCTGAAGTTTACTCTACACTAAACCTCAACCTCAGTTACAGTTTAAAATTTATCAAATAGAATTTCACATTTTTATAACATTTTATGTTATAAATACTCTTGACTTTGAATCCACATTTTTGATCACAATCTGTAATAAAAGGCTCTACAGCCTAATATTTTCAGCTATACTTTAAGAAGTTGAGGTATTTAAGTTCGTCCATTTTGGTAAAATATTTATTTTTGTAAAAAAAAAATTAAGCTCGAGAGTAAGAAAAATATGATTAAGCATGATAACATAGATCACAGCATTGCAGCAGCCTATTAAATATTCTCTAAATATTCCAGTACACACTTTATGAACTAGAAATTTAACTTGATATTTTGTCTGTGCCCTTAACCTATACACCATATAAGTAATATCTGTGAACATGTCTGCAACAATGTAAATAAAGATGATGTAATTATTAGAAAATTATTCTTCTGCAGATCCGTGTCCCTACAATACAAGCTGCATGATTGTGTATTAGCAGCTTAGTTGCTATACAAAACGACTCAAATTCACATCTACATTTTTACATATTTTTCACAAAAGGCACTTTCAGAATATCCTTGATGAGATGCTGGGCAGTAAAGAAAAAGGACAAACTGAATTCCTGTTAAAATTCTGCCTACATACATATAAAGATTGACAGCAGCTTTTAAAACAATTACTAATAAATTAAAAGCTCAAAGACTGGATGTCGACTTGTTTTCCTCTTTGTACCATAATTAGACAGAGACGAGGTAAAGTTTAAAGCAAGAATATGATCACAGCCATAAAAGCTGCATGAACCCTGAGTCGCCTACATTTTAAATCACCTGCAACAATCAAATTATTTTTTGCTACGGCTGAACAAAGACGATAGGAAGCTCATATCTTGTGACAAGAAGGGAGCACAGGGCGCGTGGGACAGAAGCTGATAACGAATTACACAGCAGTATTCGTATGCCAATTTATAAGACATGCTCAGAGCTACAAGAGCAGTTTTAATACAACAATGTAGCAGCGGATGAAGCTGAAAACGGTTTTATACTTTTCCAAACACTTTTGCATATTAAAAACACTCAACATTTATATTTTACTTAAATATTTGTTTTGTGAAGATAGACTACAGCTCAGGCTGTGGCATAAACCACTAAGAGTGTATGCGTCTCCAAGGGGAGCTCTTAGGAGGCTTCTTTTGACTGTGACATTTCCTTGAATGACAGAGAGATCCTCTGGGTTACACTGTCATGGCTAAAGGTTAATGCTTTCGCCTGTTCTGGCCACAGTAACGCCACCCAGAAGACACACACACTGTAGTTAAGCTTTACACTTAGTGACACATCAAATCGTTGCAATGGTTTGATGAAACATTAACACGCAGGCATATTGAGATTCAACATTCATGTACATACAGATAAACGAGAAACATGAAAAACAGGACGATTTGGTGATCTTTGTAAATAAATAAGCTTTGGTGTGCGACATGAGTGCTGGCGTACTGCTTTGCGTCCTTTCCTGAATAACTTCTGACCTCTGCTTCACACATGCTGCCCTGGGACACCCCTTCAGCTTAGTGCCACAACACATAAAAAAGACTGGACACCATATTGTACCTGAGAAAAGGAAAACTAACACAAAAGATAGAGAATGTATGTACTGTATGTACAGCAACACACAAATATAGTGGACGCATTTTGTCTAGGTGGGTGGAGGCAGATCAACCTTGCATCGCAACCTTCACTGCATCACTTTAATGACCCTTGCCTTTCCCACAGGAGTCCACATACCTACACAAGCACACGCAGGTGGACAAACACCCCTCCAGCTCTGCACTGCAATGGGATTTTGCTGTCCTGAGGGTTGAATACAATCAGCTGGACAAATAGTGTGTCCACATGTTTCCCCTCACACAAAAGTCAAGCACGTGTATAGACTTGCATGCATATAAATGAATGTGAATGTTGCTACAGCTCTGGATGTTATAAAAAGGAAAAAACCCATTATTACAGCACAAAGATAATATCGTGAGCTATGCTGTCACATTCAGTTTTTCGAGTATTTCCAGTGTTTGTTAAAAGATAAAGTACTGTGTTTACAAAGCAGCCATGTCATTATTTTTTCATAGTCCTTACACATGAAAGCCTCTTATATTAGTACATCAATACTTGACTCTGCATATATCCAAAATGGATCTTGAGCGTAGCGCAAACAACATGGAAACCTTGCAAAACCTTTCACACGGTCATGTAATTCTATAAACACGTTTTGCAAATCCCCCAGTTTTCACAACTTTGCAGACCGCGAAGATGAGGGTTATTTTACTCATGTTGTTTAGCTGCTGCTGTCTGAAGCTAACATCCTGGGACAGAGGTTGACTGCTATCACATATACTCAAGATAAGCTGCCAGCTGAAGCAAATAGCTTCACTCAGCTCAGGGAGATGATTGCTGTTTTGAATAAACAGATATGAGCTGCACACCTATGAGTAACTAGAGGAACTTCAAGACGTACTGCGTATGTGGAGCAGATGATTGAGGTGTCAGTAGTACATAAAGTGCCTTTAATTACACTTAATTCTGTCTTTTGTCTTTTGTTTTCTGCTGGCAGGAAAGCCTCTTTTCCCAACAACGATGTTTGGATTGACACCTGGAATGACAGGCGAGTTGAGGTATCCTTTTGAATCTAACTTTTTTTTTTTTTTTTATCACAAACTGCTTAATTTTGATTAGGCACCAAAACTATTTGATTAAAAGAAGATGAGTATGGGTAAAATACACACTTAACAACATAAGATTAAGGAGAAAATGGAGCTCACCTACTGGGGTACTGTGTGGTACTGTAGTAACTCCTAATCAGTGGGCTGGACAACATGCAAATAAGGTCCTTTCCTAATATTTCCAGGAGCTGTATGGAGTCACTTGTCCTTTCTTGTGTCCAAATTGTGAAGCAGATTAAATGAACTGTCATTGATAGAGTTAGTGAATATTTGGGATTTGCAATTATGTGTCCTTTCATTTTTTAAATCTATCCATAACTTATTTGATTCAAATTCTCTCAGGAACACTTTAGTGAACGTAGGATTTTTATGCAGTAATGTATATTTAATGGCATTGCAGTGTTCTGGAAAGTCAGCAGGACTCCCTCACAGCATACATCAGAGATCAATGCCATTGATTAGGTCAGAAATAACATGAAATGATGGACCAGTGATGAATATGGGTTGAGAAACAACTCTATCCAGACTGAAGTCTGAAGTCAGCGGTGCTGTCCTGACTCAGTTCCTACAAAGGTGAGAGGAGGTGCCATATGAGATGAGTTGAAAAATAAAGTTGATGAAAAATAAGGTTGATTAAACAGCTGCAGCAGTGAAAGAAGTGAAGACAACGACTTAAGGTAGCCAGGAAGGATGGAGTTTATGTTGTTATATATTTACTGTAGCAGCTCTACTTTCTTTACTTTCATTAACATCATGTTTTTCTTTTGTCAACGTTGCACTTTAGGCTGTTTAACAGATTCTCGCTGTACCTAAGAAGGTCATCAACAACCATGGAGATAGTTATGACTAGCTAATGTAACACAGTTGTTTTTATATAAGGGCTCAATGCCGCCTACATACTACTTGGCCTCTTGTTTTCTCTCCTCTTCCATTTCCAGTGTTCGATGAATCTGAGAAAATATGCATACTGTTGACCTTTCTGAGCCATTTCTCACTCTTTCTTGGTGCTACTTCCCAAAGTAGGTGGGTTGACTAATTTCACTATATTACCATTTCACCATCTTGTTCTATGTCGCCTACACTTGCTGATAACCACTCAAATATGGCAAAATACTAAAAATACTGCACTATGTTTTTAAATGAACGGATGCCTCCAATCAAATAGTTTCGAAATGTTTGCTCGCTCCCAAAAATCAATGTCAAACTGAAAAATGTTTAAATGATGAATATGCCCATGTTTAAGGAGGCATGAAGCACGGTGCTATGAGAAGGTGAAAAGTGATAAGCTTTAATCCTTGGCTTTCTTTTGTGCTATGGTGAGAGGGCAGGAAGGTGCAGTAGGGAAAAGACCATTTCCCTGATCATGCTTCAGTGTTTTAATGAGCTCAAGGGTCAAAGACTCCACAGTAAGAGGAAACCTCCTGGTAAAATCCCTGAGCCTGTCTGTTCAAATCCTTCTCCCTGCAGGAAACATCCCGACCTTCGTTCTAACCCAACAACTGCCAACAAATTCACTCTGTTTCACTTAAGGTTTGCACTTCCACTGCTGAAGTCATTCAATATGCATGAAAAAGGAATCAGTCCTTATCCTTGTAAACAGAAGCTCTATGAACATTTACCAAAAAAACCCAAAAAACCAAATTTTTGTTTTCCATTCAAATCTTAATTATAAAATTCTACCCATTTACTAAAAGGGAGCAGTTTTAGCTAACATAGTAAACTAGGTTAATGTATACTATTGTGACGAGGCACATTTGTTCCACTGTGTCACTGAGATTTGACCTCCCAGACTCCCTTGTATAGTTGTGTGCAATAAGCGGTTTAAGCGTGGAAAGAATGAAGACACATCAGGTCAATGTAGCAAGGAGATCTGCAGCCTCATGTCGGCTTGTATCATTGGAATAAAAGCAGAGAGGAAGAGAGACAGAAAGAAAAAGCGAGAAAAAGGGGAGGGATCGATTAAAAAAAGAGATCCAGATGGCATACGTACAATTAGATACGGGATGTTTTGTGCTCATTAGTTATGAAATCAAATATGTAGATACCCATAATCTAAAAAGGGGAAAATTGTTGCTGTGTCTCATGTGATTAAAATACTATAAAACATGATTTATTTTATTAGCAATCATTATGACGTTGAAATTGGAGAAAGAGATGGTAAAAGTCACAAGACGGCAGAGGAGTCAGGGAGAAAGTTGAGATTCGGTGAGATTAAGACAAGCAGAAAGAGAAAACAAGGAAAATAAAAAAATCAGTAACAGACTGTACAGATCAGTTTCAGGCCATATGCAGAGAGCTGCACTAATGTGGTGCTGCTGTGACTTTTTGCCCTTGCCACCCATCGCCCGTCTGCAACAACACCGGCGGACAAACACAGTTTCAGGCACCGTGACCTTGGTAACCACCGTGACTCCGAACCACCGCGGTAAGTTTAATCTGTATGCTCGTCTACCTTAGTGTTTGGAAAAAAACCTGATACCTGCATTAAGTTTTCACTCATTCTGCCAGGCAGCCAGTGATGGAGAGTCTGTGCTCTCTTCCTGCTTTATATTTTACTTGTTGTACCAAACCCTGCAGCTGGGAGAGCTGATTCACTGATCATGAGTGAAAGAGGGCAGGAGAAAAAAATATTTTGTTCTTTCTTTTAGACGCTTAAACGCGTTACGTGTTTAGATTTTATAATTTGTCAGCATATGTGTATTCATTTATGCACCTCTGCTCGTGACCTGAAGAGCCTGTGTTCCTGAGTATATTTTGCATGTGTATGTGCGCTTGTGCACGGGCACTGCTGCAGACATCGCTCTCCCATTAGTCCTAATGCTACATGACAGTTCTGGATCAGACTGCTAGCTATTCAAGGCTACTCTGCTCACCACAGACACACATGCAAATGCACACAAGTACCAACCTATGCCTCTATAACCCTTGCTCTTCATGCACAGACGTGCAGTACAATGCCCAGTACCACCCTCACGACCAACACTCTTACAGCGTGCTACATGTATATTTGCTGTGCCGCTGCTGCTGTATCCCTCTGAGGGATGTGTGTGCTGTGGAGCAGATCACCGCACATCAGACCTTGCTTTAGTGGTCTGTTTTTGAAAGTATTTCTTGGTACTGTATGTGCCTGTGCTGTGGATGGTTTCATTCACTGAGGATATTAATGAGCAGCCTTGGGGTTTACATGAGCATCCTACGGTGCAATATAAACAGCACCTTTCACGTGATCACAATGAATTGTGAGCTAAATTCAGTATCGAAATGCCATGACTGTAGAGGCATGTGAAAATGCAGTTGTATGAAAACATTGAATATGTGAATTCTTTGGTATCCCTATAATAAATCCTGATCCCGATAATTTAGCATCGTTTCAACGCCACAGCCTACCTGAGTATCGTTGTTGACCGTGTCCATCTCTTTAAGACCACAGTGTAATCATTTGCTGATGGCTGCTTACAGCAGAGTGATGCACAATGTCACAAAGTTCAAATCATCTCAAACTGGTTTGACACTGTACAGTCACCAACCCTCATTCCAACAGAGCACCTCTGAGATGTGGTGATATGAGAGATTCACATCATGGATGTGCAGCCAATAAATGTGCAGCAACTGTGTGATGCTGTCACATTTCCATGAACCAAAATGTCAGAGTAATGTCTCACAAAGGCGTTTCTGAAGGGAAAAAGGAGTCAAAACCCAGCAAAAACAACGTATACCTAATAAAGTGTCTGGCCTCTTTCACCTGCTTTAACTCTGTTGCCAGGAGGGTATGAATAAATTGTGAGATTATGATGTAATTAACCCTATTGAAAAATTGCAATGTAATGTAGTGTATATGGAGTATAATGTAGAAAACAGCTGCACGAGAAAATGTTTTACTCCTAATGCTAAACCTAAAAGATAATCTATAATTCTTATAACATTTTTATTGCAGTTAAATAAATAAATCGACAGACCTAAACTGCTGTCTGGACGTTTTCAGGCTGCCACCTTGTCTGCAGCATCCTCACATATTCATGCTCGCTGCGTTTGTCTCATCTGCTGCATCTTTCTCAGTTTCTCTTTTTCACCTTCTTCTTCCCCCCCTGACTTTTTTCTCACGTCTCACTCACTTTTCCAACCATGGATGAAATGATTGTGTGAAACTACTAATAGCTCTTTTTCTGAAAAACACTAGTTTGGGGTGTTCGGTAATTGGCAGAGGGTTTAAATTGGAATTAGAGATGCCAAAGCATGTGGCCAGATGACACCTCTATCATGAGTCAGGGTTGCTATTTCAATCCTCCAACGTTTTGAAGAACAGCCACAAAAATATCTAAGCAACAAACTTTTCAAAGCTACAGTTAGGTCTGGACAAAGGCACAATTTGTGTCATTTTGCCTCTGTGGACCCCCTACACTGGATTTTAAATAAAACAAGTTGTAAGCAATGTGCAGTTTTTCCGCCTTTGATTCAAGGGGTTTAACAAAGAAGTGCATTAACTGAATTACAGCCATTTTTATACACAGAACTTAACTATATGCGCCTGTTACGATCTGACAAAGATTTTTTTGTAAATAAATGTATTTACCTCATGAAAATATGGAAAATCTAAGTCTTGTTCATATGTATGGTTTGTAGTAAATGAATAATGTATCTTACATTAAATTCTCCCTGCCTTTGTTGAAATGTCACATACTGACACATTACAACAGAATATCACCTCAGAGACTGAAAACTGGGTCTTCTTTAATGATTCAATTTATAGTAAAACATTCTGACACCAACTGCTTTGCACTCCAGAGACGCGTCAGCAGAAAAGTAGACACCCTTTTTCTCCTGATGCCACACCGCACTGGGGGACGACTAGAGCACACAGGAAAACAGCCTGTGTCAGGCAACTCCGTAGCCTCAAATACTTTCCTGAAATGGACCCATTGTGAAGTCAATGGTTTTTTGATTCTTTCCTTTTATGTCAAGTTAAAGTGTGTTTTGTCTGTCTGATCCTTCGCCTCTCTTCCTTGCTATCTCTTCTTCTCCGTGTCAAAGTCACTGAGGTGTAAAGTCACATCAGTGTGAGCATTCCTGCCAGACGGGAGCGACCAACGACTGCCTATATAGGTCAGAGTAAACAGAGCCAGCAATAAATGTGTTCCTGAATGTACGTGTGTGTGTGTGTGTGTGTGTGTGTGTGTGTGTGTGTGTGTGTGTGTGTGTGGGCAAGCTGCAGGATAGCAGTAAAAGTAAGGCCTCCTGTCACCTGTGTACTGATAACCAGGGACCCACTTCCACAAAGAAATAAACTTCCTGGCTGGTGGGTTGTATTTGAGCTCCTGTGTGGGAGAAAGTGTGAAAACACTTCTCATCTCACAGTTGTCTCAAGCATATACAAAACTGCACTAACACAGCAACAAAGTTATACAATCACAATATGTAATGTTGTATGGATAGCTGACATACCACTATGAGGGACTCCCCTTTGGGAATCCTCTGTCAAGAATATAAAATGTGTCACACAAGAGAGGCTTCCACATCATTAATAAACATATAATGAACTTTATAAATCCCATATTATGCTTTTTCTATTTTTTTGTCAAGGCTGCACCAAAATAAATTCTTCAGTCACACCCTCTCAGAAAACACTGACGCTGAAACAGAGCCCTGACTTTTGTTCCATTACTCACCTACATCACTATTTAACATATGGGTATAATGGGCAACCAGTGGCCAAGCTGGCATTACATCGAATAGAACAAGGAGTTTCCACACCTAAATCCAGATGCACCAGGCTGCATTGCAGTCCATTCCTTCTTCAGTTAGAGCTGCTTCCATTAATGCCATCCCTGTCAGCTCAATCATTTTCTGTAAAATGGTAATAAAATGTGATAAAACTTGATGAACGCTCTAATTGTCTCGGTGTCCTTCATCTGAAATGACCAACAGGTGTTTTCTCAACCAGTGTCATGTCCACATTTGACATCCTCTCTTTCTCTTCTCTATTGTGTGTGCATTGGTTTTTTCCTTTTTCAGAATAAAAGACTTCACTGAATGTGACTTCGTTCCAAACAGATCAGTCGCACCCCACCCACTGAAAAGCCTGACATCACAAATCACTACAAAACTCATTAGACAAATCTTTGAACAGCTTTTGGGGGACAACACATGAACAGAATGCCCCGTGGGAGTAACTTCAGGTCCGGCAAAAGCAGATTCTGTAGGAATGCAGGAGCACAGAAAAGGCCAGTGCATTTATTTGTAGTGGATTCTTCTATCAGAAACACTTTAAGGAACACCTCGTCTCACTTTACCTTGTAAATGTCACCACTGTGAATCTAAGTCTCTTTAAGGTCACTCTCCAGCTAGCTACAGTGCTTTGGAGTGGGTGGATACACAGTGCAAATGTTTAACTGTTAAGACTATTAAGACTCAAATGGTTGGGTTTCTTAAGCTTAATAAAAACAATATATGCATACAGATGCATAAATATGTGTTGATGCCCTATTTAACCTGTGAACACATCATGTGTGACTGTCATCAACGTGACTGTGTGATAGTCATGTGAGTGTAATACAAAAAAAAAAATGTGTTTGCCATAAAATATGTGTACTGCATGCGGTGCTATGGAAACAGTAGCTACTCCGGCCCCATACTGCGTCATCCCTGGCTGGTGCATTAGTGTCAGTCTGACTCGAGCGATCACAGCGTGTTCAGCCTGGCATCGTGGGTGGAATTAACCTCTCAGTCTATCAGAGAGGCTTTTTAGAGAGAATCGATAATCCAGCCCATCATTAAATAGAAGCCAGCAAACTGATAATGGTCAGAGAATTGGAAAAACTTAGTGCGTATGAACTTCTACAATTTGCACTGATTGCATTAAATGAATCAGAGGAATTATTCTTTTTATGCCAAAAAAGGGCTTACTTACATTTGCTTTGAATGCAATGTGTTAAAAAATACAGTAACAGCAATTATTAACAAAAAATGTAAATACATATTTAAGAATGATTAAATTCAGCATTAATTAATAAATGACTAATGCACCCGTTTGCTGTCATTTTTTATCTTTGTTAATAATAAGACTTTTTCAATTTTGCAGCATATATTATATACACTGGATATATGCTGCATTTTTTCTGTTTGTTTCACCTGTTTTAAGAATAACATTGTATTTAAATGAGTAACACATCTTTTATGTGATAATAGTAGAACATAATAATCCTAAATTGGATTAAACACACAAATAACAGTAAAATCAGCTAGTTATGAGCAGGACGTTTCTTCATGCTACAAGGGAAAGATGTAGGGAAGACATAAATGCTGCTCCTACCTATCTGGGGGGCACAAATACTTTCCAACCAGAAAACAAAAGATGTAGCTAATCAGCTACAACCATCCCCAGAGCTGTATCTTCTTGTATACACAACTTCATGGCAGTTTCACACAGAACTAACCTCTCCAGCACATTTCACTCAAAACATCATCTATTTTACAGCCTTAATCATTAAAGGATATTTCAGATTTAGCAATGGATGAGCCTCAACCTGTTATGCATGTCTTGTTCTAACCCTACCCATAAAAGAGGGAGAACCACATTAACAATTTCTTCTAATTTCATTTATGAATCAAAATTTGAGTCATCCCAAAGTGAGCAAAAGAAAAATAGGTGTTAGCCTATTCACCACACCTGGCTTAACTCTTTCCCCCATAAACATTTGTCGACCTCCCCTGTACCCTTAAAGATGATCTAAAATAAGTAAACATGTGGTTTAACCATCATTAGAATGCTTTCCAAGGATAACTGCACAGGCAGAGACCACCCTCACTAACTTCTGATGCACACCCAGTCATTTTGTTCTATAAGTGGGCCTGAAATATAACAGAAACTGCTAAGTTCATAAAAGAATTTCAAAGATTACTAGCAGGCTTTCAAGGGGTAAAGACTGAATGTAGCTTGAACTTCAATGCAATCAAACCAAAGTAAATGAAATCCAAAAACTTCCCCAGTGGCGTGACTGAGCCATCTTGTACAGAAACCAGCCTGTATAAGTTTCCATGAAGGAGAAGTCATTTCCTTTTTAAGTTTGGTTGGAGCCAATAATTAAGACCTGAATAGAAGCAGCAAGTAGGCCCAACAACCAATCCTAAGATAGGATCCAGTCTAACTGCTAAACAGCTGATGAGCTGCAAAGTCAAAGAGCTGTCAGAAACAACAGAAAAGGAAACACTTAAAATAACAATCTAACAACATTAGCAGTGTGTGTGAGTGTGCTGCTGGGTAACTGGATGCATATATAGGCTCATAGAGTCTACTGGTATGTTTTAGTGAGAGTTTCACTTGTTAACCATAGAACCTGCTGCCACATAGTGTCTTTTTCCTTTTTGTGTATTTAGACAATGCCATTTCTTCCCATTTCTGTGTTCTTGAGGTACCAGTGTGTAAGTTTTCATTCCTGTGTCTGACAATTTTTTAAGGTAACAAGGTATTCAAGACACGGGCTTCTAGTTTTTCATGGAAACACTCACACCTTACAGGCTTTGCTTACTGTTTATTTCATAGCATATTTTATCCCAAACAGTTTGTTTATTTCAGCTTCCAGTTTTATTCAGTTTGAGACAAATATAAGCAGGTTTATATCTAGACTAAGGAGTACACAAAAGAGCAGTGCACACACACATATATATGTGTTTTATCAGTAATCAGAAGTTATCTGTAGGAGATTTAACATATCGCCCGATCCTGCTGGTACTCCTGCCTAGTCTATCCTAGAAGAAGACATTAAATGTGGAATTTGTAAATATAAATGTAACCAATGTGCCTTACAAATCAAAGAGAATTAAAATATTGAGGTATCCTGGTATGACGACCACAACTGTGATGACAAATGGTAAGGTCAAGCTGTCACGTTAAATAAATGTGGTTTTCAATTAAAAGAAATCCAAGAAATGCTTGCTCACAAGAAAACCCCCTGCCTGTAAGTTTCGGGTTCAGTTTGGACTCGCCAGCGGACACGCCGGGTGTCGGTCTGACTGGGACACTTATGTCATCAGAGAGAGCTCGTGTATATGCGTTTGTGTGCGTGTGTGTGCGGGCCTATCTTGTCCTGAGGCAGTGACCTTAATCTGGAGCACAAGGGTGACACAGGCTCAGACCAGACAGTGACAGAAATGAATTCATGCAACAGATAAAGCACACGCGCACACAAGTACACGCTTTACATCTGCGGCTGTACTCACTTCTGGAGCTATGTAGTCCGGAGTGCCACAGAAGGTCCTCGTGCTGACTCCTTCTGTCATGTTCTCTTTACACATGCCAAAGTCAGCAATCTTAATGTGTCCCTCAGAGTCCAGCATCACGTTGTCCAACTTCAGATCCCTGAGGGAGCAGGCGGGAATTCAAAACATACCTTCAGATGCTGACTCTTCCATTAGTGGTTGTCTTTTATGATAGGGTTATAAAAGACATTTACTACATCACAAAGGATTTTTCTGTTACTAGCTTAAAAGCAACCTAGGTATGTATACCGTGTAAACCTTTTAATACTCACCTGTAGATGATTCCTTTACAGTGCAGGAAGAAGAGACCAACAGCGATCTCTGCTGCATAGAACCTGCAATGACAACATTTACATATTTACAACTGCTTAAAACCGAGCCTTCAACCTCAGAACAAACAGTTCCAATACAGCATGTCTGTATTATTGTTGCAGCTTATGCTTTACTGTTATTAGACACTAATGTGATCATAATACAAAAGGAGATAAAACCCAAAGGCTTAATGTGAATTCTCAAATATAATTTTGACTGTAACCACAGATTCGTTTTACAGCCGAATCATAGAAACACACAGATGAACTGATATGTCTTACACTGCCTGAGGTTCCTTGAACTTGCCCACTTGCTGGATATGGTACATAAGGTCTCCACCATTCACATACTCCATGACAAAGTACAGGCGGTCCTGTTGTCATGCAGAGAGGAAAAAGGTGAAAGAAGAGTTATGAGTGTGTGAAAAATCAAGAAAAAATAATAATAGGTTCTACGTAAAAAACTGCAGAATTTCAAAATATGTTTAGATTTCTATTTGTGCTAAAACCTCAAATCAGAGAAATACAGTCTTGACGTCTTGCCTACCCCCGCTGTCTAAGTTGTTCCATCTTTCCTGCTACTCTTTCCATGACAAGGTGACCCAAATAGCCCACAACAAAGCGCTTCATGGAAAATGAAAACACTCAACACAGACATCTGTCAGGAAATATTCTCTTTGTGTTCTACTGCTGGTCCCTTACTGCCCGTGACAAGTTTGGCCTGACCCCAGTCCACATGTGTTTGATGGTCTCTTACGAACAAAACAATAACAACAGACCCATGGTGACAGCGCAGCTGAACCTTCCACCAGGTCTGACACCAAATGTCACCACTCTTGGCAAAGCGGGCTTTACCCTGGACTGTGTGTGCTGTGACCCTCACTGTACTGCAATGACAGCGCCTTCAGCAAAATGCACATTATAGCTTCTCGACCTCTCTGCGCCTCTAATATAAAAAGCCTCCTTGTTTTCACTCAGTAAAGGGTTTGACTTCAGTGGATCCGATGTTGAGAGTGTGCTGTCTTAGCAGAACATAAGCAAAACACTGTGTGGAACTCGTGCATTTAAGCTAATTATCTTTTAAAAAGACAGCTGCTGTGCAGATGAAACTGGGCAAAAATTAAGTAAATCTGTTTTTATAATTTATTTTATCTCTGGTTATTTAATGTGTAAAATAAATAACGTAATAGCAATAACAATTAGAATAAGAAGTAGTCCTTTTTTGTGATGCAGGTATGATTTTCTTTAACAGAAATATCTTGAGGATCACAGAAAACTCAATCGGGCCATTTCACGATTGGTGTCACTATTTTTATTTTTATTAACCTGAATGTATTTTAGGGAAACAGTCAAATCAAATGAAACATTATCTAGGTGTAAAGATTTTCTGTTTAAAAAACAACTCAAACACTGATCAGTTTCAATAAAATGGACATATTTAAAACCTTTGGAGGATTTCACAAATTGAAAACATTCACATAAAGAAAATGTTGGAGTACGGGCATCGCAGGAAAAGGTCTGCACAGCAAATGTGAAACTAGGCAAAGAGGTCACAAAAGTGTAGGAGTAAGTGTGTTTTTGTTATTCTCTGTACGAGAATGGTTGTGCGAGTGTGTGTGTAATCATGAATATGCTATGAGTGATGCCAAGCTGTGTCTCTTCCTATTTCCTCTGCCTTGCCTGCCAGTTCAGCTCTAATCAGCTGCTATAGTTTAGCCTGGCCTCTCTCAGAAGTCTGGATGCTGATAGACGTTCATTTGCAATTTACAGATTTAACAAAGAGACATTCAGATTAAGGAAGCCATCGACTTCTTTTGCATATGGACTATAATAGATTTGCAGAGTTTATGCAAGTTCACAACACTACTTACTGAAAACATTTTACAATTTCTTTAGATCATTACATTTACTGAGTATAAAAAAAAGATATTAAGGGTATCAAAGATAACTTTGGTACCCTTTGTAACAAAGCCTTTTGCTTATTTAAACAGAGAGAGAGAGCTCACCCTTTAATTGGGGTTACTTTGTTCCCCTTTCACTGTTTTTTTAATTGGACTTGTCATAAACGTCCTTTGCTGCCTTCTCCAGCACTTTATGACTAAGCTGTTTAGCTAAAAGCCACTTGCTGAATTAATTTGACCTGACTTGACCTCGAGTGAGTTATCCTGGTACATCCAGAAGCCTTTTACCTACCACTGTCTGGAAGCACGAGTGGAGGTATGTGAGGAAGGGCGGTTTGTCCTGCTGGGCCAGGACTCTCTTCTCCACCATGGTACATTCAACATCATCATCCTGGATTACCACATCCTTCTTCAGAATCTTTATAGCATACAGCTCCTCAGTGGTCTTCATCTCTGCTAGCATCACCTTTGCAGAGACAGAAGGTGGCCAGGTAAAAATCATTTCCATGTAGAGTACAATGCACTTTGTTCTTCCAACTTTGGATATCGCGCACCTTGCCAAAGCTTCCCTTCCCCAACACAGCTAGGAAATTGAAGTCGATGAGTTTGACCTGGTCCAGGCTGTTTGATGGGAGCTGGCTGGAGTGGCTGTCATCAGTCTCAGTGATCACCTTCTTAGCAGGGCCAAGTTTGGCTTTCTACACTCGGAGTAGAAAAAAATAAAGTGTCTGAGGGTTAAATGGTTAAAAGAAAAGCATATAACCTAAAGCGGCTGCAATACCTAAAATGCTAACCTTGATAAAATGCATAAAACTTGTTTTTAAGCAAATAAAAAAATGGCAGAACATATTCAAGCTTCTTTATCGTGGATTTTTCTCACAGAGAAGACAACACATTCACACGTTTTTGCCAATTTTTTAAATTTATGTCTACAACCACTAAAACCATTTTCATACAGATGAATATTCAATATGTGTCAATTCACTTACTAAAATAACACAAAATATCCTTAATTGATTTTTCTGTTTACCTGCTGTATAACTTATACTTGCCATTAGCTCACTATCTGCCAGAATACACTGACTGACAGGCACAATTCAAGATTAATGAGATCAAACAAGACTGATGTGCCTTTTTGGAGCTCATATAATACAAAATGACTCGATAAACCCGATTGAGATTTGCAGTTGTCTTCTTGTCCAATTACTGTCCAATAAATTACTCTAGCTATATTAACAAATTGCTATCACAAAGTAAAATACAGTGCTAGTGGTTGTTGTCAGCATAAAGCGAGAAAGCTGAAATGTTGGATTTGAAAAAAAAGAAAAGAAAAAAAAAGACCAAAAAAATCATGCAAGCATTGTTTGTCACATCTGCTTTTGCTGTGAGAATCAGTTAATCATAAACATCTTTGATTAAATTCAATAGCAAAGCTAATGCATGACACTGCTGTTATCAACAATGATCATTTTCTATCGTTTCATTTACAGTAGTGTGCAAAAGTCTCAAGGTATCCCTCATGTTCTTTTTCCTTTTGCTTCAGAGGAGCCTTAATTTTCTTGTGATTTTTTAAAGTGGTCTTGGGCAATAGTTCTTCAGGCTTTCTGAGGGTCTTTCAAAGTTTTTAAAATTCTTTGGAAGAGACGTCATTCTTAAGGTTGGGAAATAGGAAGATGGTTGGAGGACGGTCTTGTTCAAACTGATGGAATTACGAATGCAGAAAGTACTGTTAGAGTTTGACTCACCATCTGGCAACGGCTTCATTTTTAAAAAAAGCAATGATCCTAAACACACTGCCAAAGCAGTAAAAGACAAACCTGGATAGAAATGCATACAATAATGGTATACTATTAGTTATGGATTAGTCTCCCCAGAGCCCAGACCTCAGCACTACTGCAGCAGTGTGGAATCATCTTGACAGATAGTCAGACAGCAAAACAAAAGAACATCCAACATCCAAAGAAGGGCTTTGAATGTCCTTCGAGAAGTCTGGAGAACTATTCCTGAAGACGACTTATAGAAATTACATAAACAAAAGTTTGCAGAAGAGTGTTCAGGCTGTGTTGAAGCAAAAACTGACTGTGTTGCTTTTTATATTCATGTATTATCCATGTTTCAATAAATCCCTGCATCTATTTCCCATTTTTCTTGCAAAATATATAGAAATGAAGATTGACTTGAGCTTTTCACACAGTACTGTAACATATTTTAACCAGACATAGCATCCACAAAGCTAGGCATAGAAATTTTATTTTAAGTATTAAATCATTAAGATCAGTGATCAAAGAAAAACCTAAAAAAACAGCATTTAAAATCTCTACATTGAAATCAGACCTTAAAACGCTCGATTTCTACGTGGCTGCTGTTGCACCGAAGGAAAGGATGCCACCACGTGGCTTCAACATTCACATGCATGTCCAGTGTAAAATATATCTCTAATTTTGACCTGTAAAAATACAAAAACATTCTCGTCTTTGCACCTCTTCATGCCAAGTCATGCTCAATCTTTCAGCAGTGCAAATGCTTCAAGACACTACAGTGCACTATGCTGAAAAATACACTACTGTGGCAGTCTGAACACTAAAAACAATCTGACGAAGCGTCCCGCTTCATATCTTTCTCTAAGCAGAAAACACACCTCACACCGGCTTCATATTCACTCTTAGCCAAGGCAAAAATCATGCTCTCCCCAACATCCTAGTGATTACCTAAATCTTCATGCTGCACAAAGAAGTTTGTTTTCTTCTGCTACAGGAGATAAATCTTCTTTTATATTTCCCAGTGAAGCATAAGAATATACTATATACATGAAACAGGAAGACCAACTTGTGTGGGGCTGAAAGGTTTCCAGGCCATTACAATATCGTTCCTCTTAAAAAACAGGAAAACAGGAAGAACCTAGTGTTATCCCACACCATAGATACCTATATAATAAATTCACCCATTTATCTCTATAACATTCAAGTAAAATTCACTGAATATTAAAATACTTTCTAGCAGTGCTGAGCAGCTGCAGTTTGGTTAATGAAAGCTACCGTTGCCTGCTCTTAAACTAGGAGAGCAGTAAGAAAGCTGAGCAGACCGCACCAGATCACAGCACACCTGTAAGCTTTAGCCACAGAAACAAGCCTGGCCGGGCCAAGCAAGCAGCAGCCTTACTTCCTTCCTTTTAGACGCACCTGATCAGAGTCTTCCACAACTGCTTGGTCCTGAAACCACAGGGAAAAGGGAGCCAAAAGGTCTAACTCACTTAGTACACTTGTGTACAGGCGCACACCACAACAGCTGACTTGTATGGACAGGTAGTTGAGGGCCAATAGTGAGGCTCGTACACGCAGACAAACACAGAGAATATGAATGAAGATACAGCATTCATAATATGACACTAAATCGTGTGGTCGAGCCTTTCGATCAGCAAACTTAGTCCACGGAGCTCCAGTTAGAGTTTACAGACATGTACAAGTTCAAAATTGCAGCTTCACAGAAAGAAACCAGCGAGAAAAGTCCAAAAAATTACCTGATCTTTATTATATTTCTGACAAAGCAGTCACCCCAGAGGTGACTTCATGAATAATGTTTTAAAAACAGCTTTTGATTTAACCATGGAGACTAAAAAAACGTTAAGGTGAGAGGGATAAGTGCTTATACACACACACAGACACACATACAAGAGCAGGAGCAATTACCCGCCATGTACTCAGGTCAATGCTGACATCTAGTGTTTGCATCTGGTTTATTTCTCTATTCATACAGTATATCAAATATGCAATATTTCCATCCATGTAGTTATGCCTTAGACTGAAGTTTATCTAGGTTTACACTGAGATGTTTGCAGGTTCAAGAAGCAGACACTTACAGACAAATGTTCAGCTGTGAGATGAGAAAACTAACTAACTACGGGTTATACTTCAGTTGACATCGACATAAGCACACAACATGAAGCGTACACAGACAAGACGGGTGCACAACACAAAGACGCACATGCAGACAAATGTATAGCTATGAACTGTAAGCAGTAAATCAGGATTTACTAACAATCCTTTGTCAAACTCTGAGAAAATGCGAGCCGTGAAAACGAGGAAGAGCTGTACTTTCACAAAAATGGGGAGTATTTCATTCATTTAATAAATTATCATTTTTTGATTTGAATGTTTTATTTTACCCAAGCCAAAATGTACAAATTGTTAGTAAACTGGATCAATTTGTAGTAGCGCGGCACCACATACAAATGATCAGAGACGAGGAGAAGTGGAGGAACATGTCACCACAGCAAGACGAGACAAAAGAGGAGAAGGAGAGGAGAGAAGGGTCGAGAAGCGGAGAGGGCTACCTTTAGATTAAAATTAATTTGGCAGTCCTGAGAGCAGGGGCAAGACGTGGAGAAAGGAAGAGAGAAACTCTTGCATTAAATATGACACCGTGACATAGGGTGAAGAAGCATTTGTACAGTGTAAGTCTCACCAAGCACACAGGAGGGAGCAGGAAGCTAAGGGAAAAAAGGGAGAGAACCACAGAGGGGTTTATGAAGAGGGGAGAGAAGGGAGAGGAGTTCTCAGGCCATAAAAAAACTCTAAAAAAACATTCATTAAAGTCAAGTGGATGAAACATTACATCTACAGATGCCAGACAATTACTTCGGAGCTCCATGAGAGAGATATGATGACTGCACTGGGCTTCTCTTAAAGGCAATTTAAACGATGTGAAAAACTAGAACAAAGTTGAAAATACCTGTTCTGTTTATGCACTGCACATTTGCACAGTACACTACTGTAGTTTCTGTGTCTGAGAGAAAAATCAACACATTTTTGTGTCACGCACTGTGAGGAACATGCTCGCTGCTGCTCTTTGTTCCTGTTATTGAGACAAACGCAACACAACTGCACTGTCACCCTCTCTGGCTTCAGGCCAAATGTGTTTTCTTCACCTCTTTTCTCTCTTTTTTTATCATCATCACTTTTTTCTCATTGCCTGGATGTATTTCAGAATCTATTTCTGTTACTGTGTCATTACACAGGGCAGCTTCTCCTTTAATGTAATGAAAGCTGAACAGGAAATGATTTTTATGGCAAAGCTTACTTTAATATGGAAAACGTGTTTCTAAGTGTTTCCATATACTTAAAAATATGCACACATATATAAAACTCCAGACAATGATCGAGCTTCATATTGAATACAGATTAACGAGCATGAGGTTTGTTTGCTTTTTTCGGTCAGCTAAAAATTGGCTGTCAGTCCCAGACGTGACCTTTCCCAGCCCAACTTTCTATTCTTTCTCATTCTATCCACCCCCTTTATTCTCAACCATGTGTCGCAGAAAGGTCGTTGAAAGTAACCTTAAACACATCTTCTAGAGACCTGGGCTTTCATTGCACACTGTGACACAGAATACCAGGTGAAATAATTCACTCCAAGAAGGCCAGACACACACAGGTTCGAACAAAAAGAACATGAAATTGTATCAAATAACATCTTTTTTTTTAACACAATGTGTGCTTAAACATTACTGCAAAGTAGGAGGAGCTGATTATTCTCCTCATCCTTTTAACGTGTTACGAAGAACAGTCACAAGTCTCCCTGATGAATGTGCAATATAAACACCTGTTTGTAAGCAGCAGTCCCCTGCTTATTTATTCACTCTATATTACTAAAGCTGATCCCCCTTTCTGTTTGGTTCTGGCTGGAATGTAATAACAACAATTATCCACAAACACGCAAAAAATGTAAAGTAGAAGTGAAGCCTCAGAATTCAAAGAGGGCACGCCGAGGAGCTCTGTGAAAGCTGCAGCTGTCACACGGTTATCTGCAGTCCAGGAGAGCATGTGACAGTTCGATAATTCTGCTGGACAGGGTGGCAGGATCAGATCGATCCACCTCAGTCTGAAGCGTGTAATAAATGCTTCTGTCTTTGTGCCATGCAGTTTGAAGATACTGCAAAAGAAAAGATCGCCCAGCTTTGATTATGTTAATACAATCCTCACCTCAAATTTCTGCCTCAGTTCCTCATTACCATCATCCTCCTCTGAGATGGGAACATTGTAGTACTCCCCCTCCTCCTGGCACAATAACTTATACCTGAGAGGAGAGACATGAAATGACAGGAAGTGAGGGGAAGAGACAAAGACAAAGAAGATGGTCGTAAAGAGAAACACGGACAGAAATGTTGTGAGATTAAAAAAACTGGCAATTTCTTTTATCTGCCTTCCCCTCCTTCTGTTACCTTTCTACTCTTTCAGTGACTTGATCTACTTGGCGTGGATATAGCTGGCAATAAGCCAACAGTCTTAACAATTATCAATTAAAGGTAATAAAGAAATGTCAAGCTTATCCAAGCATTTTGTTTACATCAGAGGATGTTGTGTTTGTTAAAACCTGGATGAAAGCTGTGATATAAGGCATTTACTTGGTACCAACTGATGAGAGCTTAAACTACTGATATTTACTACTTAAGATGTGTAAATACAAACAGTAATATAAAAGTTATTAATATGTCAATATCTTTTGTTACATCAATCAATACTCTGTCATTCTAAACTATAAATACAGATCAACAGTAACTGGGCATTCAACAAGTCAGCATTACCATCCACAGACTGGAGCCTTCATGAGCTCTGACACGCCAAAGGAAAGGGCTCCCATGAAGTCATTCCTCGTGGTCCGATCCCAGTCCCACACTTCTACTGATAGTCTGCGGTCTTTATCTGCATTCCTCAGCTTGCTGTACAGCAAATTATGGTTAATAAAAAATAACACATTTGCTTACAGAGTCGTTTTTAATACTAGTGCTTTAAACATTAAATACATTTTGCTTTTTTTCCCCCTTATCCTCTGTAAATTTATAATCTGTGCCATACTACAGCCTAGAGTGGGCCAGAGGCTGAAGATGGACCAGTGTACTCACAAAGTGAACGTCTCGTTCCATTTGGGGTTGAGGCTGGAGCGGATCGTTTTGGTCTTCTGCTTGGTCTCATTTTTGGGATCTGGTACGATCTTGAGCTTCACATATGGATCAGACAGGCCATTGGGGTCCATGGGAATGAGGTTTCTGGCTTCAGTCACTGAAAACGATGAAGGATACAAACAAAAGATTGACATATCTGTCCATCCATCCGTCTTATGTGTCAGTGTGTGAATGTGTGTGTGAGTGGGTGGATGACTGAATGTGTAAAGCACTTTGGGGTCCTTAGGGACTAGTAAAGCGCTATACAAATACAGGCCATTTACCATTTATTCCACTTATTCAGGGTTGCAGGGGGACAGGAGCCTATCCCAGCTTTCACAGGGCATTAGGTGGAATACAGCCCTCTAGTGTGGGGTTAACACAAAGACACAGACAGCCAGTCACACCTACAGCCAGTTTAGAATCACCGATTAACCTAACCCCATGCAAGCACAGGAAGGTCCCAGCTAGTTGATGGATTTGAACCCAGGACCTTTATCATGTGAGGCTAACAGTGCTAACCACTGCACAGTACTGGCGTATCACGTTTTTTAAAGACCAAGTAAAATATATAAATAAAACCTATATAAGTTTAGCATAAGTGCAACCTAGTATCCATCCAATATTCATTAATATTTCCTTTCATATGTAGCTTGATAACAACAGTACAAACTGCCCTGAGCATAAGGAACAGTTGCTCTCATTTAATCAACAGGTGAACACCTGCGTGTCAAGATCAACCAGCGAGGCGCAGCCTGTGAGGATTATTTATGGATCCGAGCCATAATGGGAGCAAATGCAGGAAGTGTTATGAGAAAGGTGATTCTAATTTGCGAACTGTGTCATGCTTAAGTGGGCGAAGGTTCTCTTCTCTCCCTTCTGTATTTAGCTGTTCGGTAAACAAGGGCACACCAGAGACATTAGTACTCCATTAGCTTTGAGCATTGGAGCACTGCCAGATCTGGGCTGCAGTACAGTGCACATACAGACTCACATGCTCACATAAATATACACCTCCCCGCACACAATCAGATGTACACAGAGTATGTTTATCGACACACAATGTATCTAGCGTCCCCGCAGAGATAGGGATGGATGCCTGCCTGCTTTGTTAAACCTCATACCCTGGAGATCGGAGCTGTCTCCCCATGTGGCCCTGTCAGTCACACTGCAACCGTGGGCTGACAAAGCTAAATGATCTTTGACCTGGAAAAGAAGGCGCTAAGCCAGTGTGTTAAGAATGCAAAACAGAACTGCTAAACCCGGTGTTTTAACTCTGAATGTTATACAGATTGGCAGGATTAGGAGGGATAAATGAATAAAATCAATAAGGGATTGACACTGTTGGGTTAGTATAGCAGCTGTTGCAAACGTCGAGATGCTCCAAGAAGAGGGTAAAAACACAGCACAATTTTCCACTGGACTTTTACAGAATAAACCACATTGTGCATAATCACAACAGACTCAAAAGGATCTTTGAAAAGAGTATATAACACTTCAATGATGGTGTATTGTATTCTCAGCACCTGTGGTGGAGCATTTGGGCGCCGAATGATGATAATGGGGTGTGAAGTTTGATGAGTGATGAGCAAGCTGCTGTAGAACATGCAGGGAGATAGAGCACACTTCACAAGAGCGTCAGACATTTCCAGGAGAAACTTGAGGTGTGGGAAGATATTGAGCGATCCTAAACTGGCAACCTTCAGCTTCCTCAGAAATCCAGTCAAGATGTGTTGAATAAGTATCTTCAAAGAACATCTTTGCTATTGAGTGCATCTAATATAGATGCAGTAGAATTGCAGTCTGTAGGTAAACCTCTATTTCAATTTCTTTTCATTTCTTGAACAGAAGAAAATGCAATGGAAATGAATACATCTCTTCTTCTTCCTGACATAATAGCTGGTGGGCACTGTAGCCCTAAAAGAGCAGCAGCTCTAACTGCTATAAAAATGGTTGTAGTCTCAGACCTGAATTCACATGGGCTATTTTTACAATGACAAAAACAGAATAGAAGAAAAGTGCAAGTGTAACTCTATAAGACCGATTTAAGTGCTGTGCGAACCTACAATTGTAGTCCAGTGAATGGTTATGCACTGATTGAACTTGTTGAATTTAATATCTGCTGCAAGCTGAACTTCTACACCAGACTTTTTTTTCAATCCTTAGACGGTAAAGGTCATGTTTTGAATATTTCATATTCTGGCCTTATGTATGCCAAGACCTGGGACCAAAAGACATTCTGTACAGCATATAAAAGGGACACTTCTTGGTGTCTTATGCTTGTGAGCATTACTAGTTTTGTAATTTGAAATATAAATTATTGTGTTAGCTACTCTTCTGATCAGGCATAGATGTTTTTATGCTAACCACAAATTTCAACCAAGAAATTTAACTAACAAAGTGTGTGTGTGTGGGGGGGGTTATTTAATATTTGTATATGTGAGAAACTGTGTGTCTGAATTTTAGCTCTGCTTTGTCCACAACATTATAGGTTTACACACTACTTATATATACGAACAAATACCTGAATTGTCCCCGACAGCCATTGCAAAACTGTACTTCCAGTCCTGACCAGTAGGGGGCATTCTAGACTGTCTAATTGAGCTTTGCAAGCACAGAGCTCTCTCACACACACAACTGTGTCCCACAAAACAAACCAGATATGTGAGTAGTCTTAATTTCTGAGTGAGTTTTTTGCTGAGTTGTAGAAAGCTGTTAGTTAAAGGGGAACTACATTTGAAATACCAAATATCAAATATATAAACACCTTTGTTTTTTTACACCCCTGGATGGGCCTCCATCTGTAAAATGTTGCATTTTATATAATCTTAGTATGATTTTGCATCTTCTAGTTGTCTCTTTTCTCATACGATGAGTCTGTTTTCTCTGCCTCAGCTGGATTTCATTATTGATTTTCTCAGTCGCACTGTTAGAAAACTTGCTGCACTCTAAATGCTAGACGACTACTTATGAAACAGACTCGACCTACTTGGGCCAAATAGCTGTGATAGTTTTTGTTGTTGTTGTTGTTGTGTAAGTCCAAGTGAGCTGAAAACTGCATCCGCGTGCAAATATGCATGTTTCCTTTCAAAAACCACTTCTGTCCATTTCTGTTCTACAGACCGTAACAAAACCAAGAGCGTAAAAAACAGATAAGAAAAACCAAACAAGCAACAACTGATGTGATGAAAAGCAGAGCCATATGTTCAAATGGTGTGGAGGGAGTGTGCACATGCTGAGAGGAGGGAGTTGAGGCAGGACACTGACAAACACACTGGGAATACCAATGACATGACTCCTGGGAGTCTAGCAGCACAAATCCCGGAGCAACAAAGTTCAGCTGTTTTCCGAGGTCCGGAGAGACACTGAAGGAAGGAGAAAGTCTGTGTGTGCATTTATGCATTAATAGGACAGAAGCAAGCTGCACAAGATGATTTAAAGCAACGGTTTCCCTGCAATCAGGAAAACCTCCTCCAGAACTCTAACCAAATTTCCATTCATGACTGTTTGTCAGCAACTGTTTGTTTCAGAAAAACGAAGCTTTAGGTTAAGGAGCCAGAACAACTAAACTTACAATGCAAACAATAAAAAAAAGGACTATTTTTTTTTAGTTGTATACATTCATCATTACGTTATCCATGGCTTCAGTTCTGCCCATTTTTTTTTAAATATCCATATAAGGCACTATTAAGACTTTTGCCTACTCTGGATGCACTGGATGCAATTACTGTTAGTGTATGCTGTAATATTAGCGAAAAAGGAAACGTGAGATCAATAGAAACACAGACAAAAGTCGCCACTAAGTTTGGTTTCTTAGCCTGCTGACTTTGCATGCTTGTAAACAAAACTTTTGACTCTAATTAGTTTCTATCCCTATCGCAAGGATTCAAAGACAGACAGGAAACAGCAGGGAAGTGAAGAGAGACCGCTGCAAACTGTAAACAGCTGCTTCTACTTGCCTCTTCTTGCTGATTTTGAGTGATTACTGTAAATGCTCTGATTACAGTATTGAAATAAATAACGCATTGTTTGTGATGACAGTTTAGTCTAGTTTAGCTTAGCTTTAATCTGGCACAACGGTGTTGGCCCAAATTTGATTTTTGATCTGTTCGGTTGCTGTGTTTTTTTTTTTAATCCCCCAGAACCGCTGGAACAGCACTATTTCCACGATCTACAAAGCTATGATTGATAAATAAAGAGCGTATTATAAGAGAGTGTGCATGGATATGACAACAACCCAATATTATGCTGTGGTAAGCCACAGTCTTTCAAGTCTCTATTTACTTTGCGAAGCCATCTACAGAGACGCACAGAGCCTCGTCTTTGGCTGAAGCAGGATGACCCGACTTTAAAAATTAGGCCAGCCATGTTTGTTCTTCACCTCCTTCTGTAAACACTGTGTGCAAATCCTCCCTGAGCAAATGAGCCTTAAGTGTGTCTAACTCTGTACCTTGAAAGCCTGGTATTTACAAAGTGGCCTGAAAAAAATTTAATGTAATCTTGCACAAGCAGGCCACATAAATTTGAATGCCTGTGCTTGTTACTACTTTGATGAGTGAGGATATTATCTCAGCAAATGCAATGCATTTATTAAAACTTGAAAACATAATGGGCGCTAAAAGAGCTGTGAAGTTTGTTTCAAACGATAATATATTCATCGTACTGTTCAGATTGTGCATATCTTCATTACAAGGACATAGCTGTACAGCCAAAGAGCTCACTGCACAATCTTCAGGCAGGAGACACTGCTGGCCCAGTGGCCAACACCCTGCAGTGGAAAAACGCTGGCAACGCTAGCATCACAAGTGCTGTCAGCTGCTCCGTCTTAGCTCTGATTCACTGGGAAAGTTTAATAGCGGGATTTTAAAGTAAATTTTCTCTTGGCAAGAACTCGTTGGGTTTTCTGCAGAATGACTCAGACACTACAAAGAAATGGAAATTACTCAGAGAAAATGCTGCAGAGTGGATGCAGCTTGTCGTTGGGCAGTTCTGGCGTAACCTCCGCCAGAACTCAGACAGAGCTTTGATCCGACTCTAACTGTGCCTTCCAGCAAGGCCTCTTTGGATTCAGAGAGTAAAGACTTGTGTTTAATAATTTCAAATGAACAGGTGAGGATGCATACTTTAACCAGAAAGGACTTTTATTTTGACATTTTACTAATTAATTGAGTTTGATCACTGGGAAGAAAAGGTAAGAAAAGGGATGTACTACAAAACTGATGGAACACTGTGCAGACTATATTGGCAAACGAATATCCAAAATGTGACAGGAAAACTTTTAGAAACCATCAGTGTGCACAAAACTGCATAGTGACTATTACTATAAGCTATCACAAATACACTGGGTCACTTCATGTCTCCTTGGCAACTTGACCATGAACCCAGAAACTACATACATGCTTAAATAATTTGTATTTTCCTTTATGGTTGAAGGGCCAATGGATTTTAGCAGTACTGTCAGGATCTCATTTGAACCTTACGCTGTCTATTTTTGGCAAGCATTATCAGGATTGAGAAAACCACAAAAGCAGCAACAGGAAAAGAAAAGTGCAAAAGCAACTGCAGCTCCATCAGCTAGAAGACGTTAACAACATCGAGGGTGAATTTTCTTTCTCGATTACTGTAAAGTGTAACTACACCTCCAAGGTTCAACAGTCAAATCTGGCTTCACTGATCCACCCACATCTATAGCCTCCGCTGCCAATCTGACCTACACACACCTACAATGCACCTACATGTAAACTCCTACAGCAGGTATAATGTAACAACTAGCAGAGGCACATTCGAAGAAAGGAGGCAAAAAAGTCTAATGGGAAAGTTAAAGCAAAGATAAAAGGAAGGTGAGAGGGGTGGTGAATGATGCTAGTTTGAAGAATTGGGTAAGTCAACATGGGAACCAAACTGAAATGTAATAATTGCCCAGAGTTAAGCTTGTGCTGTCTCTGTAGAGTAAATATCTGCTTTTATATTTGAAAGACTAAGAATGTCTAATGTACTGTTGCTCATTACTGGCATTCTTTTCTTCAATCTACTGACTAACAGACCCCTACAAGACCAAAACTAAGGACACACCTGTTTGAATGCAATTTGTAGTATTAATTTAATGTTTCCAGGGATGTAATCAGTAATCAGGTTACTCATATGTGATTCATAACTATCAGGTTATGAGACAGTCGGCCTCTGCAGAACATCCTCCTACAGTCTGTCTGGAGTCTCCTCTCAGTGTCAGCTGTTTACTGCAGTGTGAGCAGTGTTTTGAACAATGTATGGGCTGCATTATGTATACTTATATATGTATTATGTGTATCAGTAGCAAACTAACAGGAGAAGATTAGGAGCAATCCTCAAACAAAACGCCAACTAGTAGGAGTATCTTAAAGTCTGGCGAAAGTATGAAGGGAATCCCTGTGAGTTTCAGTATTTTATATACTGCTTAGATTGATAGATGTAATGATAAGAGGGAAGCCAATTTTTAGTCACTGACTGAGTTATTATGATCGCAGCGGGTAAAAGTACATATTGTTGAAGGATGAAATAAGGTTAAGCGTCCCCAAGTGATACTTCTGAGTCAATTTGCTAAGCCTGAACCGAGTTTGACCCCATTCATTTGTTACATTCGTGCACAGTAAACAAGCAGAAAAATGAACGTACGGCAAAGGGCTCTCTACCAAAAGACTTCTCCAACTCTGGAAAAATTTGCAGAGAATCAATGAACAATAAGGTTGCTGAAAATTAAAAAAAAACAGGAGGGTTGTTGTTGTCTCAGAGCCAACTAACAGAGGGGAGCTATGTGCAGGAATAAGAGGCAGAAAACAAGGTTAGTGGGTTATCTCTGTCCTTCACCAGGAAAAACAGATCTTGTTTTGTCTTCCTCACCATATCCCTTTCTCTATTTTGCTCCAACTGACAAAACACACTCGAACAGCTCATGCATGTTTCTGCAAACTGCACAAACACCTCTCGCCGGTATGAAATGACTCATTTTATTCTTCTTATTATTCATATTGTTATTATTACTGAGGTTTATGTGTGACTTTATTCATCTGCTTAAAGCGCAGCTGCTTCCCTTGGCATCTATGCCACTTCCTGTTGAACATTTTGGCTCCGGCCAGTTGGGGAATTTCAAGGAAATTGGAGAAACTCTTCAATCACAGCACACTGTGTAAGAACTCTAACACTAATCATTATCCACTCACAGGAAATCAAGTTTTCCTTCTCCACTTAAAGGCACCATCGCACGCTACTAATTCTGCCCATTCCAACTCTAGTCTTGTTTTACATGTGAGAGCATTTTTAACCAAGCTACTGATTTGTGGGGCAAATGTATACGAAAAAGCAAAAACTGTGAACATACACAGCTGCATCTATTTTAAAAAAGGCCTCTAACCAAATATCCTCATTTGAATCAAGGGATCTAGGGAAATATGTTGTGTATATTAAGAACAATAGAACGATTCTGACCTCCTCGCAATTACAGGAAAAAGAAAAAGAGAGAAAAAAGTGTAACAAAAAAGGTATTTTTGCACTTTCAAGCAGCTCGTACCTCACATATATCTAATAAATCTTTACAATTTCTGTCAGACATCAGGTGACTATGGATTTCAAAGTTTGTATGTAAGTTTGTTATGTACTCAACTTCTATCTATAAAATGTACTTTCCAAAATCTCTACAACCTTTTTCTGCGTTTAACAACAATGTAGGGAATTTGTTTTATGAAGCTTTCAGAAGATTTACCTACTACCTACACACCAGTCTGTAAACACTCATATTTCTGTGTGGAATGATGCATGTGAAAATGATGTGGACTTTATTGTTCCCAGCTATCTGCTACACCTTCTCTGTAAACTTTTTGACTGGCTGTAACAGGACTCTGTTTGGCAGGCTGTCTGCGGGGCATCTACAGCAGCTAATGTAATCAGCAATGCAATCTGGCTTGAGTGGGCTGCAGGCTGGTACAGCAGTTCTACAGAAATACACCTACACGCAAACACACATGCACACGCTAACGCTAACCAGAGAGCACATGCAAATTTGAACTCGCCGAGTCCACATCAGGAATTTGATCGTATGTGCCTCAGAAGGCCGAGAGTCAAATGAAACGCAGCTAGAGGTGATAATCGTGGTTTCCTGTTCCCGATGTAGACACATGCACACTCGTGAGCTCTTAAACGCATGTAAGCTTAAAATTAGCAGGCGTCTTCACACACAGTGCATATAGTATGTGTGAAAATGTGCGAAACAATCCACCTTTTATTATCTTGAGATACGCTGGCAGTGCAGATTTCAACAAAAATGAAAGAAATACTGGACTAAAATGCTTCTGAAGGAGATGCGGCCAAAAATGCCAGCAGGATATTATTATTATTTCTTGAATTTGGCAACCAGATGAGACTGAATGTGCAAAAGCGAGGAGGAGAGCGAGAAGCATAAGAAGCAGAGCGATCTTGAATGAATAAACCTAATCTTGGTTATTCATGGGTATAGTTGTACTTTATGTTTCATGTCACACTTGAACTCTGTTGAAACATTTAAGAATTTGCATCCAAATGATTAATTACAGTCCTAAAACCCCAACGCTTAACCCAGCAGGTAAGTGTATTACTACTATAAACTGCAATAATTCCACTAATAGTGCCAAAGGTCAGAGCCAGGTATTTGCATTATCTTGCATGAAATTAGTCCAAGTCAATCATAATCATTGATTTATGTACCAATAAATGACCATCTCGGTTCCTTTTTCCTTTTTCTATTTTTAGCCAAGGAAAGCAAAACAAAAAATGAGTACAGTTGTGCTTAGATAACACTTAGATAAGCACAGAAATGATATAACCGTCCAATTCATTTTGTTCCTCACTCAAAACATATTCCCTAACATTTGCACCATTTCCCTGCCAACACTGACCCTGTTTCTAGTGTTAATTTGATAAGTGAATGTCAGTGAAGTTCAGCAGGGACTTGTAATGCACTGACCCCTTTTAGCCAGTTAATTCAGTGATTATGTGTGGCTGCTGTCAACTCCCTGCCATCTCTATTGTTCTAGCTAATGTGCTAATGCATCATTTCAGCCAGGGGATTTACAGCATGCCTTGAAATACAACACAAAATGGGTTCCTACATGACACACACACTGCTGGGTTCTTCTTTTTTCATTATAAACTGCACAGTTGGGCAACTGTTCACTGTCTACAGTCCACTATTTTATAACCTTTTACATAAAGAGCTGAAAATCAATATTAACCATTCCTTTGCTGTTTTATATTTTTGCACAGAATGGTATAAAAACCTATTTTTTGCTCCCCTTTATTCTTCTACATTTAGCATCATTATTATTAAGCTGGTACAAACTGTCCCTGTTGATAACAGAGTTTTGTTCAGTAATGCACAATTAGGGCCACACATCCCTGAACAGCTGCATACTGAACACTGAAGAATCTGCACAAATGGCAGCATCTAACACCATCTAACAGTGTTCATTTTGTGCCACATTTAGTTGTGAATGTAACAGCAAATACATTTGACAGATTATGTATGAAATTATCTCAGCTTAACTACAGCAGCTGGTCAGACATTATTTGCTCTGAAAGGATTATTTTATGCTGTCTGCAAAAACAACAATTGAAAACTGAAATGATTTGTTATTTATAAACAAAAACACTTCATCTTCATGCTGTTTATATTTGGAAATTGGCTAGCCCAGTCATGCAAAAGACAAATAAACACATAAATTATATAGAAACTGGAGATTATCTTGTGATAGGATCACTCTAAAAAGCAAAGAGAGAGAAAAATTGGACAGGAGGCCTAAAGTCAGAAGGGGCATCAACCCTTTTGACCCCTTATTTCAGCTTTCTTTACTCAGAACTCATAAGTAAGACTGTAACTGTCTTCAAACCCAGCATTCATTTTGATCACTACTGCACACCTGGATACAAAGTTTAATAACTCTGTCTTTTATGGTTGTGAATTGTCTGTAGTCAGACAGTTATGTATCTGTCTGGTTGGATATACTGTGTTATTATATACTGTGTCAAACACAGACACAGAGAGAAACGCAGATAGACTGACACAAAATGACACCAGCTGGTGGAAAAAGTAGGAAATCGATTTCGCAGGAGGTCAAAAAACTTTTTTCTTTTTTTTTAAACAGTCCTGTGTTCAAGATGTGTCATCCTGAGTAGGGATAGCAATCCTTGGAATTGTTACTCTGCTTGCATATTAATCCTGCTTATGATTCCACTTACACTTGTACTGCAATCAGCCGATTTCAGTTAGTTAGTGAAGAAAAATAGAGCCACAGTCTAAAGCGTGAAAATTATCAGTGCTTTTATTTTAATAGCAAACACAGACGAGAGTGCAATGCTAAAGTATAAACTGCCTTCAAGGCAGAAACAGCTGCACTATGCTGCTAACACAACTATGACTCTTTGCAATCACCTGCACAGAAAGCAAGCTAATGCTACGCTAACCAGACAGCATGCTAATGCTAAGCTATCCAAGAGCCCAGAGTTATGTGAAAGCTAAGTGAATGCCAACCCCAGCCCAGCAGTCAGACCCTGAACTTCAACAGGGAACAGAAATCAAGCTACAACCTCCATTTCTACCTGCTCATGTCTCTGCTGTAGAATCACTGAACCATCGCATTTAAGTCTCTTTGTGCTGGTTTTTAATTTTGCTCTGTGTTTGGCTTTGTGTTCATACCTAAATACTAAGAGAAAGATCATATGTGTGTTCTCATTACGGTAGGGATTTTTTTTTTTTGCGTAACAACCCCAACACTGATCACAACAAAGAGGGAAAATACCTCCAACATGCACAAACAATTGACCACGCAGCATGCAATTAATTTGCATAACTCTAATGTCTTTGATATGCTGCTTAGAGTTGGTGTTGACTCTCAATAAGGAATTGAATTAGTGATAATCATAATAGATTTGCTATATTTTAGTAAATTTCCATCCTTAACCCTGAGACATTTTTTATGTGTAGAGACAACTTACTGCATGGTGTTGAGAGACATGAAACTTTATCCTAAACTGCTGTGACACTAAAAATGATAAAATCTTGAGCTACTCCTCATTTGTCATGCCTCAGTCTTTTCTCCTGTCTGAATGACTTCTTGGCAGGCACCCTTCCACTGAGACCATTTATGATGAGCCTTCTGTCAACAATAAATGGATCAACTTATGAGCCAGATGCATCTCTCAGGTCCTGTCATGTCTTCTGGACTTTTTCTTATTTCTTAAAAACATGATTTTCAGATACTCAGAGTCTTTATGTCTGACACATCTTCTTTTTAAATGTTTTTTTCATTCAGTTTTATTTAGATAAATCATAAAAAGTTGCCACGAGCCACTTTATACTGTAAGGTAAATATCTTACAATAATTCACTGAAAACTACAACAATCAAACGACCCGCTTTGAGCAAGCACTTGGCGATAGCGGGAGGGAAAAACTCCCTTTTAACAGGAAGAAATCTCCAGCAGAACCAGGCTCAGGGAGGGGCGGTGATCTGCCGTTGAACGGTGGAGGGTGATGGCAGTAAGACGGGACAAACAACACACAGACAAGACTTTTATCCTTCACTTGTCCAGTTTCCTCAGTTTTTTTAAAGACACACTCCATAACATGCCAAGATATGGCAAGTTTTCAGCTAATAGCTCTTTGGGAATCACCTTGTTGGTGCAGTAATACTGTTTCAAGCCTCTCAAACTGTGCTGTCTTTGGCATTTTTCATAGATTCAACAAAATAAATAAAAACAAATTATGTTCTATGCTGACAGGCTGCTAGAGTCAAGACTTTTGCACAGTACTGTATATTTCTCACATAGCCTTGCTATTTTTTCGCCTGCTAACATAATCAAAACAAATGGCTGCAAGAAACAATTTTCTTATTTATGGAACATGTCATCAATATTTTATATATTGCACTAAGGAAATGCTATCAACAATATATCACATCTGTTAATAAGCTTAACAGATGTTTCTTTAAAACCAGATGCATCACCAATAACAGCCAGTGACATGATCATGTAAAGCAGCCTTCAAATGAATAATAGTGAGACATATAATTATAGCGCCATGACCCTGTTCACAAGGAGAACACTCAGATCCTGTCTGTGTGTAATTCTGACTGGACATAAATTAATAAAATCAAGCTTTGAATTTGCTTTGCAGAGACAATTCAGTTACATAGAAAATCCAGCAAACGCAGAGCGAGTCGTGACTGTTTAAAAAAAGTATCAAAACAAGGCCTACGCAGCAGACCACACACCACTGCAGGACTACATATTTGGTTTGGGATTGCCTTCCAAATGTGTCGAAACTGTGAATCGTTTCTTACAGCAGAATGTTAAACAGGAGAAACTTTATCGATCTATGACCCAGAAGCGAGCAGGCTTTTGGCATACTGATAGGCGATAGTCTCAAGGCCAGTTATGTAACTAGAAGTTCGACACAGTGCATCGGAAGCAGGCCGAGTTGAGGCAGAATTAATGAGGATGGTTCAATCCAGGTAATGGCAGCGGGGATAGACAGTGAATGTGTGTGTGTGTGTGTGAGTGTGTGTGTGTGTGTGTGTGTGTGTGTGTGCGTGTGTGTGTGTGAAAGTGGGCAATCAGGGATTACTGACAATAAGGGTAAAGTGTTGAGATGGATCCACGCTTACAATTGAACCAGAGCAATAGCGTCTGCAACCATCTATACCCTCATCCCATTTGATGTGGAGTGACACATTAGTATAAATCTGTCGGTTCAGGTACATCCCCTCTGCATTTTAAGCTCATTTCATTAAGAGTCTATGAAGGGTTATGAGGCCTACCTGTGACCTGCAGTTTATCTCCGCTGACCTCACACTTGAGGTAAACACGCCCCCTCCTTTCAGTGTAATCAGTTCCACACAGGCTGGGCACATTCATAACACACTGATTATGGACATTCATATCGCAGGCTGGTGGGACAGAGGAAATATAAGATATCAGAGAAAAGCAAGTTTATACATTATGCATTTGATTCAAATCAATCAAAGGTGACTGAAAAAAGAATGGCAGCTTTCTCAGAATTGACTGACATGGAAAAAGTATTTTTAAAGATAAAGATGCAAAAGACATTTTTTGACTTATCTGTACATATATATATGTATATATATATATATATATATACATATATATATGTATACATACATATATACATATGTATACATGTATGTATACATGTATATATGTATGTATATATATATATATATATATATACATACATATACACACACACACACACACACACACACACACACACACACACACACACACACACACACACATATATATATATATATATATATATATATATATATATATATATATATATATATATATATATATATGTATACACACACACACACATATGGACACACACACACAAGTCTTATATAAGATGGACAGCAAAATATATTCCATATTCCAAGTGTTGTTTTTACACATGCAAGCTTAATGTCCCATTGGAGTAGGCTAATATAAGAATACCATCTTTACACAATGTTAAGTTATTATTTTTTTGAAGAGCAGTTAACAAGGTTATGACCCATATTCATACATGTGTGTCAGTCAGCTGAGCTGTCGTTTCATGGATTGGGAACAGTTGTATCATCACGTCATCAGGTCAGCAGGTGAAAATAAATGAAAACCGGTTGTGGTGCTGACACATTCTTCCTTGGGACTGTTGTATTATTTGTACCTCCCTGGCACAACCTTGTGTTAACAGTGCTTAAAACTACCAAAATGTATAATCACATAATGGCGTGACTAGAGGTGTGGCTTATCTGCTAAAATATAATTTCCACATCTCTATTTTTGTACACCCTAGAGCAATCATTTTGCCATTCTGAGTATGTAGCAGATAATGCAGGAGCTCATTAAGGCTTTCAGACGTTAATCCACTAATGCAAGATTAAAGGAAAGACAACTAAGGAGGAAATATTAATAAAGACTCAGAAAAGCTTTGATACGAGGCTTATTATGAAAGTGCAGCAAACACAGCCGCACAGTGAAGAGAGACAATGTGTAATTTTAATGAGTCAAAGTCAGGAGGAGGGGAACAGATCCCCATATGATATTTTTTGACAAGAGTCATTCTGAAAAAATGGCTTTAAACTACGACATAATCAGTGTAGAGTCACACATGTTCATTTTCTCTTAAACATTTCCCTTAAACTTAATTACTCACAGTCACACTTCATGCCCTGGTGAATGAGGCCGTAGAGGAGAGAGCCACAGTGATCGCAGAAGGTGGGGCTCCCATAGGTGTGGATCTTGAACTTGTGCTTAGTTCTGGGATCCTGCAAAGACCAAAAGAGTAAGAAAATAAATGGTTGACAACCACTGAGAACATATACTGTTCATTTTACTTAAACACTGGGCACAAAGAGTAATTTATCACAGTACAAGTATTCAAATCCAGAAAGGTCAATTGCAAATTAAATACTGAAACAAGAATTTGCAGATCCAAAAAGAAATCTACAATTTTAGAGGGAAACCTTTGAATATCTCATTATTTACACTACATATCATCAAAAGAGTCAAAGAAACTGGAGAAATCTCTGTGCGCAAGGGACGAGGTGGAAAATCAGCACTCGGATGGCACTGCGTTAAAAAGGCATTCTACGTCATCAATGAAGGACAAAATGAGTCAACCTAATACCTCAGAGGAATTACCCAGCAGATAATACGCTGCTGATTCTTAACAGACGGCAATCACTGGTTATTTTATGGTTCAACTGAAGGTGACAAGCCGATCAATTTGCAACAACTTTTTAATAATTTGCTATTGTTAGAGATCAGCTCATAAATTCAAGAGTACCAATGTAGGAAAAACACTGCAGCTGACTCAAATAATTATCCATGACTCTTTAGTACAATATAATATTTCTCAAAATAAAATCTACTCCAATAAAAATATTATCAAGGTAATACAAAATAAAAAGTCTTAAAATAATAAAAAATATTCTTGTCTTCCTTTACATTCACAATACAAGTAGGGCTGCCACAAACGATTATTTTGATAGGGTTAGGGTTATTTTTGTGATCAGTCGACTAATCAGATCATGCATCCATTGAACGTAAAACATACAGCTTATTGCACCAGCATGCATCTGCTCTTATATAACTATCATTAGCTTACAGCTTTAAGTGTTTAAGGTATGTGCTAACTAAAAATAAAGACAAGATGATAGTTTATTAAATTTTAATGAAATTTGCAGATTGTTTCGGTTAAGTTTAATAAACTCCTTGCTATCTAAAATGTAATGGGACACCGGAGTATATTCTAGAGCATCTCACACTTCTGATAATCATTTGTCTGCTTTATTCATCTGTGTAAAAACTATAATTTTAATCTCAGCCAAACCGATTTACTCAGGAACAAATAAATACTAAAAAGTTATCTAAGTGACTTATATATATTTAACCTGAGTAGCGAAAGACGGCGGTGGGTTTGAAGATGATTTGCCGGGAGTCCGGTGTTCTCAGTGGCTCTAGTGAGCCTTGCCCCCGGCTAGCTATCGAGCTAGTAGGTAACAGAAGTCTCCGAAAACGTTGGAGCGCTTTTGAAAATATGTGGTGTCTTCATAAACTGAGCAGATATTTGAGGTTTACATAGTTACATTCTCGCCTGAAAATATGTTAAACGTTTATTTTGTGACCCAGAAAGAATAATAACTAGATGCTGCCATTGTTGGAAACTGAGCTGGGCTGAATTCTGACTGGGACAGAGCTGCTTCTTCTTCTTCGGAGTTTAACGGCAGCTGGCATCCTTGTACATGCAATGCTGCCATCTTCTGTTTCAGTCTATTATTACACTCTTAAATCCTACTACTTATTCCTGCTGCTTTTGTGATCTTACAAAGCTTCAAACGACACGTCGACTATTGAATCAGTCCGATTTTGATAGTCGACGTAATCGTGACTAGTCGACTAATCCTGGCAGCCCTAAATACAAGTGTCTGAAAATACGCCATACGGAAGTGTCTTAGGATGTGTTGCTCCTTTGCTAACCTATTAAACTGTTTGTGCACATATGTGTAAACCTTTCATTTCATTATTCATTATTATTCTATTAAAATTGTTCATTGTTCCGGGCTCTCCACATGATTATTAGATCACAATGTATGAAATAAATTAGGGGTTTAATGGGGAGAATGAGAGTGCACAACTGTGTTTAAGTCTCTGTGTAAGTCTGGAAGAGTATGACTCACATCTCTGTAAAAATTGTAGAACTACTTGTTGGATTTATTTATTTTTTTCCTACATGGAAGACAAACCTCCATACTCAATTCTGCTAGTATTTACCATTGTATAAAGCAACATAATCTTAGTTGTAGCATGTGCAAATAAACCTTTTTTTTTTTTCTTTTTTTTTTTTTTATCAAACTCTAATATTTTGGTGCAAAAAAAAATATGCCTAATGTTTCTGACATGCCTTAAATATTGTCATCCACAGCTCCCTTAGAGTATGAACACTCTTGCAATGTAAGCATTTTACAGGCTGTAAACTGATCTGGCACAGTGTTGCAATGCACAGAGCTACTCACATAGCAGATTCACATTTGCCACGTGATTATATTAACATAAAATTAAAGACATAAAATACATTTAGATAAATTATACTCAAGTGGAAGGCTTAGTTTTGATTTTAGGATAGTGGTGAATGAATGAATTCCATCTATCAATTAAAATGACTCAATGTGATTTGCATCTTTAATGCAATTACAGATACAGTAAGACCCTCAAATGTCACCACTGCATTATATATTATATCATAAAAAATAATGAGCTTATTAACATGCAATATATATAAATATAAACACTATGCATTATGACATGTGGCTAGTATTGTAAGACAGAACTAAAATAACATCCCAGCTATTGTTCTTCATTTGCATTTGTCATTCATGAACACTGGACCAATATTTGCATTTACACATCCCTTCCTACCTTTCAAGTAAATGCAGCATCCATCGTTTTTATCAGAGCCTCATTGACATTCATCCCACTGGTAAATTTGGGGAAATTTGGATACTCAAATAAGGGAATGTGGAGAACAAAACTTAACATTTATGCAAGCCAAAACAGGCAAATGTGTTGGTAGATAAAAGTAGAGTTGCTACAGGTAAAATAGGCTGAGGAAAATAATGCTACATTTGCAACACTATAAATAGTGGTCAGGTGGAGTGAGCTGACATTACTTAAGGTATCCTTCCTTCAGTCCAGTTCAACTAAGCAGCAAAATGGTATGCGGCAATTACAAGTCCATTTCACTTAACATTCCCTTTCAGCACATAAAATACAGCATCAACCTGGAGTGGGCGCAAACTTCTTAAGTAAATATCTGCAGGTGTTAAGTAAAGCATTTTTTTCTTTATGTGATCTGTTAAACAAGCAAAATCAGTTGCCTCCCTTTTTCATATATATGTGTACACAGCAGTAAATAGCAAGAGCCCAGTGCAAACATACGCATGATGCATAGGGTAAACATATGGCTGGCATATCATTGCTACTGATATAATGTGTAGGGCATGTGATAAGGCACAGATCACTTTAAATATTACAGCAGCATTCGCATACGGTATACAGGGTAGGCTCCCAGTCACTTGCATACATTCATTAATTTCACACATACAACATGAGGCTTCGGAAGTACTCTCTGCTAGAGAGAAATCTGGAAGACTGCCATTTTTCCAAGAACACACAGTGCATCCTGCTTATTCTCAACTTGTGCTTGTCTTGTAAATTCATTTCAGTTAGAAAACCCTTTAAGTGGATTAGGATTAATAACACTATCCAGGCTAGTCTTCATTAGATTTTTTCCCTGCATCTATTTGAACACTTGCCAATATATATTCCCTGGATGCAGGAAAGCGTCTCTTATCCTATGAGAAAAAGTACCAGTCCTGAGAACATCCCTCCGATTTTTTTCGATCGTGAAAAATATAGCGGCGTCAAACGTAGAACGAATGAAAAGAGCTTGAACCCAGAGAATAAATCATCAGTAAAAGGAGACGTATGACCCGTATCTCAGCGAGAGCTGACAGTATCGCACAGTGAGGCGCCACAGTGATCAATGTCATTTCAGTCAGTTTGACACTGGCCTCTGGACTAATGCAACAGAGACTCATTCGGGCTCCTCGTGAGATTTCTTTGCCACTTTCTTCCATGTCAGCCTGCTGAGGCTTTACACCATTGCTGGTCTAAGAGAAATGCTTCCTTTTCAGATCTTGCAGAAATCAGCTACACTGCTGTAAGTGCTAAATTTGTGAAGTCATATGTTATTTATCTAAAAATAAATTATGATTTACAGGAAAATTACATGTTGAAGGGTTCATTTTTCCTTGTTTTGTTTTTTTGTTTAACAAATTAATTTATTTTTTTTAGATGGAGAATCACATTTTGGGCTTGGATGACTAACTTTGGGGTAACAGCTCACACAAACAGAAAAGTTTACCAACATTTTCATGTGTGAAACAGTCAAGTAAGGAGAAATTAACAATCTATACGGGGGTGTGGAATACAACATATTCAGCATTGAGAGTAAATCTGATACAGGAGCTTTGCAACCTCGACACCATATACTTAGTTACCCCCAACACACTGACTACAGGTCAGTAGTTAGTATGTTAGCCAAGGACACACAAGGATAACAGAGGGGTTGACAGACATGAGTGGAGAGAGTGGAGAGAGTGAAAGAGGGAGAGAGGGAGACTGCACTTGCAGTACTTACTCACATCCACCCACACACAGCTGATCCTGAAGGATAATCCTCTTGTTTTCCCCTTTTGCTTTATTCCCTCATCTACGGCATGAATGAGTGATGGCAACTAGGACAAACATTCAGCTGCACATCAATTGTGTATTTCACATCAGCTTTTCAAAGGGTGAACCATGGCTTAATGCTCCCAGATAATGGAAAACACTCAGAACAAAAAAACAAATAAATACATGTTTGTCCAAGTTAGCACTTTGTACTAGGGAGCTGGCGGCTTAAAGACTGTTTGATGTCCTATATAACTGCATCGGGTCTTTGCAGCTCAATTTCTTGAAAAGTTTAGAGCTGCACTGAATGAAAATGGTCTAAGAAATGGTAAACCAGTGTTAGAGATGGCACGTTTGTAAATGTACAGATGTGTTGCTTACACTGATGCTAAAGTAACCTAACACTAGGCTACTAGCATTATGTTCGAGTACCGCTAAAGAGGATTATTATCAATTTTGCAGGTATTTTGTAAAAAGCATGATAGTGCTGGGGTTAGCACTGTTGCTTTACAGTAAGGTTCACCATCTGTCCAAAGCCTTTCTGCGTGGAGCTTGCATCTTCTCCCTATGTCTGTGTGGGTTCTCTTTGGGTGAGTAGAGTTAGGTTAATCGGTAATGCTAAAGTGTCTGAGAGTCTGCGACAGACTGGCAGACTGCCCAATCGCCCAGTGGCAGCTAGGACAGGCTCAGAATGGATGGATGGATTTTGTAATAACACTACCTTATGACAGTAGAGTTACTACAATAATGAGAAGGAAATTAATGTATTAAATTTCACACAGATACAGTACATCCCGCAGTTCAAGTCTGCACAAAATTTCATTTCAAAAGTGAAGATAAGCAAAAGGAAAACACTTCCTTCCCTAGGACCATGCCAAGGAGCAAGGCTAATGGATGAGTGATGCTGGCTGTCATGTGTTGTGAATAAATATATATCTCATGTCGAACCACTTGTAGCTAAACACATGAGCCTAAACAAACTGTTATTGGCATCCAGCCTGGTAGGTTTACACTTTCTGCTGTGCTTGGTTTGCAAAGTTCCATTTAAAGATTCACTAGGGCGAGTCGTATGGTCCAGAAAATGAAACCTGTAAATGAGTGTACCTGACTACACACCACAGCACACACTAGGCTGTCCATTAACGCATTCTTTCTGAAAGCTGCGGGACAGAAGGGTTTACTCCTGTGGCTTCTATCCCCTATTACAGCCTAATTGGGTCTTAATGGGAAATTCAAGACAGACTGGGTGGCGCTGCTTTGCCAGAACAGCAGGGGAAGCAGAGTGTAATACCGAAAGCAACGACGAACTCAATCACTAGGCTCAGCAGAGGAAGACCGCGATGGCAGCCCATAGCCAGGTGGTGTTACAGCACGTGGTGAGTGGATGATGTAGTATGAAGGATGCCCCTTGGTAACATGAGGGCCAACAGGATTTCCCAGATGTCCTATGCACAGACAGGGCGATTTTACATCAGCAGAAATGCATTAGATGCAAAACAGAATTCTCTAGAATTATTTCCAGTTTAGTGTGCTCAGCTCCCAAAGCTATTAAAAGACATGTGTGCACAGTTTGTGACAACATGTGTGCACCAGTGGAGCTGTTAAAAAGGGATGGGCACAATCTGATGTTCTCTTAAAAACAACAGCAGAGACACATTAACACTTCGACTGCACTTTATGATTGTGCAGAGCAAAAAATAGGAGACAGTTATTTTATCATCAATTTTATTCTTTAAGAGAAAGTACACAAACATTACTAACGAGCTTAAAACACACACTTTTATCTCATTAGTCTGTGTTTTTAATCAAAAGCCAGCTTTTCCTATGCTATGGATGGAAAATATACCAGAACAATTTACTCCAAGGTATGCTTTTATTTTGTTTTGAATTAGTGTTGTGTTGTTCTTTAATATATCCTTGTATCTTTAAAAACATTTTAGCATTTGCCCTTTAGTAGTGTGTCAGGCAGATTTGCATACGAGGCCATGGATAAAAAAAGACACAGAGCAGAGGGCTGATCAAAAGACCCAAAGCAGCCAAGAGATAGTAATGAAAACAGAAGCATGGGGGGTCAGCGCAGTGATGTCGGCTAATTAGCCAGACTCTCCAATCCAGCTTGATTAGCAAGCAGGACGCCAACCAGCTCCTGTTAATGAACAGCTTGGCAGGGTGAAGCTGAACAGGGGTTTCCCGGCAGGAGAGGAAGGGGCGGGCAGAAGGGGATAATGTTAAAGACTGGGGTCATCCTAGACTCTCCACCCATGTTATCAACATGGGCGGCTGATGTCAAAGTATTGAGAGCCTAAAATCAAACCCTTGTTCCCTCCCTCCATCATTACAGTATGTAAACAAAACCTTCTTCTACTGTCAGAGCGCAGCGTTAATGTCAAGGCTTCGGGAGAAGTCTAGAAAGTGCATCCAGGCTGCAGGTGAAGACCAAAATGTGCATTATCTCAGATCACACAGGAAACTGAGATATGCACAGTGCTGCGCAGCAGTCTTGAGTCACCTTTCATTTCTTTATATTTTGCTTCCAAAGAGCCAGACTTTCTTTTTGGGGGTGGATGTAGCTCAGGTCACCTACTGATCGGAAAGTTGGGGGTTCGATCCTTGGCTCCTGCAGTCTGCATGCCAAGTATCCTTGGGCAAGATACTAATCCCAAGTTGCTCTCTGATGCATCAATCTTGAGTAGGGATGGGTACCGGTATCCGGTGCCATTATGGCACCTTTTCAAAAGTACCGGTTTGATACTGGTATCGGATAAAACCTGAACGATATCCATCCCTAATCTTGAGCAGTAGTACTCTTTGCTCAAGATTCTCTTAAGTAACTTCAAAGTTTTTCTTTGGACATTGGCTGCTTTCTTATTCATTTTCATTCTGCTTGCAGCTGAAACAGTAAACACTGACATATGAATCATGCCTTAAAAAAAAGCTAAAAACAAAAAAAAACAAGGGGGAAAGAGCAAGTATGAATAAGTCCACAAGGACTGGACTGAAAATCATTGGCAAAAGATCTTATGAAGTTTTACATTTTTGAGTCCAATCAGTACATACAGAGGAGGTCAGAAGAGCGGGACAAGAGTGAGTGTCTGCAGGCATCTCTAAAACACGGTGCAGGGTCAGTCAAGATTTTGGGGCTACATTTCAACCTGTGATTTTTGAGATCTTTTCAAGACTGATGGAATTATGAACACAGAAAAGTGCCATCAGAATTTGATCCACCATTGCCACTTTGTAATGGCTTATTTTTTCTAGCTTGACAAAGATCCCAAACAAACTGCTATGGCAGTAAATTCAAACCACACAATGTAACACCATCAGTCATCAATTAGCCTCCCCAGACCTCAGACCTCAATATTAGTGTGGGCTTATCTCGACAGAGTAAAACAAAAGTAGTATCAATGAGATGCACTGCTTCCTATCAACATGTGACTGAATTTTACAAACTATTTCACCAACACAAATAATCTCTTTTCAAACACTTGTGAAATCAGGGAAATACAATTTAAAAATTCACATTATTGCAAAAATGGGACTCTAATCCGGTTGCTTAAGTGCATGTTGACACACTGAGTTAAAGACTAACTGCTTTCTTGTCTCTGACCTGGCAGTGTACTCACCTCCAATGCAGCAGACACTAACAAGAGAAGCTCCAGTCTACACTGAAACTGTGTTTTGTAATTCAGAATCAGTTTCAGGCAATGAAAAAACAAGGTATTCACAATCAAAACACGACTGATGGTTTTATTCTTTTTATTGAGTTGTGTGGAAAAATATGGGCTGAACAATCATCAAAGAGGCTGTGTGGTTAATGCTGTCCAACTGTATCCCACAGAGTCAAAAGAGATCCACCTGGTGTGACATTTGCAGCCAGTGAGCAGGAGTGGGGGTGACATGAGACACACAGATCATGAGCTCTGTCACATCTTTCCTTCAATTATCTTTTTTGCCATCTGTTCCCTTTAGGATTGAAAATGCAGGTAAATATTCCTGATATTTAGCATCGGATGATTAGTGAAAACAGCAGAACTATCTCACCTCCAGCTGCTCACTCACTCAACTAACAGTGTACGCTCACTGAGGGATGACATTTAAATTGCAGTTGGCAGGATGCTCCTGCTTTACCCAGTTTTTGACTTGTTATTTTCTACTTTTTATTGTTTTTTTCTTTTGGGGATTCACCTAATGCTATCTGCAGTCTAGAATGAAATGCATGTCGATTACTGTAACTTAAGAAGTAATCACTCTAATGCGTTGAACTGAGATTTTCTGGTTAATTTCTGACCCCCTTTTTAAATTTCAAACAGCACTCTCCCCCGCTCTCATAACTAATTTTCAAAAAGTCATTGTCAGAGCTCTTTCACAACACGATAATGACATATAATCAACATAAGCAGTCTGTGTTACTGTGTCACCTAATTCTGTCACTGTGACCTTCAGCATTTAATTATATTTTACATCATGTTAATCACCTCCTCTCCTAAAAAAAAACTGTATCAGAAAAACTGCGACACTCATTCATTACGCTCAAAAAATGAGACACAGCGGCGTTTAAAATACTTGGAGAATCAATTAAAGGCTGATTATGAGCATGACTTTATTTCCCCAGAATGTAAACACAAACACAAACTTTGTGAACACGTAGTGTCCATTGAACATCCTCACCCTGACGTTTATAACTGAGCAATTACTAATATGAGGAGAGATTTTGATGAGAACAAACTGAAGCTATCATTTATCCAGACATTAGACTAGGCAAGGCTACTATTTTTAGCCTACAAATCATCACCCTGACTCCTCTTGGCCTTTCACTAAGCTACTCAGTGCTGAGAGGGAGGGCAGGTTGCTGCTGCAGCTCAAAGGGGGTTTTCCTCACAGTGTGCTATCTGGTAACACATCTGTCTGCTCCCAAATAACAGCTGAAATTTTTAACTGCTGTCTGAATCCAAGTTGCCATTCTGACAAGCTTTAAATTAACGACACCTATCACAGCACTGCTCTCTTTAGTACTGGTGCTATTTTTATGGTCACTCTTGGACAATATGCCGATAAGTTGTCACATCTCCAGGAACCTGTTTGTTAAACTTCTTATTTCCGTCATTATGTAACAGAGTTATGACCCCCATCGTGCAGAGTTGCTGTCTCTCTCATCTGTCTTTTTAACTGATATATGTTTTTGATGTCTGCTGATCATTTACAGAATCACTGTGAGAAAAACTGCGGTGTCTCATGTGGTATACCTCAGTGGTTTATGATGGTTCTATATCAGATCAGTCTCTACATGCTGCCCTTTATTGAGTTTGTTGATGCAATAGAGAAAAGGCATTTTCATAATGCAAGCGTCAACTGAGTCCAACCGTCCAACTGTCCTGTTGGGTCCGTTGCTTGAAACTCATGGAAGTGTATAACTTGGACTCACTGAAGATACTAATCACCAGGTTCAATGAGTTCAAGATGAGAAATATGTGCACGTAACCCCAACGTTTTATTTTCTGAAAAGATGCGTCAGCACAAGAAAGTGTGATTTAAAAAATATGATTTGACAAACTTGTTTACTGTCAAGTTATTCAATCAGTTGATGTCTTCAGAGCATATTCGATTTTACCACATTAAAATTCAGCTCGTAGAATGATTTGAGAGTCTCATCAAAGTATCTGGAGCATAAATAGGAGGAGTCATAAAAAAAAAAGGAGTCATATTGAGATCTTAATTTTCACTGTGTATAAAATCCAGATTTTTTTAGACATCAGGACTAAAGTGTTTCAAAAACTCAAAAGATAAATTTACATGAAGTACTTTAAAAACAGAAATTGATATAAGGAATTGATAAGGAATAGAGTCCAAGTGTTGATTAAGGTTTTCAGTAAGTGTCAACTGCCTCTTAATAACATAATAATAATAACAGCTGTTAAACTCTCTCCTAAAGTATCATTATGACAAGTGTGAGTCCCCTGCTGCAAATCAGATATCTAGTGATGATTATTTGCAGTTAACACTTGTTGCAGTGAATAAACAGCCTGGAAGAGGGAACTCTAACAACATCCAAGGGCTATTAAACTGCAAGAAGGCAGACAACACTGTTACTGTTTCATGGACGTGCTTTACATAAACGGTCCCTTTAGAGAAAAACCTAATGTGAGACAGACTGAACAGAGTTTACAGCTCTTGATTAGAGCCCTATGAATAAGTTTTTCTGCTTGCCTTTTCACAGCTGGAGAAAGCTGAAGTCCTAGCTAGCCCGCACACATGGGTCTATAGAGATGTGTTCATTTGCAGGAGCTGGCTCATTGGTAGAGCCTGCACACATGCTGTGCATGACATCCACAAGGTCAGAAGAGGAAGGGAGGGCGGGGGCTGTCACAGCTGTCACTTCACCTAGAAGATGACTCCACTGTTTACTCCCTTCTATGCTAACCCTTCCTCCAAGACGGTCCAGGTAGGAAAAAAAGGGAAACGATTTTAAAAAAAAAGAAGACCTGCTGGTTCATTTGGTCATGTTGCAAATGCCAAAAGCCAGAATAAATTGGCTTATCAGCCACAGGCCATCTGTCAGGTACTTAATAATTAAAAGAACTTCACAAGATGTGTTCCAAAAAGTTATCTAATAGCCAAAGTCTTGGCAGAGTCTTTTTTCACTATAATGAGCCAGCTGACAGGGCCAGTAGCTTGGCTGTTCAACTCTGCTTTCTGCGCTCTTTGCTTTGTGGTTTGGATTGCAGGAAACTCCATAAAAGTTATCTTTTGTCTTTAAAATCCATTTAGTGTCTGCAGCTTTGTTTAAATGTGTTTGTGCATGAGTTTAATAAATGACTGGAGAAATTGAATGACATTCTTCTTTCTGTTCTTTGGCAGTACACCACACCAGGAAGTCCAGGAATTCATCAAACATGCCGCACAGCCCAGTGTGAAACATATTTTCATGGGGAAAGATGTTTTATGAGGAGAGAAGACAATTTTCACATTTTTACAGAATGTAGAGAATTTAAGGTACCTAAAACTTCAAACCTTTAAAATCTGCTTTTCCAAAGTCCAACATACATAAAAGTATTCATAACTCGAAATTTAGTTATCTTTCTCGAAATTTCGAGTTATTTTCTCAAAATTTTGACTTATTAACTCGAAATTTTGAGTTAGCTCTGCCAATCAGTAATCTACGTGGAATGCACACTCAAAACCGGATCGCAACAAATTGGTGCTTTCGAGAGTACGTTTGCTGATAGTAACGCCATGTGATTCAGCTAATAACATAAGGATTTCATCATTTGTGAAGCTACGCTGAAAATAATCAGAAATTTGTGCATTCATGACTGGCTGTAGTTGTGGTAGCTTAGCTGTAGCATTTGTAGCTGAGGGCTTCAGCTTCCAGGTAACAAGGAAATGACGTCATTCACGTATATTACTGATTGGCAGCGCTAACTCGAAATTTCGAGTTATTAACTGAAAATTTTGAGAAAAGGAAGTCAAAATTTCGAGCTACTTTTTTCAAAATTTTACAAGTTAACAAGTCGAAATTTCAAGAAAATAACTCGAAATTTCAAGTAATGGATACTTTTCTCTTTTTTTTTTCAGTGGCGGAAACGGGCTTCCATATATAAGGCCAGAACAAGTCTATAAAAGCATATTTTTAACTTCAGATGAGGGGCGGCAATGGCTCCAAGACATTTTTTTTTGCTTCTGATACAGTATAATGCATATAATATTAGCTTTATATTATATAAATGGTAGTCATTTTAAAGTGTTACCCACATCAAATAAAGAAAATGAATCCATTATCAGCAATGAATATAATAATGATGGTTAATTAGTGAGTCCGTGTTCCTTCAAATGAAGCTGTCAACATGGAATGAATGGAGACGAAGCTTGAATGTATTAATCAGTTCGATTCAGCATTTTTGTTTACTACAAGCAGTTTGTACAATAATCCCTTATATTACATAAGATCATCTTCATGGTGTCATGAGATAAGTGATTCATCATATACAAGATAAAATTACCACAACCAATACCAGCCACTGATTCCAGACACATGAAATAAGCTTTAAATGCTTATTGTCAGCTGTGGTTTATCTGGACCACACGTAAGTGCAGAGAACTATATCGCAGTCTCTTGAGATGCAGGAGACGGAGAGAGCCAGCTTGACCTATCTGCAACTTCTATCGTTCTATTTCTGGCTCTGAGCTTCAGACCTGCTGCAGCTTCAGGTCTCAGTCTAACTGGTCCAGTCTCAGTCTAAGTCCAACCTTCACACCCTCCCTGGCTTCTTATTCTTATATCATGCAGTGGCATGCAGTACAACTATAGCTTGCCTTCCTGTTTGACAAGATATCAAAAAAAGACACGCCTTTACAATTATACACCGGCCAGTAGAGTCAATCTACTCTGAATGCAGTTTCCAATCACTCGCCATATGTACAGATTACAACACATTAATATAATAACCTGTCTTCCAGGGTATCCATCCATCCCTTTTCTACTGAGCATTTGAGTTCCGGAAGAGGCAGTCTAAAGGCTCCAGTATACCTGCTGTGTCGGTCGCTTTGCTGACTGCCAGTAACATCGTCATACACCCACATGTATTTATGCTCACGGTTACGGCTCAAATAGCCACTGCACTATTTTGCAACATAGATGTCACCACTCCAGCAATACCACAACATCAGCACTGACTCTGAAGGAGAGGAAGTCAAAACAAAGTTCATTTTTTCAAACTATGAAACTCTGCACTTTTAGGTATCATGCTGGCACTCCAAAATCAGAGGTAGCCTTGAACACGCTGTGTGAAAGTGGCTACTGATGGAATGGTTAGTAAGTGTGTGCTTTGGGAATTGAATTATGTGACATAAGTGTACTGAAAATTTCCAAGTGTTTGCTTATGCATAAAAGTCAGTGTGTACTTATGAATCATGGGAAAAAATTGCATTTTGTATGTTTACGTTTTTGAGGCTGTGTGTGTGTGTGTGTGTGTGTGTGTGTGTGTGTGTGTGTGTGTGTGTGTGTGTGTGTGTGTGTGTGTGTGTGTGTGTGTGTGTGTGTGTATTTGTGTGTGTCTAATGTCAAAGAGACATAAATTCTTATAAGCTGCGTTTTCCATCAAAACAAACAAACAGGAACCACTAAGTCTTGTGAAATCCATTGAATTCCCAGTGTCTTCAATATAGTTATTAATATGTAAGACATAGATTTGTGCATTGACTGTGTGATTGTGTGTTGCTTGTGTTTACTAAAGGAAGCTTGGTGGTTTTTAGACATGACTTGAAGGTTGTTGCTTTCACTTCTACAATAGAGGATTAAAAAAATATTAGAGGCATAAAAAATCCAATGAAAGATACCAAAGAACATCACTGCAGTGAGAACAGTGTTATACTGTGCAATTCTGTGTTGTTTAAACAACAGTTAAAGTCTCACATAAGGCACTGAGATGCAAACTGAAGCTGCACCTTGTTAACACTATATCTCCTCAGTGTGAAGAGGAAGCAGGAAGTCTTTAAATGTCACTGATTCATAAGTTAGCAAAATTTTATTTATATAGCACCTTTCAAGATAAAAATCACAAAGTGCTTCACAGAAGCTAAAACCTAAAAATAAAAATCAACCAAAAGCAAGTTTAAAAAGATGAGTTTTTAGCTGTTTTTTAAAAGCAACCACGGAGTCCACAGATCTCAGGCTCAAAAGGGAGAAAGTTCCACAATCTGGGGGCCACAGTTACAAAAGCTCTGTCGCCTTTTGTTTTCAGCCTCGTGTGTTGGACAACCAGCAAGCCCTGGTCACATGACCTCAGGGACCTGCTGGGAATGTATGGATGTAAAAGTTCACTTATATATGTTGGTGCTTGTCCATGCAGAGCCCTGAAAGTCAAGGTCAAAACCTTAAAGTGGATTCTGAATTTAACGGAGAGCCAGTGCAGCTGAATCAGCAGGGGTGTGACATGGGAGTACTTGGAGGACTTGGTCAGAAGCTTTGCAGCAGCGTTCTGAACAACTTGCAGATGCTCCAAAGAGGCTTTACATAAACAAGTAACCAAAGAATTACAATAATCCAGACGAGATGAAACAAATACATGAATGACAATTTCTAATTCGGAGCGCAATACAATGGGACTCAGCTTAGCAATGTTTCTCAAGTGATAAAAACAGGAGCGGACCAGAGATTTTACATGAGCATCCAAAGTCAGAGCTGAGTCAATAGTAACACCAAGGTTCCTGACGGTTTGGCAAATGTAGCAAGTGGACCCAAGTTTTCCATAACACTAGGTACAAAATTTTTAGGAGCACAAACAAGGACTTCAGTCTTCTCCTCATTTAGTTGAAGAAAGTTTTCAGCCATACAACCTCTAATGGAGTCTATGCACTTGTGCAAAATCTGTAGCTTGGAAACATCTTGGGGCTTAAAGGAGATATATAACTGAATATCATCTGCATAGCAGTGATAGGAAATGTCCTTAAAAGTGCTCAATAAGTGTTGAAGAGGAAGTAAATACAGCAAGAACAATAAAGGCCCCAAAACTGAACCTTGTGGCACACCATAGGCAAGAAAAGTAGAAGAGGAACTGTACTTAGAGGTAGCCACAGGAAAGGATCGTTCATGCAAATAGGATTCAAACCAGTCCAAAGCAGCCCCTGATATACCCACCCAGTGTCTCAGCCTATCTAGCAGAATATTTTTATATAAGGATATAAAAATATTATTATTACTATTATTGATCATTACCTGTAATATCCTTTATTTAACATAATTGTTTATTAGCCTAACTAAAACTATTTGTTAATTAAACTTTAAAAAAAGCATCTTTATAAAAAAGAACAAAAGAGCTGTGAGTGCAGGGAACACAGTATCGTGTGGCAGGAAAGCCAAGACTATAAAATGTTTTTAACCATGAAGCCCAACAACAGGTCCCTGCCAACTCACATTTTTCACCTGGGGATGTTTGTGGTTGAAAGCATGTACAAAGCTGACAACCAAGCAACACCTCAGTTGTGTGCAGCTGCAAACAACCGTTAATGATCTCTCCACAAGTTCACCTATGGAAACCTTTACAGCTTTGACTTCTAGATAGATGCTGTTGGCCAAATGTTCTTTTTCTTCTTCAAAATAATGAAAAAAATAATGAAACTTAAAGAGACTTAAAGAAAACCCAAAAAGTGAAAAACTGTGAAAACCCAAAAAGAAAAGACAAATTTAAAACACCAGTACAAATGTGGCATAAAATCTGCAATTAATCCGACAGGAAAATATGATAAAAATGAGTCATAAAATTAAAACTTCAATAAATATATAGCAAAGAGGGAATAAAAACAATTTTATTATAAAAACAAACCAACCTCTTTGAAGACAGTCTAAAAATATTATCTACGGTAATACAGAAAAATTTCAATGTTAGGCAAAGGGCAAAGGATGAGACATTATCTCTTCCGTTGCTTCACTATAAACTTCCTGTTCAGCTACTTTAACGTGTTAGCTGTCACTTTCTCACATATGTTATGTCTGAACATCTCATTAAAAAGTGCAAACAGTTTGCATGCTTGGGTTTGCATGTGGTGAATAACAATCTGTGCGATACCTGTACAGGCTCTTATTTAAAAGACATATTAGTATCTAAATAATGTATTTCTATTACAAAAAATCTACTACTTTAAAGATCCTTTATGAACATATATATGTCATAACCTCTAAAAACGGAATCTTTGAATGATAATTTGTGCTCTCACATTTTATAATAATATGTGTTCCTTAACCGAAATTGAGAAATCCAGAATGAATATGCAAATACACTTTTTCTGATGTAATCAGCCATTCAGATGGCAACAACCCAGTAGACATGGTCGATACTATTGCTTAATGGGGAACAAAAGTGATTTAAGTGACTTTAAACTTGGCGTGGTTGTTAGTGCCAGACAAGTTGGTCTGAGTATTTCAGAAACTGCTGATCTATTAGGGTTTTCCCCCACAGCCATCTCTACGGTTTACAGAGAAAGATGAGAAAAAGAAAAAAATATGCTGTGAGTGGCAATTTCTCTGGGTGAAAATGGCTTGTTGATGTCAGGGAAGAACACCAAGACTGCTTCACACCAACACAACAGCAGCAGTAACTCAAATAACCACAGAGATATGCAGAAGAGCATCTCTGAACACATTGAATCATGAAGCAGATGGGCTACAGCAGTAGAAGACCACATCTTGTACCACTGATGTGAACTGAGGATACAATTCACACAGAATCACACTTGATGAGTCTCAATTTCTATAAGGTAAAGTATTAGCAAGGTATAACTAATAAACTGAGTGTTTGTCCTACTTGACTTAATAAATATATCGTCCAATATGTACATTCTGTGAGTTGTGATTCCATGCATCCCTCACACAGATACACCCATGAAACTCAGATCTAGGGGAACACACAGAAAAACTGTACTTGCAGGTTAGTAAAACTCCAGAAAGGGTAACAGTTAAATTTAACCACCCTTTGAAAAATTGCGTGCCCCGTTCTTTTGTTTTTATTTGTTCATGTGGTCTAAGGAGCTTGGAAAGAAAAGCGTCTGGACTTCTATAAGTTGCTTGAAGACGTTTCACCTCTCATCCATTAACTGAAGGAGCTTCTCGGATGAGAGGTGAAACGTCTTCAAGCAACTTATAGAAGTCCAGACGCTTTTCTTTCCAAGCTCCTTAGACTACGATGACTTGGATGACTGAGAACCTTCACAGACATTTGTTCATATGCTTTGACTTATCCCAAACATCAGTTATACGTCAGCTAAAATGTCTCTTCAATTCACCACACAGAAAATAAAAGTTGCTTTTAACCATTCCTTACTGTTTGTGTATGCGTGTGTGTGCAGGATGTGTGAAAAACAGTGTAGGTGTGAGCTGTGACAAATAGTCTGCATTCACTGTCAAGCATCAGTCTTTGAAATAGTTCATCGACAGCTGCCTGTGTTGAAAGGTCAAGCGGATGACAACAGAGGATTTCTGAGTTTAGACCCAGTTTATCCCACAACAGTGGAAATTCAATGCCTCACCAATGTTGCAATAGGAAGATATGCAACAGCACCTAGCTCAAATGCACTTGAGGACTTACACCCTTCTGCACCACCTCCCCCCAGCGAACCCTAGATCAAACCTCTTTTTAGACAGGCACGTCACAGACCATTAACATGAGAGACTCCCGATCCGTTCATTAGGATCCCGGAGACTATAAATACCATCAGCAGGCAGCCCAGGGGACTCTCATCTATCACTTCACCCATCATTCAATAGTGGAAGCACTGACTGATATTTCTTAGGATGCAAACCTAAAGTCTCTTTTTCCTTACAACTGTACAAACTTGCAGTCAGTACTCATTGGAGAAATAGACATTAAATAAACTTTGTGCTTCATCTTAAAAGAACAAAATTAAGCCACATTTGGCAGAAACATAAGTACACTCATATCTGATCCAACATATGGATATTATCATCTAAGACATGACCACATCAGATGGCATTTAATCCAGATATGGCACGCCTAAATCACTTAGCATTTTTGAACAGATGAATATTAAGATTTAGGTCTGTGACTCCATGGTTCAGAACATTTACTTAAGTCATCTGTGGACCTCTGCAGAATACACAATTCCAGCTAAGACTATGTGTCAAAGAATTACTGAACTTAACAGAAACATTGTACCTACTTGAAAGACCAGATTTTCGATTAATCTTCTTTCATCAAGAATCAAACTGTAATACATTTACTTGCTCTTGAGTTTTCACTTAAGCAACACAAATACAGCGAAAGAAAACATTCATAATCCTCTTTTCATTATTTTTACATATTTTATTGTGATCTGTAACAAAAACAGTGCTGCTCACTTTGTATCCTTTTGCTGCTGTGTAACATTCAAGCTATTTACTCTTTGCACAGATGACAATCTGAGAGCCTTGAAGCTAGAATTTAATAGCTCTTATTATTTGAGCATTCGGCAGACAAGGCTAACGATAACGTGACTCACATCATACAAATCAAAGCGTTTGAATGTGTCTTCCTCTTACTAAATCTAACGAATTTAGATTGCTGGCATGCATCATGTCTTAGCAGGAATATCCAATATCTGGAACGCATCTGCACACACTGACAGTCACATCTGACCTTTACCAAACGCTACCAGATTCACATTAACCTCCCACATGTCTACGCTTATGTCGAAGTTAAAAAATTTTTGTCTGAAATAAAAGGGCACGCACGGTGCAGTGTTGAAAGAGTATTATGTCAACTCACTTTTTATGCAGTGTCTCTGATGCATAAATCTGGAGTGAGAGGCAGTTGTAGAGCTGCTGAGATCCTCTCTTCAGCTCTATAAACTCTCATAGCAAAGACCATGGAAACTCGGAACAATCTGTATATGGCTGTGTTCAGAAAGAAAAGCTTGAAGTTTAAATAGCATTTTGAGTTATGAGGACAATAAAACTTTTATTTATACTTATAGTATCAATGAGAATAACATTTTGTGAGTGTTTCTGTAAGCCCACATATTTGTGTATATTAGCTTGCATCCCCTCAGGAGACTTAATTCCTTTTCAGGTCCAAGCTGACAAAGTTTATGAGCCTCTGTCCTACCAGATAAAGAACCCGCACCAAGGCATAGCCAGCAAACATTCAGCTATGGCAAATGGTCAACACTGTGAGGGACTGCATATCAACAGCCTCCTTTAAATGCACCACCAGCAGCATACAGAAAAGACGCATCCTGCATCTTAGCATGCCTATTTGCTCTACGCTCGAAAAACTGGATTAAACCGTGCTGGTTGAACACAATTTAATCATGGCACACATTTCAATGTAATTAAATCAAGTATAATAACCCATTCCTTATCATGTAGGATCTTTTGCCTTTTTTAACAGCAATTATTTTGTTTGTTTGTTTTAAATAAAATAAATTCTGCGGAGAAGACAGCAAGAAGCAAAGCATCCTCCAGCAGATATATATCCAGCGCATCTTTCAAATAGAGAAGTATGTAGTAATAAATTACTCCAAACAGACCTTAAAATCAAATCCTGGAGTGGGCTTGGCATTTTCACAGAGCTTCATGGTGTACTGTATGCTTTATTATAGAGATATCATATCTCTTTTCCGTTTCTCTATCCACCCATCTTTTCTCTCTCCTAAATTCTGCCTGCCAACCCGTGCTCCCTAGAGAGTTGGTTACATATTGGTTCCAACACCCTCGTACCTCCAATTCTATTATGGGAATCCACGGGGTTTTACAGCAGTATGAATTCTCACTGTACAGTCTTAAACAGAGGGTTTGAATTGCCTTCAGAGTAAACTCTATCCTGTATTGTTGATATATGTTGGACCACTAGTTTCTGAATGTTTCAACTATTATGGTCCAACAGTGATTTGTCTTTGCAGGCAGATACTTCTCTGATTTCTCATCTGCTGCAGTCTCATTGCTACTGGCTGTCGTGCAAATTTCAGATGACAAAGTTTACAATCTGCAAGCCGAGAGTGACTTCGCAGCCAGCAGCATTTCCGAACACCTCGCTCGAGTCGTGGGGCTGATCCATGGTAACGACTACAGCATGGTAAGAGAGGTCAAACTTCACTGGACACACTGTGTGAGCAGAGTACATTCTCTTATTCCCTGTGAAAGGAAATGAGTAGCTGTGATGCTTCTCCTCACATGTGCCCACTCCAATAACCGGCCAAAGACATAATACTATCTGGCATTTATGACAGTGTGACTTTATCTGCACATCTTGTGTGTTTGCAGGCATGTTTGAGTCTATAATAATCTCATTTTGCTACAGCAGCGCAGCCCGAAGAGGTCTGCAGGACATGTCAGCATCCACACACCATAATAAATTCAGTTCAGTAAGCACAACTAATCAGCATCAAGTTTCCTTGTGACCGTGTCCCTTTGGAAGCAGTGTATGTGCCGAGGTTTGCACAGAGACGTGTGATGAAAAACATGTGCTGGGATTCAGTTCAGTAAGGAGTGGGAGACTGATTTTTTTTTTTTATTTGTTTTGGGGACTTTCAAACAAAGCTAATCACATATTTCACCTAAAGTTCAAATCTTTGTCCAATCCTAATTCGGAGGGTCAGTTTTATCTAAAAGTGAAAGGTCTATGTTAGAAACTTAAACACTGCTACACTGACCTGTGCAATCCCTCTTACCACCCTTCACCATCCCAGTCTGTGTCAGTCTGACCAGTTGTCGGGAGTGACGACAGTGGCGACAGGTCAGACTGACTCTGTCTCTCTCTAATACTGAGTGGTGTGTCTGAGGTATCTGCTTGATTGCAATTGAAGACAGGTGACCCGAGGCAGCGCAAAGTCTCATCAGCTTTAATTTGTCACACTAAAAGCTTCTACAAATACCCAACTGTGCCACTTCAACCATGCCACATAACAGTCACCGCTATGATTTGACAAACTGCATTCAAGCCATCTGATCTACACTTGCTATGCAGCATTTGATTGCTCCTATACTGTTTCTGTGCTCACTTGTTGCACATCCACCACTTCCAGCCTTGGGTCACTCTTTGCTTGGAAGGGGAAGCAACAGATGTGCTTTTTAAACTTCCAAATACTTGTATTCCTGCCAGTTTGGATATTTTTGCAACATTTCCATCTCAAGCTCGCCTTTAGGCCACAGTTTCTCTCTCTCTGCCACTCAGAAGATGTGTTTAAGTGAATTTACAATGGATTCACATCTTTGCACCCAGTGGCTGGCTGAATGGTGAAATGGCAACTGCTGGGCCAGAATAGGCCTGTCTAAAAGAGATGGCCAGCACCCTTGCTGGAAGGAAATGGACTAAAAAAACAGATGAAAGGCTCCATTGCCTGTGACAACCCAAGATGCCTGTGGCACAGATGATGCAATTTAGCTCCACTCCAGTTTAATCTTGTTTTCAATTCCCAAGCAGAGTCCTTGTAATGAGACATTGTGTGTCCCAAGCCTTGTAACCACAACACCTCTTTTCACCCACCCACTTGATTCTACCAAAATCTTCTCCTGTGTGATCTGTCATTTTAAATATTAGGCCATATTAAACCCAACAAATGGCTGGTAACACCTTCTAGCTAAACATTCTTGTGTGACTTACATTTTTTTATACAGGTATGGTAATTAAAAGTGAAACAGGGGGATATCATGTACGTGCATTCCTTCTCGACCCTCACGGGATCGTTGGTTCCGTGTAAAATGTTTTTTTTTAAAAAACACTCTGCCTGGCTGCAATGTAACCCTCAGGTCAGTTCTGTCTGTTTCCAAGCAAATGAGACATAAAGGGCACTGCGCTACAGCCTAACTATGTTACTCTGTCACAGCTATCTGTGCACTGAATTACCCCAAGGGGCTAGGTGTCTAAATGCATGTGTCTGTGTAGGTAAGAAGAGGGGCAATCAGCACAAAAAGATTTACAAATTGCCCCGGGGTCATATGTGCTGCACTGGTTAAGTAGACATCAATGATGCAGCAACATCAACCTCTCAGTTTCATCTGCTGAGCCCCTGTAGTGAAACGAAGAGCGCTTGCATTATTGATGGTCTTGTCTTGTAAGGCAAGGAAATTACTTGAGCTGCTGGTAAAATTACACCAGTCAGTCATACTGAAACATTTAGTTAAACTAAGTGCTTTAATCTGTCTTATTGATACCTGCCTGGAATTTGCCTACACCTGATACCTCACCACTTTCCATTTGTGTATTATACACCAATTAACCAGACGGTAGAAATCACTTACCCAACATTATGTAAGCCCCCATGACTGTAATCTAAACACTGCGATCGGTCAACACATGAACCCTTGAACTATGAAGGTGTCCTGTGTTGTGCCCACACCAAATCGAGTATCAGCTTGGAACTAATTTAGTCATTTGATCAGTAAGCCTGTGGCCTGAAATCAAATCTTCTTTAGCTAACCTCTTTCAAGCTGGTAGGTGAATTCAGTTTTGGTTATTACTTTATAGACAGAACTCTCAAATTTAATCTCATATAATACCACTAGCTATACTGTAGTAGATTATCTGAATACTCTACCTGGCTGATGGTAAGTATAATCCTATCTGCAGCCTGCCGTACCCTTAAAACACACCCTGCAGCTGTTGCTGTGAGGAATGCATTCATGGTTATACTGCCCCATCAATTCAAGGCTAAACACTAACAACGTGTTTGCTACTGAAAAGAACTAGTTGGGCACCTTAGTGCGCACTTTGTTTCTTCCAGGAAGGGAGTTATAAAACATAGACGTGAGTCATAAAACGCAGGTAGCCTAGATACAGCAGATCTTTGGGATATTTGCTGGCTACGGGAGTTATTGCCTTCCTGGATTGCACGCCTGGGAGGCAGAAAGCCATGTAATATGTGTGGTTGCCCCTGGCAACAGTAGTGCTACTGTAAGTGCACAGAAATGTATATTAAAAAGAAGCACCAAGTATTCTGATAAGGGAAAAGACAGCATGCAGTTTTAAAGGATTTGGTCTTTGGTGGTAATGTTTTTTCCTGAAATTGTAGAATTACAGAGTCACGCACTTCGCTGCATGAACAAACGGATCAGAATATTTCATAGTCACGGTGTTCTAACTAAAACATTCTTTTATTGCAGTGGATTTCTGTGTATTAGGACCCCTCTTAGGAGCCGTTCTGTTAGGTAAGTATACAATATCTTTTACAATTCCCTTAAGAGCAGGAGTAACTATGATAAATATAGTGGCATTTAAGTAAAAGCATGTGAGGAATATTGGGAGTAATTTTTGATCAGGATATTTTGTTCAATGTGCAACAGTTACGTAGGACTGCTTTCTTGCATTTGCACAATATCTCTGAAATTGAAGGATCCTGTCCCAGAGTGACACTGAAAAGCTAGTTCATTGATTTATTACTTCTAGGCTGGACTACTGTAATTTCTTATTACCAGGATGTCCTAAAAACTCCTTCGGTTGATCCAAAATGCTGCAGCATTCTCAGAAATCCAGAATCAAACTTAAAATCATTATCCTTGAACAATCAGAATCCATCTTACCTTAAAGACCTTGTATTAAATATTACATTTCAGCCCAATAGAGCACATCGCTCTCAGGCTGCAAGCTTACTTGTGGTTCCCAGGATATTTAAAAGTAGAATGGGAGGGAGAGCCTTTCAGGACCATCTTCGGCAGAAGCAGCTCCCAGTTTGGATTTGGAAAACAGATACCCTCTCTACTTGTAAGATCAGGCTTAAAACTTTATTTTTAATAAAGCTTACAAGGGTTGGATCAGGTGACCCTGAATCCTCCCTTATTGCTCAGGGCTCGCAAAATCGCTAGCCCGACGTCCCGGAGCTAGCGATATCTCCACTCGGACGACCAAAATCTATCTCAGCCCTGCCCATCGGGTTATCATATAGCCTGACTGAGACTGAGATAGATTTTGGTCGCCCGACCGGAGATATCGCTAGCTCCGGGACGTTGGGCTAGCGATTTTGCAAGCCCTGCTGCAATAGGCGTAGGCTGCTGGGGGCTTCCCATGATGCACTGAGTCTTTCTCATTCTCTCAACTCTTTTCACTCACCATGTGCTTATACACCACTTTGCATTTAATCATGAGTTGTTATTAATCTCTGGCTTTCTTCCAGAGTGTGTCTTTTGTCCTGTCTTCCTCCCCTCACCCCAATCAGCCGCAGCAGATGGCTGCCCTTCCTTGAGCTGGTTCTTCCTGTTAAAAGGGAGTTTTATGTTCCCACTTTTGCCAATGGGGAGGGAGTGCAGCACTCCGAAGTTTTATGTAACACATGTATGAAACAGAAATGAGTGAGATTTACCCTGAGACTATTTCATACAGTTACAGCTTCAATGTCTTCCACATAGTGCTCTATTTAAAGAGAGCACTCTGTGGACTAGATGATCTTGAACGGCAGTGTGACATATCTCTAGTTACAGGGGCCAGGCCATGCTGCTGCTACACTTGGAGGTCATGAATGTCCAGTAGGCAAGCAGGTATGTAAATGCAAGCAAGCAAGCGGTGGTTGATGGCAGATAGCTGATACTAGAAGCTGATAAAGAGGCCAGTGGGAGACCTCATTAATGTGTCATATAAGAGATGATATTCATCTCAAAATTTTGATGGGCCAATTAAAAATAGGATTTTAAAATAAAGCTCTTTTTTAATTTACTAAGTTAAAATGATAAAATTATCAGGCAAAAAACTAATTTACAGAATTGATCACTTTATGAACCATTTCAACTAGAACTTTAAGCACAAATGCCAAGTTGTTTAATAATGCAAAATGCAAAAAGAAGCGAAACTGCCTATACAATGGCAAATTTCATGGACGCTCACTAAATTTCACAGTGTCTCACTAGGATTAGTTTTTCTTTTCGGTCACGATTTATTTTGACAGGTACAGAGAAACAGCTGCTCGAACTGTGTGCATCTCTTGGCTTTGCCAAGACAGATGTAGTTGTGTTGATTACAGCCACCAATCCTACATTGCCCATCTGTCTGTGAACTACATCAGGACCCAGTCATCATTAATGCAACATTTGTATGCCAGTCGGGTTGTCTCTGAACTCTGTCCTACACAAAGTCACAACCTGTTTTTCAAAGATGTTTGGAGATTGCATTGGTTTCTATTGCTTTTGATACTAGTTCCTAATCACATTTTTGTAATAGTTATTTTATGAAGTTCATTGTAAATGAAATCAAATCAACAGCATTGTCAACTTTCCATATAAACTCAGCAGCAATTTCATTAGGTATACCTGATCATCTGCTCATGAATGCAAATTCATCAGTCAGTCAGATGACAGGAACTCATCTGCATTTAGCCATGAAAACATGGTCCAGAAAAAAAAATTGGAGAACAAAGGTGATTTAAATGATTCTGAACTTGGCATGGCTGTTGGGTTCAGCAGGGTCTGTTCAGAAACTGCTGATCTGTCTTTCCCCCCACAGCCATATCCTAGAGATATCCTAGAGATGGCTGTGTGGGGACAAAATATCCAGTGAGGCAGTTCTCTGGGTGAAAATGGCTTGTTGATGTCAGCAGTAGAAGACCACACCGAGAGCCACTCCTATCAACTAAGAACAGGAAACTGAGGCTACAAGTTGCACAAGCTGGCCAAAGTAGAACAATAGATTGGAAAAATGTCGCCATTTCTGTTGTGACAGCTAGGTGGTAGGGTCAGAATTTGGCATAAGCAACACGACAGCATTCTGCCTTGTATAAATAATTCAGGCTGCTGCTTCTGGTGTAATGGTCTTGGGCATATTTTCTCAACACACTCTGAGCTCCTCAGCACCACCTGAGCATTGTTTAAACACCACAGTCTACCTTAGTACTGTTGGTGATCACGCCTTTTATGACCAGAGTGTGTTCATTTTCTGATGGCTGCTCTCAGTAATATAACGCGCCATGTCACAAAGCTCAAATCATCACAAACTGGTTTCTGAAACGTGACAATGGTATTACTGTGATCATCTGGCCCGCACAGTCAACAAATCTCAATCCAAAAGAGCCCCGTTGGCATGTGGTGGAACAGGAGGTTCAAATTATGGATGTGCAGCCAACAAATCTGCAGCAACTATGTTATGCTGTCATATCAAAATGGAGCAAAATCTCTGAGTAATGTTTCCAACAATCTGCTGAATGTAAGGTTAGCTTAGACAAACCTTACTGCCTCACTGACACTGGATTCATTGGGTAATGCTGGTGGGGCAATTCATTTTTAAATACTGGTGCAAATCAGCTGATGCCATAAAAGCATCAAATTTGGTACACAGCACTATTTCAGAGAGACAATAAAGTCAAGTTTCCCTTAAGGGTTTCGGGAGAGAAAATCACTGAGAGAAATATTTTAGTCACTTTCACTAAAGGTGGCAACCAGTTATTCAACGGCAACACAAACAATGAATGAGTTTGCCACCTGCTGCTGTAGTAATTCAGTACTGAGTCAACAGGACTTAAAATTTGAATGGGCTTCTTCAGATAACCATAAGATTTGTTTATTAATGCAACTATATAAAGGATGGTGACACATTCAAGGAAATAAACAAACCCTTTATCCTGAGGGAATCCAGTGGTTCTGGTGTGCTGTGGGGGCCATTCTCCTGCCATGTTTTGAAGTCATTTCTCTCTCGGAGAAATGGGCAGATACTAGAAGTGGCACTAGAACGGCTTTCCATCTCTCCACTAAGACATGTATAATCAGTCTTAACAATTTTCCACCATAATCACCACATTTCTGAGATCAATATTTACATATGTAGCTATCAACATTACTCTATAGAAGGCAGGATTTTATTTCATTTTTAAACATCTGGAGTATCTTTGTAGCTCAAGATGCTTGGAAAGTGATACTTGTCAGAAGAAATGTCAGTTTAATTTTTCATTTCCCCCTTTACAGACAGCTGCTTCATAACACGATAAGGAAACATGGGAGCACTACAGCTGTCAAAGAGCGACACTGTTCGGGAAAGAGCGAGGTCTGGTTGGTGCAACTGCATATCGGTGGCACGTACTTCAGTTTAATGACGAGAAAAGCACTTCCTCGTCAACAAAGATGTAAGAGGCAACAGCTGGGCTGGGTTACTTACATCTGTATCGGGCCCCTTATCTGCCCCCGGGCAGGAGAACGTGACAAATTCATGGCATCTCTTGTGGACCACAAAACAGCAAACTGTGGGAGATGGGGGGGAGAGAGAGAAAGGAGAGAAAGGGTGATGTTAAAATACAGTGTTTTATTATTAATGGATATACAGGCAGCAAAAAGAGATGGAGTTCAGATAATACTAAGAGGAATTGAAGAAAGACTGATGTCTGGGCTAGGCTCCCTATCATGTGTCCAGATGGCCAATCCTGCCTGCAGGCTGACTGCTCTTATTGGACAGTACAGTGCCACCTCCTCACTGATATGACCGGAGCTAAGGCAGACACCACGTACACAAACTCACACTTTATAATATGCACATGAAGCACACCGAAGGCAAACAGATTCACATGCTGACAAAACTGTTTAACATGTATCCACAGAATACACATCCAGACTCACACACTTGAATGTATCTGCCTACACGCTGTCAGAGTCACTTTCTCGGTATAAAAGCCAGGTCACCGAGTGCACTGTAGTACGCAGCCAAGTAAGCAACCGACTCAACGTGGAGAGCGGTGCCTGTTTCTGGTGCTTAGAAATTGGGAAACAGAAAAAAGAGACAGGCTGGGGAGGGTCTAATTGTGCAAACTGGCTAGCACAATTGACAAAAACTGCACATTATGTCAATAGATGTCGAGGCTGCCTCTTGTTAAAAATAAATGTGTCTAGATAAATGTTATTTCTGCTTCTCTCTCCTTTCTAAACACAAGCGAGCCCCTCTTTTTCTTCCTAGTACTTAGTGTTTTCAAGGCTACTGCTTACAGAATGAGATGAAAGCATCTGAATTGGTGGTTTTCAATAGTCTTCACTTCACGCTGAAAATCCCTGCGCAGACTCCATTAGTGATTTATGAGAAATCAATGATGTGATGCGTTTTCAGAGACACGGCCTGTTTTTCAGTTTCACTTTTTTAATCTTTCAGCTGTTCAGCAAAGTAATGTGAATTGGGTCCTATCTTTCCCTCATGCACACCCACCTCTCACCTCTCGTTATTTAACTACATCCCTGTCAAACAGCTCTACCCAGAAACAAGGAACACATGACTGAGTGTTAAAAATGAGCTGTGATCATCCCCATAGCTAAGCATACATCTGTACACCACCCCAGGAGGTTTTTAAGTGCAGACTTTAAGCTTTATTTCAAGGGGTTTCAATGACTTACAGCCACTTTTATACATAATCTTGCATTGACAGAGACTTATAATACAAGAAATCAACATCAGTTTAAATATGATTATTGCTTGACTGCAAATGACTTCAGTCAAGAAGAGATCATCACCCTTGTGATGCTCCGCAAGGTCTTCACTAAAGCTGCTGCTTATTTCAGCAGCAACTTTCAGTTTTGTCTCCAGCAACTGCCATCAGAAACTCTCATGTTCGTTTTGCCGTTTGCTTTGGGTCTGTATCCATTTGCACTGCAAAGCGTTGCCCAATTAGTTTTGCAGTACTTGGCTGAATCTGAGCAGAGAGTACATTTCAGAATTCATCCTTCAACTTCTATCGGCAGTTGAATAATCAATAAACACTAGTGACCTGGTTCCACTGGGAGCCATACATCCCCATGCCATTACCATAATTGACAGAAGATGTGGTATGCTTCAGATCAAAGCTGTTTCTCTCCTTCTCCATTACTTCTCTCTTTCCATTATTCTGGCAAAAGGCAATCTTGGTTTTGTATTCCCAAAGGCTTGTTTTCCCGGAGCTATGCAGGCTCTTTCAGATGTTTTATCGGGGCTTCTTGTTCTTTAATGTAACCAGTGGTTTGCACCTTACTGTAAACCCTCTGTATTTACAATCAAGAAGTCCTTTCCTGATTGTAGACTTTGACAATGATATGCCAACCTCCTTGGGAATGTTCGGATCTTGGTTCTCCCGTACATGTATTTGTTTGTTTGTTTTTCCAGCCTAATGATCGTCTCCTTCATTTGCATTGACATCTCTTTAGACATCTATATTGAGAGTTCCAATAAAAAGATGTGAAATGCAAGTTTAACACTTGCAATCAATTCCAAATATTTTATCTACCTAGTTCGTCAGGAAATAAGAAGGAAACAGGCCTCATCGTGAAATACAAATGTTTGTCAGTTGATTGTTCAATTAACTTTGAGCCTCCGAAAATTGGGACTATACATAACAATCGCTGTAATTCCCGAACAGTCAATACAATGGACTTGAAATTAAACTCAAGAAAATAAAAGTACCACTAAGACTTGCTAAACTGTTTCTGTGCTTTGTGCACAAACAGAATTTCAACTTGTCTGCTTGTGAGATAGAAAACCTTCTGACATTCTGGATTGTCACTGTCTGTCATCATAGCCGTCATTACATTTCATATGGTATTTTCTTTGTCGATATTTGGAATGTGGGTGGCAGACACCCAAACCAAACAGTGTCACAGAGACTGCTTGTGTCAATACCAAGAGTTTTGTTTTCAGTTTTGCCTAGATACCAGGTAAAACTGGTTTTAATTAAAGTAATATGGTCACAAATCACTTTCTCTACTGCATTTTTTCTATATACACTGTACTAAACAATAAAGAAAGTGTTATGCTGAAAACATGATGGTATTCACATGTGCTTTAATGAAGGCAAATCAATACAGCTGCCCGCACACAGATATATCACACTACCACAACTTGACACCTTCTGACCCCTGTCTCCTAGGAGCTATCAGTCAGTACAGTCAATAGCCAACATGAAACCATGACCCATAACTCACACCACAGCCAACCCACAAATCAGACAGGTCAGTGATTTAGGACCTCCATAATTCATCCTGAGGTAAATAGCTGATAGGACAAAGTCCCTTAAGTTCACCCTACGAACACTAAATGTCGACAGAATGTTACAGCAACTACTCCTTAACCCAGTCTTGTGTTTTATTCTTCCAGTAACACTGGACTTTCTTTAAAGGTTGTAGTTTGTTTGTTCTTTTAGCAGCCAGCATTCACCAAACGCCAAATTTTCTTTGGTCTGTTCATTCAAAATAAGTGCTGATCCTGTTGCTGAGCATATTTAACTCATAACGTAGTATATTTATGTTGAAAGACATTACGTTGTAGTTATCAAGTCCCCCACCTAAATGACCATATCATCTCAAATGAGGGCAGCTGGTGGCAAAAACACAAATTCACCTAAAAAACTTTTGAAAAATTATTTTAAATAGGGTCTAAATTCCTACAGCGACATTTTTAAAGTTTGAATTTCGGTTGTGGTTTAGTCCTGTTCTCCTTTGTTGTTTGGTTTAGGCACCAAAACTACTGCTTTAGAATTAACATGAGATTATGGCTCGAGTTAAAAGGTACTCTTTCAAAAACACTGAACGGATTAGACCAGAGCAACGAGTTCCTCTGCATCAGCACTGCATATTTTGCATGCATTTCATCATTTCATTTCTTCTTCTTCTTCTTGTGTTTAATTATGACTCTTGCAATAAAGAAAATGCAAAACATATGTGCTAGTACCTTTCGTCCGCTTTATTTTGGCACTCCAGTGATGCATCATTTTCAGATTCCTACATCAGTAAACTTGTTTAAGTTAAATTGTTTGGATCAAACTGGTCAATTTTTTTATTCGTGGCAAAGAAAGCTGTTGTCTGCAACATACAAACCAATTGCTTTTTTCTGAGATTTCTATAATGGGGCTTGCATGTCGACATGAAGGGAAGGAAAAAGGCGATGGTGTAAATTTGAGCAACAGAGGTGGCAGGCAATTAGTTTAGCAGAAATGAGGCAAAGGAGAAAAAAAGAAACGAGGCAAAGATTAAGAACATCGAAACTCAGTATCATCTGGTGTTCTCATTAGAGCGGAGGTGCTTCTGATCAGTTTTCCCAGCGGCATTTCTCTGAAGCAACACTTAAGAGATTTATCACATACATCATCTCTGATTGCCACTGCTGCAGCTTGTTTCCATTAGGGCACCAAGATAGCTACTTGATAGTTACTAAAGTAACTAAAAGGTCTCCCGGGGATGGATTAGCATTATGTAAGTGGGTCAGTAAGTAGAGGGGATAAATGATGCAAAGTCTTTATAACAGGGTGGTCGAAACTGGCAACTACTTTATAGGTTTATATATACCACTGCAATTAGCAAAACTGCTAGATATTTAGATCAAAATATCAACCTCTAGGAGGGGCAATTTAATATTAGGCAATTAAGGATCAAACAGTTGGTTACGTGAAGGTATGCCATGTGAGACTTTTCCAAATCCGGCACGATGTAAGATATCATGGACTGATCCAAAAAAGCAGCTCAGTTGTGAAGATTTAATGACATTTGTTAGAGTTTTGTCTTCCTCTGACCTAAAAATTTCCTCACTCTCTGGAAAGGATTGTTCATTCTCTAAGTGTAATAGAGGTTTTTAAATTACTACTTTTTCCCAAAAGAGAACATAGCTGAGATATGCTCCTATTCCCACTCTGGAAAATCAATTTATTCCAAATCGTTCTCAGGTCACAAGTTCATAGTAGCAATTTCCTGAAGTTTTTGTGAATGCGGGCAGGAAATAAGATGGAGGCAACGATTAAATTTACTGGGTTTTGGCTATGTGGATGCGATTCCAATTCCAAGGCACCTCGCAAAAACAAAGTAACCCGGAGCTTTTAGATCTAATTATCAGGACGCCATGCCGCCCACCGGTGGCCTTGACAAAGGCCTCTCTTCCTAGACTGGGAAGCATTTATTATTTCTATTCTTTTACATTTTTTCCCATTCGGAACAGCAGAACTACTTTCACTGAACAATAACTCTGTGACAATCAGATTTATCATTAAAAAGGAACAATTTACACCTGGAAAAGACAAACGGTATAGATCAAATTGAGTTGGATTGAGATTTTATTCACTGTGTGATGTAATTATACACGCCTTTCCTCTCAGTTTGACAATTGAGTGTCTGACAAAAACACTGAGCAATATGGCTCCATAATGTTGCCCCTCGAGAATAGAGAGGTCTCACAGGGAGCAATAGGCATTATGTAACGGGTAAGGAAGTACAGCTGACAAATATTGTCTCTGGTTCATCCAGAGTACTGAAACACCAAGGAAATAAATTAATCCAAACTGGCAGGAACTTATATATTTTCACCTAAAAATACAGTGTTTCTGCCAGCAATATTTTATTCTAGTGAGCGTGGAGCAGAATAAACCGTGTTACCACATGGATAGGTGTGATAGCGGAAATCTAGGATTGCATTATTTGCTACAAATAGAAACAAACAAACAAAAAAAAGAAGTACTGTGCTTATAGATATTTGTTTTCAATGAGTCTAGTACCTACTAGAAGACTCATCCTAACACGGCACAACAACTAAAGGATAGCACGGTATCACTATACTTCAAAACTAATACATCTATGTAATAGAGTCCCAGCAGAAAACTGGGTCATCCTTTCAAAGTCACAATTTTATGTTCAAAAAGGACCTCGGAGTTACTTTAAAAAGGCTGTTGTGACATACACCTATGTCTAACCCTAACCATAACCATAACCCTAAAATGAAATTAAATTGTGTTGATACTAAAGGTAAGATAATACCCTAAATAACTGGGGGTTCGTTTTGGGGCGGGGGTGTCCGCTTTTATACATTTTGACCTTCATTTCAAAGTTTCCTGACCACAGTAATTAAGTAGTAATAATAATAATAATAATAATACATTTTATTTAAAAATAGCACCTTTCAAAGCACCCAAGGACACTGTACAACAGATAAAAACACAAAAACTGGAAATATACACAATAATAAGAATAACAGATAAATGTTAAGAGCATACAGAGGTTTAAACGTAAGCTATTTTAAACAGATGAGTTTTGAGGGTGGACTTAAAAAGAGGGAATGAACTAATATTTCTGAGGTCAGGGGGTAAGGAATTCCAAAGTCGAGGGGCAAAGCAACTAAAAGCCCTGCCCCCCATTGTAATCAGACGAGCAGAAAGAACAGAGAGAGAAAGAGAAGATGAAGATCTGAGGCACCGGGATGGGAAGTTCATCTGTACTAAATTGGAGAGGTATGGTGGAGAGAGAGAATGAATAGCCTTAAATGTATAAAGGATTATTTTAAAATGAATGCGAAATTTAACCGGGAGCCAGTGAAGCTGCTTCAGGATTGGGGAGATGTGGTGGGTAGAGGAAGTCCTAGTAATAATACGGGCAGCAGAATTCTGGACACGTTGGAGCTTGTTAATGGATTTTTGTGTAAGGCCAAATAATAGTGAGTTACAGTAATCAATTCGAGAGATAACAAGATTATGGACGAGAATGGCAGTGGCATGAGGAGTGAGGAAAGGGCGGAGGCGATTGATATTACGGAGTTGAAAATATGCTGCACGTGTAACATTATTGGTATGTGAATTAAAAGATAATGTGCTATCAAGAATGACACCCAAGCTTTTCACAGAGGGAGAGATAGGGGCCAGCTGTAGTGAGAGAGAAAGTGTTAATTCTGATTCAATCGCTTGGTGCCGACCAGGAGAGGTTCTGATGTATCGCTGTTGAGTTTAAGGAAGTTGGAGGAGAACCAGGAATTGAGTTCAGCTAAGCAGAGGGTGAGGGAGGGTGGAGGAAGAGTAGAATCGGGTTTGGTAGAGAGGTAAAGCTGGGTGTCATCGGCATAGCAGTGGAACTGAATGTTATATTTACGAAAAATATGTCCAAGTGGAAGAAGGTAAATGATGAAAAGGAGGGGCCCGAGGACAGATCCCTGGGGCACCCCAGTAGATAGAGGAGAAGGCTGAGAAGTGAAGGATTTTAATTGAATGAACTGAGTGCGGTCAGACAGGGATGATTTGAACCAGGCTAATGGAGTATGAGAGAGACCAATAGAAGCTAATCTGCTAAAGGAGAATAGGATGAGAGTTGGTGTCAAAGGCTGCACTCAGATCAAGAAGAATAAGGATGGAGAGGAGACCAGAATCAGCTGCCATAAGAAGATCATAGTCACACATTGATATGAATAAACTCTCTACCTGAAGTATTGGCGGTCGAAACAGCTACTGACTATGGATGATAAAGTGATGTTAAACGTCAACAACACTCAAGTGGCTGCTTCATCATCAACACTATCACTATCATCCTAACTGTAAGCTGTCTGCATTACAATTGGCAGCATTGTGCATCACTGTCATACGAGACATAGCAGATCCATCAGAGGAGAATGGATCGCTACTCATGTGAAGTGACAACATGAAAGAAAATATAAAATATTAACACAGACTTTCAGTGATTTACCCCTGATTCGACTTGGACCCCAATTGTTCTACCTGTTAAGGAGAGCTACTGTAGATTAGTGACACTGATTAAAATCCCTTTCTAATTCTCTTTAATGTCATCCACTGAACACCAGGAAACAGTAGTTACCTGATAAATCAATAAACCTTGTACTGCTTTGTACAGCAAAGTAAATTGCATTGAATGTGAATTTATGGCAGCATCAGTGAATACTCGCCTCTTACTCGGTTTTGACCTTTGAGTTCTAATTGAATACCTTACTGGCTGGCTGTCAGTGAAATACAAGTAAATTATTAAGTTCTCACAGACAGGTTTCTACATTTTCTTACATTTTTATGTAAATATTGCAAAATAACTACAAATAGGACCGAAAACAAAAACTAGCACACTATTAAAGATCCACCAGTTGTAAAATTCTGGGTCGATAGAAGTGCAACATGCCTGTAAACCAAAAATAATTCAGCTGATAGTAAATTTACTTCCACATTGTGATCTGTTTTAAAGTCTTTTAGCTCATCATCATGCAGTTTTGCACATCTAGCCAATTTAAAATTGATGCGACAGGTAAATATCTTAAATAACTTATAACAGCAAATGCTGTCTTACATAGTCGACACGGACGATATCCATGGATGCCGGGATATCAGCGCATCTCTTTACATGACAGCTAAAACTTTTTGTGCCTGTGTGGGTTTTCTTTGTGTGCTCCAGCTCTTTTCACACAGCGCGAAGACATGCTTGTTAAGTCCACCAGTGATTTTAAATTAGCTGTAGGTGTGAATGAGAGTGTACAAGCTTATCTGTCTCTGCCTGTTAGCCTGACAGAGTGGCAGCCTGTCCAGGATGTGCACCACTTCTTAACCAATAAAAGGCGGGATAGGCTCCACTTCCAAAAAACGGTGAGTCTGATAAGTGGGTAAGAAAAATGATGACTAGAAGAATCAGACTAGTTAGTTCAATAGTTGCTGTCTACAAGGTAAGTTAAACACATGGTGGTTTAGCAGATTTTAGTTCAGCTCCCAATAAACCCAGATATTACTGCATACTATGGAACAGCAGCTTTTATGAAACTAATCATTTCAGACAGCCTTGCCCTGACCAGCAGCAGCAGCAGTGGAATATGGCTTAATTACCCTTTTCTTAAGAAAAGCTTTTTAAGTAATAGCTTTTGAAAATACTCAATTCTTAAGCAAAGAGTAGGAGGTTGTATTGTACAAGCCATTTACAAAAGCTTATTACAAAACCCTCTTCTGATTGCATCTAATGCTGTCCTTCACACACAGGTCCCCACTCATTCAAAAGCTCCAGTAAATGTTGCTGTGAAAAGCAATCAATACCTAAATTTGGCAGATATGCGTTTGATCACATTTATCAAACAGATGGGAAATGCCACTCAAGGATGTAAATAAAAGAAGTCAAATAAAACTGTAGTTTGTTCTCGTTACACAGCTGCTGTAACGAGCTGCTGTTTGTTTCCTTGTAATCACAAAGCATTACAAGGAAAGAAAATTCATGCGAACACATTTATCATTAAACCTAGTGCACTACTTGGCAGTCGCACATGTGTTAACAACACGCTTAAGTTTGAAGCTTCCCTGTGATATTTACACTTCACGCACAGTTGATAAAGGCCAATATTGTGGTTATATAGTTTAAATGTAAACAGGGCACTACCCTAATGATCATCAGTGTTGTTTCAAGGAGGATTTTAAAACTGACTGTTTCATGCAGAAAGCCCAGTAACTGAGACATTAGTTGTGTATGATTACATAAATGCATTAATTATGGAACAGAGGGAGGGGAAAGAAATATATTACTATTATACAATCATTAGGTACGACCATAATTCCAAAAAAGGTGGGATAAGCTATGAAATATAAATAAAAGCAGAATGCAATTATTTGCTAATCTCATAAATGCATATTTATTTCACAAAACACCCCAACTGAAACTCAGTATTAGATGTCAATGATCTTCAGGCACTGAATCACTGCATGGGCTCAGGAACATCTCCAGAACAGAGATCACTGTCAGCGAACACAGTTATCCATTCCGGCCACATACGCAGGTTAAAGCTCTATCATGCAATTAAGAAGCTATATGTGAGCATGAGGCCGGTATCTACCATTGAAAATGGACTGTGGCAAAGTGGAAACTGATCTGTGGTCAGAAAAATAGAAATTTTTAATTCATCTTGGAAAATATGGACATTGAATCCTTCAGACTAAACATGAGAGCGATCTTCCAGCTTATTATCAGAACACGGTCCAATCAAATGTTCTGTATAATAGGACATCAACTATGTAAAGCAATCTGGCTATTCACATTCACAATGCCCAAACCAACTCAGTCTATTCAGGTTTGGCTTAAGTACAGTACAGTACAGTACAGCACAGGAATTCCTATTACTCTTTGTGATCAATATATATCTGTATGTGATCAAAGATGTTATCACAAAGAGGATAAGGTCTGTCAACACAGCAGGAAAACATCATCAAATGATGACATAAGCATGCCGAAGGCTTATGGTAACTATGTGCAGTCATTTCAGTTCAGCATGAATCTCAACTGCAGCGTTGCTGTCACTTACAGTTGTGCCACAATCTGTGTGTGTGCTTGTACATGTGTGTGCGTCTGTGTGTGTTTGTGTATATAAGACATACTTAGGATTCTTCTCAAATTGCTACTGTTCTCTGCTAACTGGCCTTTGATAAATGCCTGACTGACTCCTTTGAGGTAAAGAAAGTCTTTTCACACATGGCTAGTTCGTTTTGAAGAGCAATGCTTTGTGTTTAAGAAAAAGATCACTCAGTACTGATAATGGTGTGCAAGGAAGAATAACATCCATCCATTCGCTTCCGCTTATCCTTTTCAGGGTCGCGGGGGGCGCTGGAGCCTATCCCAGCTGTCATAGGGCGAGAGGCGGGGTACACCCTGGACAGGTCGCCAGTCTGTCGCAGGGCCAACACACAGGGACAGACAACCATTCGCACTCACATTCACAGCTAGTGGCAATTTGGATTATCCAATTAACCTATCCCCACAAGCTGCATGTCTTTGGACAGTGGGAGGAAGCCAGAGTACCCGGAGGAAACCCACACAAACACGGGGAGAACATGCAAACTCCACACAGAAAGACCCGAGCCTAATGGTGGAATTGAACTCAGGACCTTCTTGCTGTGCGGCAACAGTGCTAACCACCGTGCCACTGAAGAATAACAAAGGAAAAAATTATCTTGAACAGCAAGGTAGTGTAAAAATATGCACAATTTGCAAGTGTGTAGTTATATTTAAATGTATATGTAACAGAACTGGTTGCTGTTCTATTTTCTCTGAGGCACAATTAAAACTTTGGAAAAAGTTCAGCATGCACTTTGCTGGCCTTGAAAATCAGGACTGAACCAGTGAGCCGGACAACTAAAAGTGCTGCCCATAACAGTGGTTAATACAAATCCAGAAGCATCCTACTGAGGAATAAAAATAAAGTTCAGGGCTGCAAACTGTTTGCTTCTTGCTACTTCTTTAATGGACAATTGACAATTTCACCGATTCTGAAGTGCATTTTACTCCTTTTATCAGGGACCAAAGATTGAAAACAGTGGTCGTTTGGAGCGTGACCCCCACCCACAACCACACACACACATAAACACACACAAACACTCTTTCTAGAACTGTCACTATAGAAAAAACAATTCCTTCAGTTTAACCCATAATAAAATCAAAGGGAGAACCTCTTCATGCAGAGCCCAGTTTCTGTGTGGCTCAAATGGCTCACATAGGCTCAAAGCAGATCAAGAGATGCCAATTTAAACACAAATTCCTGCAGTTCAGAGTAGGATCAGCCTAGCTCTCCTCCCAGTAGAATCAGAGAGCTGGGCCCTGCTTCCTGCTCCAAGCCCTGAGCTAACACGAACATAGACACAGCTGGATTTATTTAGACACTTTTTCCACTGCACTGCCAAGCATATGCAGCATTTTGTTTGTACCATCTGATATTTGGAAGACGTTGATTCTACACGCCAACAATTATCCTCAACTGTAAGAGGTGCATTATGTAAGGTTATAACATCCATATTCCTTAACGGTTAACCAGATGGAAAAATATACTTTTATTAATATTGTAAGAGACTGCACACACCTCAAAAGTATCTTGTTACATAGTCCATACTGTGGAGATATCATTTGGAGGTAGAACATGACACATATTTTCAGTTTATAATCACATTCCATCCAGTTATTCTTACTTGGATCTCACACGGATGTTTGTTGTGGTTCCCACAGGAATCCCACAGGGTTTGGGGTGATTTACAGCTCCCCTACAGCTTATAGCTCAGACGTTAGCATCTCACAAACTCTACATTGAGGCTCAAACTGCCAAGCACTTGTAGCCAATTAAAATGACAAAGAAAAATTCTGAGATGTGTACAAAGTTTATGTTTTCTCTAATGCAAAAAAATACCTTAGTTGTTTGACACTTAGTTGTTCATTATGCTGGAATTTCTGGGTCCTTAATAACCAAATCAAAATGGTGCTGGGTGAATACTTCAAATCAGACCATGCATCCTGTTGACAGTGAGTGATCTCACATGAAGTCTTGCCCTGGCTGAGATTTGGGTAGGCTCTTAATGGGATGTTGATAGGGTTAATCCAAAGAATGGCCTTTAAACTCTATGCAGGGCAAAGAAAACAAAACCCTGGCAGGCAATAGCTGACACCGCTAGTTGCAGTAAGCAAGCGTTTTTATTAATAAAAACAACACGTTTGTTGTCATTTTTCAAGACATGGCTTTGAGGGGTGAAAAGGTTTCACAAAGGACGCAGGATTTCCTTAAGAAATTGTATTTGGCTGAAACGACAGCCTAAGCCTCAAAATGCCTAACGTCAACAAAGCCCTTTCACTTGGTCAAAATTTCTTGTTATACATCACAAAACTTTAAAGAACATTTTTAACAAGGACCCACGGATGGCATATTTTCATCCTGACTTAGATTAGCATTAAACCAACGCAAATACCATTTTTAACTACTTTTAACCCCCTGGTTTTCTAATGCATTCTTGTGCAGAACCTGACATTGAAGAACAAAATATTTTTTTCTAACCATTCGCTCTGCATTCTCCTAGCTATCCAGCCTCAAACATGTCTAAAATGAGATCCAAGAAGAAGCTTTGGTTAACTCTACAAATGTCAATGAGATGAAGGAACAAGAAAAACATCTGTGAAAACAAAGTCAATTCATCTTTTTAGGATTCTATTGACATGCATCTTTAGTCTTTATGATAAAGGAATCAATTTTTATCCGCATCAATAGTTCACTGCTGCGCACTGACATTTAAACCTCCATAATGGACGACAACTCAGCAGAGTGACACACAGGGACACTTCTGCATCTATAAGACATGGCTGTCACTACACAATGAAATGTTTAAACTGTTGAAGTGTAATTGTACCCCACAGACAAAAATCAGGGCATGAATACAGAAATTGTTGGTGAAAGAAAAAAAAAACACAGTTGCAAAGGGCAAGCAGAACATTTTAATAAAGATTAATCTGTCATTTTAAAGGGCTTTCATTATGACTTTCCTTCTTGGTTTCATATGCATAATGTTAGATAAGGATTAGTGTGTAAGAATGGTCTATTCCTGATCACTGCAATAAATTCCTGCAGCTGCACTCCTGTTTTATTCATATCTATTATACCGTATGCATTTACATTATTTATAGTGCATTTCAGTATGACTTCTAAACTACACTGCACTCCCTTTTCCAACCCCCTTAGGAAAGTACTCAGGGTGATAATGCTGGAATCTGTTCTTAATGTCTTTATTTTGTTCTCAGCCGACAATATTAATTTAGAATCATATTCCTCTTTGGTACCATGTTCACTTTTGGTGCCGAGTTATTATTAACAGTGTGCTGGGATGGGAGATATATAGGCAACAGGACTTCCTATTCATCTGCCCATCTAATTAGTCAGCTTGTGTGTGTGTGTTTTGTGCAATTATAGCCAAGAAGCAGTTGGAAAAGTGCAGTAATGCAAATGCCACACAGAGTAAGACAGAAATGAATATAATGCCTTTGTGATGTGGATCTGCAAAATGGCTAAACTCATACATACAAAACTCCTCTAGCCACTGTCTTGAGGTTTAAATCCAACCTGCAATTGTGAGGTCAGACTGTAAGAAGTCAATGGCAGACGGTCTAAAAGCACCTAATCAACTCTCACAGATCCCTAATTACATGTGGCAGGAAGAGGTTCAAATTAGGGGGGGAAACTCTTTTAAAACAGCCGCACAAAAAAAGGCTAGATGAGCTAATTGAGCTTTTGTGCACAAGAACAAGTACTACAGGATTCAAAGAAGAAAAAAGCAACAGTAGAATCTGAGCTAAATGCTTTGCCTGCACTGAAAATAACATGGATTTTTTTTTAGTATGTGCCTACGAGAATATAAAAAATACAGTGAGTTGTTGTTTCTCAGGAAAGGAAAAATTTATGAGCTGGCAAATCCTTGAAGAAAATTACAAAATTAAAGTGACTCTTTGTTATTTCATGGAAATGCCACAACTCTGGCATGAGAATTAGTTATCCAGCAGAACACAGCGTGATTGCAAACAACTCACCGCCAACAAACTGGGCCCCTCACTGTTGCAGGCTTTTCAACAGCATGAATGGAGTAACTGCTATGACTTTTAACTACAACATACCTAAATGATGGACGTGCTTGTGAAAAATATGCCCAATGTATTTCCCTGAGTACTAGAGGAAACTAACTCCCCACGATTGATTTAATGGCAAAAATTTGAGCAACACAGATGAACCTCGAGATGGGAAGTTAGGAGGAAGCATCGACGTGTCTGCCATTACTCGGATCTTCACAGGCAGCGCTGTCAATGCTTCACATGGTGTGGATCTTTTCCAGCTGAATTACGGCACCAGATGGAGCCAAATACATCGATCTCTGATAATATCCTTGCAGCTCCGGGTACTGCTCTAAGATATAAATTTTACAAAGTGACAGATCAGGCTAATAAATGGAAAACACTATGACACTATTTCAGAGAAATAGGTTTTTTTTTTAGTCTCAGCATTTTGGGACTTCATTACTTACAACACCTGAAGAGTGCATGACAGCGCTTCATTTGTCACAGATAAAGCCAGAACACAAACTAACTCGCAGGTGTGCCTATGAGTTTAGACTTTATAATGACACACTGTCTAAACTAAGCTGTAGGTAGACACGTGAATAACTCTCATTTCATGAGAGTTGCTATGAAGAGCATGCAGACTTGTGCTTGTGTGTGTGTTTGTGTGTGCAGTCTGCCTGTATGCACACAGTTAGTAATTTGCCCACCACGTGTAACCCCCACTACCTTGAAAGATGATGCATTCCCACTCGCGGGAATGATGAGCCAGCCTAACAGTTAACTGCTCTACACTGTAGTCTAGACTAATGCACTGTACAAAGCCTCATATTAGTCATGAGAAGAGTATAAATTTTATTCTAGTGGTCTTTGTCTTTTTTAACTTCTAATACTATTGTGTGTTTGTTTTAGCCAAACTAAACCAGAACCAAATATAACAGCACAGACCCAAAGACGCAGGCCGAATACATGAACGAACACGCGTACAATAACACCCGTCTACACAGAAGGCTCATCCACTGTTGCACAATGGTTTAAAACTCTCCATCCTTCCAGGGGTCTAGCATTGCAGAGGCTATAAATAATCATAGGAGATTATTGGGTGTGGTGGCAGACAGCCTGATTCATCTCACAACCTTTATCAAGCCGGTTGACTGCTTCAGGCTGGGATGGGAGGGGGGATTTTTCAACTTTTTCAAACACAAATTGAAAACGGATAAAGAGACTTCTACTGGAAAAAATAGAACGAAGGCTCAAAAGTTTATTAAAAAAGTAAATATGTAGCTTTTTTAGTTCAAGTTTTTTTCTGGATGTGAGGTGGAAGGTCCCATTGGGAGTGCTAGGCTTCCTGAGCTTGGGGGTAACAGCGAGGGATGTACCAATTTTCTTGAAGGTGTGATCTGCTAATACTGATTCTTGCCAATTTTCTGTCAAAGAACTACAAATACTTTTCTTAAATAAAGGATATTTTAATAATAAAGAAATTATAAACTTAACATTAAGTTACAGAATCTTCTCTCAGGTAAACAGCTCTCTATTTTCTTTTCGTTCTTTGTTTTGATAATTTACTGTAACTCCTCTGGTCTTTTCATTGCTCATACCGAGGCTCATACCAAAGCTGCTGCCTTGTGGCTAGGTCTGAGCTCTGGACAGCTTTAGCTTCTTTAAAATGCCGATGTTCAGTTTGGTGAAAGCGATCTGATCATGTTTATTGTTAAATTATTGTTATTGTTTATTGTTATTATTTCTTTTATTGTTATTGTTAAATGCTGCGTGAATGCATGACACGGGCCGGCTTGCAAGACTGACCGGCTGCTCACCAGTCAGAGCCGAGCACACTTGGAAACTAGCCAAGAAAACTGCAGTCCAAGAAGAATGATTAGGAGATATCGAGGAAGAGCAAAACAAAACATTTTCAAAATAAAATGCTTACATATAGACCCTCATAAATAAATGTTAGAGCTCCAAATATGATTGATTATGTATCTGCCGAAGGCCAAGCCTTTGACTGCCTTACTTTGCTGCCTGTCACAGTGGTCACACAATTTTAAACAAAACTCATAAATGTGGTTAAAGAGTGGGGGACGGTGGTCCAACCAAGAAGCATCAAAACAGAAATCATACCACTTTTGGGCAGGTACGGTCAGAGTCAAGCTGCAGACTCACTGTCCAGGCAGCTAAATGCACAATTAGCCATTGCTGAATTCTCTTAAAGCCATTATTAGGACCAAATACTATATGGACATTGCAGCACAGCACACTACGAACAACGGGGAATGTTGCCCCATAAAAATACTAGTCTTTATAAATAAATGCTTATTTACAAAATGCCATAAATGCTTTTGTACATGATTTATTGTCATCTGTAGTGTTTGAAAACTTTTCCTGTGGAAATCTTCCAGATTTTTACTGTATGAATATTATAAGAAAGCACAATGTAACTTTCTAGTGACAACATATGATGACTCTAACATTTTTGCAATATCAGTGATATTGCAAAATATCAGCGATATTAGTTTGAATCTTCACTGTCATGTCAGGTCAGGAAGACAGAAACATTAACAGGTGGTTGTACTAAACAATTTACTCGAACTGTAAATCACTCGAGTAATTTAAGCTCACGTTTCACTGAGCACACAGACACAAAGCAGATTATCTAAACTCAGCCAAATTAATAAAGTGTAAGAGAAGAACCGTCCTCATTTACTATAAGCCACTTCAAATGGTGCAAGCATGGAAGGAAAGATCAGAGCAGGGGGATGGACTCCTAACCTGAAACTGGCAGGGTGAGCGCAGAATAAAAGCAGTATGAATGCAAGTTAGGTAAAAGTAGCTAAACAGACTCCTTGACCTCTAACAGAAAAGGCTGGCTGAGATGAAGGCAGAATTGTAAAGTATACGGGAAGGATCCGAAGGAATCGTTAAAAAGAGAAACGATGGGACATGATGTGGTGCGGTGCAAAAAGTAAAAACTGTAGAATAGAAGAAAATAATGTCTGGACATGACTGATGAGAATTATGATAAAAGTTTAATGACCCCTGCAGTTAAATGGGGTAATGAAAAAGAGCCCAAAAAGGAGAACTTAATTACAAAGGCCTGTGTCAGCCTTTGGTCCTCCGCTTCAGACTGTATTTCCTGTACTGTTCCTTCAGCTCCCTCAGCTGCGGTCAGCTGGCCAGAGAAACAGCTCATTGTGGTTTCTACAGCATGCACACAAACAGGACATTACTCTCCGCAGCCATCCACTGAGTGGGTCTATGTGGGTGGGTGTGTGTGAATATGCGGGGAGGTGTGCACCACAGAGCTGGAAGTGCTCCAAGATATCACTACAGCTTTACTGCCACTTACATAACTGGGCCTTCTTTTCTTTTTCTTATTCCCTAATTTCTTCCTGTTCACTCAAAATGATGTTTTTTTTTTCTCGTTTTCTTGCTTTCACAGCCTCCACCTCAGTTCTCCCACTCTGACAGTACGTTTAGCTCCAGCATCTCTGCATACTTGTTAACACGAGGACTGAGCAACGCCTGTTGCGAGGGCTTCATACTTCACTGTCACAGCAGCATGCAACAAATGCCAAGGCAGCAAGAGCTGACAGTTACTCTGTGGTTTTGAGAAATTGCATTAGCCCACATAGGCAAAGAGAGCACAGCTATGGAGAGACTGCCTCACAGTGTGCTGCTGAAATCAACCACATCCTTTGACAATGTTGCAAACACAAGGTAGAGTAAGGAAAGCAGGTCTACTGATGCAAATAACAAGGTCATGTGATTGTGGTGCCTTTAAATGCAAACAGCTTTGGACTAATGTTGACTTAGTGCCGTCGAAGTCCTGGAAAAGGATGTGTAATTTGTTTTTCTTTGAGAAGACTCAAAGACATGTACTTATCAGCTAAATTCATTTGCAATTTATAAGCAGATCTAATATATTGCAAGATGTAGCACATTCGCTTTGGCAGTTTTATCCGATATCAATTTTCGCCGAGATCACTGAAGCTAAGAAGTGAAGGCTGGCAGATGGAAAGGGGGTAAAAAATGTGAACTTGGTAACTTTTACTTCCCAACAGATTGCATTAAGGTCTGCCAACTTGGGCACATTTGAGACATGTCGCTTCAGAGCAGATGATGGATGGGCTGCGGAATTTGATCCCTGCGCGCGTGAGATTGTGTGCGTCTTCCCTGTGTCTATCTATGGCAGCCTATAACTTCCTGTGTCAGAAAATAAAAAACAATAATGGGAGAGCAGGAAGAAGGAAATTGGTGTCAAGGAAACGCTAAGTGATTGCGTGTCAGGAAATGGGCGTGTCCCGGTTCCATCTTCACAACAGCCAGCTGCCAAACGCCATAATGCCTGGATAAGTAGTTGACATTAAAGGCAGATTAATCACGTGATAGAGCCGCACGGTGAGTGACGTGGGACGCCAATGGCGCACACTGAGGCTTGTTTGGAATTAGATGGTTTTGAATGTGTTTACATTTTTGCACTGCACATGTATCCCATTTAACATTTTGGAATTGGAAATAGAAGAGCTTTAGTGACATTTGGAGACTGTTGGAAAAAGCGTAGCAAGCACCTTTAACATTACCTGAGGCACTTAGGTAATGTTAAAGGTAATGTTTCTAAGCTTGTTTTGTTGTGCTAGAAAATTTTCTTGTTCAAAAGTGAAGTTTTTTGTTTGTTTTTTATTGACTGGGTGATTTTCTAATTACACACTCAAAATAGTCTTTTTCAAGCTCCAGATTCTGAAAATTGTGTAGCGACTCAGCAAGCCATTAGAAGATAATTCCCCGCACTTAAAGCACATACTGTATAAAAAGAAATCTGTTAGCATGGCACAGATCACATCAGAATGGAGTGAAAGGAGTTCACGAAAGGAACAAATCATACATTCGCTGTCAACTGCAAACACTTGGTGAAGCTTCGCACACACACACTTGTTTTGCATTGATTCACGTGCACACAAAACAAAAGCAGACGACGTTCACAGTCTGTGAAGTGACTGCGCTGCTTCTCGCTGATTCATGCCCATGTGTGAAAAAAAGCACTGGCCTTTATTATTTTTATGGAAAATATGACATGAGCTACAAGGCATGTAAACAATCTGTGCCACAATGGCCACTTCGAGCAATCGCAAGTTCACACCCCATGCGCACCATATCCATTCGCACACACGCGCGCGGCACTCTCGCTTTCTCACTGTCTAACATGCAGACACGCGCGCGCGCACAGTCGGTACTGCTGATTGTGTCACCCTTTAACCACCACTGACAAAGGAAGCGTGCGGTGGCTGGTGCTAAATGGTGTGACGAGCGGAGGGGGGAGGGAGCAGGCAGCGAAGGCGGGGTGAAGGAGAAAGATGAGGGTGATGATATTCTAAAATTAGCAGGCTGTGCGAAAGTGACAGATGACCTCATGCTGGTTGTCACCTTACTTTGCCACAGAAATCAGGTCATCTGTCAAACCCCTCTATCCTCTCCTCCCCTATCCTCCTGCTTCCATCTTTTTCGCCTGTATCTTTCTTCTCCTCGTGTTTCATCTCCTGCCGAAAAATATCCAAATTACTTTCTCTTTTGGATTTCACACTGGCCAACGGATTTGGCTGAAAAAATGAAACTGTCCAGCCAGCATTTTCATTAATATGGAGATCCAAGGGAGAAATATAAATAAATAGTAATCATAACTTTTTAGTTGAACACTGTATGTTTATTAAGCTGTTTGGCCTTAAAAAGTTTTTCTCTCGTATAAGCACGAAACCGAGTTTTTCTTCTCTCCACACTACAGTCACTATTAACAACCTGTTCAACCCCCACACAACTACACAACCCTCTAACCATACCCTCCCACCCCCTCCACACACACACACAAACACCCCCAACACACACAAACTGCACATCATTATCACCCCACCGCCTTTCTGAGCAAAGTTCATTTCTAATAGGAGAGGCGCCATAAAAGTGCTACACAATGCAGCAGGTATTTTCTAAGGCCAAGACGCCTGGGGAGAGGCCAGAGCTCTGCCAAGACAATGCTGCTGCCTTACTGTGCTACCAATTCACTGCTCCGTCCTGCATTATGTGTCACTCATCCATGTCCCTTGAGGCTGTAAAGGTTCAACCTTCATGCTAAAGTGCTGGAATAAAAGCAGCAGTAGGAGCACAAAAGCAGGTGGACAAAAAGGAGAGATGGCGGGCTATAGGTTTGATTGTGATGTCAGCAGTAATTGCGTAGGGGATACAACATCAAACACCCGCCTGAACCGAAATCAATCAATTTGCGAAGGAGTTAGCGGCGTTCACCTATAGCTTTTGTTAATTTCAGAAGAAATGATGCAGAAAGTCACAGCTGGCAGGTTTGGTAGCATTTCATGAAGTCCACCTTGCCATTAAGTGGTTCTTATTTAACTCTTTATGCACTGATTCACTTCATCCTATAAACAGATATCGACATATAAATATGTAGAATCTGTAGGGTTTTGTTTGATTTAAACAAAATCAGTGAAAAAAACAATGGACGCTGAACTGAACAGGAAGTCTTGAACCTGAATCTATAATCCCCTACATGGATGTCCCAGCTAAACTGGAAGTCCAAAATATTGGCTGTTGCCCTGAGAGGCTAAGTCGGCAGAGTAGCTGACAGGTTCCAGTGGATTTACTGGAAACCAACCAACAACTGAACCTAATCAAGCTCATCCCTCCCTCAAACCTCTGGAATGTTTTCTTAAAAATGCCTGAGCTTTAGTAAAACCATTGCAGCAGCTCAGCGGACATGTTGAACTAATATATTTTGTATTAGAGGTGGACACCAAACATATAAAAGGAGAAATCTATTTGACACACTGGATGAATTATACATCGTGAGGGCACAAGAGCTATATAAGATCTACTGGTATGCCATGAGGATTTGCCAACTTCACTCATTGTTTAATCTTTGGTCATACTGTAGCAAGCAGCAGCGTTTCTTACTCTTTATCTTGTTAACTATTTTATTGGCCTCAGTGAGATGTTTCCGTGCTCCTGCTGCATGCTAAACACCAGCTGAGGTCACTTTCTGGCTCCACGTCCTCCTTCCTTATCACTGTTTTTCTTTATTCAGCTCTTAAATTGTTTTATTGCACGATTTTAGAGTCACAGTTTAAACAGAAGGAAAACCTCTTTATCAGAGACATTTCATCAGAGTTTAGTTATTAATGAGTGCACCTGGCACATCCAACACCCACATCACAAAGCAAAAATTTTTTATCCTTGGGCATTTCATCTCCCCTTTTTATACACAACCAACAAATCTACAGGGTGGGCCATTTATATGGATACACTGTAATAAAATGGGAATGGTTGGTGATATTAAAGTCCTGTTTGTGGCACATTAGTATATGTGAGGGGGCAAACTCCTCAAGATGGGTGGTGACCATGGTGGCCATTTAGAAGTCGGCCATCTTGAATACAACTTTTGTTTTTTCAATAGGAAGAGGGCCATGTGACACATCAAACTTATTGGTAATGTCACAAGAAAAACAATGGTGTGCTTGGTTTCAACGTAACTTTATTCTTTCATGAGTTATTTACAAGTTTCTGACCCCTTATAAAATGTGTTCAGTGTGCTGCCCATTGTGTTGGATTGTCAATGCAACCCTCTTCTCCCACTCTTCACACACTGATAGCAACACCGCAGGAGAAATGCCAGCACAGGCATCCAGTATCCGTAGTTTCAGGTGCACATCTCGTATCTTCACACCATAGACAATTGCCTTCAGATGACCCCAAAGATAAAAGTCTAAGGGGGTCAGATCGGGAGACCTTGGGGGCCATTCAACTGGCCCACGATGACCAATCCACTTTCCAGGAAACTGTTCATCTAGGAATGCTCAGACCTAGCACCCATAATGTGGTGGTGCACAATCTTGCTGGAAAAGCTCAGGGAACATGCCAGCTTAAGTGCATAAAGAGGGAAACACATCATCATGTAGCAATTTCAAATATCCAGTGGCCTTGAGGTTTCCATTGTTGAAGAATGGACCCACTATCGTTGTACCCCATATACCACACCAAACCATCACTTGTTGTTCCAACAGTCTTGGAGGGATCCATCCAATGTGGGTTAGTGTCAGAATAAAGTTACGTTGAAACCAAGCACACCATTGTTTTTCTTGTGACATTACCAATAAGTTTGATGTGTCACATGGCCCTCTTCCTATTGAAAAAACAAAAGTTGTATCCAAGATGGCCGACTTCTAAATGTCCACCATGGTCACCACCCATCTTGAGGAGTTTGCCCCCTCACATATACTAATGTGCCACAAACAGGACTTTAATATCACCAACCATTCCCATGTTATTACGGTGTCTCCACATAAATGGCCCACCCTGTATAGGTGAAGAATGGAGAGAGATTAAGTATTTATATCTTTACTAGCAGTAATCCATTTAAGTTATAAATAGCTTTCACATCAGCAGAAAGCTGCTGTCAGCTTGCTTACTGCTACAGCTGTGACACTCAAAGCATTTCCCTAAGCCCCACCCACTGCCAGGCACTCGGGTTTTTTACGGTGCTTGTGCAGGAAGAAGGACAATAGCCACTCATGATCAATGTAAATACAGTTCCTCTGATACTAAATGAAAAGTAGAATTTGTCTTAGCTTTTCATCTTTCTTCATCACAGTGGCTAAAAAAAATGTATGATTAAAACATTTGTGAATTAGACAAATCATATGTGACAAAGTCTTGAGCTACTTGTCATTTTTTAAAAAGTGGTATTTGGCTGTAGTTCTCCAGGCTTTCTGAAGGGCTTTCAAAGTATGTCTTTGGACATTGGCTGCTTTTTCACTCATTTTTAGTCTAGTCACAACAGTTTCTCCTTTTTTTCAAGAGACGACGCAGTGTTGTGTCTACACAAAGAACTACTTTTACATTCCCATTTCTTTAGTTGAATCTAAGAAGACTGCCAAAGAAAACACAGTTTGAAAGACGTAAAATAAAACAAAGGCATTCCCATAGAGCTAGAGGCCCAAGGCTTGGCATGTCTCAGCATAGTGGGTAACATGTCCTTTCAATTGCACAGTAAAACAGCACATTACTGTATTATATGGTGCTTATATGACAAGTGTGCAATGTGTATTAAATTTCATCAGCAAAGTAAAGACAGAACTGCTTGACTTTCCCAGTGAGCGGGTATTTTCTATGTGCTTAAACCGTTAACACATGTAAGTCTATGACTGTTATTTAAACCAGCCTTCAAGCTGACTTGCAAACAGTTCCAAGTTTATGTCATCTCTGGTCACCGTTGTGATTAGATTAAAACACTTATGTTCTCCAGTTAATCATTAACCATGATTATCATCAACATTTACGATGCTACTCGTAATCACAAAGTACAGCTGGAAATGCTGATTTTTCAAGTTTTTGATAGGAATCACCACAGCTGTTTCAGTTCTTTTCAGTTCAGTTCATTCTGAGGGGAATATCAGAGTCAAATTTAATCACTTCATGCAAACATTTACATAAGAGCATATATCTATCAATCTCATGTTGGGACTAAAAGCTTAGTCCTAAAGACAGAAAAAGCCACTGTATGGAAAGATGAATCATTCAGTAAAGCATTACTATTGGTAGCTCTGTTTAACTAGCAGCACTGAAAACCATTCAAATATATGAAATGTGAAGTCTTAGTAATAACCTGCAACATCTTATTATCAGTGGCTCTGTCATGTAATGTTTCCTTGATCAAACCTTAAAACAAGTCAGTGCTGGCATTTCTTCTGCAAATTATTTGTCCTTCATTCTTTTTCATAGGAAAAATCAAATGCCTTAAAGGAAGACACATTCATGCTTGGCAGAAACATCAACTGCTCAGCAACATAAACAGAAGAGAAGATGAGCAATTATCACAAGCTGTGAAGGAACCACTGTTGCTCTCTTTCAGGAGAATCTTAAATATGATGCATTTTAATTTCTGTGTAGATGCCCGTGATATTTAAGCATTTCCTTATCTAAACCTTCAAAAGACACAAAAACGGTGTATCTTTGGGAGACTAAAAAGAGTTTTATTTCATTTAAATAAAAATTTAAAAAAAACAGAAGGTGGCAGAAGGTGAGACAAATAGCGACAGTAGGTGTGTAACGCAATAGCCAGGATGTTTTATCTTAAAGTTTAGTCAGACAGTCTGCTGTGTAAAACATTTTTATGGTTTGACAAGATACTTTAATGGCCCTGGTCTGTCAATATCATTCAGTCATAGACTGTACTGGAAAACTACCTTATATAAAATAATTAACCATGAAAACTGTATGTGTGTGTGATGTAACCTAGAAAAGAGCTGAACTGTACAATAGGCCTCAGTCAGATTGGCTTAGAGACCAGTCAAAAAAAAACCTTCTAACCTCTAGTCATTAAGAAGATATGTGTATTCCCTGACCGACTGGTAAACAAACAACATTCACCTTAAAAGTAAAAGTTGTGCCTTACTGTTGTAACCAAGATATTTCAAAAGCCACAACTTTTATTTTGAAAGCTCACTACAGCTTGGTAAATAGGGTATGAGTGTTTGTAGACAAGTCGACAACTTCCATGCAAACAACTGCTGCAATCTTCTGAAGACCAAAGCAATTCAAAGGAGGGTTTGGATCTGTCCGCGAACAGTTTCACACTACCAACTTCCTCCAACCTCCAGCACTCCCAGAATACACACTTTACTTGTTTCTAGGAAATGCGGGGTAATTAGCAATCGATTTCATGATGACTGGTAGCAACCTTCAGTAACAACTTGCTTGGTAGGACAATACATATTTTTCCTTTACAACTGGGAAAAATGGTCACTGACTGCAATCTAGGCCTGTATGACTATGGGCTTAAATATGGGCCAACGTGTTAGTCCGACAACGAAAAAAAGCAATTTAAGTGTTAGTGAATATGAAGTAAGAGACCTTTTAATTCTAGAATGAAAAGTTATCAGCTGAGTTAGTGTTCATGCCTGTACAAAAGGGTTAGGTTTGTGTATGGGATTTCCTATGCCCCCTGAATGCACCATCGGTGTGCATGTCCGCAACTTTAGTTCAGAGACAAACGGCAGCCAAACAACGGACAGTGTGTGCGTTCATAAGACTGTAAGTTAATGTTTACTTCACTCAGTTATGTTGGTGTTCAGCCATGAGTGTATTTGATGACTTACCAGCAGTTTCTGCTTCTGTTTAAGTGACGTTATGTACAAGTGGCAGTTCGCTAGCATAACAGATTTGTTCGCTAATTAGCTTCTAGTAGAGAGATTCGTTGTTATCGTGTTGTTGATTCTGTGCTCTGTGTAACAGATGATAACCCAATGTAAAGTTGCCTTCAGTGCATAGTTGTATGCGGTGTGTTAATGCATAATGTCTGACTTTAAGTTTATGTAACCAGTCTGAAGTATAATGTCAGCTTATTTAGTTATATACTGTACTTGAGTACACCTCAGTTGTATCTTTATGTTTATTATGTAATTTGATTTGTATCATTATGCTTTGTCTACAGAAACCACATACACACACTCACGCCCAGCTGCGGACACATTCTCAATTGGAAATACAAAGAATGACAACTTTATTCCTGGACTCTGCCTGTTTGTTCCTCTCACATCTGAACATTTGCAAGTGTTCTGACCCGACACTCTGAAGTGATTGCTGCCAGCTCAGATTTCTTTAACCCTTCTAAACAATGCCAGTTACATGATGTCATGCCTCTCCAAAAAACTTCATATGGGTCTTCCTGACATATCCTTCCTCTCCAACAAGATATTCGCTGATGTCACAACAATACTGCACTCCATCATCTCTAATCCTTAGCAATGCAGATTAAACACAGGGATTATACAGTCATACAGACAGTAAACAACAAAGACGACAAGATGCCTGTATGCCTGGAAAAAAAGGCACTCGCACACACACACAAACACACATTCGATTGTTTCTAACCACAGTTTTGACAGGAACACCTCTCATAAGTGAATAAACAGCTCCAGAACCTTTTCCCCCCTCACATTGTAGATCCACTATGACTCATTCCTAAAGGCCAACTACCAAATGCTGACTCATGGTGTGGACAACAACAAGCATTTTAATGTCACTTTATGGGTCCATTTGCTTTTCAGAGAGACAGACAAATGCTCTGATTTAACATCTTTTAATGGGCACACGATGTGACAGCAGCAACCCATTTACATTGAAACAAACAGACATAATGGGAAAGTGATGAAATAAAGCTAATTCTATTTTTTTAAATTCAAATCAACTTTATTTGCATAGCAACAAATTATATTATCTCGAGAGCACTACAGTAAGATCAAGCCTTTATATTAGTGTGGAGAGAAGCTTAAAGACTAGGGCTGTTCGATATAACGATATATATCGAATGACGATATAAAAACATCTATCGTTTCATTTTACGCTATCGTTTGTTTCGTGGTGTCACAAAATAGGCTGTTTACGGCAATATTTTTTCATCGTTTTGATGGTCACTGTAGTGGCTATATTAATTTCTTAGAGTTCTCTCTTTCTCTTATATTTAATATAACCACACTACGGATGGACAAGCGCCTGTTTTTATGCGTTGTCGTTAGCACCAACGACGGTAACACCATCGCGTGTCCGCTTGTTTATGTTCCACATAAACCTTTCACAATAAAGCTCAAGATCCTGTTGAGACTTTTCAAAATAAACTGAATCACGTGAAAGAGCAGATTATTTACGGATGAGAAGTAAAAAAAGAGCCGCCAGGTGCTAAAAAAAAAACAAAAAAAAACCCTTAGACTCAAACGTTAGAACAGGCTTTTCCCCGCAGCACGCCGTGTAATAAATACTCACAAAGAAAACGGCGGCCGTTACAACTTATGTCTAAAAATGTATCGTTTCATGCATCGGTTAAAACACTGGACTCCAGCTACATGACGCACAGCTGGAAACACTTCCCGCAAGTCGAGCTGCCTGAGATTCATAGAATTTACAGAAAATGTTACATTTTTGTGATTTATATCGTTATCGGGACGATAGAATTCTTATATCGGGATATGAGATTTTGGTCATATCGCACAGCCCTACTAAAGACCCTACTGTAATACAGCGAAAACCCCAACAAGCAGACAAGCCCCTGTGAGCAAGTGCTTGGCAACAGTAGGAAGGAAAAACTCCCTTTTAACAGGAAGAAACCTCAGACAGGCTCAGCAATGGCTTAGAACCAGGCTCAGTGTGTGTTGATCATCAGTATGAAGACACACTGTAAACTTCTCCAAGGCTTGTGTAAGATAAATGCTTTCAATCAAAGGGTCACTGTTGATTACTATTTCAGCTACATCGCCTATATCAATCATTGTTATATCAACCTTTCCTTAAACAGATATTTTCTTGTGTGTCAAGTAACTCCAAATAATCAGAATCAAAATACTTTATTAATCCCTAAGGACATTTCTACAGGGTGCATGGAAGACACCGGAGGCCCAAGCATTACTTCTTGGAACATATTAATAGATACAGAGCTCATCTGCTCAAGTGACCTTTCAAAAAAAACAGATCAAACACTCGAAGTTCAAATGCTCTTCTTTTAAAATGCTGGATATAAAAGCTACTTTGCCTTAAGCACCACAAGTGAGTGTGAATAGTTCAGTGAGGTAGAAGTTGCGATGAGAATGGTGATTTCTGCTTGAAAGATTTTTTGGCAGTAGCAGGTCTTGCAGTTGTTGCTATAGCAAGTAATATTTTTTAAGTTATTTATGAGCACCGTGTCACTGTAAGAAAGGTCACAGTTGTTTGTGCTATCCACTTTTTAAAAGTTGTCATAACGGGATCAGAATAGGTACCCATTTCTTTTGCATTATGATTTAATTTTGCACCTGCCTGCAGATGAACTGTGGTTTGCACAGGATCGGGAGCAGCCTCATCTTATATTTGGACTTACTAAGTATTAAATAGATCATTGTGAATTCCTAATATTCCACTTTTCCAGGTTTGTTGAAATTCCAGAGAGTCCACGATTGTTTTCCCATTTATCTAGAAATCTTATTTTCCAGTCACACTTCAGTCAGAGTTAGATTTTGCTTAATAAACAGACCCAAACACACAACACACCTTTTGAGAAAATCATTCTTTTTTTACATTGGCTTAAAGCCACTTAAGTCTCATCTTTTCTTTTTTGCAAATGGATTATAAAACACATCTGTGGCAGGATTAACTTGGTACTTAGATCATCTGTTGACAAATGGAACCTTTTAAAAGGGGATTGCACTTTGATTTCCTACAGACAGAAGCAGAATTATCTGTTTATACAGGGTAAAAGCAAACTGCATGTACATTAATCCTTTCTGTCCTACACTATGCGATAAACACTGAAAACTTTATACCTCTGAAGCCATGCAAGGGGAAGTGGACTCATCCCCAGTCACTGATTTGCAGATCATTCATTTGTGTGTTAACCATTTACTGCAGTCCAATCTTCTCAACATAACATGAAGCTACCTTTTAATTCAAACTCCCAAACTATACTCGTCCGCAAGGCTTTAAAAATGTGTTATGAAAGTAAAACTGCTAAAACTTCAGTTGGACCAAACCAAGCACTTCGATCGAATGTAAGAAAGTCTCCAACATTTAGACTGAAATCTGAACAAATTGAAGATTCATTCGAATAAAAACTTACATTTATTCAGGAAAAAGTCCTTCTGACAAGAAATGAGTTTTAAAGGCTGATTCATCTTACAATTCATCTCACTGGCCTTCTTCTCCCCCTTCAAACACAGACAATCTTTTCAGCATCAGCTGATAAAGTCTGTTTATTGAAGGTGAAGCTTATAGACCAGCGGTCCCCAACCCCCGGGCCTCGGACCGGTACCGGTCCGTGAGTCGTTTGGTACCAGGCCGCGAGAGTTGAGGCTCAGGTGTGAAATGTATGGTTTTCAGGGTTTTTATCGGTTTTCAGCGTTATTTTGTTATTGTTTTTATCGTTAACTTGGTTTTCCTGGGTCTTTTCACGTGTGTTATGAATAAATCTTCTTTTTTTCGGTACCGGTACTAGTTTTATTTTGTTGTATTTATCCGCAACACCTTAAAGGCCGGTCCGTGAAAATATTGTCGGGCATAAACCGGTCCGTGGCACAAAAAAGGTTGGGGGCCGCTGTTATAGACAGTAATTTTACACAAGGAAACTGTGCAGGAAGGTTTCCAAAATGAAAGGCAGAGGATCAATATTTCTGTTTCCCCAAAATGAATGTTCCCAGCTGTCAATTAAATGGTATCAGGCTTGCAAATGCTCAAATCTGAACTTTGAAAATCAAAGAAATGGGCATTAATGCTGTAATTTAGTAATTAACTGTCAACCAACAATAAACTATGAAAGAAAGCTACAACTGGTTCTGATGTCGGCTCGAGAAAGAGGTTTCATGCTATGACATTTAAATGTAGAAGCTTTTCAGGGACTTCTAGTTTACAATTTAAGTCTCATCTTCCTTTGTACATTTCTATTTGTGCACAAGATATAGCTGAAATATATACAGATATATGCACTTTTTTGTCTTGTGGCTTTTTCTAGTGTGCTAAACATTCTGTCTCTATATAAACCACTGAAACTGACACAAGCTGTTCTCCTCCATTTACCCCTGAACCAAATTAGAAGTTTTCAAACCTGCCAACAGTATTTGCATTGATCCTTCACTAGATTCGTTCAAAAATGAATAAAATTCAGTGCTCAAGGTAATTATATGGCTTCTCTGGCTCAGCCTATGATATTCAAGTCTGTTATTATAATTCTGAAGTACACAATACAGTCCATGCTGCAGTAGCCAAATACCAGTTAACAATCCTGTGAGGACATATGTTCTTGTCCTCACAGAGGGAGGCTGGCTTGGCGTAACAGACCAACCACATTTGAGTAGAGCCACCAGACTGCGAGGGCTTAGCAGAGGCTCTGACAAATTGCACGTCAAAAGAACTAAAAATAAATGCATTATTGCTTCCTTCTGACACTTAAATATTGCTGTAATTTCACATGAACAGAGCACAGAACAGAATTTTTTGCAGACCTAGGACCTAGAACATGTTATTAAACGGGCGATGACACATACAAGGCGCTCTTATTTACTCAAATACTGGAAATAAAAAGGTAAAGCAACCATGATGATCACTTAAGTCTTACAAATACACGATGACATGATGACCAGGTATAATAAGAAATAACTAAGAATATTGTGCAACCTGTTTTAGTACTCAATATACCAGCTAGAGCAGGGCGATATGACCAAAAATATTTATCACGATATACATTTGAAAATTTGCGACAACGATATAATTGACACTAGACAAAATACTTTACAACTCCACAACTTTATTAGTGCAAAAAAACCCATCAATGTATTTACATTTAAACAAGCAGCTGTTTTTGTGTGCATTAAAGTTATATAAAAATTTAACAGTGCAAATGCAAATTCCTTGCTGACAGTTTAACCAAAAGGCATTTCCAGTGGAAATTGGCCAACATATCCTCAGCATAACCATGTTTAATATCCACAAAACTTAAAAAGAGGTTATACACACACAATACGGTAATATTATGTTGAATTGATTTTAAGTGTGCCGTATTTTCCAAAAAACACGGTAATAACGACGGCCCGCTAGCATGCTCTACCAAAAATAGTGCTTTGTTGTGTATCTGACGGACGAAAGCTAAACCAGTTCCACACCACTGAAGTTGCAGCATTTTTACAAACCAGTTCTGGTTCATCTGTTTCATTCAACGATCTGCGTTCGCGCTTCTCATTCTCTGTCGCCGCCATGCTTTTTTCGCCATGTGCGTATGAAAACAAAGGCACCCATATTCTATCGCGATATTTCATTTTCTTATTGTTGCCCAACATTATACCAGTATTACCGTGAACAGTATGATATGGCCCAGCCCTAATACCAGCAATATACCACTGACTAGGTCACTGTTGTGTCTTCTGTTTCACTCATTTGCTTCCCAAGCTCTGCCATCGTGGGCGGCAGCTGATGAAAGTTGTCCCTGTTCAATGAACAGAGGATACAGCAAGCAGAAAACTGCTTTATGTACCACTTTGCTGAGCAGGCTGAGAGACAACATGGAGAGGCAGTTGATATTATATAATGCAACAATATTTTTTAACATAGGGTATTTGGCATGTCATTCATCTGCAGATGAACACCACAGATGTGGCACTGTTTAGCATGCATGTATCTCCTGTCCAGCGCACATGCACGCACACAGCCCACCAACACCACTGCTGCAAATCCCAATGGTAAACGCTGCAATGTATCAGAAACAGCCAATGGGTCTTGGTAATAGCTGGAAGCAAACAGACAAAGTGCCTCATCCAAAACAAGCATTGAATTGTTATGCTTTACAAAGCTGTTCTATTATATTCACTCAATGTTTTTGCATTCTTGACATTTTCACTGTTGAAAAACATCTCTGTTGTAACGAGAGGGATCTTTGTACAAGGAAGATTAAAACAAAAAAATCCTCATTTGTTTGCCAGCCTGCATAATTATCCTTAAAGTGAGAGTCGCACATCTGTTACTGCATCACTACCCCTTCCATTTCCCTTGCCTTTTGTTCTTCATACCAACCCTTCCAGAGCTCTTCCATTAGATAATGCCATTATCACAACAAAACTCATGGCAATTAAATGCAGATTATGCTGTAATTCAGAGCCTGGTGCATTAGTCTGTTCTCCATCATGGAGCTATCTAATACTCTTCTAATGCATTGTGGTAGTAATGTCCTACTCTAATCCTTGGTAATGCTCAGTGCTGCACCTCCCCATGGATTAACCAAACCCTCTCAGTTTTAAAAGCATTCTGATCCGTAACTAAAGTGGCGTGAACCTCTGGAAGGTACACCTTTTATTAAGTTGAATCCATGTCACTGAGAAAATCTGTATTATTCTAATGTGCGTTATTTACCGAGTTGCAGTTCAAAGGAGGTGCGTTCAGGTCAGCTAGAGTTGAAACAGTTCATTGCTGTTGCTCAGTGTCATTATGGTCAGCTGTGGTTGAACAGCATGACATAAAAGCGAAGTCTATTTAGCAACCTGTTGTTATTAATACAACAAAACTTGTGCTTAGTTGAAACCTGCTGTGGTCTTTAACTGTGAAAGAAAATTAGAAGGTCAGACAGTCTGATGATGTAAAAAGTATGTACGTGTTACTCTTTATGTCCTAATAATATTTTATTAATCTGAGCCTGCATTAATTTGAGAGATGACACATCTTATTGTCTTTAAGGACAAAATTAAGACCACACCTATCTGAATTTATTGCTGAGATGAATATTTTGAGCAGTAGTGCAACTTTAATGTTTCACTTAATGGTGATAAGAGACGCCCGCAACTAAATCTAATCCAAAATTCAAATATAAACGTATTTATGAGAACACTATTCATCAATATACACTCTATCAACCTAAACTAACACAATCAAAACTAATTTGCCAAATGATCTTCCAGCGAAGAGGAAATTACGAATACTACAATTATCATAGCTTCTGTGAAATTTGTCCTACATTTTGTAAATTAGAGTCTCTTAAAATCTGTTTTAGTTAACAATTGGTGTGTGTGTGTGTGTGTGTGTGTGTGTGTGTGTGTGTGTGTGTGTGTGTGTTTCTTCCATAGTAGCACTGGCAGAAAAACACATAATTATATTCACATCAAGTTTTAATATTTCATGTTTGGAAATAGTGAAACGAAAGGGAAAACATACTTTGCGTCATCTTTTTTTAAAAAGTCTAGATTAGAGAAATTGTTCGGAACGACATCACAGAATGTTTGCGAGGAAACATCAAAGGCCATAATGACGATGGTTAAGAGCCACTTAGCCAGAACCATTAGCAAAAGCCTTGTGATGATCGTTGTGCTCACGTTACTGCCGACTCACAAAGCTATGTGCATGAAGCGTATTAACGCAATGACCGGAAGTCTACCAGTTGTTAATAAAAGCTTAACAGCCATTAGTGACTGCAATGTAACATCCTCATGGTCCAGTAGCACACTGGATATGTATAGTTCCAGTATGAGGTCATGATACAAGTTTACACTGTATTTCACTAAAGTTCAGTGAAGGAACAAATGATTTTTCTGATCTACATATGCATATGTAATTGGATTATTATATATCACTGCATCAAGTAAACTCACTTAAAATGCAATGCTTCTTTAGGTGGAACAAGTGAAACTGAAAGGCCTGGATGAAGCCATTCCAGGCAAGCTTGTAATGCATACGTTTTCATAGCACAGTTATGTCCATTTGCTTATGTATTTCCCTATGGACAGTTAAAAGAGAGGAGTTTACACCCAATGGAAAGGTGCGCTCATGCACTCCTCCAAAATCCCAACTGCAGGGTTGAGTTTCGCTTCAGCTCTTTGTACATTATAACTTCGCTCTTCTCTGCAGATGGCTGACGGACCATCAACAGCACAAGCGAGAGTGACCCACAGACCAGTTGTACCGCACAGTTTGCACACTGCTTCCACTGACAACAGACGCTCTCTGCAGGTGGACGGACCATCCAAGGACTGCCAGCGAACTGTGACCACACCCTAACTGCTGAACCATAATTTCACCACAAGTAGGATAGAATGAGCATGACTGTCTTTGCTGATTCATTTAAAAATCTCATCTCTGTGAAGACATAATACAGGCATACACTGTTTATTCAAATATCCTCCAGTGGATTATTGTTCATGCACCTTATTACCTGTTTAAGAGACCTGAGGTCTTTGTTACATGATGACTTTTTAATAACAGTCCTTCCTTTATTTATATCTGCTTGTTGCATCTTTTAATATTGCAACAGAAAACAATTTTTTCTTCTGGGTGTTTCCAAGTTGCTTCAATTTTTAACTTTCATCAAAACTTGTAAGGATGATTTTAACTTCGAAGTATATAATGTCTCAGCTTTACGTTTAGTGACCCATAAGAGTAAAATAAAAAGCCAGAATAGTAGAAAACTCAAAAATAACAAATGATACAATATGTGACATGTAAGAATAAATTATGGAAGAACAATAAAACAGCTACAGACCAAGCAACGTGCTGTTGAAGTGGATGAAGTTGAAAGCCATCGCTCACCACATTCAGGAAGCAGATGCTGGCATACAGGCCTACATGACTCTTAACTTAAACCCAAACTGAATGTGCGTGCAAATAATTTCAGGCATATGGTGATGACAGAGAAGATAGTGCCCAACAAAATTTGTCATCATTGGGATTATTCAGTATTCTGTAATCCATGGGTGAATTCAGTGCAAAGGATTGCAGCGATCTGGTGTTTTTGCTATGTTGTGCAGGGGAAGGGGAGTCAAAAAGCATGGAATCCCGCTAAATCAAGAAAAATAAATGACACAGTCATAATGTCTCATTCACAATCTCCCCCAGGATATGCCAAAGGAAGCTGTTGTTTAAAATCTGTCTGTGCGACTGATTTATTAAGCCTCCATCTTGCTTGCGGCTACTCACTGTTGCATAAGGCTCTGGAGATGTGAGTTTATTTTTTTCACCAACTCAGTAAATAACAATAAAGCAAAGATGCAAAACCTGGCAGAAAAAAATAACAGAGTGATTGACAAGCCCACAAACTGTGCTGCAAAATGCATTACAGCTCCGTGTCTCTGCTGCCATCGAGATCAAACTCCGAAGACAAAGAAGACGGCGGGAAGATTATAGACTCCGAGTCATAAGATCAAATGTTACTCCATCATAGTGAGAGGAAAAATGTGAGAGGCTTTACCCACATTGACTCCTTAGATTTACACACTGGACTTTCCATATACACACACACACCACACCCATTACAAGAAAACAGGAAATCGCTGTTTGTGAATATGTGATATTTTTAAAAACGAGCCAGACCTGAAGGCACTCCTTTCTCAGTTGGTCATATTGGAATAATCAACTACCTTTCACAATTTTTCTTATTTATTTTCAAAAGAAAGAGCATTTTCTATTTCAATTTCTTCATTCCCTTATGTCAAACTATGCTTTTAAAGCTGATGAAACGAATTCTATCGGTTAAACTGTAAATTCTTCCCAACTTGCAGTTATAGATCGGCAAAGAAATTAAGACCAGCCCTGATCAATAACCCCTAAGAGTGCCTGGACCTTAGATGTTGACCCCTGATGATCAGTAGCCTTTGATGTAAAGCAACACACTAAAACTGAGGGTTTTATTTAACTGCAGAAGCCAACTGTGCTAAATGGCAAGGCAGATGATTCAGCTTAGAGTACTACAGCCTGCAGAGGCCTACTTTGTGTACAGACAGATGTGGGATTTGTGACTTGTTGATATTACAGCATCCATTCAGAAGGACCTAGAAGGACCGTTCCCTGCTGCTCACATCCAGCCTAAAAGTTAATCCCAGTAAGCAGGCACACTTCCTACGAGCAAATGACAGAGCAACAGGTGGTCTCATTCACAAATATAAACGGTCTGTCTGAGTGTTTCATTCAAGTAAAAGCTACAGTTAAGCTCCCATTAAGCACCTATGATACAATTATACCCCTCAGAACTGTCGACCATCTGAAAGTGGCTTTAATCATCTAAATGGACCATTACTTAAGCCATCAGAGGTCTGTTTAATAGGTCAAACTACCGCATAGTGTTGCACTCTCAAAGTATGGATGGATACACTGGATTCGTGCACATTTACTGTTTACATCACTGATGACGAAGGCAGCGAGAGCAACATGCTACAGTGAACACAATACCAGCATCAGTAAATGAAGTCCTTCCAGGAAAGCAAAAAGGGAGTCGTAGTCCTTATTGGTAATGTATAATGGAGTGTAGCTTTCATTGCATGATCTCATAAAGTTCAGAGGACAGTAAGTGCAGAAATATTCTCAATGTCTTCTATGGTGGATAGCTTCATGCACGATTGCAAAGCAGAGAGTTAAAAATAACACAATTCTGTATTACTTATGGGAACCCTTGTGTTTTTCTTATAATAAACTGAGTCACATGTTTAACGGCTGTTTTTGCAGCTGTCACAAGTTGCACATTACCAAAGACAAGTCTCATAAAACTAGCAATAAATATCAATTATATCCAACCAAATGAGGGACTCACTCTACAGCTGAGATTCTGAGACTTTGGCTCACCATGCGGTATCTGCATGCTCTCAACTTGAGTCCATTTACGACTGAGCTGCCAAACGCTTCCTCTTGCACGAGATCGAGGTGTCTGAGCAAACACAGAGCAGACGCAGTAACACAAAGGTGCTGGCAGTCCATTCTTTTACCTAACTCTATATGGGCATACAAACAAATGTCCGACCATGCAGCAGTACAGACAAACTGAGGCTCAAGGCCACGTCTGACTCACTCGGCGTTCTAAAGATTGAGTTCGTGCCACTTTTATGAAAATTCATTCAGATTTTTTCTTGCCTAAAACAAAAGCTGAGCAATGTTGATTCTGTTGTAGGCGAGGGCAGTTACAGTTTCAGCTACAAAATGTGTTACTTGCCACAACATGTGAAATATTATTATTCCAAAGCAACATGAACTACGATAAAGAGCAAATGATCAAGCAGATAAGCTACAATGATTGCGGGTGATGGCAGGTTTTACCAAATTTTATTATTTTTATCCATCATGCACCCCATGTACAGAGCTCAACATGGCAGGGCTCAAAAGCACTAGTGGCCTCGACCCTCAGCAACCGCTAATTGAGCTGAGATAGCCCTTTATACCCTGCTGCTGATGAACACGTTTCCCAACATGCAATATAATTTTACATAATGTAAACTGTAATAAAAATGCTGGCGGTGGCCAGTAGTACCTCTCAGCCTCTTAGCAGATGCACCAATGATATGAATTTGAAAATCCTAGGTCACTTTGTTCTAAATTTATTGCATTAACATATTGGGGCGATTGTGGCTCAAGAGTTGGGCAATCGCCTTGTAATCGGAAGGTTGCCGGTTCGAGCCCCGGCTTGGACAGTCTCAGTCGTTGTGTCCTTGGGCAAGACGCTTCACCCGTTGCCTACTGGTGGTGGTCAGAGGGCCCAGTGGCACCAGTGTCCAGCAGCCTCGCCTCTGTGTGTAAAGCGCTTTGGGGTCCTTAGGGACTAGTAAAGCGCTATACAAATACAGACCACTTTTAACAAGATTTTTAGAATCTTGACCTCTGACCTTAAAGTGTAGCTAGCTACCTACTGTATGGTATCAATTTGAAACTCCTATGTTGCTTCATTATGCAGCTTAACAAACTTGGGTGTCTGCTTAGCCCACGTGGCCACTTACCTGCCCGGCAGGATGGAAACAGTACTCCACTGGCCTTTTACAGCTGAGGGATAATAATTGTTATCAACACTACACACAAGTACAATCCCCCTACCCAGTGTACTCCCTGGTCTCCCCAGGAACTTTAAAATAGTGTTCAGACCCCCAGAGACACACATGCCCGAAAAGGGCAACTTGGAAAATAGGTGAGTAAGGGCTACACCAAGAGTCCACTTTGCACTAAAATCAAACACCCACCCACAATAGATTGCACAAATACATTTACCCACACTTTTTAACCACACCTTAATCAATTATACTCATGGCTAACATTGCCTCCACCAGGCACTGAGCAGCCACCCAAGTGCCTGGAAGACAGAACCACACCAACCACCAAAATGCTCAACAATCAATAAACATTCAAGAGATCTCATGCAAGTTTATGCTTCCTAATGTGAAAACGTTTTTCTCTAAGTGCAGAGTACTGAATAAAGTGCAACTGTGCCCAGAAAAGTGTTGGCTATTACCTAAAATAAAATACAATTTACTGCTTTAGTTGCTGAACCAATAACAAAACACCTCATCATTACAACGACATTTTCTGTTACAGATTACAGACATAGCACAATCACAGAACTGACATCACTGATGATCAAAGCATAGTTAGTATTAGAGGTTGACAGTTAGGGCTAATGGCAGAAAGGTACCTATTCAAATCCAGGATCTGACTCAACATGCAAGAGCACATAACCAGAAAGTCAGCAAAGCTCTGCTATGCCTCACAGCCATAGCTTCATTCCCAGATGAACTCTCTCATGACGTAAGCGTGACAGCAGGAACATGGACGTCATCCCACCTGCGATTGCTCAGTCGGTCCCCTTCCTGCCCTCAAATCCCCTTATCAAACTGTGGGACAGATTTGGGCTACATAATGGGCACCAGCATGCAATCAGGAACTGAACAGGGGCCTATTATCTCATGACATGCAGGTGTCAAGTCAAGTCAAGTTTATTTATAAAGCACATTGAAAAACAACCAAGGCTGACCAAAGTGCTGTACAATAAAATACAAATATAAAATACAATAAAACACAAGTACATAAAACACCTCACTGATAAAAACAATAAGTTAAAACAGTAAGTTAAACCTTGCTAAAAGCCAATGAGAAGAGGTGAGTTTTAAGAGCAGTTTTAAAAGTTCCTAGGCTTGTGGAGAATCTGATGTGAGGAGGTAAACTGTTCCACAGTCTGGGTGCAGCCACAGCAAAAGCCCTCTCTCCCCTAGTCTTTAATCTGTGTCAGAGGATGCATTTTTCTCTGTTTAGGAGCTATCCTGTCCAGAAATGATGAGCATTGTTGCAGCAACGTGTACACAAAAATCTCCATGAAAGCCAGGATGGGAACCTAATCCACTTCAGAGTTAAGAAACACTGCCGCAAGAGAACAACAATCATCAAAACTATATTTAAAACACTGACATATTTGACTGAACATCAGTGTTGACTTTAAAAGCAATATTTATAATAAATCCGTAAGCACTGGGATTAACATATTCCAACACAGTCCCTGCAGGATGACAAATCTGACAAACATTACCTTATTCAGCACCAAACACATTAGAACTATGCGGCACAACACAGCATTTCCCCCAAATGCATAATGGGAATTAAGGTGATAAATAATGCAGGCTGTCATGATGGATTAGTCTAATCTTAATGCAGCTGCTCTGAATTGATTGTGAAAAAAAAAAAACAGGAAGCGAGGTGAGAGGCTTTCAGGGAAATCTAAATTACCCAAACATTCACAAGCCAGCAGCTCCACTTGACCATTTAGAGCATCACTAAAACTGTATTCAATTCTGTCTTAAAGACAAATATATAGTGTATATCTGAAGCACCCTTTATTCACATTTAAGCTTCTCCAATACACTTGGACACGTTTTTCAACACTGAATTCGACTTATACCATTAATCAAAACATTTCTAATAGACAGGCAGGCATTTGACTAAAAGGTTTACATGACCGCAGACTTTAATCAAGATCCTCTGGGTTTCTCACAATTTGATAAGATGCTATAAATGTGATTTATTGATTTATAAGCTTCTGACACAATGAGCACAGTGTAAAATGCTATTAACTTTGTGCACATTGTGACCTTTTCTCTTTGGCGCAGGTATTGGGTTAATTTGTGTCTCTAAATTGACCATAAGTGTCCATTTCATGGGTAAATTACAGTTTTTGAAGCACTACACCAGAGCAAAGTTTCCCTTGGTTTAATACCCCTCTCCATAGGCTCACTGTAGGAAAATACCTCTTGAAACTGACACAATCAAACCATAAATTAAGCATTAGACATCTGGGACGGGCTCCAGCCTCTCTGTAGCCCTGAATTGGAGGTGCAGTTAAGAAGACAGATGATGGACTTAGGTAAATAGCGTTAACTTTAATTTAACACCTTATTTTTACTGCCTGCTGCTCCTGTTTGTCCAGCACATTGCCTGTGATTCCAGCAAAGGCTCGAATGACTGCGGGGAGCAAGACCAAAATGTGTGGTATTTACATATTTTCTTGGGAGTTACATGCATCTGAGTGTTTTCATCGCTTTTTATTTTTCATATGCCACTAGCTGTAACCAGTGCAATGATGTCATGCCCAGGAGTGTATTTTCTCGTGTTTGACATGAGTGATTGCATCTGTTGACGTTCTTCCAAAATGAGGGTGACCTACAAGTTAATTTGGTACCTCATTGACTCCAGTCTAATTTCAATTGAAGCAACAGAGCAGACAACTTAAATCACCGTGACAATACCGCTGATCTTACAAAAAAAGGTTTTCAGCCTTTTACACATGAGTCGAGCATGACTCCTCCCGGGTAATTACTGGAATTTCCTATCATGACAATTGTCAAAAAAGAAATATCTCTCTCTGCATCCCTCAACATGCACCAGGTTAAATTATACAGATATCATTCCTTATGTTGGACCTCTTGGCCTCATCAGTATTGGTGAAGGGATTTTACTGGTTGATACCAAGTGGCAACTGCTGAAAAATAACCTAAACAAGGAGATGTGCAAAAAACTGAAAGAGCTCACTCGATGCTGGCTCCAAAAGCAAGTCGATCCTCATAGATCCCCATGTTAACATGCCCAACCTTACAGGGTCAAAAAGCATGTTTGCATCAAAATGGTTTTGGTCTCAGTGGATTTTTCCCCCCTTCATAAGAACTCTGTGGAAGGTTTGATTGTTTAACTCAATTTGTGTACTGTTAGTGCTTTCATCCAAACATAGGTCGAAAAAGCTAACCTGCACTGAGTTGCATTAAGTCTTTTAAATACAGTCTACGGTTGATAGTGCGCTTGTTTTATCGAGATACATGCTTCCTATTCGCAAGTGGCTCTCGTCAAAAGCCAGATCTGCAGCTAATAGTGTAGATTTAAGATCTGAAACTTTTAACAGAATGCATTTTGTCTACTTTTGTATATTTTTACATTTTTGATTAATCTAAGTATAGACACCACACAAAACAATACAACATATTTCATATGATTCACGTCTTTGCTCTGCATCCAGCAAATTAAGACTAGTCTTTCATTTGTTGAAGCTTACCAATTTACTGCACTGTCTCCCTCCTTTCTAGTTATTTTTAACCATAATTGATCGACTAGTGTGCCTCAGTCTTACACAGGTTTAAGTACTCACTTGAAGGTTCTTACAGCATATAATGATTCTTATGCATATAATGATTCTCATGCATAAGTTTAATATGGAAGATCTGTAGTCAGTCATCTGCCTGCTTGGCTGTTCATTGCATCACTACCACCTTCCCACACTGTCTGTTTCAACACTGACATCGTTACTGTAGTCCAATCATCTGCTCGCCCGCCCTCTTTGAGCCAATCAGCCTCCACTCTGCATTCATTCTGTGCTCTCCATCATTCTCCCTTTCAAAATCTCATTCCTGCAACACACCACCTTGCCATCTCCACCTCACCTAGGCACCTAGAGCTCCATCCAAGCCTCACTCTTCATGTTCACCACCACCAACATCTAGATTCCAGGGAGACCTGTCCTAAATCCTATCACAGCTGGAAGGTCGTTCTGCCATGACGGGTCATTGACGTTTAATTGCCTCATAATTAACAGATTAATTTCTCAATCTCACGTTCAGTTCTTCCAAATGATCTCTCCTTATTGAACTGTTTATGAATTCTCTAACAGATAGAAATAATCAACAACTTGAAACTATTCAAAATAGTAAATCTCCTGTAATGACGGAACATTTGTGCTTGCGGTTGTTTTAGTTTGAGCAAACACACAGAAACTGAAAAAGAAAGAAAAAAAACACACGCTGTCACAATGACCCAAGTTTGCATAAGAACAATATCCTGAGTGAAATCATTAGGTTGATAACATCTGCACAACATGTGTGCATTCCTAGATAAAGCCCTTATGTAATCCAAAAAGACATCAAAAGAACAAGCATCCTATAAACAGATCCAATGCTTTGCATAGCACTGTATATCTTCAGGGGACCAAGGAACAACTCTAAATATAGCCAAACCTGAACTCTGCCCTTTCCCTCTGCATCTCATAGACAGATGCACACACACACACATATGCCACACTGCCTCTGCTCTGCTCTGCTCTGCTCAAAGGATCTCTGAATCTTGTATCTTTCTCTATCTCTAACTACTATTCGGCCAAAATAGTATCAAGGTTGCAGTTAGGACATCCTATTCCTGACAGCACAAATATGCAGTGTATCAAACAAACACCTTTCAACAACCAGAAACTGAATATTTCCCCTGTTTGCCAGGAGGAGATAAAAGAAATGGATATGCGAGAGTGCGTTTGTGCTGAAAGAAATGAAGAAAGGCAGTGTCCTTAAAGGAGAAACCCCAGGGCCTGGGTCAGGACACAGGGTGAAATATAGGGCGGCTTTGTGACAGAGGGCAAACAGAGAAACCAGCAAACAGGTAGAAAGACAAGAGACGACGAGAAAGAAACAAAGAAAGCTGGCGGTGTTTTGCTACAGATAATTCATCAAAGCTGTAAGCAATTGATCTGCCTCTTTGTTCTAAGTATACCGCTGCTTTAGAGGACAGAAAAAAATAAGAGAGATGAAGGTGCAAACAAAGGCACAACCACTATGGCAGCGGAGATAAAGCAACAGATGTTGCAGAGTGGTCTGTGTGTCCAAAGCCCTGACTGAAACTGATGCTACATAAGAAACTCGACACCACAAGGGTTTCGTGGCTCATCATCATCATCATCAGGACCAAATGACAAAATTAAAAAATGATCTTCATATCTTTAATGGTTAGAATTAGAAAATAATGCCCGTGCTCTGTGTTTTTCTTTCTTTCTTGCTCCATATTTATTAGCTTCTTTTTTTTTTTTAATTTAAAAAAAGGTGCTTGGGGAAAACTGGAGGAGAAAACTGTAATAACTACTAATTTTGTCGTTAAAATTATAAATTTATTTTTACATGCCCACAATCTGAAGAGGCACTTACCAGGAGGTCCATGGATTAGTACTTCAAGGGACACTCAGTGAGGATTTTAAACCCTTGGTAATTTCTACTCATTGCTTTTACAAAACTAAATTATTATAATTGCATTGCATTTAAGAGACCAAGCTAAGCACAGTGCTCGCAAAAAAAATAAGCTGTTTCACTTCTGCATATTAAATAAATGACTGGTGTGGATTTTTAGAGATTATATTATATTTGTAATATCTTGTGCCTCTGGCTTCACTATTATACTGCAGACATCCCTGTTTTTAAAATCATTTAGCTGCAAAGAGCATTACTCACCTAGGCATGCATTAGTGTTCAGACCACCTGAGGTTAAGATTGTAATAAACTCTCATACCATTCATGAAAAAAGATGGAGTTTATTACAGGCCCCCCTGGAGAAGTAAAAGCATTCCTCTCACTACGAAGCCCTAATCTGCCACTCAACAGAAATGGTGCCCTTAAATGCTGGCTTCCTGCTCTTAATGCCTGTGCTTTCATGTCCATGTTGGACAATTTGCCATCATTAGCCAACACTTGCAATATATAATCGAAAGTGTTGGCTACCGAGCAATATATAATGAATCCGAGGGAAGGGTTTAAATAAGTTATCTGCACACACTCTGCCTTTTCTTTTGAACACTGACACTAATAGTGATGCTGAAATCTCAGTACTAAATGATATAGGAGCAGAAAACAACTAAGAAATGTGCTGTTTGAACAGCTGAGCATAACAATATATGCACCAAGCATCCTGAAAGGAGCCCGTGGACTTTCCACGGACTGTCAACACTTTATTAGGATGACGCTGGGTGTGGACAAGGATATTCTAAATAAACAGTGAGCAGCCCAAGACTAACAAAGTGACTGCACATCATCGCAGTTCCAGAAATGAAGACGTTTGCAAACTTTATGATTTGTCTTTATCTATCAAAGCGAGATCCAACACTTCATCATCAAAGAAGCAACAAGGCTGATTAACGTAATCCCTGCAACAAGTGATCTCATTTTATAAATGCACGTATGGCTGCGCGTTGTGCACTGCTTCCTCTTAGGAATGTGGGTTTCTCTGCAACAGGCATGTCAAACTCATTCTACACTGTGGGCCACATACACATGACTTTAAAACATCCGAAAATACAGTGAAAAAAAATCAAAGTCTATCCCCCTCCTTTATATTTTCCACAGGTGTCCAATGGGCCAGACTGGAGTCCTCTGCTGGCCAATTCTGGCCCCAGGGCCATATGTTTAACACCCCTGCTCTACAACAGCACAGCAGAGGGTGATTCCCGTAGTGCAATACCGAGCCTGGCTTGAAATTGAATTGTATAAAAAAAAAAAAAGCCGACCTCACAGGTCATCTTCCAGAAACCATTATGTGAGAACATATCCATCAGCTGCCTCAGCACTCCAGAAATCATCTGCATTACAACCAGTGTGGGAAGATGAAAACAAGACATCACAGGAATACCCTGCGTGAATAACAAGGAGACCTCCTGCTTTTCAGCTAATCTTTCTTTTTCGCTCTGCCTTCTACTCGACCGACGTTTTAGTTGTTGCTCAGCTGTAGCTTCAAACAGCCCTGTTTATATTAAAGCCAGTACAGACAGGAAGTTTACGCGTATTATTCAATTGATTTTGCATTTGCTGCCATTTTACACAAAGGCCAGGAAAGAACATCAATTCTTGAGCACATGTTTTTGAGATCTGAGTAACAATTTCCTGCTTCATATCTGTCAAAGCGGACAAAACCAAGCATTAGCAGCACTAGATGGACTCAAAAGCTTGTTATTAATAAAAATCTAAAATAGGATCAATACTGTGAGACTGTTATGGCTTTGTGTTTCGGCTTACACTGGCAGGGAGTAATGGCCTTATAATTCCATCGACACCTTCCTTTGAAATCTCCACTAGAGGCAGAACTTTGAAATGGCACTGTTTGATTTCATAAAGTGTCACACAGGTGCCCTTGAAGAAAGCACCTGTTCCACAAATACTTAAGGAGGATTTTTCTACAGCTCAGTATAACCAAGCAAAACAGCAAACCACCAGATTAAACATTGGCAAATCAAGAGGTGAAAATAATAAATCCTGGAAATAATCCTCCAAAGAAAATCTCAAGTTTCAAGATTTCCAGAGACAGTGTGATGTTAACAAGGTATGAACAGTAAATGAGCTGAGTGACACGAGTACGAACGGCCTGACTGCATTACAGCGTCATCTAAATAGTGATTTGAGATGCGCTGCTGCACAACGACAGCAGGCCAGGAGCTTGAAATAAGACTCCGCAGGAAAAGTAGCCAGAAGACGACAGACAGATTGTTCACAATGCAGATACCATCTAGAAAGGTGGTTACTGATAGGCTTGTTTGTTTCCACAACATTAACTTTTCTTTAGTGTCACATTGAGAGATCTGATTTTCCTTCTTTACACATGTGACCACAGACATTCATGTTCAGAATAAACTGTGTTGTTTTGTATGAAGTCAAACATGTTAATAGCTTCCCTTGAGTATTATTTCTACACGCTGAAGTTTAACATGTGCCATCATTAGGACGACTTAACAAACAAACAAACACTCACTGGATAGTTCACACTCTGCAACTGTAGTAGTGGTCGACCCCTTTCTAAACTCAAACGTGCTTTAATTCTTCGTGGCACAGATTCAACAAGGTGCTGGAAAACATTCTTCATATATTTTGGCCCATACTCACATGATTACATCACAAAGCCGCTGCAAATTTGCCAGCTCCACATCCATGATGGCAACCTGCCACATGCCAAGGGTGCTCTGATGTTCTGAGATGTTCTGAGTGACGACTACGGAGGATCGTTTGTCGTGCTCAAAGCAACTGATCAGACTAGGCAACGTTTTTCCAAACTTCTGTTGCTCAATTTTGGTGAATTTCCTCAGTTTCCTGTTGTTAGCTGATGGGAGTGGCACCTGCTGTGTTTGTCTACAACTGTACCACAACTACTAGATTCAACATGCTGTACATTCAGAGATACTCTTCTGCATACCTTGGTTGTAAAGAGTGATTATGTGAGTTACTATCGCTGTCCGTTCAGCAGTCTGGGCATTTTTCTTTGACTTCAGATATCAACAAGGAATTTGCACCCAGAGATTTGACACTCAGTGGATGTTTTCTCTCTTTCGGACCATCTGGAGATGGTTGTGCAGAAAAATCTCAGCAGATCAGCAGTTTCTGACACCAATAAACACAAAACATTCAAAGTCACTTAAATCAGCAGTCCTCAACCCCCGGGCCTCGGACCGGTACCGGTCCGTGAGTCGTTTGGTACCGGGCCGCGTAAGTTGAGGCTCAGGTGTGAAATGTATAGTTTTTAGGGTTTTTATCGGTTTTCAGCGTTATTTTGTTATCGTTTTTATCGTTAACTCGGTTTTCCTGGTCTTTTCACGTGTGTTATGAATAAATCTTCTTTTTTTCGGTGCCGGTACTAGTTTTATTTTGTTGTATTTATCCGCGACACCTTAAAGGCCGGTCCGTGAAAATATTGTCAGGCATAAACCGGTCCGTGACGCAAAAAAGGTTGGAGACTGCTGACTTAAATCACCCTTTTTCCCATTTTGATGCTCAATTTAAACTTCAGCAGATCATCCTGACCACAACTACACAGCTAGGTGCACTGAGTTGCTGCCATGGGATTGGTTGATTAGACGTTGGCCTTTAGAATCAGTTGAACGGGGCCCCAGTTTAGCTCAGTGGGTGAGTAGGCAACCATATGCCACATGACCAGAGTGCAGCAGCCTGGGTTTGAGACTGACCTGCTGCCATTTGCTGTGTGTCTTCCCCTTTTTCCTGCCTATGTTAACTGCTCCACTCTTGAAGAGGTACACGTTATAAACTGTCCAATGAGTGTATGCTAATAGTAAACCTGCCAATTATTTTTGCACCTAATAAATTTATCAATAAAAAGCACAATTCCAAAGCCCAAGCTGGGATGCTCATTAATCATTATTGTAAACGGTTTTTGCAGTAATCAAATTGATTCATGTATATTTGTCAGTGTTTAGTTCAGAGACACCAAATGACCAAACTGTTATGAGCTCTATCTTTTAATCTTAAAATGTTAAAAAAAAAAAAAGGAATACATGCAAAAATAAACATATTCACTGAGCTTAAATATATGACGCAAAATCTCAACACATAAACTACACTTGATGATGTATTACAGTGGAGCCCGGCCTATTCTTAGCAAAGGGACATTTACTTGGTTGAAAATTAAATGTCACTCTTGTTATAGAAATGCCACTCTCCAGTTCATCACTTTGTCATCTTCAAGTAGTCAGCGAGAGGCTCGCTGCCTCTGCTGGAGGACTTGACCCCCATTTTACAGAAGCTTAAGTTTAATATTTGATGGCTAAGCAGATGTTAGAAAGTAGGGACCTTTCTCTCTTTGACTGGCTGCAGCGTAACCAATCACCTCCGTCTTGATGAGGCGGACTCATAATTTATTTAAAAGGTCCACACTTGGATTTATGATGGAATAACAAAGGTGCGGCCAGCGTTGAGCGGGGAAGAGAAAAGCTGCAGGGCACCATTTGTGCTCGTGTTTCGTGAGTGTACGCGACGGCCTTCCACCTCTGAGTTTATCATCGCCTGCATCAGAAACTGCAACAGTAACAATGAGGCAGGAGGAAAATGGCAACTTGCTGTGAAAGCAGAGGAGGGGGCTCGCGGACACGCTGACGATAATGTCAGGTTATGCAAAAACATGTTAGGCTATCAACACTCTGACACCTTAGAGTGACTCATTACCGAGCCTGTTTTCAAGTAGGAGCAAAGCTTGAGAACAGGCAACATCTCACTTGTGTGAGAGGCGATCACATAGAAGAGTGGGTGTGAGGTTGCTGGCAGCCGTGCCCACGGGTCAAACATGGATTTCCATGTAGACACGGGCTAATACGCATGTTCCTATGCGCAAATGTTAACCAGACATACCATACGCCCTTAACGGCACTATGAACCATCTACATTTATAAGTAAGATGAGCTGTGATTCACTTAAAACCCCTGTGTGTCTCATTCTCCCTGACACTCTCAGGAGAGTAGTCTATGAATCATTGAGATTAAACACTCGATGTGACAAAGTGTTTATCTTTAAGTTTCCCACTGAAAGAGCGTCTTCTGTCTCCGTGAACGACACACATCCTGCAGTTAGTTCATGAATAGTTGGTGGTTTTGATGCAGTAATTTAGCAATGCAACAACAAAGGCTGCACAGACGAAAACTGCAACCAAGCAAATGCATCAGCAAAGCAACGCAAACAAAATCCACCTGCGCTGCATCTCGGTCGCAGACGCCGATTATAAATTAGCACTGTGCGATATCAAAAACAACATGTGATGTGTTGTTTTCATTTTTTGAACAAAAAATCAATCTAAAAAAAGCTGATAAAGGCATCTACCTATATCTAGTCTAAAGCCTCTGTTTTATTTGAACCATCCTTTCTCAAATGCTAAGGTTTTACAATTGTTTCAACACAACAAACACTGGAGAAGAAGCCCTTCTGAGCCTCAGACTAGAAGACTGACATTATTACTCCCTTCTTCAGGAATGAGGCTATTTTCTCCTCCAACACCACTCTCTCTGTGGTGGTGGGGGGAGCGCAGTACGCAGAACGCCATTAAAACATGAAAGCTCATGGCACGACTGTAATGGAAGCCCTTCCTCAGTGTTTTGTCTAATCGGGGCGGGAGAAGGCAGCAGAGATACACACACTCTGGTTAGTGATCTGTCAGTGGGAGAGCAAGGAGGGCCCACAGCCCCGGCCCTCTCACTGCTGCGAGGTGGCCTAAGTGTAAAAAGATAGAGTCTGACCTGCTAGGACAATTCGCTCACTTCTCCAACCAGATCTCGTTGGACATCATCTGTCCTGCTACCCGGGCAATTACAGCCAAACTAATGCTTTGGCAAGTCCACAGATTTTCCAAATTAGATGAGGAATTCAGAGACTATGTGCTTGCTAAAGCTAAAAACAGCAGTTAACAAGAAAACTGTCCACATTTTTCCACTTTGCATCTCCTCCCTATCCCTGTCCACTCTCTTTCACTTTCTGTTTCCCTAACCAGCCTTACACGTCATTGTTTAGATTCTGTTTTAAGATAGCACATTAACTGCTCAGCACACTTTGTTTACTCTAATTTCCCTACTTCTGATAAGCCTGTTTTTATAGGATGAAGTTTCATTTAACTTGATAATAATAAGTCTTTAAATGTCACACCAAACTTCAGTCATTACTTTGATTACGGATACACCTGGTTAGGTGTATCCGTCAAAAGCCATCAAAAGCATGGCTATCAAACAGCAAAACACTGCTTTTATCTTAAGCTTCCAAATATATAAAACAGCAGAATAAGCAGTAATTGCATTCACAGGCATTCAGTGATTTTCTCTTGTAGTTGCACGTATGAGATGGAGCTAGTGCAGCAAAATGCATGGAAAAGTACCAAAATCTGTCAAACCTAAATGTGATGATTCAAGAAACAGCATCAGAATAAATTAATTGCAGACTTGACAGACAAAGAACACAAATGACAAAATAGTCCTAAATCAAAGTTTAACATACTCTACATGCCTCTCTTACACACACATTTTAATTGAAGGCCTCACACATGAATGAGTTTTGCTTTTTACCTTGGCACTGGAATCCTTGTTTTCCAAACCCCCTGTGAAAAGAAAGAAGGACGAATTGAACAGTTGCTCGTGCTCACACTCTTTTAAACACGTGTGCACAGTAAATCCATTCATTCACCTGCACATGCATGCACACGTACTGTACACGCATTCATTCAATCCAGGGACCCACGTGTCTCATGTTTTCCATGACTATTAAAGAAGAGCACTGCACGGTTCTTGGGATTTCATGTTTTCCTGAAAGCATTCATTGCCTATTAAGATGTATTTCTCTGTCTATCGTGTGGATAAGCTTGAGTGACCTTGAGGAGCCCTGACCTCAACCCAATCCAGCACCTTTCAAACAAACTGAAAGGCCAACTGCAACTGAGACTCTTGTGGCTGAATTGGAGTGAATCACAGTCCTCTAGAATCATGCCGGTGTAATGGTTAGGTGTGCAGATCCTTTGTGCCTACTTCTTCTGCCGACTTGATCTGTGGTTAATCACAATGTCATTACAGAAATCCTCATAAATCAAAGCCCTCACAGGGAAGCTTTGACCTCATAAAGAAAAGCAACAAGCTGTTTGCCTTAATAATTATGGTTATACGGAGCTTGTGCTTTGCACTAAGGAGTGGTGCTTGGTTGAACATAGGTCATTGTGTAAAGCTGTCAGTGCTATACTAGCTTTACACAGAAAAAAGGCTCTTGGAAGACACACCCACTAACAACAGAGGAGCAGTTTAACTCTGCAAAGCTGTCTGCTAATTTCCTCCTCTTACATTTAAGATACGGCATAAAATGTGAAAATGAACGCTTTTTAGGACAGTAATGCGATTAAAGACCTGCTGCACAGACTGGAACCGCCTAGTGTATATAGATGGAATCAGACTATTTACAGCATTTGGAAACTTGTGTTTCGTTATGTTATCCAAATGCAATTCTCCTCATGAGCCACAAATTAGGAAAACACAAATGCAACACAGAGACAATAATCTGTGCCTCTACACCAGTGTGTTTCAGCAAAACAGGACATGCATAAATCAGTCTACGTAGAGTAGATGAAGTGCTTTTCCATACTGGCTCACTCTGAGCCAGCGTTTGAGTTGCTTCAAGTTAAAAAAAAAAATCCCTAGCAGTTTAAAATTGAAAATTCGAACAGGCCAACTACAGTAGGTGCCAGGAAGGGGTAACCTGTTACTCATCAGAGCACTTCAAACAGGTCCAGTCTTGGCTGGTACAGCAGCAATGGGAAGCTTTTGGCACAGTTTTCATTGAAGTTGTTTCTGCCTTGCAGGAATGTGCTGCAGCTTTGACGTTGTCCTCACAGAGGTTTACTGGGACCAAAAGGCGCTTTAACTACGTTTCTTATTGAGAACTCTCCCAGTTGGAAGTTTAACAGATTAATATAAAAAATGCAACATTAGTAGACAACACAAACATGAAAATGTGAGAGGTCTGACAATTATACAACAGACTGGGATCCTTGGAGAAGCGTGGAGCAGCTAGGAAGGGTTATGACGACGTTAGTGCTCCTGCGCTGACTCTCCACTAGTAGCAAAGTCTTTAGGAAGTGCATGGATCGCAGGATTATGAAGGGAAAAGTTAGCCTGCAGTTGTGTTACATCATCGAGCAGAGTGTAGGCTCTCGACTGAAGTTATCCAATATGCAACAGGCTGCAGTCAGGCAGGGGGTGGAGGTGGGTAAGGGAAGAGCTTACCAGATGAAGTCCGTGCAGTGGCTGCAGAAAGTCGGCTGCTTGAAGAACCTGGCTATGAATTTATGGTTCTTGACCTCGTGGACGTTCTTTTGCCTCAGGGCGCCTTTTCGAGCAAACCTATTTGCGACGTCCGCGGAGGACGACTCGTTCAAACTTACATCAGCCATGTCCCCCTGAAAACGAAAAGATACAATGCAACAGCTTTGCGTTGTTGTCTCGGGGTGGTTTTCAGTCCGTTCAGACGCGCAGCCCTCAATGTCGCGGCGGAAGAGTGCGGAGCGGCGGTCTTCACCGGAGACACTGTACTTACAGTCAGTGAGGGCTTTCCCTGCCTGTCGACACCACTGGGTTGCTCCACTGACAGAGGTGCACGCGGACAGGCTAGCCACATTGAGAAGGGCTGCTTCCTGTCTGGCCCTTCAAAATAAAAGCCCCTTCTCTCCTTCTCTTTCTCTCTCTCTCTCTCTCTCTCTTAATTAGAGTGCGTGTGTAAGAGGTTGTTTGCTATATCCTAACACGTACCTTAAAAACAAAAACAAAAACTACTACCTGCAGCATGCAGAAAATCCAGTCTAACATAACTGCTCATGCAACCTTTTCAGAGTTAGATCTCAGGAGTGGACTACCGAGTCTTTGATTTGCATTCAGCGGTGCATTTGCATTTCCTAGTGGGGCAACATTTCATCTGCATCATATCATATTTAAATCGAACATTTCAGTTCGTTTGAATGGTTAAATGAACAGATAAACTGACAAAAAAGGGGAAAAAAACACAAAAAGTGTATTTGTTCACCTGAGCAACAGAAAGCAGTCAGTCGATAATACTGTGAAGCCTTTTTTTAAATGAATTATTTAGTCTTCGCCCGCAGCTGTGCAGACCGCGTGCGGAGCTTTTATTGAAAAGGGCCTAAGTATTTTTTTTTCTTTCCTTTAAAAATAAGTCGGTTCATAATTACTGCATACTGGCAATAAGTATGATATTTAAAACATCAATCGGTATTGTGCGAGTAATGCAGAAATTTACTGTTGTAAATATTTGCCTGATTGTTGTTTTTGTACGGTTCTGTGCAATTGTGATATTTATTTTCATTACTGTTTTTATGGGCATCATATTAGTACTAGTAGTAATAGTACTTCATTTAAAAAAATAATAATAATAATACGATAATAACTATGACTGAAGCTAGAATAATCAAGCAACAAACCCAGGCTTAATGAAGATGATAATGTTTTCTTTGGGCTGAAAATGTATTGTAGTGTGTTGCCATTGTTCAGTGGGGTAAACTATTAAAAATCACCTCTCTTTATAATGCAATATAATTCATCTGGGTCAGGATCCTTTTCAGGGTCCTTAGTATCTCCGTGTCTGCACGTCCTTTAATCTTAGTCGCAGAAAGCGGTCCACGGTGCCCCTTTTTTGTCAAACAATACATGAAAGAAACACACACAACCTTTCAAATGATGAAAAAGAGCCAGTGAAACCACTCTGCATATCCACTCTGTTACATGCAGATCAACGTGGATTACATTCATTAACCACTTCTATCTTTATTTTTTTAGCTCCCTATGAAAGACTTCACCATTTAAATTATAAGCATGAATTTAAAAAAAGAAGACAGTGATTGATTGGTTAGTTAGGCACTAAATTAAGAACTCGACAATTCAGCCATTGACTCGTTTTCTTCGATTAACGTTTTTATTTTGAAGATGAACTTCCTGGTTTCTTTGCGGACTTTGACTCGGCTCCGCTTTTCTTCCTCCTTTCCTCTCGGGCTGATGTCACCCAACAGGTTCTGCTGTGGGTGGGAGGAGGCCCCTGATCCCACAGCAGGAATATGGGATGGGGCGTCATCGCGTGGAGAAAATAGCGCAATACATATTCTCGCATGGTGTGTAGAAAAAGTAGGAAAATCGAGAGTTTTGCTCACGGTGACTCGCTTGTAGACAGATTCATTCTTTCAGGCACTGTTTGATAATCTGCATAGTCATTCTTGTCGTCAAGTCAGAAGAAATTAGATGATTATTTTGCCTGTCTTCAGAAGTATTGTCTGTGCCCTCTTTAGAGACAGCATAAAATAACCACGATTGGGGATTTTGATCAGCACATGTAAAAAGTCTGTTTGGGTTGGCACGCCATACTGCACGCTGTCAGATTTCACAGGTCGTGTGGAAAAGTACTGAGGACAAAGAGATAATGACACTGATCACACCACACAGCTTACATTTGAATCCGTTATTTTCATGTTGCTTTGAATCAAATTGCAGCACAATTTGCGCAGAAAGTGTTGATATTAGCATTTGTAAAAGGTGGGATTTACTGAGCACCAGGAGACCGATTTCTCACTTGGTTAATAAAGCACAGTTTCTCATTTAAGCTCTCTAATAATGTGCTTAAGATTTCACTCAAATTCTGTGATTGGAGTTATAAATATGTATCTCACTGGACTCTCCATTTTGCAGGTTTTACTAATGCTATTTGCTTCAGCTCGACTATTTGTTCCCATATGAAGCATTTGGTCACAGCTGCATGGATTGTTTTGAATTGCTTGCTATTTGTCAGACTTCTCTGAGTTTACCAATTCCTTTATGGTCCATTGATCTGCGGTACAGCACTGCTATCTCTATTCTTCTTCTTCTAAATTTAATTAGGTTAGCAGATCTAATGTTCTTCCCATAGCCACGCTATCAGTAATAAAAGCATATTGTCTGTGATTTTGTCACATGAGTCTCATTTGTCTGAAGTATTCAGGTTGAAAAGTTTTGAAATAAAAATAGCTCCAAAGGCATTTAAGAGTGTGAACGGTATAGTAGTAAGTGTATGGTTAAGTGTTTCAAGAATATTAAGGGATCCCTGTGAAAACTCTGAGACCTCCTGAGTAATTTGATTTACGATAAATCAGTGGAGCCTATCTGAATACTTTAATTCGTCCATGAAGGACACATGGCATTGCTGGCAATCAACAAATCCTCTGACCCACTTAGGTTTTGCATAATTTCACTGATTATGGTCCTGCAGGTCACAAAGTTTCCTCTTTTCTTTTTTTTTTTAGAAGTAATCTCCTTTTGTATGCTGATATAACCCACAATTTTCTAAATTCATTGAGCTAAAGGACAACTTTTAGTTAACTCAAACTAGAACACGTGCAGTTAAATAAGCTTGTGTTGTTGGCATTATCTTGGTAATTATTTGCTCTCTGCTTTGTTGGAGCAAAAACACATTACTAATAAGATTGTTTACGTTTATTCATTGACAATTCTTTGCACAGCAAAGTTTTTATGTTAAGTTCTTGTGAGTTCATGTAATTCTTTGTGTCTGCTGATTGCTCTTGTAACGAATCAAAGTTATCAATCAACTCTAGGTAAATATACAACAGTTGCGACCTTTGTTCTCAATCAATAGGGGCTTACTCTAGCATCTGATTGGACAGAGCTATCACGCTCCTGTTACTCAGGAGCCCTCCTGATCCTCATCCTTACACATCTGCAGGAACACTGAGAGTCTACAAACCCAGGAAGATGTCTCCAGCTTTGGCTTTGTTGCTCCTCAGCCAAGTAGCTTTATACACAACTGTAACATCAGTGAAAGGTAAGGTGAAGGAGGATAACTGCTCCATTTATACCATTTGTATTTTAGCATTAAACAGATTTGTTATGAGTTATGTGCTGCAAGATATCTCGTTTGACTTTCTGTCAGTGATTGTGCTGTTCATGATTTAATTTGTGCATTTCATGCATGTGTGTTTATCGTGTGACGTTTTTACAGTTGAAAGCCTCATTATCTGAATAATAGATCACAGAGTTTTAGTGCAGTGTATAAAAAAAATACAAAGTTTAATATTTAGTTCCAAACGTGACCATTTCTATGCCTGATCTTTAACCAGTATGTAGCAGACCTCCGACCACTGATGGGATTGATTCTTCAACACTAAAACGTGTGTATGAGGTTGGAGAAGAGCTGACTCTCACGTGTGAACAGGGGTACTTGCCTTCAAGGACACCATCGGCCAGGATAACCTGCACTGCCACAGGAGAATGGACACAGGCAAACCTGGCATGTTCCCGTGAGTAAAAATCGTGGTTTTAGGCCGAGGGACCTCCTGAACATGTCTTAGACACAATCAGCAATAACTGCTTTAATATCCTGCAGCTTATAATATTCTGTAACCACAGAATATTCACTGCTGTCCGTATTGTGACATATTTTTCTAGCTAAGATGTGCCAGATCCCAAGATCTCTGCAGCCATTTGCAAAGGGGAGGACAGAAGTACCATTCAAGAGCGTGCTTAACTTCACGTGTGATGATGGGTAAGAGCGACGGCAAGAATGAAACCCCAAAACACAGTTTTGTTTGCAGTTGATATATCTGAGAACTTTTTGTCATCAGGTACGTCTTAATAGGAAGCAATGAAAGCAGATGTTTACATGATAACACCTGGAGCCATCAACCACCTCTCTGCAAAGGTAATCCAGGAAAATGTACAGAGCGAAAATCAAACCATTAATGTTTAATGGACAGCAAAGAGAACAGCCAATGCACATCGTAAACTAAAATAAGCTGACAGAAAACGAATTCAACTTTTGTCAATGTAACTCTAATCTGACCTCTTTTTCTCCTTAAAGCTGTGAACTGTCCTCTGCCCAAGCCACCAAGCGATGGTAGGATTGTCCACGATAAGCCATTGACTGCAACCACAACTAAGTATGGCCAAGCTTGGACATATGAGTGTAATCCACCTAAAGCACCGAGCTATGAGAGAGGTTCTTGCATGGCTAATGGAGGCGTAACTGAACCGCCGGTGTGTCGAAGTATGCAGACGTCTACTTTTGTTTTGGATCTTCACAAAAAACTGGAAAATTTTGTTGCTCTAAAAGTTTTTTCCATTTTTTTTATTTAAAATGTTTTCGTTTTTTTATGAAATTGCTGGTAACTGTTTAATTCCTATTCAAAACCTTATTCTAGACGTGAGCTGCCCAATTCCAACAAACATACCGAACGGCATCATCACCTTTGCTGTGATAAGACAACATGGCTACAAGGAGAAGGTTAGGTATGCCTGCAGTGAGCACTATGTTCTGGAAGGTCGGGATGAAATACAGTGTCAAAACACAGGAAACTGGTCATCAAAGCCGGTCTGCAGGGGTGAGTCATAGGAAAACAAGATCTTCCCTCAGGCTGAAATTCTAGCCTCATCTTAAACTATTCCAAAACATTTCTGATAGGTTTAGATTGTTTGTGTTCATGAGTGTCCGCTCTCTCACTCTAACGAGAAATAAGTTGGTGTCTCAGCATGTAGCACTCTCTTTATAAGCCACAGACTGGATTTGTAACGTCCAGTGAAAATGCTTCAGCTGCTCTGTTTGTTCACCCAGCTCCCTGCACAGTTGGCATCAAAAGAGGCCGTATTTTCTATAACGGCAAGAAGATCTGGATTGGAGACTTGAAACCAAACAGAATCCTCCATGGAGAACATGTTGCCTTCTATTGTCTGAACAAAACTGACAAATGTGGCTACCCTGTGGCCACCACTTGTAATGATGGAAACCTGCCCATCCCAGGATGCTTCGAGGGTGAGTTCCTGTTAACTCGCTAAATGTTTTTCAAGCAGTTGTAGCTTTGGTGGTGTTCAGGTCCCTAAGAGTAAAAAAAAAAAACCCAAAAAAGAAAATCAAAGAGCAGTTTCACTTTCTTTCTTCTTCCTTTGTGACATGTAGGTTGTTCAAAACTTGTTTATTTTATGTTAACTGGGCTCGTGATGAACATGTTTGGCCTCGCATGCTTTCACTGTAAACAACCCATTACATTTTTTGTAAAACCCCCAAACAATTAAATAATACTCCTGTCACATGGCTTCCAGATGTTTTTAGAAAGCCCATGCAGTCAAATGAAGATGTTCAAAGATTGCAGTAATATATTTGTTTCTGTCTTGTTCCCCCCCTCCCCACCTTTTTTTTAGAACCAGGCAGGATGGATTACAGCTTGAGGCCAAAAACGCTTCCATCAGAAATCACGATGTGTGCTTCTCCCCCCCTCCCTTCAAGTCCAGGAAACGTTACAATCACACATTGATGGAAGCCGCTGTCTTTAAATGGCATTGTCTGTTTTCTTGTATTCAACTGATAATAAAATATCATTGGTCAGTCATGAAAGTGTGCAATCATTAACACTTATTAACACGTATTAACATACACTGTATCCGTAGCCATACACTTTGCTATGAAATATGAAAATTTAAACTATGTGCGTTAATGATTTTCACATTTCAGTCAGATATGCTAAACTTGTGAGAAATGGCTCATTCAAAAGTTTAAACTTCCTAACCAGATGACGGCTATACAAAGTATAGCTCAGATAGCCTGTGGCTAATAAAAAGCTATTAACATGAGAGAGGCTGACATAATTGCAGTGTCCAACTGACAACTTTCCCCAGGAGGTTTCATTTAGCCAATTCACACCTTTTTATGTTAGTCGATTCTCCGTTTGACCTTAGCGACTCAAATGCGATATCGGAGTGAACAACCCACACTCGTGCTGATGCCACTTTAGTCCCACTTGTGATAAAAATGAATTTAAATGGACTTGAAAGCTTGAAGATGTAATAGGGTTGATAAAATATTCAGTGATGAGATGCTGTGTGGCTCTATTATTACTTCTTTGCGAAGAAAATTGCGCAGTTTCATTTGAATTAGTGTGCTGCTTTATTTCAATTCATTTGAGTTCTGGCATTGATATTAAAACTGTAGCTGCTCATACAATGTTTCTGGCTTTGGTTTACAGTAACATAGATCCTCACAATCACTAATTTAGATTCTATTTGAGAAATGTGTCTCTTTCTACATAGATTAAAATTTCTCTTGAGTTTTAGCTCAGTAAGACAGATTTTCATTATACTGTTCTATAAGATATCAAGCATGGACACCACGAGCAATGGTGGCATAGGTGAGTGCAGAAATTTGTCAGCAATGATTGATTTTAAGGCATTCCTATATTATAAGGCATCTCTGACTCACTTGTGCTAATGTTTCTCAAACTTTTTGTTGCATGCCAAACTTCAGATACTGAAAAAGGTTCAAACTCTACAATTTTTCATCAGCTGGTAACATAAATGAAAAAAAACAAACATATCCAACTTAGATTCAGTATATATTTTTGTGATTGTCTCCTGCCTGTGGTGACTCTTGTCCCAAGGCATTGCATTAAGCTCTGCAGAGTAATTTATCTGCTACAAAATGGTGACACAGGAATGTAAAAAAAGGTTGCAGCGTTGGGCAACAATCGTTGTGGCAACAAGGGAAAGTCCACTCGTCCAGTTTGTTACTTCCAGTAAAAGGTCACAAGGATCACAATCTGTAACTGCAGATAGCGAGCAAAATACAGAAAACAAAACAAAGATAGGCAGTAAGCAGTTACTTCATGTCGCTCTTATCTATTTACTATAGAGAAATACAAACAGCAGCAACAGAGCGAGTCGGTATTTGAACCAGAGGCCACAGGAAAGTACTGAAGAACATCTGAACATTTCAACAAAAGATGGAACGATGGCTGACTTTGCTTCTGCTGTTTCCAGTTCTGTTTTTTAGCACTGTGACATCTGCCAAGGGTATTATTTCTTGTTTTTTTGATATTATATGGCTTAACTGTATATACATTTTTCATTTCACTGTTTTCTGTTTTTAGGATCACATCATCGCAATAGCCTTGTTTTAAAGAAATGTACTTTTGTAGTGCAGTTTTTATGTTAATGATTGTCACAGTAAAATATTTGGGTTTTTTAGTTATAAGGAAATCAATCAGTAATCAGTTACTGAAATACAATCATAAATGAGTGTTTTTGAGCTTCATATGCAAAACAACAACAACAATACTTTCAAGTGAATACTGCTTCTCTAAATTAGCAATATTCATTTAGCACAGACAGTTAATATTATTTGATAATCCGAATACTTTTTTGTTTTTTTTAGTAAAAATACGTTTCCATGATTATATGTGACTAATTCATTTCTATGGAAAAATGCTGGTTTTCACTTTGTAGTGCTGTAAGGCTTAGTGTTAGATATTTTGCAAATGTAATAATATAAACCCTCAGTTAACTTGACAGAGTGCATACACTTCTTAATAAATCATTTTGTTTTCAAAGGATGTCGCAGACCTCAGCTGAATGCCAACATCAATGTGGCTGTGGACCAGATGTTCTTTGACCCTGGTGTGGAGTTAGCGCTGTCCTGCAAAGAAGGATACACCCCCATCTCAGGCCCTCGCAAAATTGTTTGCACTACCAGTGGAGCGTGGACGGCCACTAAATTTCTGTGCAAGCGTGGGTCTCCATTTTTTTTTGTGAGAAATTAACATCTTGGAACTGATTGCCTTGTATTGTAACTTAATATCAACATAAATTCGTCATCTTTCATGACGCATTTAAGATTTTCAAGTAAATTGTCTCCTTTATAACAAAACTTTTGCAGAATAATTGAAAGGAAACTGTAATAAGTGCAAATATTACTAATATGTTTCAATTTGCTCTAAAAGGAGTGTTTTTTCTATTTTTTGTAGAGTAACCTAATTTTAACTGTAACATTTTCTAATACTACTAATTGACACGCTTCATGTTTGTTCTTATGTTGTAATATATATTATATAATTTAAAAATGTTTAAATAATGAAAGAGTTAGACTATATACAGTGAGACCAGTATTTGATGGTTTCATGAAAGAACAGAATGCAAATCTTTTTGTGTTTACATTATTCTTCAAAAAATAAATACCAAAACTCATCATGAACATATTGTTTCTTGCAGCAAAGCTGTGTCCTTATCCTGATTCCCCATCTAATGGAGACTTATACTACGAGGATACTGTGTACCAGAGTACGATCAACTATACTTGTCAGGAAGGGTAAAGGAAGAGCATCTTGTCAAATTTTATTGTGTGACATCGTACACCACACCATATCTTTGCACATACACCACAAACCAAGAGTAATAAGACTCCATAATGTGCAGTAAAAGTAGATGTATAACCAGTTGCTGTTTTTGATGCGCCATTTAAAGACAAATTTGTTTCTTTAATGTATCGGGCACTTTGTTCTCGCTAACGCTTTGGTGGGGCTTTTTGGCGTACAAATAAAGAACTGAGGTGCAAAATACTGTCTAGTGGAAAATGCATGTTTAGTAAATAGCAATCAAACATTCAGTCAGCCTTTGCATTCAAATACATTTAACATTTTTGAGTTATTATGTGATTAAACATTTTAAGTATTAACTTAATGAATAATATTGCACTGCATAGGTATATACTGTCTGGATCCAGCACCTCTGTCTGCCAAGCCAATGGAACATGGAGCACACCTGAACCAGAATGCATAGGTACAGAATCACAAAGAGAAAATATATTTATTTATTTATTTATTTAAATTGTATTTGATGTATATAAATATATTCAGTGTCACAGTTATCTGGAATATGCAGTTGTTCTTTCTTCGTACTGTTTATATGTTTTTATATGTATGACATTCAGAAATAAAATTGATGAGAAACAAGAATTTACTGAGTGGGCCGAGCTGTAGAAGGCCATTCAAATTATTACATACTCTAAAACAGGCACAAGTTATAAGTAATTAGGTAAGACACTTGACAATTTCATATAACGATACATATCTAAATTCACTCATTGTGTCTCTCCTGTCGCAGCTGTGACCTGTGGTCTTCCTCCGATCCCAAAGTTTGGGATGATTGTTTACAACACCAGGGTCAGAGGGAACACCACTGATTACGGCATCACGGGGACTTACAAATGCCTGCCTCCATACGCACTTTTCGGTGATGCAACGGCAGAGTGCACGACCAGTGGCACCTGGACCAAGACACCTGAATGTCGACGTACGTGAGGATGTAAAAGCAGGAGTAATCACGGCGGCGCTGCAGATGTACTTTACTGAACACAACCATCCCTTCAAACTAAAAGAAAGCCCAAAAATATATGTGTTAGCTTTGACGTGTCACAATTTCAAACTGTTAAAAAGCTGAGGATTAGAGTTTAGTATTAATGTCAGTAACAGTAGATTCATTAAACTTCTGAAACATCTTCCATTTTGTTCTGAAAACTTTTAAAATCATACTTTAAAAAGTATGATTTTGTTGATGATAAAATTAGATCATAACAAGCATAGTAGAAGTATAGTTGTTGATTGAATATGTATTCAAAGGAGCTTGCAAAGAAAAGCGTCTGGACTTCTTTAAGTTACTTGAAGACGTTTCACCTCTCATCCGAGAAGCTTCTTCAGTTCTAAGGTCAAATGGTGGAGAGTCCCAGATATAAACCTAGTGGGAGTGTCCCCCCACAGAGGGACAAAAGGACCCCCTGATGATCCTCTAATCACCTGAGCCAAGGTGTGGAACTGGGTGTGGGTCCCAATCAGCCAGAGTTTCAGGTGAGTTCATTGTGAAACCTGGCCCCACCTTATCATGCGAATTCCTGAGGTCAGATGGCCCAGGGTGTGAGTAACTTAAAGAAGTCCAGACGCTTTTCTTTGCAAGCTCCTTTGACTACGATGACCTGGATGACTGAGAACCTTCACAGACATTGAATATGTATCTTTTCAAATCAGGACAGGATGAATGATCAAATATGCAGTTAATGGACAACTCGTGGTTCTGTTTGTTCACTGAGAATAATGTGAAATCTGAGGAAAAATACTATAAATCTAAATACAGAAATACATACTTGGACAGATTTTGGAATTTTCTCCCTTCTTAGCTGTAAAGTAAAATATTCCTCTCCAGTAAAAAGGTCATAATGATGCAGAGCTATGAAAGACAGCACGAAGCCTAGCTTCATTAATATTGTCGTCTAATCAGTCTACTGAAATTGTTCCTTTACAGGGGTGACTTGCTCTCTACCAGAGAACATTGATAGAGGCTACATGTCAACCAATGACCAGAGAGACTTTGACTACCTGGAGACCATCAAATATGGCTGCACTGGAGATTATGTAGTGGAGGGAAGTCTGGAGATTGTTTGCCAGCAGGATGGAACTTGGTCTGAGAAGCCATCCTGCAAGGGTAGGGCTGTAGCCAATATCACATCTTTTAAATCACACTCTATTTTCAAATAGCTGTGCTTTTTAGGAGATTATATTAGTTGAACGGAGACCTTCATCTCCTGTATTTTTTAATTCTCCTTCTTGTAACTTACAGCTCCTTGTAAGATTGGAATAGACAGAGGGAGGATACTTTACAAAGGGAATAAAATGTGGATTGGAGACTTTAAACCCAACAAAGTCTTGCACAAAGATATTGTCTCAGTCTGGTGCATGAACAATGCCAGGAAATGTGGATATTCTGTGTCAACACAGTGCATCGATGGAAGGCTCATGATCCCTGAATGCTATGAAGGTAAGGTCTATTTCATAAAGAAAAAAGAAAGGTAAAAGAAAGCATAACAATACACGAGCAAAAAATTTATAATAATAATAATTCATCCATTTTCTTCCACTTATCTGGGACTGGGATGTGGGGGGAGGAGGAAAAGCCCAGGCCCCCTCTCCCCAGCCACCTCCTCCAGTGTATCCGGGGGAGCATTGAGACATTCCCAGGCCAGCCGAGAGATATAATCTCTCTCCCACGTGTCCTGATTCTGACTCGCAGCCTCCTCCCAGTGGGACATGCCCAGAACATCTCACCCGGGAGTTGTCCAGCACGCATCCTAGTCAGATAGCCAAACCACCTCAACTGGCTCCTTTCAATGCAAAGGAATAGTGGCTCTACTCTGAGCTCCTCTCGAATGGCCAAACTCATCTCTCCGTTCATTTCCACTGCTTGTATCTGCAATCTCGTGCTTTCAGTCACTACCCAGAGCTTATGATCATAGGCGAGGGTAGGGACGTAGAGTGACTGGTAAATTGACAGCTTTGTTATATGCATAGCACTTGCTTCACCACAACGGACCAGTGCAGCACCAGCATCAATGTAGTCACTATACCCCAATCTGTCCCACTCCCCTCTCCCCTCACTTGTGAACACGTCCCGGAGACTTAAATTCCTCCACTTGGGGCAGCAACTCGTCCTTGAGCTGAAGTGGGCACTCCACCTTTTTCCTGCTGAAGACCATTGCCTCAGACTTGAAGCTGCTAGTTCTCATACCAGCTTGGCTGCGAACTCCTCCAGTGCAAGCTGGAGGCCACCACCTAACAAAGCCAACAGAACCACATCATCTGCAAAAAGCAGAGATGAGATTTTGAGGCCACCAAAGTGGAAGCTTTGTAGGTCTCACACCACATACTCCCACTGGGTACCACAGGGGATGCCATTGAATGCTTCCTCCAAATGCACAAAACACATATAGAACTGGTCCCTTATTCAAGGTCTATGCCAGCACCCTGACATAGACTTCCTGGGGAGGCTGAAAAGTGTTATCCCTCTGTAGTTGTCGCAGCCCCTAAGGTCCCCCTTAATAGATAGATTTCTTTTTTAAAAGGGACATGCCAGTAAAAGTGACATATTTACAGTCTTCAACAAGTAACCAGTAGACTGTGACACAGGAATTTGTACTAACTTGCCATGTGGAGATGCTAAAAGTACTCATTTCCCATTAGAACTATTATCACTCAATCCTGCAGAAAATAGCAAAGCACAGCTGCACACATGGGTTCTTCTGCTGTCTGCTTTCTTGAGATAACAGAAAATATTTCCTTTAACTGTCCTCCTTTTTTTCTGTATCTTAATAAATGAAATGACAGTTCTCCTCAGCCCTCATCAGTTATTAAGAGCTTAAAGTTACTGTGAATATTCTAACTTGTTCCATGTTTCATTGTGTCTTTTTTCAGAGCCCAGTGGTATAAATTATAATCTCCATTCAGGTTCACTTCCATCAGAAATTCAACAATGCTGAAGAAAATGCAGATGCCAACTGAGGTGATGCAATATGGAGCACATGTTAACGCATTCTGGTCGCTGAAATTAAAGAATGTGGTTTCACTGAAGCTACATTTATGTTGTAAAAAATGCAGTTCAATTTGTAGTAGTTTTATATTTCATTTATAAAAGAAATTTAAATTTACTGTGTTCAGAATTGAAACACGATGTGTGGATATTACTTTCCATTAAAGGCCAGGAGACAAGTGTTCACATTTAGCTGTTGCTCAAAGTGTGTATATGTCTGTGTGCGCATTTGCAAGCTGGTTTTTCAGAGTACCTTTGATTCTATCAATTTACATCTAGTGTCCTGTTAAAGTTAGAGATTATTTTAGTGTTTCATTCAAACTGGTAGTTCTTAACAAAATGAAGATTGCTGCAGTTGTACTGCTGTTTCTCTACTTACACAATTCTCTAAAATCCCAGAAAAATGGTTCAAAAACCAATTTAGACAAATTCTAAGATTAAATTCAAATTTATAAAAAAAAAAAAAAACACCCACACAAAACAATCAGACAACTTATAAACAAGCACTTGGTGACGGTGGTAAGGGAAAACTGTGTATTAACAGAAAGAAACCTCAGACAGAACCAGGTTCAGAGAGAGGCAGCCATCCCTCGTGACCCTCACTCCCACATGTTTACAAATTAACCTCACATAAAGACATGGGGTCACAGGGAGTGAAAACTATTCAATTCAACTCAATTTACTTCAGTTGTATTTATATAGGAACAAATCACAACAACTGGTGCCTCAATGCGCTTTATATTGTAAGGTAAAACCCTACAGTAATAGTAAAAAGAGGAAACCCCAACAATCATATGACCCCTTCTGAGCAAGCTCTTTGCCGACAATGGGAAGGAAAAACTCCCTTGTTGGTCAGTGGTCATGACAATTTACATATCAATGATCAAGGAACTGACCGCACAGGCCACTGTTTGCCAGTGGTGCTAGTTTCACTCATTTTGTAAATTTACTTTTTATAAGGGTGGGATCCAAGTCAAAGTCACTTGGATGTGTCACGGGTGTAAGTTAGAAGGGATGATCACGGGACCAGAAAGACATGTAAAATCTTGTTAAAATAATTCATAAAATATATACTTTATTTACAGCATAAACAGAAAGAATAATTAAAAGAACATAAAACTAAACACAATAAAGGTCCACTCCGCAGCCCCCCAGTCCCAATCATTGACTGTAGAAAACATTTTTTTTCTTTTCTTTTTTCTTTTCTACAGTCAATGGTCCCAATCAGTCTCCGCCACACTTAAGGCAGATAACAGTCCACTGAACTCCACCAGTGGGGCCAGGCCGACAGCGCCCTCCAGTAGTGTCCTCCACCACTCCGCTCCGCTTCCGCTAAACACGGTGAAGCAGCGGCAGTCACCCATCCTGTACCAGGGATGTCTTTATACATTTTTACAACGGGATTTACCCCGCGAGGGCAGAGCTCTAAACTCCGCCCGCCGCTGCTCTGTGCCTAAAGTGTTTTAGCTGGCGTCTTGCTGCCACCTGGGCGAAGTCTGCCATCCATGGACCGAAGGCCCTCCTGTGGCTGCGCTACTCCATTGCTCTCTCCTTCTCATCTGCATCCAGCCACACGTGTCTTCTCTGACCTACCAGACCATCTTATTGGCCAACAAGAGAGGCCTGATTGATTACTGTCCCCTGTGTCTACTTAAGGAAAGCAGGGGGCGGAGTCTCTCCGGATGAAGATCCAATAAACACAATAAAAGCATACAACACTAAAATATACTCAACATTAAAACACAACAAAGCATGCAACACTAGATAGGAAATCCTTCTTGCCCAGATGATGAGTGATGAAACATTTCTCAGACTGAAAATGCTACATCCAGATGAACAGAATCAACTTTGGGAGATTTCCTTGCGTCAAGACAATCAACAGGGTCCTGTTACTATATCAGCTTTATACTTTATACCAATCATCATAACAAGCTTTCCTTAAAAAGGCATGTTCTTGTGTGTCAATGCAGCCAAATAGTGTCACCTTTTGGGTGTTAAAGGCAGGAAAAAAGACGGAAGAGAGCCAGAGATTAATTCTAACTAATGCTTAAAAGAGGATAAAAGAGAGTAATTATGTATACATTATGTGAGCTATGGTCCAATGATTTATGACAAGGGAAGTTATAAAGGAAGTAATAAAGATTTATGACAGTTATAATGTTAATGACATGTCATTCAATTATTATATATCATACCTGGGTATAATTGACAACAACATGATGAAAATATGATGATGAACATATGGAACAGCATTATGAATATTATGTTTGAGAATATGATTCATTCATTCATAATGATGTCTTAACTTTTTAGACAGCTGTTGGCTGTGTGTGTTTGTGTGTGAGAAAATATGTTAAATGACAGTAAACAGGTTGTTGTCATTAAACGGTTGCTTTTGTGACAACAGAGGGTGATGGTGATGGGTGCAGCTGGAGGCTGCATACCCCGTTGAAAGTCTGTAACTCATTTTATGTGTTTATTTAATCCGAAAAAGGAAAATTGCAATCCAAGTGAGACTTACACACTCTACAGCTGCATGTGAGTCGACTGTCCAAGAGCAGACTCTGAAGGTGAATCTTCACACAGCAGCCAGTCTGGGCCAAATGACAAGACCTTAGACTGACATTTCAAGCACCGAGGTGAACCACAAATAAAGCAATTTTAAGAAGAGGTGGCCCTACCCAGGTCTCATCAGCCAAAATTTCACCTAATGACAATAACCATTACTCAGGGTTCGAGCCACAACCTGAAGCTCCTCCGTGAAGCACAAATAAAGCAGTTTCAAAGTGGTACCAGCCAGAAACCGGGGGTTAGCTTTTATCCGACCAATTAGAAACACAGATGTTTTTACGGCCTTCTGATATAGGGTTTGGTGTTTAGTATCCCTCACACAGCGGGGGAGTTCAGGACGCCACACTGGCGCTCTAGGTGTCAAGCTTCTGCGTTGACCAAGGAAGATTCAGAGCTGATCAAAATAGACGCCGGTGTCCTGCTGTGCTTATGATACGGTAAAGTGGAAATTTTCCTACTTTGCCAAAGATTTTTATTTTTCATGCCTCTGTGATTTTTATTTTAGATCACAGGGACAGCCTTTTGTCATGGTCCTGCATCTCTGACCCAGCGTCTTGAGCTGGTTGTAGACTCATTATTCTTTCTGGTTATTTAAGAGATTACTTAAAGCCAAACTATAAAGTCAGTACTTTATAATTTAGCGTCCTGTAGTCCATTTCAGTTTATTTTCAGCGAACCTAATTGCACTCATCGTCATGAATTAGTTTGTTGGTTGCATTATGTTTAGTTTTGCTTCCCCGGTCTCATCAGTCAGGGTATTTATGTGAAAAGTAAAAGACCATCTTTGAATCGAGGAGGGGGCCTAGTGGTACATCTTTCACCATCTTACAATGATGAGATTGCAGCCATTCCCCAACTCTCTGTGAATGGTACTCATGGCCTTTGATCAATGGTCATTAATCAAGCATAACAACACTTACATGCTGTTATTCAAAAGCCCATGTGATAAATAACATATTAATATAATAGCTCCTCAAATATTTCCTGGACACTAACATTTTTTATTTGAGAGTTTTAAATCAATATCAATAATTCTATCAACAATTAACCTCACGGTTAATTGTTGATAGACCTCACACCCAGCTGTCCAGAGCACCTCAGGCTGAGATCAGGGATACTGCCTAAGAAACAGCTTTGTGTTTTCTTATCAAGGAAAAAATGATTTTAAAAATATGTATGTAAGATTGAGAAGACACTTTGCTTTGCTGAAAACACTGACCTCTAGCTCACAGAGAAATCGCACAGCTATATTAGAAGAATGCTCACCAGATTTTATGCAAGCTGTAGGCGAGCTCTGCATCAACCTTTTAAAAGGTAATATCCTTATTACAGATTGCCAGTATAAAAAGAATTAAGACGATACAAGGAAAACAGACTGATGGCTAATAAATGAGATGGAGTCATGCTACTACTTCTTACTACGGCGTTACCTATCATGGTGGCAATATGTGCAATTCGTAAATAACAATCTGTTTCCATATATGTATTATCATAATAACAATAAAAATGCACAAAATGTATTTGATCTCTCCTGAACAAATCAAACGGCTACATGAAATGAATCTAAATTCAGGACAGACAAGAAGAAAGTTGAAAGTGATCTGGATTATCAGACTCAAAAGGCTACAGTGGCTGGAATGATGTCACAGTGTGAAAAAGGACCACAAGTATACACGCTGTCCGTTCTTATTTTCTTTTTTATTGTAGAGACACACTACTGACAGTCTCTTTCTCCACTTTGGTTGAGCACCCACGCGTGACACTCTGACACTCTTCTCCCACACTCCGCTCCGGCCCTACTAAGTCATAAAGGAAGAGAGAGAGCTCTCTCCATACTTTAAGGAGGTTGAGGTGATATATCTGTGTGACCGTACAACTTCTTAGTCTACACCCTCCACTTGCCGCGTGATCACTAAGGGCCCTTGCCACTTGGCCAGTACACTTGGCCAGTAACTTGGCCAAGTGTAGTGAGTAATACAGGCATTTTATATCCCAGTGAATATTGCCTGAGTCTAGCCCCTCTGTTGTACATGCACTACTGATGTTCCTGGGCCTGGAGCAAATTTCCCTGTGATAGCCTCCCCAATGTGTGCAACTCTGAGGTCCAGAAGATACAGACTTTAAAGGTCCAACATCGTCTGTGGCTTCTTGTTACTCAAAGGGTGAAAATCCCATGGAGGTGTGGGGCACCTCCCACACTGCAAACAACAGAGGGTCTAACCAGCGAACCCAATTGCACTCATCGTCATGAATTAACTTACAAATCATGGACTTTCATTCATTTCATTCATTCATTTCATTTATTTGTTCATTTCAGGCACAACAAAAATACATATATTAAATATAAAGTGCTTTAAAGTCTTACTGAGTCTGTCCACCAGTCAATCAGTCTGAGGGTGGTAGACACTGGTCCAAACAGATTTAATTCCCAGTCATTTGTATAGTTCTATTAGTGCATTAAACATGAACAATGTGCCCTGGCCAGTCAGTATCTCTTTCAGGATGCTGACTCGGGAGATGACCTGAAACAGTGCCTGCCCCACACTCTTAGCAGAAATTGTGTGCAACACCACTGCTCGGGATGGTCTGCCATTCGCCATGGTCTGGGTACAGCCCAAGCCTGTCGTATACCCCTTTGGAACCTTACTGGTACACTGTACATCCCTCTCAGACCGAGGGAGGTTGTTGGAGGGCCAGCAACACAAAACATCTGCCCCATCTTGAACAGCAGGCTGCTGGTGGACGTGCCCGGGTTGCCCACACCTCCAACACGGCTGCCTCGGCGCTTGTTCGGCTCACGGTGAGTGAGGTGTGGTGTCTGTAGCTGCTGTGACCTGTACAAATAGAGCACAGACAAGCGGGTTGTGGATGTCCCGCTGCTTTCCTTGGCCAGTGTTATGCCAGCATCCAGGCTGGCTGGCCAGTGAGAGTCGACTCATTCTGCGGTCTCTGTAGGGAGCCCCGCAAAGAAATGCTCCTCCACCACCAGGCATAGGCAAAAGGTCGGTCCTCCGGGCCACTTTCAAACACCTTTGTCTGGCACTTAGACTGGTCCTGCAGCTGTTCCAACTGATGATATTTATCGCTGCTCAGCTTTCCAGCTGCATCCCTCCACTCTGCACACCACACAAAGGTCTTAATTCAGGTCCTGGCGTCCTACTCATATAGGGAAGGCATGATTAGATATGGTCAACAGCTTGTTCTGGTCAGCCTCCCCGACACACCCTGAAATCATTGCTCCAGCCCTCCACTGCAGCTGAGCCATGTACAAACCACATATGACTGTCATACATATTTTATTACTTCCTTTATTGCTTCAATTGCCATAAATCATAGGCCATAACTCACTTTTTAACATAAGGTATATCTTATCACTCTCTGATTCTACATCATTGGTAATAACTGCCTAAATTAAGGAGATTACAATAAATGCTTACACAGGCATCTGACAAAAATCAGTCATAATATAAACTGTAACAGTATTCACTTTAGAAGAGCTGTAGTGCTCTGAAGTGAAATCTTTAACTGACAGGACACAATTTGTGAAGCTGGGAATATTCTTCATTATGCTTGGATGTATTAAAATGAGTATTATTTGCAGATGGAACAAATATTTTTTATTCTAGGGAAAAAGAGTCACTGGAACTGGTCACTTCAAACATGTGGGGGGAAAAAAGTAGTTTGGTAGGACCAAATTATCATTAAATCTACATAAAACTAAAAAATTTTATTTGGTAAGAATGATGTACAAGTGCACATAGATGATGTGGAAATTGATACATTTAATAAAAATAAATTTCTTGATGTGATAATAATTGATTAAACAGGATGAAAATAGCAATAAAATATATACATAAGAATTTCAGTGCTGAGCGAAGCAAAACATATTCCAGATCGCAAATCCATTCAGATTCTCTCCTGTCGATTTCACCGTACAGGGGTTTGGCACAATACTTATGAATGTTCACTATCATTGGCATTGGCTCTCTGTCAAACACCGCATTGAGTTTAAAATTCTGTTGCTTACCTTTAAAATCATGAACTGCTACCTCATTGAACTCTTTAGTCCATATATCCCCAATCAGGACAATAACTCTTAGTGCAGCTTAGATCCCGGCTGAAGACCAGAGGTGACCATGCTTTTGCCCTGCAGCCCCTAGCCTCTGGAACAATCTTCCTGCTGCTATTCGCACCTCTGATTCCATCCATTTATTTAAATCACAGTTAAAAACTTACCTGTTTGACCGAGCGTTTTTGGTTAGTTAGTGCACATTCCCTATATTTTGTCCCTATGTTATTTATCTTCTCTTGATGTACCACTGTATAAATACCCCCACCTTATATTTCTGAATACTCGGTGATTTTATCTTCTAAATTTCGCTCTGAAGTTTTATTTCTTATTTATGTGCATTTTTTGTTTAACCAGCGTTTCTCATTTGTTAGCTTATTTGTACTCTGTTATGGTCTTATATCTGTTATGTTTTAACCTTGTTCTGAATCACTTGGTGTACCATCGGTTTTAAATGTGCAATATAAATAAAGTTGTATTGTATTGTATTGTAATATTATCAACGTTGCAAAATATGTGTGCGCGTGTTTATATACAAGCACACACACAAATTCGTGATAGGACATGACATAAAAATGTTGTTTACGTGATGACTTGTGAGTAGGATGAGGACTTCTTTCTACTTCTTGAATTACTGTTTCCCTTATGTTTAGTTTTTGTATTATCGTAACGTGTTCAAAATAAAGCCCCATCCAATAAGTTCTATATATCTAAAATTAATCATTGGGTAAAGAATATTAAAAGTGTTTTCAAATGTCTCAAAACTAAAAAAAAAAAGTCACTTTGGGGGGGGGGGGGGGGGCAAAACAAGATCCCGCCGCAGTGGCAGAAGTCTCGTGGTTCCGGTGCGTCAGTTCATCTGTATTCTCGCGAGATCCAACGAGTTCTTCTCGTCCAGCATGGCAGCGCTGTATGAAGGATACACGTTGTGTGGGCTTGTTCCAGATCAAAATCTGTCAAGTTCAGGCATTCAAGGGATCGAAGAGGAGAGAGATCGCGATCATGTCGTGGTCACGGATTCAACCAGATCAGTGACTCTGTACAAGGTAACGTTTAAAACTACCTTTCAGGAGGCTCCCCTAACCTGGGCCAGCTGATCAGTGCGACTCGTGTTAGCATCCTCCGGTTTTCTGGCCAGCAGCGTTGGAACCAGAGCGTTAGACGAAACCAAACATGCATTTAAAGCTGTCTTATATCTTATTAAGTGTCTTTTAAGTGAAACTCGGCAGTAAATGTTTTACATTGGTTTTGTAAACTTGCTATTCGAATATGACAGTCAAATATTTGCTAAAGTTAGCTACAGACATCACAAGTCGTGTATACCTTTAAAATGTGACTTCTCTGGGGGGCATCTTCAGCGGCTAACTCGTTGTTTTGCATGCGATAAAAACGGCTTGACGATAAGGCTGCATGTCTTATCCTCGTTTTCTCCAACGTGAATGAGCGTGTCAAGCCTCGTTGTTTGGATAAGCTAAAAGCATTACAGCGTAGTTAAAATAGCTAAAGTTACTGCTGCGTGTGTCCTGAATAAGGCAAACTGCCTATTAGATCTTTATCAAGTCTTTTGAGATCCGTTCACAGCGGTAAAAGATGTGGTTGTAGCAAACAGTCTTTACATAACTCTGCACTGCGTGCGTATGGCTAAATAGAAGCTATGTGAAACATCACCTCTTTATTAATTAACCCTTTGTTTTATGGGCTGAAAGGTGTCAGACCAGAAGCCGCTGGGGAACTGGACAGTGAAACAAGGACAAAAACTGACGTGCCCAGCAGTCTTCAACTCACAAACCAACGAATATGTGGCAGTAACAGACAACAAGGTAGGCTTTGGTGACTGCTTTGGTTGCTGCGGTGTTTCACTGGACACTTTATTAAGTACATCTTACTAATACCAAGTAGGAGACCTTTTAGCCTTCAGCACTACTTTAATTCTTCGTGCTGAAAACATTACTCAGAGGTTTTGGTCTGTATTAACATGACAGTCAAAAGGTGTTTTATTAGATTGAGATCAGGTGACTGTGTGGCCCACTGGGTACAGTAAACTTACTGTAATGTTTAAGAAACCAGTTAGAGATGATTTCAGCTTTGTGACATGGGGTGTTATCCTGCTGAAGCAGCCACCGACAGTTAGGTATACTATGATGAAAAGGGATGGATATTATCAAGAACAACCATTTAGTTACTATAAAATCGACTTGGGAGCATATAAGAATCAGTCACTATAGGCAAAATAGGTAAACACTATATTATTTTGTGAAGGGCCAGTATCAGTCAAAAAAAAAAAGTATCGGCCAACATATATGTGCATCCCTCCTTCAATAGGCAGTATCTGTATTTCGTATATGAGATCAGTTCAAAGATGTCTCCAGCGATCTGCGTTTTCAGAAAAATCTTTCATGTTGTAATGTTTTTGATGTTGTGTCTTTAAGGTAATAAGAATTTGGAAGGAAGATGACATACTATTGGACAAAGCCTTCAAAGCAACAGTAAGTCCGAACATATAGATTGATGTAGACAGTAGAACGCCATCCCGCTTCTACCACCAAGAACAGAAATGAAGACCACAACAAAACACACAATCCCAGCTCTAAGGGTATCTCCTCTCTAGGGGTGCAACGATACAACAAAATTCACGGTTCGGTTCGGTTCGATACTTTGGTGTCACGGTTCGGTATTTTTTCGATACAAAAAAAATGTTCATGCCTTTTTATTAATTTGTCATTTATTAAATTTTCACGGCACATTCTGCACCACATCTCTGTGGTTCATCATTTGTTTGAAGCCAGCTCACCTCCTGCAACCACTTTTCCGAGAATACGCGCTTCTTTTGTGGTTCGGACTCCTTCTAACATTTCTTTGGAGGTGGAGGAACATCACAGTAATTGCTTAAAGGAGCTTCTTCGACATCTTTAAGAGTTCTAAACAAATGTCTGTCCTCTTCCTTAAAATCTTATGTACGCAAACACGCGTTGCAACTTCTTATCTTGTGCGGGTTTTTATTTTGACAGCGAATGCGCACCTGCGGACCACTTATGTGCAGCCCTGGTTATTTAGCTCGTCATATTGCAGCCACAGAAATTCTTTTGTCCATGAAACCATAAAGCTGCACTTTCTTTTTGCCTTATAGTCTGATTTGTCATAACCTTTCCGTTTTGTCACTTCTTCACCCTGACCTGTCTTATTTGGCTCAGCAGAACTAAAATATATATCCTGCTGCTTTTACACACGCACTAACATAACGCTCAGCGATTCTCTGCGCGATCAACCTCTCACATGTTTAAGCTGCAGGAGATTTCACTTGTCATGTTTGCATAGTAAGCTAACGATTGATAAGACGATGTCAGAGGAATTGGTGCGCAAATTATCATCACTCACCAATCAGTGCTGTCGCTCTCTATACACAGTTCACGCGATTGCAAAGTGAAAGCAAAAAACAAGCGCAAATTCAAACGCGATTTCAATATGTCACATATTGACAGTGGCTCACCGATGCCAATGACATAATTACCCAGCTACATTTCCGAAAGAATGCAAAAGCATTGACATATATTTTTCCTTCCTACGATAGGCCGACGGGCAGGGCAGAGATAGATTTTGGTAGCCCGACTGGAAAAAAGCCCCAGGACGTCGGGCTAGCGATTTTGCGAGCCCTGTATCTGATTGAGGAATCACTCATCTTTGGAAAAGAGAGTTTATTATGGAGAAATGTCTCTTTCCAAAATAAAAGCTATACTATACGCTTCTTCTGGGCTATATTCTCAGCAGCATATTAAACATATCAGGTCCCCATAAGGAGAATCATGTGCTAACGGCTGTCTAAATGACTCGGGTAAAGTTTGTAGCATGCGTGCTTATTTTTGTCTGCTTCCACTTGTCTTTGCACTAGGATGATGTCGGAGTAAATGTGCAGTCATATTGGTTGTGTTCCCACTAGTGCTGTCAGCGTTAATCTGAAATGACGTTAAGGTCACAACACGGCAAATCTCCGTTAACGAGCTACCGCGGATCGCCTCATGAGTGGGGCTGGAAGACGTCAACACATTAACGAGCTAACTGCGCTAACACACTAGTTCCCACCAATTGAGCATTGCTGGCACATCCAACATACTGTTTTACTTTTGTCCATGACACGCTTACCTTCAGGGTCATACGTCACATGAAAACCAAAATAGTTCCAAACGCCAGATCTGAATGAGGGTGGGGGAGGTTCAATTTGCCATGTTGCAACGAGCTTAACTTCTGTCTAGCTAGCTTGCCCTGCACCCAGTGAATCTGTGTTCGACTACTCCGCCTAGGCTGCACTGTCGAGCGCAGATCCACTGAGCGCTCAACACAGACAGCATCGTCAGAAGGAAAGTTGATAAAATAAATTAAAAATGTTGTATCGTTCGATACATATGCGTACCGAACCGAAAGCACTGTATCGAACGGTTCGATATCGATACGAGTATCGTTGCACCCCTACTCCTCTCCACTGGTGTAAATATTTTACACAGATTGTTATAGAGTCCACTGCTCACCGTCTCCACAGCAAGACTGGTTGTACTTAAGACTTGGAGAGAGCAACAAAACACATAAGAAGCACTGTAGACCTGCTGATGATGTTAAATTGCACATTGCTCCTAAAATTCTCAGTAGTATTTAGAGCAATTAACCTGAAAATAATTAATTAACCAGTGTGTTATTGACAGATGTGAACACTTCTGCCTTTTCCGTGTGCTTTTTCTCCAGGTTTCTTCAGATGTCTGGAAGGTTCACTGTACACATGGAGGGGAGCCTGTGGTCTTGTTTCAGAGAGGAGCTGTGAGACTGCTGGACTCTCTGCTTGCTGCTCCGCAGCAGCCCATAGAGGAGGTGCTAGCTCAAGAGGAAGCCATCAGGTTGATGTCATTTGACAAACTTTATGTTGACCTTATTCTAGAGCTGTACTTGAGTGCAACGTGTTAACTTTTAAACTCCCCCCCCCCCCCCCTTTTTTTTTTATCTGCAGGTGGAGCGCCATCATAGTGACAGAGACCCAGCAGTTTATCATCATCACAACTGAACAGGTAAAATACTTGATGGGCTAAAAGTTTCAAGTGGATTTAGTTTTAAGTCCTCATTGCTTTTGCAACACAGCTAATGTCCTTGCTTTTGCCCAACATGACCGTCACTGTCTCCCCGCAGAAAGGAGAGCATTTTCTCTACCTGCAGAGACTGAACCCAAACTCTGTACAGAGGTACCGGCTTGAGAGAGAAGAACCTGGTCTCTCCCCGCTGAGCTTCTCTGCCACTTACAGGGATAAGCACATCTGCCTCCTTTATCTCTGTAAGCCACACTTTCCTGTCAGAACATTTTGAATGTTGGTGTTTGAGGCCATATGCTATGGAATTTGGAAAAGATAATTACTGGCACTGCAAGCCAGTTACAGGGGGTGGGAGTGTAAAAACGTACAGCTGTGTTCCTTCATCAGGGTCATCAACAATTATAAAAATGTGACTTTAAAAAAAATGACATCCCTTAAGTAACTAAGTTTAAACTTGTACTCAAAAGGCACCCCTAGTCCCCCTCCGCTGAACAGTACTGCTGAGCTGATTTGAGACACTTTTGAAGGATTAGCAGTTTAAAATAAGACGTGTAGTGAAGGTCCACTACTGTGAATAAGATCCCCCTTGCTCTCTCACTTCAGTTAGTTGTGAATGCACTCTTCTCCAATTGCTCACAGTTTGATAATCTGATGTAAATAAGTGGTGCACTCTACATGTATGAAGCTAAATTACACAAACACACAGTTGGTGAGGTATGCAGTATGTAGTATTGCTAATGTTTAAACATTTCTCTCACATTTAGACCCTAATGGTCACGTGTACCAGAGTGTACTCTCCGTGCGGGGCCTCGGGACTGAAGAGGGGGTCCAGGCCTTACCCCTGCCTCGTAGCCTGCTGCTGGGTCTTCCTGTTGGTGATGGCCAGCTGGAGGCAGCGTCTGCCATGGCTCTGGATGAAGCCCATGTAGCTGTTGTTGGGGTTCCACATCCCTCTGCTGGAGGTGGTAAAGGTAAATGCTGTTAAATTACAGTATCTCAAATAAAGATCTTTAACTCCTCTACAAGTACCATACTGTGCATGGCAAATCCTCTTGAAATTAGTTTTTTATATATAATATCAAGGCTTTCAGTAAGCCCTTGTAGGGAGTTGGCATGGAAACAGCAGCTTTCTTTTTTAGTAGCACAGTTTCACATTATCATACTGATGAAATGTAGAGCTGTTATTTTCCTAACTGCTTGTCTTTTATGTCTTAGTTAATCAGTTAAAAAAACGTAAAACTCAACTCTGCTTGTTTAGTCTTAGCTAGTTATTTCTTCTCTTTTTGCCAAGATCACAAATAATAGTGATAGCGGTGTAAACTGCTATCACTTGATGCTAGGTTGTTTTACCCTTTGTTTTTAAGTAATTAAATATAGTAAATAATGGGTTAGCTGGCCTAAATGTGGTTTCTAATGTCTGGATTTTATTCAGTGGCTAAAAAAAAAGTTCTGAAGCTGAAGTGGTTTTGCAGGTTGAAGTTATTAGAACTGAAATGAATGCTTGGTTAACATGCTAGCTTTCTGGCCTAAAAGATATCGGTCAGATCAAAAATTAAGTATCTGATCTGGGTGTCTGTAGTTCCTAAATGTCTCTCTGCCTGTGTTATTTTAGACTTTCTTTGCATCTGGAATACCAACTTTCAGACGCTTCAGGCTGGAAAAGAGATGGCTGGAAAGATCTACGGACAGGTAGGAATGCATTGACCCAAACAGAATATAAAGTTTGTTTATTTATTTATTTAACGGTCCTGGTTTTTGACTAGGATGAAGCAATACATTTTAAAGCAATAATGCTACTCAGAAATTGTGACTTACATTAGTGCTAAGTCATCATTCACAATAGTAAAGCCTAATCTTTAAAAGTGACTGGATTACTTCATACTCATACTTCATACTTACTTCATACACACACAGCAATCACACATGCTCAGGCTTCATTGTTATTAACTGTGGGCCAAGGTTCCCTGTCCTTCCAGCTACTGGGTGCTGATGGAGGACTGTATGACTTTGGTAGAGCACTGTGTCTGCACTCCACTGTGACGGGGCTCACTGTCCCTTCTCACAACTTTATAGCAGTTTACAATCTTAAAACCAGTGTATTAGACACAAATATGTAGCAACAGTTTTGAACTATGTCTGCATCATCTTTGTGTTGATTTTATTGTCTCTCTCATACAGCTTTGGAGCTATTCCAACAAGGTATTTATTCCACATGGGAAAACCCTCTCCATTATACCCTTCGAGTGCCCCAAATCTTCCCTTGCCTCTGCCCTGGGAAAATTAAAACATACAAAGACTGAAGGTGAGCTGAATCAAACATGTCATACTCTCGCTCGACTCAAAATTATATCTCTGATTCCCATTTTTACATGAAAAATTGTGTTCACTCAGTACTCTTTTGTTTGTTTTTTAACCACAGAGTCGAAGACTCCGAATGCTGTGCCGTCTTGGAATAACATTCTTCATGGTGAAAAAGCTCAGCCCTCAAAATCTGCAGAAACGAGGAGGACGGTAAGTTGGATAAGTGTTTTTGCGAATTCTGAGTTCGTCATTGTCCACACTGTTGCAAAGACGAACGGCTTATGGCAGAAGCCTTAACATTGTTCCCGTTTGTAAAACCTTTATATAAAAGAGTTATATAATATGATAATGGAAAACATGTTTCTTTGTTGTTCTGTTTAAATCTCTAATGACATTAAAATAAAGAATAATGTTGCATAACATTTGAATTACTAAAATAAGGTACTCTAAATAGTAAGAAGAAATATTACTAACTACTGAAAAAATATTATAGTAATATTTATTTATTAAACTTATCTGTGAGACACCAGTGGTGTGTGGTAGATCCGTAATTTGATTCTTCTGTTTGTCCATACAGAGAATGACCCGTAAGTCCCAGTCAACAACTAATTTAACAACTGACCAAGTATTAGAGCTCATCAAGGTAAAAACGTGACTTATTTTTATAACACAGCCTTCGTTCTGTATGCTTCAGCGCAACAGAATTATACCAAACAATTCTGAATTTAAAAAATATATTTATTTTCCCTCTTAGACGGCACCAGTGGAAGAGATCCAGAAAGAGGTGGAGGGGTTCCTGACCAGGGCAGAGTTCCAGGACCTGCAGCCCTCAGTGGGACAGCTTGCATTAACCCTCGTGTCCCGGAGTCTTGCCGATCCAGCCTTCTACTCTTCTAGCACGTTGGCACAGCTGGTTCACACTCGGTGCCTTTGCCACAGGTATGTATGGCAAGTGAGATAAGGTAGATGGAAAAAATATTGACTCTCAAAACTCTTTTAGTGTGTAGAATTTATTTTCTATTCTTTTAATGTAGTTTACATTTTTAATAAGGTACCATAAAATAGGTTTGCATTCTAATGTGGGAAACATGAAGGAAACCCCAAAGTGTTTTCTTGCATACAGATAGAAATATTCAACGAGTAAGCAATTGAATATAACTATGTGCCATCATTGCATTCAACAGTGTGTGTCCTGACCTTGTGCTCCTGGCCCTTGAGAAGAAGGATTACTTCCTGTGTCAGCTCTGCTTGCAGTTCTTCCCTGACATTCCTGAAGCTGTTACCTGTGCCTGCCTGAAGGCATTCATCAGGTAAGATGGGCTGTTTTTAACTGTGCAACAACTTATGTACAAATTCCAGTTTATGGACAGTAAGTGATCTGCGAGTGTCCTTTGCATGCTAACGGTATTCTTACTTTTGGTATGTATACAGTTGCAGTAGTATTTTAAAGTGGACTTCCATGCTTGTCCTTATGTCTGCCACACATACACTCACTAGAGACACTGTTAAGTATACCAAGGTAGTACCGGGAATCCCCTTTTGCCTTCAGAACTGCCTTAATTCTTTGTGGCACAGATTCAAAAAGGTCCTGGAAATGTCCCTTTGAGAGTTTGGTCCGTATTGGCATAAGAGGATCACACAGTTGCTGCAGATTTGTTGGCTGTACATCCATCCTGTCTCTCTACATGCCAAAGGTGCTCTATTGGGTTGAGCTGTGGTTACTGTGGAGCCCATTGGAGTACGGTAAACTCACTGTCATGTTAAAGAAACCAATTTGAGATGTTTTGAGCTTTTTGCCATAGAATCCACTAGAGCAGGGCGATATGACCAAAAATATTTATCAGGATATACATTTGAAAATTTGCGATAACGATATAACTGACGATATAATTGACACTAGACAAAACACTTTAGGACTCCACAACTTTATTAGTGCAAAAAAACCATCAATGTATTTTCACTTAAACAAGCAGCTGTCTTTTATGTGCATTAAAGTTATATAAAAATTTAACAGTGCAAATGCAAATTCCTTGCTGACAGTTTAACCAAAAGGCATTTCCAGTGGAAATTGGCCGAAATATCCTCAGCATAACCATGTTTAATAATATCCACAAAACTTAAAAAGAGGTTATACACACAACACGGTAATATTATATTGAAGCACAGTACGTATCACTCCGCGAGGCGCCTGCCTGCGATAGCCGTAATGCTCCGACAATCCATCAAGCGGTGCGGCTTCGTAGCTTAGCAAAGTCGGACTAAAACATTTGACAGATTTTCGAGCGCCGTGTACCACATAAAATCGTTTCGAGGTCAGTAAACACAACCAGAATTCATACATAAGGCACACGGGATTATAAGGGGCACTGTCGATTTTCAGAAAAATCAAAGGATTGATTTGAAGTGTGCCGTATTTTCCAAAAAACACGGTAATAACGACGGCCCGCTAGCATGCGCTACCAAAAATAGTGCTTTGTTGTGTGTCTGACGGACGAAAGCTAAACCAGTTCCACACCACTGAAGTTGCAGCATTTTTACAAACCTGTTCTGGTTCATCTGTTTCATTCAACGATCCGCTTTCACCCTTCTCATTCTCCATTACCGCCATGCTTTTTCCGCCATGTGCGTATGAAAACAAAGGCACTGCGCATGCGCGTTTTACCCATATTCTATCGCGATATTTCCGTGAATGTTACGATATGGCCCAGCCCTAGAATCCATCTTCATATGCGCATTTCAGAACAAACCCAGATAACAGATATATATAGTGAAGTAATAAATGCATTAAAAAAAAATCCACAGGGCATTGTGTATAAAAGCAAAGCTATGATTTCCTCATTCTGACCTGATGACCTGCTTCATTTGAACTTTAGCAAGTCTTCTTGACCATATATGTTTGCCTAAATACAGTGAGCAGCTGCCAAGTGATTGGCTGTTTAGATGTATGGAAGTGGCTGGTGAGTGTATCTCAAATGCAGGTGACTCGCCACACACCTCTCACTAAAAGCAGAGAAACTCCACCCACCTGACATTCAAGCCTGCTTGTGAGATGCAATGAGTCTGAAGAAAGTAGCCTCAAAGGGCAAGGAGTTAAAATGTCTCATTTCAGAACGCTGCGGGTAAGCATAAGATAAATGATTATTATGAACTGTGAATCATGCATAGCTGCCCTAGTGGAGTACGAGAATCAAAACGTAGAGATGGGAATTGGGATTATAGGTTCCCTTTAATAATCTGATTCGTGGCCTGACATAGCATTATGTTCTGTAAATACAAGTTGTTTTTGTTCTGCTTCATGCAGTATACCAGATGTTGATGCAGAGAAGGTGAGCCTGGAGCCTGACAGCGTCGAGTTTATGGAAAACCTAATCACGAGAGATCGTGCAGAGGCTGGCTTGCAGAATGGTTTTAGCCCCACTTCGTCAGTCGTCAATGATCATCAGACCAGAGCTGAAGACGTGAAGAAGGCCTCAGCTCCTTCACAACTCATTTGTCCAGTGGGATTACACAAGGCTGTTCTAATGTATCCTCCCAGCACTCAGACATCGTCACCATTCTGTTCTGTTGTCCTCACAGCTTCTTGCATTCAGCTTAAATATCAGGCTTTGTTGTTAGTTAAGCTGCAGTTTTACAAAGTGGTTGTGTAATAATTTAAATGTAAAAATGCATGAAAATATAAAAGTATTGGGTACTTAACTGGAGCTGCATAGAAATGAGATCTTGCAGACACCGTACAGTGACACCTTTCTCCTCCCACACCTAAAAGATCTTTCCTCTCAACATGTCGTGGTAAGTGACTGCTATCAAATTATTCCACTTCTCTAAAATAAACTAGACAGAGCTTTAATCCCAAACAACTCTGATATTTGCAATTTTCTTTTTCTTCCAGCTTTTCCTCCAGTACCTGCAATTTTTATACCTAAAATATTCCCAGGATGCTTTCCCACAGATGGAGAGATTTAGATCACCAAGTCTGAGTCAGGTTTGTATCTGTGTCCAAATAAGCAATTAGGATGGCTTTGCTTTACATGCAGTCTTCCAAGTTACAGTTTATTGAACACTTGAAGTAAGCACTCAGTGCACTCTAAAAATTGCTTACCAAACTGTTGAATTTAGCAATTTGTGGAACCTCCATTGGAAGGAGGTGTTTCATGGAGCACTTTACAGCACAAGCACGAGGAGGAAATTTGGATCGTTCCTGCCTACAAAATCATTTCAGTTCATCAATACTTTTAGGGCTGATTTAAATGAAAAGCTCCTTTCAGGCGATCCCACAAATGTCTAGCTGGCATTTGTGAAACTTTCCAAACTTTATTTCTTTATTTAATTGTGTGATTAGACATCTTTGTCTTGTCTTAAGGGGCTAAAAGTTGTATCTTAATGATGAGGTGTTGGTATGATCCATTCTTTAAAAAAAGTATGATTGGTTGATTAAATTAAATTTAAGCATTAATGGGCAGAATGAAAAAATAAGTACTCTTTTGAGTCAGTTGGGGGGAAATTTTTGTGTTATTGATTTAAGTGGGAAATGTGAGCAAACCTGCAATGAGATCAGCCTCAAACATTATCACTTCACAATCTAACCCGCAGCATTTGGAGAATATTTCTCCTGGCTCATTTGCCTCGGATGTCGAAGCTAGGAGTGATGCCACTCATGATATGAGAGCATCCAAACAGTCTAGTTGTAAACGCAAGAAAAATACAATTTGTTTAGTTGCTTAGCAAGGTAGTGCCCTTCATGCATCACTAGCACTATAGTGCAATGTTTGTTTATTTGCATTTAAAAACACAGCTTTAGCACGTACATGGATGGAGCCCAGTCTGTGTATATGGCTCGTTTAGCAGGTCGCAAATGACAACAGCAGGAGTGCAGATTGTTTCACAGTTTTACAATTTCTTTAGCTTGCACCACTACTATCCCACAATTATATTTAGGGTTTATAAAGACAGCTGTCTCTCCAGCCTTATCTCCATCTACCTGTCTCCATCTGTGGACTATAGAAAAAAATTGTAAAAAATGAAAGAGGTCAGATATTTTCTTGCATGAGTGAATCCGTCAGCGCACCTTAAATATTGGTGCAACAGCTTTGACAAATCAGCTTGTCTGAATAATTTAAATAGTGATACTTTGAGTTTAAAAAGATGAACTGGATTGCATGAAATCAGTGCATTCCCTCTGTTCATGGGTGAAACAGGTGATGGTGTAGAGTTGTTCAGGGTCTTTGGCATTTTCTCCTCTACTTAAGAAACCCAGGAGCCTCTAAATGCCTGTGAATAACCTTTGTTTTTACCAGCCTTTAGTCCTAACCTCAAAGGGAAATGATTAAAAATCATAATAAATGTAATAATTTTCCTATAAATGTGTCACTGAGAGCAACTGTTAGTACTTAGACTCACATCTTTGGAAATTATTTATGCCTCACTCCTAATGTTTTTCTAAAGCTTCTTCCCAAGGCCCTGTAAAAGTTGTTGTGATAAAGGTATTGTTCCCACCAACCACCCTTTACATAGTTTTTAAAGAAATCATTAGCACAGGTTCAGTTAGGTTTTCCAACCTGTAGTGTGGATGATTATTTCATTTGTTGAATAATTTGGCTGTTATTGGTTTAGTCAGATTGAGGTTGCTTATAAATACGACTTAGATGAAGCTCAGACTGCATTTTATTAGAACTCAACACATAAAAAACAATAATGCCAGGGTTCCTTGCAGCTGTGTCAGTGCAGCTATTATCTGTATGCCAAGAAATATTAAGTGACAGAAAAAAAACATTTTATCAACCATGCTGACAGATTTTCCTGTATAGATGCTGTGGATGACAGACTTATTTTCACCTGGGTGTGGGTTAGTTCTCCAAAGGCACATACACGCAGTTTTACAAGAGAGATTAAAAGAAATGCAATCACTGGAGACACATGATTTTTATTGCGCTTGTAATTATTTATGTCTGAATAATAAAAATACTTTACTGGAGTTTGGCACAAAATTGTTGTACACAAATTATTGAATGCAAAAAATCCGGTTTTCCTGTTGGAGCAAAACAAGAAAAAAGAAAAAGAAATGCTCACTGTGTGTTGCTTTGTTTGATTGTAGATCATGGATTGGGTGTGTTTGCTGTTGGATGCTCATTTTACGGTGCTAGTAATGACTCCAGAAGCTAAAGGCTTGCTGCTGAACCTCCACAGCTTTGTTAAATCTCAGGTAACAAACAGTTATTCCTTTTATCTGCTCAGTAATAAGCTGCATGTTAATTTTAATAATACCTATTTTGTGTGTCAGCATTGTGCTTATTACTGCAAGCTTATTTAAAAAAATGCTTTCTTGTATCCTCAGGTGAGACTGGTTTCTGAGCTTGGAAAGATTGAGGGAAGCCTTCAAGAACTCCATAAAATGAAGGCGAAGGAGAGCATCGGACAGTACTCCATTGAAATCATTGAGCTGTTTTAGAATGTGTACAAAATAATTTTAATCATTCATAACACCATCTTCTTCCAACCTTTTAGCTAAAATGATTTCACGGTTATTATTCTTGAGTGCTTTTTTTGCCACATACGTTTGCTATCCAGATGTGTAGGCCTTGAAAAAGTTGCGGCTCTCTTTTAACCATGTTTTAAACTTGTTTAAGTCGTCAAAATATTTGACAATTCGCTTAATTTGTGGTTTTGTAAAAGTTTAATGCAGAAGCCACCTCATGCAACAGTATGGTGTGAGATTGTAATGTTAATTTTGGGGCTTTGCCTTTCGAACTGTGAGAGTTGATGACTTATTTTTGTATGTGTCATTACACAGCTAAAAACTGTTGTGAAAACCTTTTATGTTTAATATTAAAAAAGATGATGAACACATGTTAATTCATTTGTCTTTATTTTTATTAAAAGCTGCTGTCAGATATCAGCTTAATTAAAAGGTTTTAAGTTTAAAAGTTTGTAGTGTTCATTTTGACTAAGATTAAAATATCACTTTCATTAAGTGTACTAAAATATATAAAAATATAATGTGCTGTATGTGGAAGTAGGTGAAAAGAAAACTGTTATGGCTGTTACTGAGGGTGAGCATTTAGCAAGATTTTGAGTGAACCTCCAGTTGAATTTTAGTTTTCTTCCATCAATGAATGTGGTGCTAAAAAAATAAAGATGAATATGTCTGTGAAGGTTCTCAGTCATCCAGGTCATCGTAGTTTTTGCAAGCTCCTTTGACTAAAGATGAATAAATCTAGATGAGGGCAGTCGATTGGTGTTTCCATTATTTCCCGCCAATAATCAACGCAAACTTATCTTCGTGGTGAAAGAAAAGAACAATTCGTTGTCGGCAGGATTCGAACCTGCGCGGGGAGACCCCAATGGATTTCTAGTCCATCGCCTTAACCACTCGGCCACGACAACCGTTGCTCACACTTATCTATTAGAAGCAATATGACACTACACAACCACATATCTATTGCTTAGTTGAGTTTTGTATTACAGGATAATATGAGGTAAAAAAAAAAAAAAAAAAAAAAAAGACACTTTTCTGTATGTTTAGCCGTTCTGCGGTAAGGTTATGTTTCGTCTGCTGGTGAAGTAGCAATCCAAAATGACAGAAAACACGGACAGAAAAGATTAAAAAATCAAATTAACCTATACAAGTTGTAAAGTCAACCCAGAGCGTAACAAGTTACAACTATTACGCTGTATATACTGTACATACTTTAAAGGCTAATGAGCACTACTACTCTTTAAGTTAACTGACTACACTGGCAAACAATGCGTAACGATTTTAAAGTTATATAATATACATTCGTATCTTAAATAAATTGCAGCAGCTCTCACACATTCGCGGTATTTTCAAAGAGATTGATGTGTGGTATTAACTTTAATGAGCGCGTATTTGTGTCCATGGTAATAGAGCTTAATGTCGGACGCATTATCTTCTCGCCTCGCTTTGCGGTGACGACGATGGCGACAGGGCCGAAAATGAATTATTGTGTTTTACTGAGTGCACTCAACCCACCTGAGATTAAAACCACACAACAGAAGTACCAAACACAAATAAAGTACTATTGACGGACAGCTTTTGCATGGATAACCAATTTTATGAACTAGCACGGCAATTGCGTCTATTGTGGAATAGTGAGTCACGTGATCTCGAATAGACTCAGGCCTGCTACGATCAAGTTCGAGAATGACGCTAGCACTTCCGTGTATGCTACAGCGACGTCCTTAAGGCGAAATCGCTTAAATCTCTTTTTTTAAATGTATGACCTCCCACTGTGGCATTAAAATGAATATTCTGCATTTTAAACGGTTGCTCTGCTCTGTTCAACTGGGTATATAGTCAGTGTTTTGATTTTTTAGCTTTTAGTTGCTTTTATTTTGAAGGAGCTAGCGCTCTACGTCTTCTTTGAGCCACTGTTAACCTGAGTTTTAGCTTGACGCAGTTTTGGGGCCTGCTGTGTTTTCAACGGAGGGAGAGTGGTGAAGAAAAATGGCGTCTGCAGGCGACCCAGAGCGGGACACCGGCCATTCAGTTTGAGCTTTCCGCTCACAAATAGAGACTGGGGGTTGGTGGGGACCTATCTGGAACCGTCGCCAGATCTGTTGGCCTTTTCTTCCCCGTTTTTCTCCGGTGTGCGTCGCTCGTTCAGGCAGCGAGATTGAAGCGGAACAGAAGATACTCTCTCCCACAATGAGAGGGAGAAGAGGAAGGCCGCCCAAACAAGCAGCAGTGATGCGGGAAGGTTCACCCGGGCCAGTCCGTGGCTCTCGAGGCGGCAGGAGTAGAGGGATGCGTGGACGGGGAAGGGGCAGAGGAAGGGGTCGGGGACGGGGTGCAAGTGGCGGCGTTTGTGGCACTGGCTCTGTGGAGGTAGATACAGAAATCTCCGGTCGAGAGAACTTTCATTCGTCCCGGGGCCGCAGGAAAGTTGGAGCCTCCACCACCGCCGCTACCGCTGCATCGCGGGGCAGAGGAGGCAGAGGGAGAGGCAGGGGGTCTAGAGGCGGCCGCGGCAGTAGAGGCGGAGTGAGGCGGCCTCAAACCAAGGTGGTCTACGACGACAACAGCGACGAGGAGGATGATAATTTAAGCTACAGATCAGACGAAGATGAACTCCTGAACGACAACCCTTCGTCGGATCTTGAAGAAGAGGAGGCCTTGGGAAACGACTCTGACTATGTGGAGGAACTACCAGATGATGATGATGCCAGCTACTGTACCGAGAGTAGTTTTAGAAGCCACAGCACACTCGGGAGCACCCCAGGTAAGTTCGTTTGCAGGTGCACGCACTTTAGGAAACCGGGTTTTGCAGTACTTAAAGTGTGCATTATATTTTTAGCTCAGTACAGAAACCAAGCCGCATTGTTCAAAATGGAGCTTGCACTCAGAAACAGGCCTTTGTTTACCCCGTGCTCCTGGTCGCTGGTTTGCAGATCTGCTCCACGCTTTAACCGGCTCTCGTGCTTTTGACTTTTGAAGGATCAGCACATTTCTGTTATTAATTTGTAATTAAGAATTTTTTTTTTGTTCGTGCTCTCGTGCACGGTATTACCACGCGCGCTGCCCTGGATTTCTTTTCATACGCACCGAGAAATAGGATGCACGAAAAGCGTTTGTTACTTTATATTCATTCATTCACCTTTTCCAAAAAAAAAAAAATGTGTGCATAGTAATGAAAGTTTGTACAAAGTGAGACGCTGTAGCCAAACACGTGTTTTGTAAATATTGTCTCCAGTTTGTAGCGGATTTATCGGGCATTGTTGTGCTTTTTCCACGTGAAGTGCAGTAAGTGTTAGTAGTAAAAGAGCAGTATAAATATTTTTATGCACAGTCAGTAGACCTTACTCAGGCTTTTTACAGGGCATTTGCACAAGACATATTTTCGTTCATATTGCTGCCAAATGAGTTTGACAGGCGTTTGTTTTGAAGAGAACCGCTCTTTCTTTCACTTGTTGCAAACAGCAGCTCATTACGTAGTCGACGTTACCATAGTAACCACTCATGTTTATCAATTAAGGGCTTTGAATTCATCTCTTTTCCACTTAATGATCACTTTAATAAAGTTGTGCGCGCAAAAATTAGTTGACACTCCTGTTATGCAATGCAATGCATTAGAAACAGTATGCCAACTACTGGAAGTAATTCTAGATAGGATTAGGAGGACTCAGGAGTGCATTCCAGTATGTCCAACAGCACAAGCTTGTGCTTATGCAGATCTCTGAAAAGAAATAATAGAATTTGGATTTTATTCTTTTACATATAAATATTTTTTCCACTTTTGTCTGCAGTGGTCAGGATTCGTTTTTCAAAGGATACACCCATAATTTTCGACTTTCTATTAATCTGTTTACTTTTTCTATAGATGTGTGAACATGGCAGCATTGTGTGCCTACCGTGAATGTGCTTTCAAAGGACTAATAGCAACAGACAAGCATCATTCAGTCCACTGGCTGAAACATATTGTAAATTCAAACACATTGCACATGCCAGTCCACCATTTGTGGACTCAATCCCTGTGTTTGATGCTCAGTTAAACCTCCTGCCTGCCCTTGTTGGACCATTTAATTGTTTTATTGCTGTAGTCTCTGTTTACCCATCACCTCTAAACCACAGTACAATATCAGGCCAACCATACATACAGCTGCTAAAAAGTGACTAGCTTACTTACACTGATTGTACAGTATGACAGGCAATGCTGATAACCAAGTTATTTATTTGGGTTTTGAAAGAAAACCTCATGTCATGTGTGAGATCTGCACACACTATTGTGTATTCATGTAATGCAAATGTTATAAAAAATAGTGTACTTAAAGTAATACTACACTGATTATACATATTTAATACATCCAGTGGGATAAAAACAATGACTTTCAAATAATTTAAAGCCTACATATAAAAAATAGTCTTAAAAAATCATATCATTCTTGCCTATTTTTAATCACATGTTTGAAAGGCGGAAGTTGGGGCAAAGCAAGACTGGAAAATGCCTGGAGGAAAAAGGAGTTTGTAGAACATCTCACAGCTAATGATGTTAATGTTTGTAACATGGGTGGGTATAAAGCATCCCCAGGAGACTGAGTCTTTGCTGATTAAATATAGGAAGGGTTTGAGCACTCTGCAAGATTGTATGGACAAAATAGTAAAGAATTTGTGTTTAATTAAATTCAAATACTTGAGGAATCTGGTGAAATCTCTATATGCTGTGGATGAGGCCAAAAAGCAATAGGAGTGGCCATGACGGCGAAATGCATTTTTAAAGAAACCAAAAAAACAGACGATTTTAGTGTTGAAATTATTGAATGGTCTCAGAAACACTTGTGAACATCAGTGTGATCTTGAACATAGTTTGTCACTGGAGCCACAAAAGTTAAAACTCTACTATGTAAAGAAGGAAAAAAACCCAACCCTCAATAACAAGATGCTGACCTGAACTCATTTAAGAGCGAGGTGAAGTGGAAAACGGGTTTGATCTGTCAAAATCTGAATTTCTTTATAGGAAATCATGGCTAAAGAATTGGGGAATTATCAAGTTTGTTATTAGTGTGCAATGCAAATGTTCATCCATCCATCCAACCATCTTTCTGTACCTTTGTCTGTCATCTATCTAACTATCTATCTATTACAAGAAGGCAGTGCCGAAAAACCTGCCTACAGTCTGGGTCTGTCACCAAATAAGAGGAGCTTTATGAGATGAAAAAAGCAACAAAGGAGCAGCTTAACTCTTATGTATATGCAGCAAAGTGGAAAAGTATTTGGCTTCCAAAACTACAACAGTCTGTCCCCCCAGTTCCCCAAACACTCACCACATGCCGTTAAAAGAAGAGGTGATACAATCCTTTGAGAAACGGTCCCGTGTGCCGACTTTGTTGAAATACAGGCTTAAAATTTTAAACGAGTATATTTTTAAAACGATAAAGAAAAAATACACATTGTCAGCTATATATTTGTATTAGTGCTACATTCAAACAAATATAGATTTTTAAAAAATATGTTTAAATCCTACATCCTGCTTTTTCTTACATTTTACACAGTGTCATGTTTATTTAGTTATTCATTCAGATGGGTCTGTAGACAGAGATTGTCCAGAATGAATATCCAGGTTTACTACATGCAGCTTATGCTGCAACACCTGCACACATTTCCTCAACAGTAACAAAAGCAGGCTTATAAATCAACTTGGAGCATTTAGTGTGTTTATCCTAAGACAAGGATATTTTTGTCAGCCTTTAAGATCACTTCCCCAGCTCTTCACACTTGGTTACAAATAGCCCAGCTCACATCCGTACTAGCTCGTGATTCCTCAAAATTCCTCACATCTCCTGTTTCTATTTGTAAGGGGAGGGTGCAAAGTTCTATTACTGTTGTGTTATTGCATCCGTTTTTTTATTAGAGCAGATTATTGGGCTTGGAGCTCGTCAGTTGCACTCATAGCACTTAAAAGATGCTTCTTGTGGGTTCTCCTGTAGCTGAAATTATAAGAAGGAATCTCCACAGATTGCTCTGGGTTTGCCAAGGGCATCTCTCTGTGGCTGTGTTACTGCAGACAGTTTATTCTTGCAAAATTACAGAGCAAAGTCAATAAGACCTTAAGGGTGTTGCTACATTAAGGTATAAGGATGTAATGACTAACGGTAAACTGCATACAGTGTAGCTTGTTACAGTTTGGTGTCGTGTTTGTCTGTAATGTTTTTTTTGTGATTTTGGCTTTTTCACCACATCTCTCATCTCTCCTGACTTTTTTTTCTTTTTTTCTTGCATAGGCCGGAAAAAGACTCGGACACTGCAACCACGGTCACCTATTCATGAGGCAAAGGACATTCCTTCCTTGGAGCTTCCCAAGTCCTCTGAGGACCTCCTTGTTCCTACCTCACAGCTCCTCAATGTGTCTGCCGTCTACGAGGTGCTCCGCAACTTTGGCACAGTTTTACGGCTCTCTCCTTTCCGTTTTGAGGATTTCTGTGCAGCTTTGGCCAGCCAAGAGCAATGCACGCTGTTGGCAGAGACCCACGTCTCCTTGCTCAAAGCTATTCTCAGAGAAGAGGACACTTCTAACACCACATTTGGTCCCACTGACGTGAAGGACTCCGTTAACTCCACTCTGTATTTTGTGGATGGTATGACTTGGCCGGAGGTGGTGCGGGCGTACTGTGAGAGTGACCCAGAGTACCGGCACATTTTACCTTTCCAGGAAAATGAGGATTACCCTTACGGACCATTGGATAGCAAAATTAAAGTTCTTCAGTTTTTGGTGGACCAGTTCCTGGCAACCAACATTGCCCGAGAGGAGCTTATGTCAGAGGGGGTGGTAGCGTACGACGACCACTGCAGGGTGTGCCATCGCCTTGGTGACCTGCTGTGCTGTGAGACATGTTCAGCTGTATACCATCTGGAGTGTGTCAAGCCGCCACTGCAGGAAGTACCAGAGGACGAGTGGCAGTGCGAGGTGTGTGTGGCACACAAGGTACCTGGTGTGGCGGACAGCATCCCAGAAGTGCAGAAGAGCAGACCATTTATTCGTCAACTACCGATTGGCTACGACCGACACGACCGTAAATACTGGTTTTTGAATCGCCGCGTTATCGTGTAAGTTCACATTGTTTCATGTTACGCTGTTGCACAGGATTGAACAGTGACACGTGGCTTCATTTTGTAAGCTGATGTACGTTGATAATATGAAATTTATTCTGATGTTTAAAGATCAGAAAAAACATCAGAATAATAGAGTTTATTATTTTTTTTCATGGTCCAATAATGACCTAATAATCAGGCTTTCCATAAAATACCTTTTTAACATTTTCTTTTTTTTAATAAACCTCTCAAAAAACAAAGATCTGAGCTGAAACCGTGGCTCAAAACCTGAGTTATGAATCATACTGTAAACTACTAATACAAAACAAAGACACAGGTGCCAGACGTTTGTGGTTTATCTCAACGAAAGAGCATTTGTTTGTTCGACTAGTGTTCTTTAAAGCACTTTAATCCACTCTAAGGCAGAGTCTCCAACTTGGTGTTGTATCAAAGTGGGAGTGTTGATGAGTGTCACAAACCATATGCACATAGACTTATAAAGAACATCACAGGGAAGCACAATATGCCCATTAATCCCTTAATGTGCTTTCTGTACAGTTTTTCTTCTTAGTACGATATGTACTCTAACTACTATGTCGTGTTTTGGGGTCTGTTTGGTTAATCACAGCCACTTATGAACAGATTGGCATCAGTGATTGACATCATCTTTGTTCCAGCCTGTAGGTGTTAATCTTTAAAAAAAAAAATAGACCTGCACTATATTCAACATGCACTTAACTCGGCTGATTTAAAAACAGAATATTGTCACAAGTTTATTCCTGAGCATGACTGAGAGTATAGCATAACCACAGAATCATTCACAAACTCTAGATCGGGGTGTCAAACATAAGGCCCGGGGGCCCTAATCGGCCCAGCAAAGAGTCCATTGCGGTCCATTGGACAGCTTTAGAAAATGTGAAGGAGTGCATAGATTTTGAACTTTTAACTCTCTAAGTTTTACAGCTTTTCCAATTGAGAAATACCCCCACCCCTCATTGCAATCAGTACTAAACCAAAGTACATGGACATTTTCTTTGAATCAATGAAAACTTTATATTCTAAATTTATAATTGCAGGACAGTCTGAGCAATGAAATACTAGAAGCTTCTCTGTGACTTTTTTTTTTTTTTTTTTTTAATGTCATGTGCAATAAATTGAAGTGCTCATATAATGCTTTTTACCTTTTTTCCCCTTTGGCTAAGGGCGCTATAACTTTTTTTTGTGTCTTTGCAAAATCATTTTAGAAACTAAAACTACAAAAAGTCAGATCAAAAGAGGTTAGTCTTTCCTACAGAAGACCCTGCTTTTGAAATGGCTCGTATTGCAGTCCAGTGTTTTCTTCAGTGAGTTATCTATGTCATTATGTGCTGCATTTGCACAGTGCCTCGCTTTGCATCTAGTTCAGCACAACTCACACACAGAAACAAGGCGCTTCCTCTTAGTCCACATTTTTTAATGACTTGGTAGAGCACAATACATCTTCTGTGGTCGGCTGCAAGACAGAACACAAGAGTTTTCATGCACTTCTGGCATCCACGAAACCGAGGATCTAATGGGTAATTTTTATTTTTATGGCAATGTCTTCACATCAATAGGACATACTGGCATGTTAGGTGGATAAGTTGGCTAGCATTAACATAACTGTTGATTACTTGCCCACAGGCAGCACCTGTGTCAAAACAATGATGCTCAGGTGCCCGGAGCCACAGAGGACGAAGTAAGCAGGAACACATCAAACAGAGAGCATAAAATGTCAAAGAAACTTGTGGCAACTTTTCCCAACTGCGATTAAAGCAGCCATGATAACACTGATTGCCATATGAAAGGGTGGCGAATACATTAGTAGATTATCTAGATTACTGGAAAGTAGAGCAGGGCGATATGACCTAAGACACATAAGGCACACGGGATTATAAGGGGCACTGTCGATTTTCAGAAAAATCAAAGAATTGATTTTAAGTGTGCCGTATTTTCCAAAAAACACGGTAATAACGACGGCCCACCAGCATGCTCTACCAAAAATAGTGCTTTGTTGTGTATCTGACGGACGAAAGCTAAACCAGTTCCACACCACTGAAGTTGCAGCATTTTTACAAACCAGTTCTGGTTCATCTGTTTCATTCAACGATCTGCATTTGCGCTTCTCATTCTCCGCCATGCTTTTTCCGCCGTGTGCGTATGAAAACAAAGGCATTGCGTATGCGTGTTTTTCCCATATTCTATGGCAGTATTTCATTTTCTTATCGTTGCCCAACATTATACCGGTATTACCATGAACGGTATGGTATGGCCCAGCCCTACTGGAAAGTCCACTAATGACCCACCAAACGTGACACGATTTAAATTCTTTGTTTGTTTGTCTTTTTCAAGAGCTCTAATGAGCTAATATGAGGACAAACATATGTGCTTTATCAGTAATAAAACATGTAAACTTTTTCAGACAGAGTTAACACCAAATAACATGTCTGAACCTGGAAATAATCTGGACATTTTAAAAAGGTCTTCAGGTTACAACCAGGCTTTGTTCCCACTCAGTTTAGCCCAGATCAGTGTCAGGGTTATGAGTACTGATCAAATGCCTTTGATATTAACATTCAGGTTGAAACATCCAAAAAGCACAGCCAAGCATAGTCAAACAGACATAAAACAATTTTTGTTCAGTGCAACAAGGTTTGCAAAACAGATAATTCACCAGCAGGACTAACAGTCAGCAATTTCTGTATTCTTTCTATCCACACTGTACAATCATATTGTGGAAATGATTGGACAGTATACTTTTCTGCTGCAGATAATTTGTAATTGAAGTGGTGATTTACAGTTTTTAACACTGTATCATATGGCTGTGCGATATGACCAAAATCTCATATCCCGATATAAGACATCTATCGTCTGATAACGATATAAATCACAAAAACTTTCTGTAAATTCTGTGAGTCTCGGGCAGCTCGACTTGCGTGAAGTGTTTCCAGCTGGGCGTCGTGTACCTGGAGTCGAGTGTTTTAACCGTTGCATGAAAGTCTAAGGTTTATTTTTTAACACCTGACGGCTCTTTTTTACTTCTCATCTGTAAGTACTCTGCATACTCTTTCACGTGATTCAGTTTATTTTGAAAAGTCTCAACAGGATCTTTGAGCTTTATTGTGAAAGTTTTATGTGGAAAATAAACAAGCCGAAACGCGTTGTTGCTAACGACAAAGCATAAAAACAGGCGCTTGTCCGTCCGTAGTGTGGTTATATTAAATATAAGAGAAAGAGAGAATTTAAGAAATTAATATAGCCACTACAGTGACCATTAAAACAATGAAAAACAGTTGCCGTAAACAGTTTATTTTGCGACACCACGAAACAAACGATAGCGTAAAATGAAACGATAGATGTTTTTATATCGTCATCCAATATCGAACAGCCCTACTGTATCATAACTTGGTTTTATGCATATAAGTACATATCTGCATGTTGGAATACACCGGCTTTTTATTAAACCAGACTACATCTCCATTATAGTTTTAACATAACCTTACTATCAGCAGTATTGGTCCTATATGCTAGCAACTGATATTAGTATTGAGCAGCCACAGATGGTGTGTATGTGCACCCGCTGGATCAGCAGCAGCAGACAGTGTGCAACATAAATCATAAAGGGGCGTGAATGACCTAAACAAAAGGAGATTTCGGAGTTTAGGTGGCCTGAGGTTTGTCATTGCTACATTTCACTTTTTTTGCTTCCTCTGCTCCACCCTGATCACCAAATCAGCCAACAGCAGGTGCTGAGCAACCAGTCTTTTGACTACCTTTTAAAAGTTCTGTTCACTTACAAGAAGTGCACAAGCTGTGTATGTGCAATGGGGGAAAAAAAAGTTTTGTGCGCACAGATGGCCTGGAGGGATGCTGAATAGACACTACTGTTACATGGCCTGAGGCTTCACATTCCCTTGGCAGGAACTCTGTAGCTGCTGCAAAATGAAGTCAAGTGTCCATGTGAAGTGAAGTTGTTTCATTGTCATGTAAAGATTAAGATATTTCCAGTTTTTTGTTTTTTAACATTTAGAGAAAGCAAAAGGATTTATAAACCTTTTATTCAAAATGAACAGATAAGCACCGTCATATCATTTCAAAGATGTATTTAAAGCAAAAAAACATGGGCTCTGCCTTTGGGGAAAAATATTAAAGTACAAAATTTCCATACAAAACATGTAATCTCTGTAATCGCTTGTTATTGAGAAAGTTGTTGCTAAGAGACCTGTGAGGCCTAAGCCAGCTGTGATACTGTAGTACATGTACTGTAGCTCAAATATTAATATGCATTAATATGTGTTTGTACATCACAGTATTTCAAGGAAATTTCTGATAATATAGGGAAAAAACTGAACAGTGTTTAATCAGTGATTGCAGCTTGAAGTCAGCAGCACTTATCAGGGCCAAAAAACGAGGGTTTTTTCTATACGTATTTTCCAGTGAGCTTCTGTCATTGATGACTGCTACCTAATTCAAAGTGTGAAGCTATTGTCACATGATGCTAGCAGCAGCATTACATGGCAATGGCGGTGACACAGCAGAAATCAAATGTTAGTGCAAAAGTAGCTTAGGTGGTGTTTTATACCTTTTAATACTTAATAATTAAAGTTTTCATCAGCCTCTACTGTTTTTGTCACATAATAACATTGAATGTGAAGGATATTTTCTATTTGGGATGCTGTAATTTGTGTCTAGCTCTTTAATCAGCTGCTTTTCCACCGCGTAACCGCATCATCTACCGTTTGCTCGTCCTGTCGCATGGAGCGCAACTAGTGAGTGCTCCAGCAACACTTGGTTGAGTCATTTGTTTACTTTTGGGTCCCTCATCACCAGCTGCTAATATCTCCTTCTTGTGTGCCTTTGTAGCCTGGTTCTACTTGATGGTGTGTTTTTTGAGTTTGATGTTTCTACTTTGCAAATTTTGCAAAGCTTTGTTGGAGGATAATGAAGTTGGCCCCCTTTTTATTCAGTTGCCATCAGATGCGAACACAAGGCGCTCACTGTCAAACACGTCTGGGTTTGTCTCCTTGTTGTGTGCACGGGGGAGCATGAACACAGGGCATGATAGGGCGGTGATATCTTGATGTGACAGTTTTATATCATGTAAAAAGTTTAGACTATTTTTTTTTTTACCACAGGCAATACAATTTGACACAGCCTTAATCTAATGTATATCAAATGGGCTCCAGAATTTTATATATAGGTATACGAGTTCAGCAAATGCTGATAAGAACAAAAAAACATGTCTAACAGTCCCTCTGATAGACATGTCAGACCTGTACCTGCTTATTGTTAAGGAATTTATATGTAGTTCACTTAAATAAATAAAAAAAGACTCATTTGAATCAAAACAGAAGATAGAAATAGGCTTTATCATTTCTGACAAGGCTCACTTTGTTCATTTTTTTTGGTCAGTCAAGCATACACTTTGAAGATTATGCATTTATTGCTGATCATTCATTCTATAAAGTGAGTCTGACAGTACCACAAAGAGTACCACTAAGTCTTAAGCTGCTACGCCTTGCAGTTTTTCTTGACACCCATTAATGTGTTACAACCTTAAGTTTAATATTCAAACCACAGTGGCAGGGACATGTGCAACCTAACAAGAGGGCCACTGTGCAAAGATCATTTCCAGAATCCAGGTAAAAATCCTAATCCTTGGTTTAAATCAAAGTTCTCTCCAAAGACTTAGGTGGACATGATTGGCTGTGCGTGTGGTTGCCTGGATACAAAGCATGTCACTTTAACTTAAAACTGCATCCTGCTTTGCACTCTGAAAGGTGTGACTGGAAGCGGCGATGCATATCTCTACCCTTTTGATTCTCCTTTCAGGATGTCGGTCTGCTCGCTGCTAGTTTTAATCTCTCATGTTGTCTTCACTCTTCAAAGTTACGAAAAACTTCACAGCCAATTATGTTTTTGCTTAGTTCACACAGTTAGTAAAGTTTTGACAGCGATGTTATTTATTTATTTTATGTTGAAAGTTATAATTACTCTGAAAATCACTGACGAGATAAGATGGCCCATGACAGAAAGCCTCCATCCTCTACTGTGAAAGCTAGCGTCACAATCATAGCTACATTTGTCTGAATGAGCCAAAGCTGCAGTCAGGTCCTCAAGTTATCTTGATAAATGCAGAGCTACAATAGAGCCGCAGCGTTGGGTGTGCCAACTCACACTGTGGTCACCACCAGCGGTTGTTTGCGACATAATATATCATGCCGCGCTGCAAACGCTGTATGTCACTTTGCATGTTTTGCGCAGCCTGTTTTATGGATCTGAGGAAATGGAAGCGTAACCACACTCTTCAGGGACCTTGTACAGTTCGATATGAAAAATAAAATGAAAAGAATAAATCTCCTGACAAGGAAAAACACAAGCCAAATTAAATCACATAAAGTCCAACAAAGGAATACAGACAGCAGAGTCTGTATTGTTTAGAGCATGTCTGCCAGCAACTCTTCCTTCTTCCCCTTAATTCTTTCTTTTTTTATCTAATTTCCCATGTCTCCCCTACAGTGAAGAGGATGGTGAGTTGGAGGACAAAGCCATCTGGTACTACAGCACCAAGGTAATGCACATCATATTTTCTTGTTGCCTCTGTTGTAGGCTCTTCACCGAATCACATTTAATCATTTTGGATCATCTCTTTTATTACAAACCTTCTTTCTAATGAAATGCTTCCAGGCATTCTGTCTTTTTTTTTTTTGCCAGTAAGCCTCTCATAACTTTGAGCTCATGAAGTGGAGTGATCATTTACTGAATGCTCCCTGAACTCCGTCTCTCTCAGGTGCAGCTAGCTGAGCTGATAGATAGCTTGGATAAGGAGTACTGGGAGGCTGACCTGTATGCAGCCCTTCAGGAAATAAGGGACGAAGTGCACACGCATATGGACATCACCGAGGACCTAACCAACAAGGCCCGTGGCAGCAACAAATGTTTCCTCACTGCTGCAAATGGTAAAGAGATTATCATTTTTTCTCCTCCTCATGAAATAGGCTCTGACAGTCTCAGATACTCCCTGTTGCTGAGTTTAATCATGCTTGAAAGGAGAATGATCTCTTTTAAACTCAAAGTAATTTTTTCCCCCTTCTCTTCCTGCCTCTCTTTCCTCATTCCTGCCTGCGTTCTCGCCAGTACTCATGAATGCCACCCAGTCATAGATGGCTTGGCCATAGGAATCAACTCAGCTATTATGTAACGTTACGCGGGTCCCAGTCTGGAGCATGTCCAGCACTTGAGCTTCTCTCTCTCCTTATCCTTTTCTTTCTGCCTATAGAGTATCTCCCAGTGTCTTTTGTTTGTTTCAGGGCGTTTTGTGTGTCTGAAAATTAAGAGCGTTTGACCACATATCAGCTCATTTATTATAGCATTTTGTTTGCTCTGCAGTGGAAGTTGGTAAGAATAATACACTGGAAAATATATGCTAGATTAGTCTTGCATTAGTCATGGTTCATAATGATCTTTTCTCTGTTTTCTTTACACTGGGTTTTCTTCTGCCTTAAAACAGCCACTTCAGCTCCTTTAACTTTAAGGCCAACTTTCCTCTGATTGGCTGCTCCTTGTAAACAGAGGGTTTGAATTAAAATTTAAATCTAGTTTATGTATTGCTACATAACTCTCGTATGTTTTGGATTACAGATATTTAAGTCTTAATGTGATAATACACAGTACAGAATCGCCATACCTTTGTCTTCTCCTCTCTGCAAATTTGTTTTGCTTTTGTCTTGCTGCACTGGGATTTTAGCCCTTGTTTTTTTTTTATCAGAATTGTAGTGTTTTGGAGAGATGGCAGCCTCACCTGAACAGTCTTTCTACTGCCTTGTTTGAATTCTCCCTGGTTATTGATGCAGTAGGACAATGTATGAATCAATAGTAGTACAGCAGCACAGGGAGAGGTTCTACGTTGACCAGTTTTACATTCACCTGTCGTCAGACCACCAAAGATTCCTGTTTCTAAAGCACCCTCTACCGTATATTAAATACCCAGCATGCCCTACCCGGCAATGTCACTCTTGCTGTGTGCGCCAGCACTGGACTAGCGACCGAAAATTGACCCTTACTAGAATCTAGCTCTATTGGGCTGCTTCTCAGCAAATTCTTCCCAGTTTAACACAAGTGATTATATAGATATTGCACGTGCTAGTTATCGAAATCATAAACAGTCTAACGCTTCCACCATTCATAACATCAGGAATCCATTGAAAGGCAGTTCTCTTTTCTCCTAGTTTATGTTTAAAAATAAAGTCCAATCTTGTCATATAATGTACTCACATGGCTCATTTTTCATTATCATTCATATTATTTCAGTCATCATTTCTATCAATCCATCTACTACTTGTTGATTTACTCTAATAATTAAATAAAAAAAGTCTTCATCAGTTTTCTGACGGACATTTAGATGATCATATACTGAGAACATCTCAACCACCAACATAAACATACAAAGAGGAAATGTGTTTTAACTCTTTTTTTTTCCCATTTCCCAGTTCTTCAAATTTTCTTGTACCTTCTCTTGGCTCAGCCCTGAATTTGACTTTTTCTTTCGTTTATTTCACTTTACGTCTTCCTCTTTTATTCAGAGGAGATCCTGGAACGATTGCGGGCTAAGAAGGAGGAGGAGCTGGAAGAGGTGAAGAGACGGGCTGCTGAGGAGGCCCTGAAAGCGCAGATGGAGAAGGAGAAAAGAGAGGTGGATGTGGAGAAGGAAGACGAAGATGTCAAGTTGAAGGATGAAGGACAGCAGGAGGCCAAGATAAAGGAAGCGGCAAAGGAAGAGGGGGAGCAGCGGACAAAAGAAGAAGAAGCTACAAAGAAAAAAGTGGATGGTGCGAAAGCTGGAGGTAATTATGTTTCTTTATTTTTTTAAAACCCATAAAAATATGACCAAATATATGCTACAAAGTAATAATCATAGGAAAACAAAACATGTATGCAGCTGTCTTATTCTGCTTTTGAGCCTTGAACAAACGACATCACTGCAATCCTGTAATTAGTTATTGATTGATGAATCAATTTCACACGTGCTTGACCTATTAAAATGCTGTGAGCATTTCAAGACTCAAGCCACAGGCTGGCAATCACAAAAGGACATATGCCTATTCACATCAACGTCTTGTTGGGACTATGCTGCCCTCTGCGATAAAGAGGCATTTAAAAAGAGCAATAGCACTTTTATTGCACGTACACTAAGAAAGACAATACACAAACGTGCCCAATCATCACTTCCCCTCTCCAGTGTCTCCAAGTAACCAATGCATTATCAACATATTTACAATGTTGCTGCTGTTCATCTGTAGTCGGTGAAGCTCCTCCCACTGGCCAAGAAGGCAATAGTAGCATCTCAGATGGATCCCTGCTTCCAGCAACCTCTTCTCCAACGCAAACCGTCACTGCAAGCTCTAGTGTGGCCGCCGAGGCTCCGAAGCCTCCGGCCTCGACCGCAGAGGCTCTGACGGAGGCGTGTTCCCATATGGAGGTCTCTAACAGCAATGAAGGTAGATAGATAATATTTAAGGGAGAAATTGCCCTCGTTAAGCTGCTTTTGGAGATCTGCTTCCCTGCTACAGTTTGCAACTTCACGGGACTGAGTGATGAATCTCATTTTCATTCCAACATTTATTCCCGGTGCTTTGGTGTTCCTCTTTGCATGTTGCTCTCATTCCGTCTACTAGCTTTTGTGTTCAGTGGTGTAGTTACTTCTTGAATATTGGCTTTTGTCTTGAAACTGTTCCAGTCATTTCGTGCTTTAACTCAGTTCCTCACACTTGCTTTCTTTAAAGAGCTAAGAAGCTGATTGTGTTGTGTTGATTCGCAATCACATTGCATTGTCTCTGCAATCAGCACGACTAGAAACGCTCCTTTAACAGCTAGAGGCAGCATTCACATTGTCTGGTTCTTTAAAAAGCTTTTCTTTGGCTGCTTATGTGTAATTGCTTGTTTGAAACTGCTGCCTTTGATTAGACATTGCTCTGTTTATTAATTGCTTTTGTTGGGTTGATAGCTCAGTGACGATGTGCATATACTTCTCCAGAAAACTGACTCATCTTCATCATTGATGTCATGTGTGCACAAGCCTCATTGTTGAGCGTTTCTTTCTCTGCACTAGTAGCCTTTAACTTTCAAGTGACCAATTGCTACACCTGAAGTGTTTATGTGCTGCATGCATTAGGCATGGCTTATCAGCAGAGGGAGCCACAGCCCCAACATTTTTCAGAATGGTCAGAAGAAAGTTCCTGTCTTTACTGAAACTGAAGGTTTTTTTTAAAGGCTTGGTATTCATTTTTCTAATTTACAATATGTGCTGTTCACTTTTGTGTTGTTGGGTTAAACAATCCATGAAATGTGTCTCGGATTGTTACCCACAGAATAGCACAGTTGAGTCACATTACTCTTAATTAACCTGTCAGCTCTGTTTATGATTACATTTACATTTATTGTATTTTGCCTGTTCAGCAGAAAACCCGCCATCAAATTCTGTTCCTGTCAGTGGCGATGGCATACCCAGCCTAAGCCAGCCTCCCCACCCCATTGAGGAAAACAGTAACAGCAGTACTGGAGCTGGTGTCCCTCCGAGGTGTCCTGAACCCCCAGACTTGGCTGACAAGTCCTCCCAGTCATCCCTGGCGAGCCTTGATGATGCAGGTCTGACAAAACAGCATTATGTGACTACATTATACTGAATGATGCTATATTATACTACCTCAGAAGATAAACGATCCCAGAAGAAGCTGTTCACTATGTCTTACTAATCCCCACCACACTGTATATTACTGAGTTTATTACTGAGCTGTGTATCACTCCCTCTGCATCTGATTGAATTGGACATTGCATTACCAGGGGACGGTAAAGACTCCACCAACGGTGAGGGGACAGGTCCCGGTGCTAAGAAGTCATCAGCAACTCGCATGGTGACCCGGCTGAGAAACCCGGACAGCAAGCTGAGCCAGCTAAAAAACCAACAGGTTGCAGCTGCTGTTCATGAAGCCAATAAAGGCTTCAAGGAGGGCAGAGAGGTAAGAAACCACCAATGGATTTGGGCTTTTAGACTATACATGAAAAATTGGTGCCAACTTCCTAACATGGGCGTTCAGACCGGCATTTATATTCATGACGTTACAAAGAACAAAAGGATTCCCACAGATTCTTTCAAAAAAGTCTTAAACAGTGTTTTTTTTCTTAAAAGTATTATTTTTATTTGCGATACTTTGATGCTTATAACTAAGATATATTCTAAGGCTTTATCCAATAAATCATATTGTCTATTTTTTTTATTGCTGGCTGTAATTTTACAGCCAGCAATACTAAATGTAAGAGAAAAGGGAGGAGGAGCTTGTTTAAGGATATAAGGATTTAAATGAAAGGTTCAGGGAGTGCTTCGTTATTGCTGTTAATAATTTTACTGTGACTTGGAAAATGCACAGAGACAACATTGGTATTGAAAATAAACATACATTATCATCTTCCCCTGAACAACCCACTGTAACACTGGATATTACGATATAACCCGGCGGTTGTTCAGGCGTTTCATACTCATACACGTTTTCATGTCTTTTTTTTTTTTTTTTTTTACTTTAGCTCATTTCAAGGCTGCATTGTCAGTGTGGGTAGTTCAGTTCAGTCTACTTTTATGTATATAGCACTACTTAAGGCTCTTTAAATTGTCAAGTTAGGACCCTAAAATAATGGAGAAAAAGCTCCAACAATTGGGAAGCACTTAGCAACAATGGGAAAGAAAAAGTCCCTTCTTGCAGGAAAAAACCTCTGACGAAACCAGGGTCACAGAGGGGCAGGCATTTGCTGTGAACAGTTGGGAGTGATGGGAGGAAGACAATAGGGACACGTTTTCCATTCCAACTGCATTTTCATTCTTTGCTTACTTTTTTAGGTACTGGTAGTAAACGCACAAGGTGACATCACTCGCGTCAGCACACGCAGCAGCAAAGAGGTGGTAATGAAGGGGACCCTCAACCAATACTTCAAGCTTGGGCAGGAGGGCAAGTACCGCATCTACCATAACCAGTACAGCTCCAACGCCCTGGCCCTCAACAAACACCAGCACAGAGAGGCAAGTAGCATGACGTCTTTGTTTCTAACATTTGAATGTTCTTTCATTACTGCATCTGTCTGCCTGGCTCCGGTATTCTTCTGCTGTTTTTATTTTTATTTGCATGTGTTTCTACTGTTTTTATGGTAGTGCTAGTCACATTGAAGTTGTCCTCACTTGTGAACATATGTGTCTTTACTTGTTATATGTGGCAGTTTACACCAGTTACTATCCAGATGTGGAATTAAGTTCCAAGTGAAAAATCTCATTCAGTTCTTTGAGTTACTGGATTCCAATTCCCAACTAAATTCCATTTCTCTGTTTGTTTACAGGACCATGACAAGAGGCGGCATCTCTCCCACAAATTCTGCATGACACCAGCAGGAGAGTTTAAGTGGAATGGGTCCATTTATGGCTCCAAGGTTCTGACTATCTCCACATTGAGGCTCACTATCATTCAGCTGGAGAACAATGTTCCAGCACCATTCATGCACCCGAACTGGGCATCACACAGGTATAAAAGGGAGTGGGGGACTGGGATATAACAATAATATCTCATGTGCTCCACTGGCTTTGTTTAGTGGGTTTTAGGTTTTATGTCTTAACTTGCTAGTGAGGTTAACACCTTTCAGTAAATCAGTTACTTTTTTGGGTCAAAGTAGCATTTTTAACAGATGTAAAAGCAAATCGTGGTCAGACTGTCCGCTTACAAATATTCTGTAGCCTAAATCTGAAAGAACCCAGAGTACAGGAGGAGGTCGAAACATGCTAAAATGTTTTGTTTATTTGTTTCTTTGAAGGACCAATTGGATCAAAGCAGTTCAGATGTGCAGTAAGGCCAGAGAGTTTGCACTGGCTCTGGCCATCCTGGAGTGTGCAATCAAACCTGTGGCCATGTTGCCCATCTGGAAGGATTCACTGGGCCATACCAGGTATGAAAATCTTTACATATTTACAGTGCGCACCATACATGCTGCTATCGCTTCACAAACACAAATAAATTGAGTTTTACAAAAAAATTCAAATACCTTGAAACAAGCTTTCAGTGCACGTACATGGGGGGGATGTGCATCCAGTTAACTGGCAGAGCTGATCTTACCCAGATCAGATCAAAAGGCCCACCCTGGCTGTGAGGCATAATATTTAGATTGCAAGTCCACAACCAGCCACCACCCACCCCTGCCTCTACGACTGCTTCAGCAACACAAGGGCTCTTTTAAAGAAGTGATTGTCCAAGATTTCACAAGGTTAAGAGCAGAATGTGTGTATGTGTAAGCCCGAACTGTTAGTAAGTGAGAGAGAAAGTGGTGTTTCAAGGACTTGTATCAGTGTGTATATGTGTGAGGTTATCATGGAATGGTTTCAAGACTTACTGTCATCTCCTCATCTTTAATCAGAGTTTGAAAGGAAGAAGTTTTTGTGATCCATCAACATGTATGATGTTATCACATGCAGCAATGATAATATTGTTTATGCAGCATTCTATGAAAACAAAATTTCAGATGCAGATCGCTCAAAAACGACTTCTTTTCTGCTTCTCTTAGCATAAAGATGGAAACATTTAAAATGTACGAGCTGTATGACAATTTAAAATGCATTTCAGGTTAAATCGCATGACATCCATGGAGCGTGAGGAGAAAGAAAAAGTAAAGAAAAGGGAGAAGAAGTTGGAGGATGAGGAGACGTTGCAACAGGCCACCTGGGTCAAATACACCTTTCCAATAAAACATCAGGTAGGCGCCGCACAAATTGCTGCAGTTGAACTGATTATTTAAATTCTGGCACATGAATTATTGAATGGATGATGGATTTCATATGAACCTGGATAAGTTTATCCAGAGACATTTCAGATTGGACCGCGTTTAATGTAAATTTGTACTTAATACTGTGCAGGAAGACCACAGTTAAATGACAAATAGGTAAATGGTAAGATAGGCAATCATGCTTAGATGCACTTGTGGAATGATTGTGCACTAATTTTAATGGTAACTGCAGTATGTCGGTCTAATCTACATCTGCATTGAAACTTTGGAAAATGAGTCCTTTTAGTGGGAAACACTGAAGTGCATGTTGTGCATACATGCATGAGGGCCGATCAAAGGCTCTTTGATGCAGAAAGTTAAGCTCTGCTGTGAGTCATTTCCCTCAGCAATTAGTGATCGGTGTGCAAATAACTTTGTAACCTTAAAGCTCTTTGTATGATCACCCTCTTAGTTTCCCACCACTTATTTCCCCCCCTCGTGAATATTTTCGCTTTACCTGATTCCTCTTTTCTTGCCTACTTTCTTGTCCTACATGTAGGTGTGGAAGCAGAAAGGAGAGGAGTATCGCGTTACAGGCTACGGGGGCTGGAGCTGGATCAGTAAAACTTATGTGCCACGATTTGTTCCCAGACTTCCAGGAAACACCAACGCCAACTACCGCAAAGAACTGGAAGGTGTGGAACAGGAGGCTTTTATGGCATAGCCTGTGCTTTTTAGTTATTTGGAATTAGAATTTATTTCACTCTTGACAGATTTGTACCTCATTCAGTTATTTTTACGTGTTATTGTTTGTGTTTATTGGTCAACAGTGAATTAAATTTCTCTGGATTTATGCTGATGTCCTGGGGAATTTAATGTAATTTTCCCAAAAGTTCCCAGTAAATTCAATTATTGATGGTCTGTCCTGTTAATTTGCTCAGTTAATATAATAACAATGCGTGAGCAGCTTAATATAAGGTTATCCTCTCATTCTGTTTTTCAAAGATGCTAAACTTGGCAAGAAGTGTACTCTGCTGGACTTGAGTCGACGGCCTAGTGTAGTCACACCAGAAGCTCAGGGAGCTGCTGCAACAAGCAGCGAAGCAACAGAAGAAGACTCCTCTGGCCTCCCCAAGCCACTGACAGATCAACAAACATCAAATGAGAAGAGGGACGAAGAAAAGAAAGAAGATTTGGATGAAAAGGAGAAGGCGAAAGAGGAATTGCCGGCAGAGGAATCGCCCATGAAGATGGAAGTGGATTCAACAGACTCGCCGTCAGATGAAGTGCAAAGTATGACCGATTAACATTGCGTTCTGTTGCATGTATACTATGAGTGGTCATTTACTTTAAACTGCTTTAGCTCTAATACTTATGATTCTAATGTAAAGAAACACATTTAATCTGAATTGTTTTCTCTCCAGGTTCTTGTATTCAGGAAGATAAGGATTCCCTGAAAGAGGAGCCAACAGAAAGCCTTCAGCGACCATTTAACTATGATGTAGTGGATGTCAGCAAAGGCTTCCTCACCCGCATTGCTTACAAGAAGAAGGTCAAGTCCTCCAAACTGGACAGTCTACTTGAACGCAGAGTGAAGCAGCACATTATCGAAGAGAGGCAAAGAGAACAGGTGTCAGCCTCCAAACCCCAGGAGCCTAAACAAGTTTCATCCATACCAACCCCTGCTCTAAGCACTCCGGTCCGGCCACGGTCACCACTCAAGCCCCAAGCTCTCACTCAGACACATCTCACACTGGGTGAAGCTGTGAAAGTGGAGGAGAAACCTTCCACAACTGAAACTCCAGGGCAAGGAGAAGTTGGAGGACAAAAAGTAGAAGGGGAGAGTCGGGATGAACTCTCTGAAACTACAGATAAGATTGTCACTCCTCTTCCTTCTCCTGTTAAGGACTCCACACCCAAAGACAGTAGCAGTACAGGTGAAAATTCAAATTCACCACAACACCAAACCACCTCCTCGCCCCAGAAATTGGTGGAAAATGAAAGGACTACGGGGCCAAAGGAAGCTAGTTTGAGGCCAGAGGCTGTTAAACTCCCCGATGTGCAAGAAACAACAGCTAGTTCTTTAGAGCAACAAGCAGACTGTGTAGCATCAGATGTTACGAAGGCTGCGCTTACTGAGAATGAAGGGTCTGAGGAACCCAAATTAAAACTGAATGCTGCAGTGACATTTAGAAGTGTTCTTGACCAAAAAGACAGTCAAGACACAGCTCCTTTAAAACCAATTCAGCAAAACACAGAAGTTTTAGGCTCAGTGCATTTAAGCACAGAGGAAAACGGTATGGGGCCAGAGGATAGTCAAGACAATATGCAAGATATTGGAGATGGTAGGACTGTAACTGGCACTCCCGAGCCAGTTTCTCCTCTTCCTCAGGTAAATGGTAATGACGGTTTTGGGGGTGAAAACATGCTGGGTAACTCTGTGATGAGCTCAAATAATGGCATGCCTAACAGGCCTCAGCCCAAGGTGAACAGTATTGGGAAGGATGAAGATGAACAACGGCTTGCTGTGTCGCTGAAAGACAGCACGCAGCAAAAGCCTTTAGTGAACGGGGATCTTGCTTCTTTAAACACTAGCACGGAGGTTAGGGTCAAAGAAAATTGTTTAGCTTCTAAGGTAGAGGAAGAAAACAAGATTACAAATTCTGACCAAGATTACAAACCTCCACTGAAGAAAACAAAGCTGGAAAATAACGTAGACACACCCGCAGAGCATACTCCGAATGTTCACAACAGCACATCATCTTTTGAGTGCACAGAGACCAAACCCAGTCCTGGCGTCAAGATCATAAGAATGGCTCCCTCTCCTATACCTTCAGCGGAGGAGTCGAGTCTGAGCGACGACTTTGCAGAGGAGAACGCCAACGGTGGGGCGACGGAACCAGTCAAGACCATCATCACCCAGGTAACCACAACCTCCACCACCACTACCACCACAGTACTTTCCACTGAGATGAGGATAGCCAAGGTGCCGTCGACGACATCTGGAGAACCGGTGGTGCCTGTAGTGTCGACAACAGAGAGCAGCGCCGTGTCTACCCTCACAACCATGACCAAAACAACTGTGACCAAAATCTTCTCCCCGGGGCTCGATGGCCAGTCTGAAGACAGCCAGAGTGAAATGGTGACACAAGAGCAGAAAAGAACACTTTTAGCTTCTGTGGGCGAGTCAACTACTGACGCCAGCGGTAAAACCTCAGTGTCGTCTGTTACCGTGAGCGAGGAGGACTCGTTGTCAACAAAGGGCCGTGTGCGCCTCCTCAAGTTCTCCCGCACTAAGAAGACCCGCTCGGACACAGCTCTTCCCTCTTACTGCAAGTTTGTCACCAAGAGCAGCCGGAAGAGTATTTTTGTACTTCCGCATGATGACTTAAAGATCCTGGCCAGGCGAGGCGGATTCCGTGAGGTGCCAGTGTTTAGTTACAATGCTAAGCCAGCACTGGATATCTGGCCGTATCCTTCGCCCAGGCCTACGTTTGGCATCACCTGGAGGTAAGGTCCCATTCTCAGTTTGTCTTCCTCACACACGTCTTACTTACTGTCCTCTCTCTCTGAAGCTGGTGTGTTATTAAATTCTATTATCTGTATTGAGTCTTAGATAAGATCCATATTTCTTTAAGCATGAATAGAAAAAGCAAAGTTGGAAGCAAGTTGATCTTTAAAGCCTAGAAGCGACATTGCCAGCTCATCATCTTCATTATCATTTGTTTCCTTTTCTTGTCTCCGGTGGTGGAAACTACTTAGGAGTTTAATCTTGTTTGATCCCTTTATCATTTCCGAGCATGGGCATCCTGAGTGCAACTTCGTAGGTCTGGTTATTTCCCATGTTCCTTTGATTGGTCATTCAGAATTGGACATAAGTGTGAATATGAGCATGAATGGTGATCTGTCGGTCCGCTGTAGACCTGTGATAGCCAGGCAGCCCCTCCAGGGTATACCCTCCCTCTCACCCTGTGATAGCTGGGATAGTCTCCAGTCCCACCGTGACCCTGAATTGAATAGACTGAAGGAAATTAAAAAAAAAAAAAAAAAAAACAACATATTGCTTTTAACTGTTAATTAATGGCCATTCAGAGGGAGTATATTTCAAAATATGTAAAATGCGAGGACATCCTCCTTGGTTCATAAGCTGAGTTCCCTGGTTGTATCCCGGGAGGAGACGCAAATTTCTTGAGGCTTACATCAGGTAGGGCGTAAAAATCTGTCAAGTCAAATATGTGGAAATACCTACTGTGTTAATTTCTTTGGATGTGTTCGGAGTGCTCCGATGGTTTCAATGTCGCCTTACTGCAAGACGTTTCTTGGTTCAAAGTCAGTTGGAGGCTTTCTTTAGAGTTCATGATCGCCCACAGTTTAAAAACATGTGCTTGTTATGTTAATTGGTGATTCTACCCGCTGTGAGTAAAAGAGCGGGCCAAAGGAGCTGTCTTTTTTCAGATTTTGGAGCAGCATAATCATGGAATTAGAATCCCATTAAATGGCTTTTGAACATCATGATATAACCAAGGTTATCCACTTTTATCAGATATTGTGAGGTTCCGCTTCATATCATATTCTGCCCAGCAGCACTGCAATTAAAAATGTTCTTAATGAGTTCTTTTTACGGGACTTCTCATTTCTCTTGAAATGTAATATCCAGGAAATGAGCTCAAAAATGCAGCATTTCACAGCGTAAATGCTCTGTAACCACACTTACTTTTCCTAAGAAGAAAACTTAAGTAATGATAGCCAGAGCGCAAGTGTGACACAGTGCGTAATCATCTCTGTATTGCTCTGTGGTTCTTGTAGGATTATACAAAAGCAGTTTTTGTGTTTCTTCTAAGTTTTATAAGCACTCACTTCTCATCCTTCCCCTTTAAACAGTTTCCCAGCTTTGGCAGAGCGCCATGTCCTAGTGATTTATTGTTCGTTATGTCTTCATTCTTCCTGTCTGCCGTTCGTGGCTTTGGCCTCGGGTGATGCTGTAGCTCTGACTCTGGTGTCACACGGGGACCTCTGGTTATTTTGACCCGACCTCAGAGTTCCAAAGGAGACATGAATCATTCGGTGGTCGGAGAGGTGTCACGATGTTCGCTTTGCGCGCTGACCAAGCCCTGCAACCCAGGCATATTTTTCCACCTGCGGTTACACATGGGAAAGGGAATATCCACCAGATCCCGTACACATAATAAGCCTTGTGACGATCGTGTTTTTTCAGATGTTTAAGATGCCGTTAATGATGATATCCAGATGCTAACCTCATTGTCATAGCAGTCATAACGATATAAGGAAGGGATTTTTACTTCTTTTGGAAATTATTTATTGATGGGTGAGATGTTGTTGTCTATTTTTAGACTGAGAAGAGTCTGTTATGTTCAGAATTGTTTACTTGCTTGATTTGCCTTGTAGAAATAAATAGCCCTGCAGAGATCTGTTCTGTTTCTTTAGTGGAAACAGGCGTGAAGTGTCAACATCATCACCAACAACTCTCGTTTGTGTTTATTCTGCCGCTTCCAGACCCATAATCGTGTTTTCTGTAACTCTGAGTCAGTCGTTTCAGTGACACCTTAAGTGCTGTCAGTAGTGTTTCTATGCCTGATTCAAATATTAATTTGCACTATATAACAACGAGACAGGGAGCACAGTGGTGCTGTGAAAGGAGGAAAAAGGCTTCTGGTTCATGAGGCCTGTCTTTGTGCATTATTTCTTTGGAATAATGTGGTAGATAATTTAATGTAATCGGTATCTATCTGTCCAGGTATCGACTGCAGACAGTTAAGTCTATGGCTGGAGTGAGCCTCATGCTGAGGCTCCTGTGGGCCTGTCTGAGATGGGACGACATGGCCGTGAAACCGTCCGCTGCTGTCGGAACCACGCGTACAGGTAGACCTTCAACAGTTCCAATAATAATTTACAGTTTTCATCCATTTTCTTTGAGGAATGGCAACAAACTCCTACAGAGGTGTTATGCTAAATAAGTGCTTGCAGCTACAGCTTGGATTATAAATGTTATTTTTATTTATTTATTTTTCATTTTGAGGTAAGTTCAGATTGTTTTTCAGGATTTTATTTCAATTGTTTTTTTTACTAACTTGTAAGGCATGGTAATCTTACAAGAAGACAGCAACTGCCGTCTTCCCAAAAATTCCAACTTGTAGTGTCTTTGCTTCTTGATGTCCTCTCTCTCTATACTTATCCCTGTGCTGGCCCAACAGAATAATAGAGAAAACATGTGCAAAACATTTTTGGGCATCACTGTTTTTATGTTGGAGTGCGTTTCCTCCATCTTTTCGGGCTTTCCTCCTCATCACCATACCAACCCAGCCCTATCCCCACTCATTGCTACAGAGACATCAGATACTGAAATCACCACCACCGAGATCATCAAGCGCCGCGATGTGGGACCATACGGCATCCGCTCAGAGTACTGCATACGCAAAATCATCTGCCCCCTTGGAGTGCCAGAAACTCCAAAAGGTAAAACAGACTTTTATTTGTTCACATTTATTAAAAAACAAACAAAACAAAATCGTCTCATGTCGTTTCTCACCATCAAACACAAAGGGAAACTGTTACATTACTAACTCTTTGTTAATAACAGAAATATGCAAACCTGTTTTGAACTTTTAAACTGTATAAATAAAACCATACTATAAATGTTTAAATACAGTTTATTCTTTCTTCTGTTTGGTTTCCCTGCAATAGTTGGTTGTTGCTCAGTATTTCAGCATTGGATATGCTGTCTTTGTATTATTTATTGTTAAATATTGGTTTTAAAAGATGTGCAGTCTGTTTTAATTTACATTTTACACTCCGTACAAGTTATTATTGTAACCAGGCTGTAAAACTGACACATTTACATGGGCCCCGTTTCTGTCCAATACCAAATGTAATTACAAATTGTCGACAATCATTTGTTCATTTTTCTGCCAGAAACCCACACCCCACAGAGGAAGGGTCTGCGATCCAGTGCCTTGCGCCCCAAGAAGCCCGAACCTGCCAAGCAGACTGGCCCAGTGGTGATTGAGACCTGGGTAGCCGAGGAGGAGCTGGACCTCTGGGAGATTAGAGCCTTCTCAGAAAGGTCAGAGTCACACATTCAAGCGGAATATGTTTGCGCGTCCTGTGTAGGACTAATTATATTAGTCAGTTTAGAAACATGCCATACTGAGAGCCAGATATTGTTTCAGAAGAAGAATTTTCTGACTCAGCTAGAAGTAAATCGTCAGGTTAGATTTGTGCGAGATATGCTGGAAGGTCTTAAAGTTGATTTCACTGGAGTTTTTTTTTCTTTTAGTATTTAACTCCATCACTCTAGACATCCTACTTTCATATTACTTAAGAATTTGACAAATACATCAATAAATTTCTAATAATCTTTTAATTGTTCTGTTTATCTTTTAACCTTTTTCACATATTCTCATTTCACAGGGTGGAGAAAGAGAAAGCTCAGGCAGCTGAGCAGGCCAAGGTGAGTGAGGTTCAGTCTGTTTTTTCATTTTTATCAATTTATTTTATTTTATTGTATTTATTTATTCAATCATTGATTTATTTTTCAAACTTACGGTAAACCTTTTGTCTCCCACCTGGATAAAAAGATAAACAAGTCCAGGTCACGGTATTTTATTGTTTTGGGGCTTTTTAAAAAATAAATAAGTTAATGTTGTGATCAACTTGTTTATTCTTTCAGAAACGCCTTGAGCAGAAACCAGGCTCAGTCACAACCCCAGCAGGAAGTCCTGCAACACCTGCTGCCACACCCAAAGTGATCGTTGGCTCACTGTCAGGCCAGGGCACCCCCGGCACCAAGGTGGTCCTGTCCACCAAGATGGGGACCCCTGTCACATTCCAGCAGAACAAAAACTTCCAGCAGTCGTTTGCTACCTGGGTGAAGCAGGGTCAAAGCACACAAGGTACTTTACAGTGTAATTAATAATCAGCATTTGGAGTATTTTTATATATTTTTTATAATATCCTGAATACTAAATAAAGTTGTAGGACCTATCAGAACAATGCTTAAGATCTATATATATCAACAGGCGCTGATACCAGGAAGTGGATTTGTTTTAGAGCTATGTGAACAAAAGGAAATAATTTAAAATTTAAAATCAATTTACAGTCTAACTATACTAGTCATGGATTAGTAATTTGTTTACTGAACACAAACTGAACCAGTTGCTCACAATTGCTTTGATTTACTGCATTTTCAAGGGAGCTGTCTCAGAAGACAAACACACACACACATGCACACAAACAAAAGAGAACAAACTGTGTATGTCACCATGAGCCATAACTGATCTTCATCAAGGCTGGGCTGTTGGTATGCTGGATGCTGGCATCCGTGTCAGAGGTGTTGCTGCACCCTTGCATCTCCATGACACCAAACATCTGATTGTCCTTAATGGAAATCTCACTGGAGCCACAGAGATGAGGTCCTCCGACTAATCCGACTGCACCCCGCCCTGCAGCTTTTTCAGCCGGACAGTTCCTGTCCCCACACTGCCAGAGGAGCGTGGGCTCCCCTGGATCATGAGCACATGCAGACTCTTACTTAGGCCAGCATTTAGCTTCATTTTGTCTCCTGTTGACCGTGCATGGGACATGCTGGGTTCATGTGTTCATTGCACAGCTGCAAGCTGTACTCATCCAGAAATGGAGAGCAAGTCCTTACCACAGTTTATGCACAGATGGGTGACAGCTTGCATCACCTTCAGAGGAGGCCATAATGCATAAATGTCTTAAATATGTTTTGGTGCTGGAGATGACATTTTATTAGGCATAGCTCTTTTCTAATTTTGAATTCTCTTATTTTTTATTAATTCAACTCAGCAAACTGTAAAGCATTTCTAAAGTATGTTGATTTCCTGTGTTGTGTCTTAAGCACAGTGGTTATGTGTGTTAATTAGAAGGGAAATATTATTGAATTTGTAGTGTAGCTGTAATTAAGGTACCTTTTGTTTATTTCCTTCCTTTAATTAGGAGCGGGCTCAGAGACCACGGTGGCCACATCTGGTGGGCACACTTTCCAGATTACGGGAACTTCTGTTGGTGGAAAGGTTGTGACCACCAAGCTGCCACTACCTGCCAACAGCAAGATCGTCACAGTCAACGTGCCAACTTCGCAAGGAGGTATTGCTGGTTTTAATAAGTCACACCTCAGAGGCAGACCCCGGGCAGCATTTCTTCTTTCCGTCCATTTGGGGATGCATGTGTGTTTGTTTTCATTGCCTCACATCAGATCCACACCAGCAGCATTTAAAATGTGTCAGAGGGGCCAAATTAGATCTGGCCCATGAATCGGATTTAGCATACTAACCACACACAGAGTTCTCCTGGGGGACTGAGCTTGTCTTTATTCATTTCATAAATGTTATTGGTGCCAGCTGCTGCAAGCCGGACTTTTTGAACCTTTCAAATCAGGCGTTCCTTTTGTCCTTGATTGCGACTGTCAGCGAGCCAACAACACGACTTAGGGGAACTGCAGGGCTCAAGTGTCAGGATAGCTGGTCAATATTTAAAGCACTCTTTCAGAATCAGTCACACAGCTGTCGCAGATTCACCATGGTTCAAATGCGACCATGTTTTTCTTAATGGGCATGAAATTACATGCATCTAAAATACTGTATTTAGCTTGGTTTAGATCTAGATTTATCACCCTGCATCGCTGATTTGTTTTGTATGTTTTGCCACTCCAAAGATTAAAAAAATATATATATATATTTGTTGCCTGTTTAAAGGTAATGAAAAGTGAGAATGAAAGTCATTTTTATCCTACAACTGTATGCACTAAGCACAACTTTACAGTGGATCGAATGAGAGGAACGTCTTTCCAAACGTAACTCTGTGTGTAATGTTTGAGATGAAAAGCAGCAATGCAGAGACTGCTGAAGTTACTGAAGGCGATAAGATCATTCAACAAACGTGGAACTTTTTCAACTGAATTTTGCAAATAATACTAGTAAATATTGTAATTTATGGCCATTGGCTCCTTCTTTAAACAATATTTTAGTTTCATACACAATTTTTAGGTCCTATGAATTCAGATGAACTCCATCCCTGCTGTAGTCTGTGTTTCTGTAATGCAAATGCACTGAATTTTATATCGCGCTTTTTTGACCACGCAGAAATTTACATTGAAAGCTGCATTCATTCTTCATATTTTCTATTTTATGCAGAGTATATTATATACTAAGGCCCACAATGTGAACCCAGAACCTTCTTGCTGTGAGGCGGCAATAATAATCACAACACCAGGTTGGCGTACCGTACTGTACCAGACTGGTCTGCACCAACCCCATTGTGGTGCCCAGTGTGAGCCAGCATGAGTCACTGGTTTGGTTTGGTGTGGCACACCGTGTCTGCTTCTGTCTTGTTGGCGTTGTATTCTTTTAAGAAGATGCTATTTTGGTTGGATGGTTTTTGGGATGGTAGACTTGTGTAGTCTGAGGTTCTAAATCAAGACTGTGGATTCAAAACTGTAGTATCTGTACGAACGCCTGTGCTTTTGAGCAGTTTGAAATGTCAATATTGACACCTTGGATGAGACGATGGTTTGTTCTGGACACCGTCAGTTCTGTCTGTGGCCCTGTCAAATTATAGGGATGAATGTTGCTCAGCACTTTGGAGATGTGGCCTCTCATGTTGACATGCTTCATTAAACTGCTGACAGCTCTAATGTGAGTCATATCCAGTGCTATTATGTCAGCATGTGCTTTTAAACATTACATCTGTTAAAGTGAAATTTGGCTTCTCTAAATAAACACAAAAAGAGTTCATCTGATGATTACAGCGCCGTGCAATAGTCCAGAGTCACGCGTCACATATTTCTATTTTGGTAGGAAAATTAGAAATATGCGCAGCGATGTATTGAAACGTATACAAAAAATGGAAATAAGGGAAAAACAGAATTTGTACAAATAAGCTGACAAGATTGGAATTCACTATTTGGTTTCATCACCTTTTATTCTGAAACACACACTGAAATCTGTTGGGCAAGCTTTCTTGTACTTTCTTGAAGTAGTCTTGAAGAATGGTTCACACTGCACATGGCAAAGTTTTTGCCAATAGCTCTTTGGGAATCACCTTGCTGGTGCAAAATCCCATTTTCCCAGAAAACTGTAAAAAGAAGAATGAACATTACAGTTAATTTTACACACCTCTTTAAATATATATTATAAAAAAAAAAAAAGAGGCAATCAATTGAAAATGAGAATGATGCTCACCAAGCATAAAGTGATTTTTCTTGCCTTTGAAGTTGCCATGAAGGAGAAACTAAGTTCAGGTGGAGTGTAACCATTTAATGGACATGTGTATTTATCCAGCATGACTGTTTGGTGCCCTGTTTGGTTTGGAAGGGCTTAAGGAAGTTAGGCAGGAAAACAAGTTTACCCTGAGGTCTGCTTCCCAGACAGGTAGCCCTCTATAGTAAGATTCCTTTTTTCTTTTTTTTTTCCCCCTTCGTCTTTTTGAATAAAAGTGTACCTCTCCACTCACCGGAATCCCAACTCCTCGACCTCTCCAAACAGCCAGCCCATAGAAAAGCCTGTTTGATGTGTGTGACCAGAGCAGCAACTCCCTCAGTCTTACGACTGGGCTTAACGTCCCTGTTTGAAGAGGGAAACCCTTGATATATAGGTTTACCTGCTCGGTTGCGGTTGAAAAACCACAGCAACGAGGCGGCAGAGGGAAAAAGAGCCACGCTCTCATGGTTTCCATTTCTGCCGTCAGCTTCACGTGAGCTCGTGAAGGCAGAGAACCCCGTGAACAGCTATGAAACGCCGGCTTTGTCAGATTAAAGTTAAGAACTAGGATGTGAAATTCATGCATAATATATGAGGGGGTTTCAGGTATGTTGGGGGAAACCCAACTAAGCTTTCAGTGGGCCTTTGAAGATTTTGTTTACCTGCTCAACTAATATTTACAAGTGCCGTGATCAAAAAGTGGCCCTCTAGCAAAAAGAGAAGCTTACAAATAATCTATTCAGCAGAGTTAATGTAGGACTTCTGTACAACTGCTCACTTTTGTAACGGGTAACCGCTGCTTCACATCAGAATTTACTTTCGTTTTGAGCATTTTAATCTTATTAAGAATATTTTTGTTTGTTTGATGTTTGTGTAGTTGTTAAATGTAAAGCAACAAGCAATTCAAACTTACTATTTACATCTTTATCATGTATTTAAGCCACGTCTTTGCAGACACCATCACGAAAGTATTTCCTTCACGTCCAAATTTTCTTCTTTTCTTTGTCGTTTTTAGACTTGTAAAGCTTCCCTCAGAAACCTCATTCAAATGTTGCTCACCTCTAATTTTTTCACCCTCCTTTCTGTCTCTACACTCCTCTCCTCTCTGCAGGTGTGGTTCAGCAGAAAGTGCTGGGAATCATCCCATCCAGCACGGCAGGAGGTGCCCAAACCTACACCACATTCCAGCCCCGCACTACCACGCTCAACATCAGGCCCAATACCGCGGGCTCCCAACAACAGGTACAGCTGTTGTTTTTTCAGGTTACAGCTCTAGTTTGTACATTTTGTTCATAATTGTGTTGATATATTATTTTCAACCGTGTTTGCCAGTGATGGGAATCACCCAACACCCCACAATACAATTTGATATTATTGCTTTTGATGATGAGCTTTGTGATTACCCCTCTGCTGTAAAAGGCTGATGGGGTAGAGTTATAGCAGAATATCCAAACTACAGTAAATTGAGAGTGAGACGATGTAGGATTTTCAAATTGATACCATAGATGTGTCTAGTAAAATCTCGGACTGACGACGATCTCAAGGTCAGAGGTAAAGTTTTCTGAAAATCTTGTGAACAGAATAAATAGAGAACAAGGCAATGTAGGATTTTCAAAGCTACTAAAAATCTTGAACAAGTTCGAATCCCAGTGACATCAACCTCAAGGTCAGAGTTCAACCTTTCTAAAAATTGCCTAGGGTTCCCAAATTTATACCATAGGTGCATCTATTAGGAGGCTTTTTTGGTAAGGATGTAACAGCCTCCCCAGCAGTTGAAGAGCCCCCCAGTTGGCTCGATGCAACGGAGGTCCCCCGCGCCACGGCTGAGCTCCCATGCTCCCACCCGCCCACAACCTCGGCGACACACCAACCAGGACCCAAGGCCCAGCCAGGGCCCCAGCCCGGAGATGGAGCGCCCCCAGAACCCCACGCCGGCCCCAGACCCACCCAGGGGCCTGGCTGGCAGAGACTGATAATAACTTTATACACATGCTCCCTATACAAATTTTTAAGTTACAGATTATGGCATTTTGGGTACTCTGTTATGTATTTAGCCAAAGATGAGCATAAGAGTGCTGTCTATAGAGAAAACGGTGTAGCTTTATGATAAACACCTTATAGCAAAGTCAAATTTTGTGGAACCCTTTCTTTATTTGTCTTTAATCAGTCTTAGGCATGTTTCTTTTGCATGAACCCAACCTGAATCTTTGACCTAGTTTAAAAAGTAGCTGCTGGCTTTGGAATAATTCATTAATACTGTCTTTATGGATAATATCTCCCAGGTTCTGGCAGGTGGCAGTCAGATCCGTCCAGGAATGACAATGATCCGAACGCCAGTCCAGCAAACAGGACCAATGGGAAAGACGATACTTCGAACGCCCCTCGTGGTCCAACAAGGTGATTTACATTCATTTTGGCTGAACAAAGAATAAAGGAGTACTGCTATCTGTTTTGGCAAACTAATCCGATCCCTGAAAGTATTTTAAAGTTGCCATCATTGTTATAAATATGGGTGGGTTTTTTTGTACCATTTTGTTTTCGGATTTGATTTTACCCATTATAGACTCTCAGGAATAACAAATTATAGGTTTATGTTGAATAAATTAACACAGACTCTATAACAGACTCGTTACTGTAAGTAATCATATTCAGTGTCATGTAACACTGTCTCCCCACAAAGACCAAAGTGTGGCGGGAAAAATGCTGAAAACTACTCAAGTTAAATTACTGGATGAGAGTAAAAGTGACCCACTGTTTATATAGTTTGTTGCCTGGTTGTTAAATTTGTGATATTGTTCTCTTTCAGGTCAGGGTGGACAGCAGGTAGTGACACAGATCATTCGTGGGCAGGCAGTTTCCACGGCAATATCTGCCGCCAGCCCCGTCGCCACGGTCACTGGCCAGGGAGTGGCCAGTCCCAACACAGCGGGACAGGCAGCAGGCCAGACACCACCCGGCACCCCACGAGCACAGGGGCAAGGCCAGGTCAAACTGACCCTGGCACAGCTCACCCAGCTCACGCAGGTTTGTGAGGTCCTGTCATACACAAGCAGCATATCTACAACAGGCAGCATTAAAATGGATTTCCCCTTATTAATTCACGTATGGAAAGTTGACTACTTTCCATATGCTCTAAACTCTTGCAGCTTCTTTTTTTTCTTACTCTTGGCTCTGTGTTGTCATAGAGGGGGGATATCCTCAGTATGGTCGTCTCAGGCACACGGCTCTGGCTGTGCCACCTTCTGTTAAATCCTTCTGTCAGTGAAGGGCAGGCTGTCAGTAAAGAGTTGGCACAAAGCAAAGGTGGCCGTAAGGGGGGAGGAGCTAAATCAGCTTCTCTGAGAGAGTGGATCCGCTGATGGAGCACAAAAGGGATCGGTCTAAGATGAACAAGATGTTTTTTGAGCAGTCAGTCATGCAAAGTGACTCTAGTACAGGCCAAGTGTAAAAATATAAAGCTGGAAGTGATCATAATAGGCCTTTAAAAAATAAATAAATAAATAAATAACAAACAGCCCTGTGGCCTGTAACCATTTGATCTTGGTTATATACTACACTCATCCTGCTCTTAAAAGTAAGACAAATAACCTGTAGATATACATTTGTCTTTATGCGTTTATCTTTAATTGTCTATTCAGATTTATAAATGTTCAGCTTGACAATTTTAGAATATTGCATAACTCCTATTTGATATTAATAGTTTTTTAGGGGCTTTAAGTCTTTCTAAGACAAACTAGGGTTGAAATACTTGGAAATGTAATATTTCAACCAAAAGTGTTGATGTTACAAGACTTATTTTATATTTGTGATTTTTTTCTTTTAGCCTTTATGTTGCAGATCACTTTAACATATAAGGTTCTTCACCCAGTAAAGGATTAACTTTACATTCAGTGAATGAAAAAGGCTTTACTCTCATAAAAATATTGCATTTAAAACAACACTATACCGCATTGCCCTTGTATCTGATCTGGATTTCTCTTAAAGAAATTGTGTTTTACAATTTTATGAACTATGACACACAAAGTGGATGGTGCCTTAAACCACATACATGTTTTAAGCAGTGGCAGAAAAGTCAGAGACAGTTGAGAGGCAGTGGCTCCTTCTGCTTGTTAGCAATTATTTGTTAACATGTAAAATGCCCTTTCTCGCAATAGTTTAAAATAATAAAAAAAATGATGGACTCCTGTGGATGCATCAGACCCATCACTAAAGAGTTCAGATGGGATTTCGGAGGGTTAAAAAGAAAGTCTTGTGTACACAAGATGTACGCAGTGCTGATTTTCCTTCTGAACAAATTTCACCTGGTTATAATGAGGTTTGGGAATTAGTGGGGGGAAATAGGGTATTACTACTCCTCAGATAATGGTATGCAATCAACATTTGTTACAACAGGCAATTTATTTTGGATTAGACTGGACTGTAAAATTTTATTCACAAGCTTTCCCGTTCTGCTTCATCCTCCCACAGAAGCAGCAGGCTGGATCTGGTGTGGATCGGCAGGCTGGTGCCAGTGGTACTCAGCAGGCTCTCACGGTGATGGTTCAGGGCCAGGGTCAGACCACCGGCCAGCTGCAGGTCATACCTCACGGGGTCACTGTCATTCCAGGACCTGGTCAGCAGCTCATGCAGGCGGCGCTGCCCAACGGCCAGGTGCAGCGGTTCCTCTTCACACCGCTGGCTTCAGCTGCTACGCCCACGTCAAGCACAGGTATGATAAGAGACAAATGAAGGGCAGAGGAGGGCTTTTTCTACAGCTTGCATTAAGCGATAAAAAATAAGTGTGAAACTTAAATGTGATGTTTGAATTTAAGTGCATGTCTGCTTTTTCCTTTTTCTCCTTCCAGCCACAACAGCAACCAGTCAGCCCAGCTCCACCTCAACCAAAACTCCAGCCCAACCTGCTCAGCAGGCCGCTGCCCCGATTCAGACAGGGGCAGCCCCTCTGGCCACCGCCAGCACCCCTTCATCGGCCAGCCCTCAGGGCCAGTTACCCCCACAGACGCAGGCCCATATGCCCATCCAGTCTCCTACCTCGCTGCAGGTTAAAACACAGGAAGGAACTACCCAGCTGCAACTGCAGCAGACGTCCCATGTCATCAGTGTGTCTGGACTTCAGCAGCAGGTATAGTTACGACTAGCAAAAAGTTAACTGCATCCTCAGTCACTCCTTTCCCCTCAAAGTTGATGACTGTGACTTTTATTCACATTTAAAAGCCTCACAGCAGCCGGCAGTAAACCGGTTTGCTGTTTGGTGCAGTCTGTGGATTTGCCATTGTTTCCCACTTTGAACTGCGATTCAGCTGACAGAGTGATTTGTTAAAATTGTGAATTTTCTGTGTTGTGGCTGCAGGTGTTGGCCCAGCTGCAGGCCCAGCAGGTTGGAGGCACGCTGCCACAGCAAATCAAGCTGCAGCTTCCCATCCAGATACAACAGAGTGGGACCACCTCAGCTCAGGGAGGACAGGTATTAGATTCAGCTTGCTACTCCAGGACTTTAGATCCTCAGAAAATAAAGAATGAAAATGCGTTGGATGTAAAATTAAGCTTGTAGCAAAATTGTATTGCACATGTTCTAATGACCCCAAACATGTCATCATTGGGATGAAGATGTTAAATAATCTGATCCTTTATTCCTCCACCTTTTTTTCCTGTATTTACAAAGCCACTTTTTAAAAAAAACTATCCAATGAATCCCCATTTAAAGCACAAGCTGACTGCCACACTCTGCTTTGCACAGATTGGGAACGTGGTTACCATCCAGGCCGCATCTGTCCAAGAGCAACTGCAGAGAATCCAGCAGCTCAGAGAGCAGCAGCAGCAGAAGAAGAAACAAGCTGCAGAAGCAAAGAGAGAGTTGGCGCTCAACGCAGCCAGCCAGAGCGACATCATTCAGAAACAGGTGTGTATGTACGCAGCTGTCACAGTCAGGTTATCATCTCACTCCAAAACTCCTGGCCATCAGTAAATAAACGTTCGTCACCCTTCAACCTGGACTCTAATTTTACAGCTCAGATCTGTCTTTGTTTATAAAGCTTTATCCTGGCAATGCTTGTTCCTGTGTTTGTTTTTATCTGTATTTGACATTCTGTGCTATGCTTAATAACAATACATTTCTATAGATAAATGTTGTTCGCATCAAACTGCTGGAAGTTCACGGTAACAGGTCCTTGACTGACCTGTTACCATGAATGTCATACTTCTGATATTTCATATTTCCATGAGGTTTACTCTGTCGTCCTTCTGTGTCGCATATTCCAGGTGGTCATGAAGCAAAACGCTGTGATCGAGCACCTGAAGCAGAAGAAAACCATGACGCCTGCAGAGAGAGAAGAGAATCAGAGGTTTGCCTCCAGATTAGGGTTTTTTTTGTGTGTGTGTCACATGTGCTGCTTTAAAAGTCAACAGGTTAACACTTCATTAGTACCGGTAGGACACATTAAATGGCTTCTCAAAGCAAACATCTAATAAGCCAATCAAATGGTAGAAACAGTACATTTAGGCACGTAGACATGACGATGAAGATGATCGGATGTTTAAATTAAGTAACCAAATGGGGAACAAAGGTGGTTTAAGTGGGTGGTTTTAAGTGCTAGACAGGCTGGTTTGGGTATGTAAGAAGTTGCTGAGGTTTTTATGCAGCACTGTGTCTAGGTTTATGAAGAATACATCACTGAATACAAACATCCAGTGATCAGCAGTTCTCTAACCTCAGTGTAGTTAATGGCAGAGATCAGAGAAGAATGCCCTGATTGGTTTAAGTTGATAGTGAGGCAGCAGTAACTCCAGTAACCAGTCATTTCAACCAAGATACACAGAACAGCATCTCTAAATTCACAAACCTTCAAGTCTCAAAGTAGATAGAAACTAGAAAACTGAGGTTCACTAAAACTCAGCAATGGAAGGCAGGGAGGAAAAAAAAGAAGTGATGTGCTGGTGCGGGGAGTGATTTATTAGCCCCCTTTAGTGCATGTCTTTGGACCGTGGGTGGAAGCCAGATTACCTGGCTGGAGGGTGGATTTGACTCATAACCCTTAATGCTAATTAAGCATCATTTATAAGTCACAGCTCACCCACATATCGTTTCTCAAATGTCCATCCTATTGTTACAACTGCATTCCCACTGTCCAATCTCTGACTGAGTTTTTTGGCTTGATGTGTTCACTGTACTGCAATGGCCTCCACAGTCACCAGATCTCAATCCAAAGCCTGCAGCATCTACATGACACTACTGTGTCTTTGACTTGATACCTTATTATGCCCGTGTGCACGCTCGTATGCATGCTCCCTGCAGCCCATACGGGATCCTCTTCTCTCTCCGTCTGACTTTTGTCTAACACATTGTTGGGAGGTGCAGAACAACATGGGAACATTTGGACGTGTAACCACCAACAGCTGCATGTCTTCACTGTGACCCTACAAGCAGGCAAATCCATTTATAAATGACGGGAGTTGTACAATAAAAATATACATCTCTCCTCGACTCCTTCAGTGATTTGTGGTGCCGTAAACTTCAGAAAAGCGACTGAAAAATTAGTCGGAAATTTAAGCCGCCCCATTTTTCACTGCATCATCCCTGTGACCAATCCTACCGTTAGTAGGTCAGTATTTTTTTTTATGAAGAGCGTGTTTGTTTTCCAGGCAGAAAGCTACGATTGCTGCTACAAGACCGTTTTGTTTACTAAGCTTAGTTAGGACAACTGCAACTGTAAAATAAAAGCCAAAATATTCAAATGCTTAAAAAAATGTTTTTCTTCGTTCTTCCTTTCCTCCTTCCCGTGTTTTTATGTTAGTTAGAATATACTCTGACCTATAGCCGACCCTGACAACCATTTGTTTATGTCCACAGACACTGTGTAAACACTGTACCCATTCACACAGACCTGAAATACCAAACCCAGACTACCGTGACATCAGTACAGCAGCTCAAGCAGCAGCTGTCTGTCTTTGCTTATTTTTTCAACCTTTTTCCATTTCTTCATGTCATCCTTTTCTCTCTTTTCCTCCAAAACACGGTTCTGTTAGTAATAACGTGGAACTTTGGCATCCGTTTGCATGTTTATGTGCGTCCTGCTTTATTCCTCCACTTTCACGCTGCATTTGGCCTCTGTACTTCAGCGGGCACGCGGTAGGATCCCTGGCCGATCTTTGACCTCAGCAGCCGAGGATGTGTTTGTATGTTGTTCGCACAAACTCGGCGCCGAACGAGGCAACGGCTTTCGATCTCGTCTGTGAATGTTAGCGAACACAAGTGAACATACTGGGAACACAGAGCCATAAATCGTGTGGATTTATTTGATTTTGCAAAGTGAAGCTGCTAACATGTAACTTTCTCCCTCTATGGATTCTCATTTGTTTGAATAACAATGGCATGGATAACATTTCTTCCTCCTGCATCCAGTCCCACTCTATCTGTTCATCTCTCAACATGCCTCTCTTCCAGTCTTCCAACTCTCAAGTCTACTCGCTTGCCACTGAAGCGTAGAGTCTTATACAAATAAACACTAGACAAATAAATAGTCTTCTCTGCATCCGTAAAAACATGCGGGTGAGTAATAAAACTAGAGATGATGTCAAGTTTGCCTAACACTTTTAGAAATTAATCATGTTTGGCTCAGAATTTAAAAGAAGGAAATGTTCATGCTTTTCTAAGCAGTGGGCTGCTAGCAGAGGTTTTTGGTGCTAGACACTTTGATTGAGCTTAAATTCGCCGCCTGCTTCAGAGTTGAACTCCCCTTTTGATTTCAGAACTGCATTAATTCTTTGTGGCATGGATTCAGCAAAGTGCTGGAAATGTTCCTCAGAGATTTTTGGTCAATATTGACGTGAGCGTCACAGCTGCTGCAGATTTGTCAGCTGCACATCCATGATGCAAATCTCCCGATCCAATGTATCCCAGAGCTGCTCAGTTGGATTGAGATGTGGACTGTGGAGTGCATTATTCTGGTGGAAGACTGTCAGAATAGGGGTACACTATAGTCTGTAAGGATGGATGTGGTCATTAACAATACTAAGGAGGCTGTGGTGTTTAAGTGATGCACAGTTGAGCGGCCTAAAGGGTACCAAGAAAATTAAAGAGTGGTTGTTTTTAGTTGCGGTTGTCTTCCTATCAGCTTGAAGCAGTTCTCCTGGAGAACTGCCACTCACTGGATATTTTCTCTTTCTCGGCCCATCCCCTGTAAACCCTAGAGATGGTTGTGTGGGAAAATTCCAGAGGATCATCTGTTTTTGAAATACTCAGACCAGCCCCACATGGCACCGACAATCAGGCCACGTTCAAAGTCGCTTTTCTTCATAACCTGCCTAATATTTCTCAGATTTTAACCCTTACTTGATTGCTCACAGCTGAGAAAGAAGAGATTTGGAGCCAGATAGAGATGAAATGCAAGTCCAGAACCTGAGTCAGAACTTTGTAGTTACATGGATTTCACAACTGAGCCACGAAAATGCCTCGCGGGCTTGTTTTCAGAGAAATGCCTTCATTGTTCATTGACACGGACTGCCATTTCTTACATGTGGAAAGCAAAATTTTAATATTTCAAAGTAGCCACACAGGTTGTACTTCATGAAACATAGAAGCATTGTTTCCAGCCCACTGGTGTGTCATAGGGATACATTTCTTCCTCTGTGACTTTGACTGTACTGACTTTTTGAATTCTAGCTTCAGATATGTGATAATCCTTTCCCTCCCAGCCCTTTCATCCTCCTCTGCTCTCTCAGCAGGAGTATTATGTGTGTTTAATGTCTTTAAAATGCCACAGCACTTTTTCACATGGGCCTTCATTAGATTTAGTAGAGTTCTGGGTTTTTATTTCTTCTTTTAGCTTTTTTTTTATTAGTCTGCAACATTCACAGTTTCAGCACTTTAACATTAAATACAGTATGCTTTTATGAGTTGTGATTTTTAGTTTTAAGAGATGTGTTTACTCTCTTGTTTTCTCTCTCGACCATATTCTGTTCTCATCTTTTCAGGATGATCGTGTGCAACCAGGTGATGAAGTTCATCCTAGACCGGATAGACAAAGATGAGAGGCAGGCAGCCAAGAGGAGGAAGAAGGAAGAGGTGGTGGAGGCCAAGAGGAGGTTAGCCAACGCCAGTAAGCTCTCCTCGCTCCTTTACCGACACAAAGAGAGCCTCAAGATGGAGATTCTGAAGAAGCGGGCACTTCTTGACAAGGAGCTGCAGCTAGAAGCCCAGGTACGAAGCAAGCTTGAGACATGAAAAAATATTAAAAAAGCATAAAGGTTTTTACTCTGGGCGTGATGTTTTGAAGGCAACTATAAAGAACTGGTGACAAATGGCATTAGAATGCCTTTATTTTGCACAAAAAGGGCAGGAAGTGACATTAATCGCATTCGTTTCTGGCGTTGAATTCTCCAGGAGGAGCTGAAGAGGGATCTGCTGCGGATGAGGAGGGAGAAGGAAAGGGCTCAAGCTGCAGCCCAACAGGCAGCCCAGGCTGCCGCTGCCGCCGCCGCCTCCCACAACCAGCAACAGCAAAATCTGTCCCACATCACCTCTCAGCATCACCTTAGCACGACTGTCAGCTCCGCACACAAGAGGAAACGGGAAGAGGAGAGGGAGATGACAACGTCAGCCAAGTCCAAGAAGAAGAAAATGATCTCTACGACGAGTACAAAAGAGAGCAAGAAGGACACAAAGCTCTACTGCATCTGCAAGACGCCCTACGATGAGACCAAGTATGATGATGCTCTGTTAAACACTGTCAAAATAAAAATACTGTATGAGCGAGTTTAGCTGCATTGGTGACAGCACTGAGCTGAATAAAAAGAAAAAAGACTGGAGACGTGCAGCTGTCCACATTAAAACATTCACAGTTTATTGGAGTTTTTACTGCCCTGATATCAGAGGTCAAAGAATAGACAATGTTCTCACTCTCAGCCAGTTACTCTTTTTAAATGTACTCTTATTTTCAGGGTTTTACTCAGTCTTCCTCTATTCATCAAGTCCTCATTGAATTAAATCTGTCTTCTATTGCAGAACAAATCCTTCCAATCTCATATGTTTATTTTTAAAACTAAAATTGATTGTATTTATTGACTTACTGTAAACCGGCGACTGTCTACAGTGACACCTGTGTGTCCTCGTTCTCTCTAAAGGTTCTACATTGGCTGCGATCTGTGTACCAACTGGTATCACGGAGAATGTGTGGGCATCACAGAAAAGGAGGCCAAGAAAATGGACGACTACATCTGTGTGGAGTGTAAGCGGGGCCAGGAGAGCAGCACAGAGGAGCTGTACTGCATCTGTCAGACACCATATGACGAGTCACAGTAAGGAGCAAGTTTTTAATTGTTTTAAATTCAGCTTAATGGAGTGTGTGAGAATTTCAGACACAGTTGCTATTTTTGCTCCTTTTGCAATTTCCTTAAACTCATCTTGGTTCATTCATTTTTACCGTAGCGTTTATTTTGAACTGATGAAAATGTGTCTTCTTTAGTATATTTATGTTTTACTTTTTTTCCCTATAGATACCAGCTCTAATGTTTGAAGGTCGAAAGTAGCAAACCAGTTATGTCTGTGTAGGTTCTCAGTCATGGAGGACTTCTTAAATTTCTTTCTAAGCTCCTTAAATCCAGTTATATCAAAATCTGTTGCACTAGTAAAAACAGTGATTTGAGACACAACAAACACAACGACATCTGGTTTGCCTTTGAAATGGTTACTTGGAAGATGGGGAGGTGGTCTGTGACGACTCACAGTCAGTTGCTGTCTTCAAAGTGACTTTGGTGCATCAAGACAGCAATAAAATACTGTCGGTCTGATATCAGTTTACAGTTAATTGGGGTCAAGTTGGCAATTAGTTTGGAATACACAAACAAAATCTCAAATCTGTTGCCGTCTACCTTGACAGAAATCCATATTAACTACATACATTCAGAATCCAGCAGCTTGAAACAGAAATTCCTCCACAAATAGTTGCGTCAGGACAGATTTACTTGCGTAATGCAATAGGTGCTCAGCAACTTCAATTTTACTTTAACCAGTTAACCAGTTGGCAACCCCTTGAGTCAAGTCCGCTATTGCAAAGAGATGTGTTGCAGATGAGTTGCACTGGTTCGCATAAACTGCCTCAGAATGTTTGCAGTGTGTTGGCAATCTGAGTTTATACATTAGACAGCAACTAATTCCAAACCTTTGCCAGTCAGTCTGAGTCTGACCTGCAACTGTTTGGAGACAGGTTGCCTTCTACCAGGTGGCCTGTGATCAAAAGCAGTCAATAAGAGTTTGAATGTGCAGCACCTGGAACCCTTTGGATGACCAGTTGGTTGCTGCAGCTGTTTTCAATGGATAAAGTTTATTCATTTGCAAAAAAAAAAAAGAATAATTTTTACCAACTGTTATTACGTGTCACCTTGTTATTTCATTCGGTAAATAAGACTTTCTTAATAAGTAGTTTAAAATATTAAGCATAGACATGAAAAATGGCTTCTTTACTATCCAAGCAAACAATTCTTCTTCTTTTAATTATCAATATGTGCATGTTTCAAATAGGAATCCATCTTAAGTGCTTTATATGTAAATGACACCAATCTGTGAGTACTTTTCATCTACTCAGGTTTTACATCGGCTGCGATCGATGTCAGAACTGGTACCACGGTCGCTGCGTGGGAATCCTGCAGAGCGAGGCCAACCACATCGACGAATACGTGTGTCCTCAGTGTCAATCGACAGAGGACGCCATGACGGTCTTCACGCCGCTCACCGACAAGGACTACGATGGGCTGCGAAGAATTCTGCGCTCCTTACAGGTGAACTGAAGATTTATAGCTGTTGCACAAGCTCACTTCTCACACGAGAGATGGGGTCATACCCTCCAGCCTAGACTACCTGCTAATGTGTGCTGTGGAAGAGAAGGTTGAGTCGCAGAAGCTTATTTATGGGGGTCACAAACAAGGACATAAACACACCGAGCAGTATCTGAATCAGCAGCACTGTAGTTGTAGTTTTATTATCAGCAACGGGGAAAAACACTAACGTAGCTCCTTGTAGCCCCATTACAATGCAAGAGCAGCAAACAAAAGTCCTCTGTGTGCGTCTTATCTGATGGGTTTGGCTCCCCCTACTTGGACAGCTGCCTGGCCTCGGCGTCTTTTCTGGCTTCCCTTTCTTTTCTCTTTCTTCTCCTCTAATTTTCTCCTCCTCTGTCCAGCAGCCTGTGTGTGTGTGTGTGTGTGTGTGTGTGTGTGTGTGTGTGCGTGTGTGTGTGTGCGTGTGTGTGTGTGCGTGCGTGCGTGTGTGCGTGCGTGCGTGCGTGCGTGTGTGTGTGTGTGTGTGTGCGTGTGTGTGCGTGTGTCTGTGAAATGTGGGAGAAAGTGAGAGAGAACATCTGTGTTGACCCACCTGCTTTCACTGTAATTTTCATGGTGCTGTTTGTTTTTCTTCATTGGTTTCAGCTTTCTCAAGCGCCTTTCTTTGTCTTTATTTCCATTTTTTTTTGTCTCTCCCACCTCTGCAGGCACATAAAATGGCGTGGCCATTCCTGGAGCCAGTGGACACGAACGACGCCCCAGACTACTACAGGGTTATCAAGGAACCAATGGGTGAGTGCACTGTTGTGAATTCAGTTATTTAAATTTGTAAAAGAGCAGTTAGTAGCTCTTGTCTTATTTATAAAACGTTATAGAATCCTATTCTGGATGCATCTCATAGCCTCAATGTTAGAGCTTTATTGTTTCTTTGGAGCTAGAAGTGACCTAACTAAACTAATAAAATATTAGAATTTTACTCCCAAAACAAAGGAAACAAATTTCAAGTACAATTACAAGTTAAAAGTATAAGTTACAGCTACAAGTCTGCAAGTATGTCAGTCAAAGGGGCCACACCCTCAACATTAATCCTCAACAAAATCCAGATAGGCACTTCAAACAGAGACACCAACTATCAGTCACCTCTAATGCAGTCCGATCCCCACTCACAGCTTGACCCATGTGACCTTAAAAGCTCACATGTTGGAGGGATGGGGCAGTGTCTCAGGAAGATAATTCACACCTTTTCCCCATGATGACAGTAATGACCCACGCGTTGATTCACAGATGGTTACAGGGGCGGGTCAGTGACTCTCAGGGGTTCCAACCACACTTGGGGTTAAATACATGTCCATCAGTTTTTTAGCACTGAAGAAGCTTCCTGGCTCAGGGGTGACCAAAAAGAAGTTCAGTTGCCTTCATTTCAAGTAGAGATGGCACGATACTACTTTTTTATGTCCGATACGATATCATAAATTTGGATATCTGCTGATACCGATATGAATCCGATATAGTGTATTTTTTAATTAATAAAACTGTTTTTTAATATCTTGTTGCATTTTGTATAAATTCATACTCAAGTTTTAAAAAAACAAAACACTATTTCTTTGTGCCCCCTTTTCCCTGTTCATGCCCTATCGGCCCCCCTGGCTAAACTTTGCTAGATCCGCCCCTGCACAGTTACAAGCCGTCAGCTACGTAGAAAAGGATCCTGGTCTAGAAAGTAATATTAAATAAATTCTAACAACAGCTTATCAAGCTTAAACGTGCTGCTGTTGTTCAGCCGCTGGTTTCCTCTTTCTGGTGCAAAGTGGGCCAAAACAAACAATAGAGACGGGAGTCGGAACAGAAAAGCCGATCAGCTAATCATTGATCAGTTTCATGATTGAAGTAGCAACAGGAGAGGGAGAGAAGAGGCAGTCGCTCCATATATTGGTTGTTAAGCTTAACGTGGGAATGCGTTACAAACATTCAGAGATGAACTTACACACTTGCTTTACTTCTCTCTGGGATATCTTTCTCGGCGATGAAATGCTAATTTGGTAGCGAGGCTCCAAATGCTGAACCAGACCGCTGAGAGGTCTCGCACGCTCAGCCGCTCTGTCACGTGACGCACACTGCTCCGACTGCTAAGGTTATGAGCTGAGTTACACCGTGTCGCAAGTTTTGTGAGGTGCTTTTGTGATATTTAATGGATCGGATTGCATTTGTTTTTATTTCTCTCCGACATCCGATCCAGTACTTTAGGTCAGTATCGGACCGATACGTAAGATCGGATCGGTCCATCCCTAATTTCAAGTGCTTCGGACTGTTAAATTAGCTGTAGAAACAAGAAAAACAAACAGCTTTTGTACCGGGCTGTAAATATGTTAATATAACAGGTGGTTTGGGCATTTTGATAAGGGACTCTATGGGGATTGCCTCACTTTTGTGGCCAGTCTCTGTGGGAGTTTTTGACACTCCTGTGCTGGCTTCATTTTTCAACCCCGCAGGTTGCCGTCTGGTCTGGATTTGAGCCTTGTTTGTGTTACTTCTGAACTTATACTTGTGCACATTTTAACCAAACTTTTTCTAAACTTTTCTGACAGCTCCCCTCATTTTCTGTCTACATAATATAACTCCAGAAGCCTTTTCTCTGAAATGAAATGAAACCCACATCAATTTGGAAATCTTGAAAGCGATATCATCTAAAGAGTTTCAGCTCATTTCCTAAAATTGCATATGGTGATTAGTTTCTGCCTCATACCATTGATTTTTTTTCTTTTTTTTTTTTTAAGGTAAATACCTTTTTTAGGCGATGTTGCTGAAGGTTAATTTTCCCAGAAACCTCATTTGTGAAGGTGTTTTTGTATTTATTATAATAATTTGTGCCTGGCCAGAAAGACAAAGCTGCATCAGTAAAATTTAACTGTTGCATATATTAACTACTACTATAACTTTTGCATTTTGAAAATATTGCAAAATACTGATTAATAGATGGTTGTATTAAGGACTTTTTATATGATGGTTGTCTCAGTATAAACATATGTAAGGTGCACAATATGATGCAACACTCTCTATAACTATCAAGGTTTCTTTTTATAGCTGTGTGATCTACTTCTAGGGTTAGTTTCATTATGACAGGATGCATCCTCACATTCCACCTTCACATCGTCCTCACATCTTGCGATTCACAGCATCAGTCTTAAGCAGCCTTTATAAAACATGCCGTGTGATGAAAGACACAATTATGTTTCCTCGCTCTTCCACGCACTTTGTCTCCTTGAGGTCCAATTAAGGGATTGGTGATGAAAAGCACTGTAATTGTTGGGAGTGTGTAGCCTCCTTGAGGAGAAAAATATAAAAACAAAAGTGGGAGTTGGTACATAATTTGTACTTTGTAATTTGAGTAACTTGGAATGGGATTGGTTGGGAGTTATCCCTGTGTAGGCGATAAAATTGCTTCTTTAGTGCTGGTTTTTTATTTTGGAGTTGCTTTAGGGTCTGGAAGTAACACCCAGGCTCTATATCTTAAACATTAAAAAACAAAAAAAAACAAAAACACCACCCGCCAGGAGGGCAACACGGAGGAAGCCCTCCAACTCAGATCAAACCGGCCATGTAAATGGGGACTTGCGTCAACAGGGCCTTTTTGAACTTCCATCCAAACAAACCGTTAATGAGCTGGTCCGTGTCTGCCGGGCTCCCTGTGGAAAGTGACCAGCCCCACATTCAGCTCCTGGTCCTGGAAACTCTAGTCCTCCCCTCACCCATCCACCGCAAGAAAAAGTCCTTGTTGGTTTACAAAAAATAAAAAGAGCTTTTGGCTGGTGAAGCTGCTGGCGTTGGTAGTTTTTGGAGGGTTTTGAGATGAAATCTGATGACAGAGAAGAAGGAGGTCTTTGATATTGACCATGAGGTTTGTGAGCCTCTGGTCATCTGGGTGGGGGTTAAAGAGGTTAAGAGTCGGATGTGTTTGTTTGAAACGCAGCCCTGGGGATGCCACGCAGTGCAAACTGCCAGCAACGGCAGATTATGTAGAGCCTCATCTGTTGCCAGTTAGCTTCTTTGCTAAATCTCTTATTTTCTTAAGTTTTCTACTTGTTTTAAAAAGGTTAGCAACTCTCAAAGCTCCCTTTCAAGAGAGGAACTGATAACCATTTTGCTTTTTTCCACCCCCTCAGAAATGACTCTTAGATAATGGCGCTCTCCTCAGGAATGACGAATCGGTCACGTCTCAGTAACTAATCTGGAAGGCTGAATAGATCGAGGTTAATGCTGGCAGAGGTTGTGGATTTTTGCTGTCACATATAAAGCGACGCTCTGTGCTTCCACGAAACATATTTGAACGTCTGTCAAGCACATACCACATAAGCTGCAATTACTTTGAAGCAAGCATGCTGATTTGTGGAACGAAATCGATTAGAAAACCCAGATATTTGTGCTCTGTTTCCGCATATGTGATGCATTTCTCTGCCAGAAACTAACAATTAAATGACGTTCATATTACAAACTTGCCATCAAGTCTTTTACCAAACCCGATCTTTAAATCTCCCTTTGCCAGACCTTTCCACCATGGAGGAGAGGTTACAGAAACGCGAGTACATCAAGCTGACGGAGTTTGTAGCAGACATGACCAAAATCTTCGACAACTGCCGCTACTACAACCCCAGCGACTCGCCCTTCTACCAGTGTGCCGAGGTTCTGGAGAACTTCTTTGTCCAGAAACTCAAAGGCTTCAAAGCCAGCAGGTAAGATGACGGTGAGGATGATGAGGATAACAAAATGGCAGCGGGGTACTTTCGAAGATGGGCTTTGTTTTTTAATACCCAGAATCAGAGAGAATTTTCAGTGTCTTTCAGAAAGACACCAACTAATTAGCAGTTTTACTTGTTGCCCTATATGATTGACTCTGACTGGTAGATTTTCTCTAGTGAGAGCAATAAAATGTAATCTCTCAAAGAAAAATAACAATTAATTTGCTCCTGGATCACTATCTTGTGGTTCTCCTTAATGTTTTAAATGTTCTTTCAACCACCAAGCTTGCTTTGAAATAAGCCGGTAACACTGTTAAAGGGACCTCTATTGTGCCTATTTTTTAAATATAATTCTGGACCTTAATACCAAACTCGGTACAACTTCCTTCCCTTTTCAACTGCCCTTCCCTTTACGCCAGCTTTCTTGATTGGCTTTCCTCTGGAAACAGAAGGTCTAAAGATACAGATCCAGTATGGTCATATTTAGAGCCCCAGTTTCACAGGCATAGAGACCAGTCAGAGAACTCCCTGGCAACCTCCAGTCGCTAGGGAAACCTGGTTCATAGGTGGTTGCTGGAGGTTGCAGGCAGGTTGCCACAGTTGCCAATAGTCTGCATGGAAAATGCTGACAAACACTGGCCGCTCACTGTCTGAGCCATAAAGAAACGAATAAGTGCGATGCAGATCGGAAACGGAGAACGTTTGCTTTCACGAGTAAAAGTTGGGCCTTTTCAGATGTTTTGGTTGGAGCATTAAAGCAGAGCTTTCACTTTGAGGTCCCTATTTCTGTTTTGCATAAAGCTCAGGGAGCAGTGTGCAGACAATTCGCCATCTTCCATGCAAACTGCCGGCGACTGCGGCAACCTGGAAGTCGCAGGGAGGTTTTCGGCACAGCATCCTGTATTTGTAACAAATTTCACATTATCCACTGACACCAATCGGATGAGGAATACACACTTCAGAAAGAAAAGAATAGAAAAGTCTAATTCAAATCTTTCACTCTGTCAGTTTTATATAGTCGTTGATAATGTTTTGCTGGAGTTGTGTTTGCTTGATTACTGGATTTTTTTTTCTTTCTTTTCATTCACACCTTCACTGTTTATCAGTGCGACTTTCACACATTCAGGCTTCAGTCAGCTCATTTTTGCACTCCTAACAACAAACCTGCTCAGGCTTTCATCGTGTCGTCGGTGCACTTCATGCTGGCAGCTACATAAAAAGCCCAATTTCTACCATTCAACCTGACATGTCGTATGACAGAGCGTAGGGTATGATCTGTGGAAGTCAGACCTGTTTAGATGCACCTTTATACCTGACACCTTCTCCACTGTCTGCCTGTGCTTGGTCGTGCCGCTGAACTCATCTCATTGAGCTGTCCTCGCTGTGCCATGTGATTGCTTTGGTCGGATGCACTCTACAAGATGGCAGGAATGCAGTCACATTATCTTTAAGGTGGCTTTCCTTGTGTGTGTGTGCATTAGTTTGATTAAATAGGGCGAGGAGGGTAGCGGGCGTCTCCTAACTAAGAAGATGGAGCGCCTGTGAGCATTTGAGCCACGATGTTTTAATGTCCTCAGTAAGTCTTGTGGTCTGCATCCAGCTTTATGTGCTTGAGGTGGCGACGTACTTCACCTGCATGTACTGACGTCATCCATTCTCTCTCTCTGTCTCTCTCTTGCAGATTGTGATGTCAGACTCCTGGGTGCCGGGGTCACTCTTAAAAACAAACAAAACATAATTCGCTATCCTGGATGTTGCTGTTTTCACTTGTTTTTTTAAAAAAAAAACAGCATTAAAAACTTTGTAAGAAAGTGCATATATTAAGACACACGTTAGGTGTGGTCATTTTTTTTATTTTAAAAGCAAATAAAGGAGAAAAAAAGTTTCTACTGTCTAAAAAAATTTAAAAAAACAAAACAATGGCAGCCATGTTGGTCACACAAACCATTCAAGGGAAAATGTATTTTTTTACACTCTTCCACCGGATGACATTTTGTTGAGGCAAAAAGAAGTTTTGCTAAATTTGTTTGTCTCTGAGATTCAGTTTCTGATCACAGGTGTTGATTTTGACTGTAAAATCACACGTGAGCGACACAAACACACACTTTACTTTTGCTTTGATAGAACTGTTGTTCTTTTCTTTTCTTTTCTTTTTTTTTGCCATTATAACATGCTGCAGAACATTTTTACCTCATTTCTTTTTTTTCTTCTTCTTTTTTTTGACATTCATTACATTTTCTTTATTGGCTGTACCCATGTATTATATTTCATGTTCATATTTTATCTTTTTTGTGAAGGAATATGTTTTATGTTATAAAGGAAATAATGGTTTACGCTGTAAAAACAAAGTAGAGTGAAGAAAAAAAATCTAGTTTAGCTTTCATATTCAGAATATGACGAGCTTAGCGGTCTCCACTATAATAAAAAATAAATCTTTTTTTTAAAAAAAAGACTCTGTATACTTATTGTCGGGTCGACATCAAAAACACACATTTCAGTAACATTTCACCAACATGGCTGCTTGGTCTGCAACAACCCGTCTGACCCACTGGCATCCAATACATGTTTTGCTATTGCTTTTTTTTTTTTTTTTGTACTTTCCCCTAGTCACATATTTGTCACTTTGTAAAGCCTTTAATAAAAAAATAAGAAGAAAAACAACAACAACAAGAAGTTTTCCAACTGTGTTCTTCCTCCTCTCTTTGCCTGTTTCTGTAGGTCACATAACAACAAGCTGCAGTCAGCTGCCTCTTAGCTCTGCTTAAAAAAAACAAAAAAACTAAACAAACCAGGTGTCACACAGACCCGGCTTGTGGTTTCCTCTGACTGATTAAGAAGCGTGGTCCAAGTCAGGCTGCGTCCGAACCCGACTCCTCTCTGGAGGAACGCCGCCCCCACCTCACACAACACCTCACCTGGCACCTGCAGTGCTGAGAAGAAAGAAGTGAATTGGAAAAAGGTTCATTTGTCATCAAAAATGTCAGTGTCGTCTTCATACCAGGGGGCAGGGCAGTTGCAGACTTACTCTCTGGCAGCCTTTTACATCCCAACCAGCCATCCCTGCCAGTGTAGCCCCTCCATGAGAAGAAAGCCTGGAGAGCGCAGATGGCGAGGCAGCAGCGCTCGTTGGATGGTCGGTGGCAGTCTTATCTTTAAAGCAGCAGCAGACTCTTGGAAGTTCATTCTGTAGCTGATGGCTCTTTGTTTGTTTGTTTGTTTGTTTGTTTGTTTTGTGTATCCTATATAGCAAGTGTCACCTTCGGTCCCCCTTTCTTAACTTCATCCTGTCGCGTTTTCACAATGCAAACATCCCGCTCGATTTTAGCCACTGCTTCAACTGGAAACTGCTGTAAAACGTGCACAGCCGATGTCGGGAAATGTTTCATCTGAAGCTAAATGTGCAATTTGGAGTTGACTTCCCTCATATTCAATAAGCACCACCTATGTTTTTGCCAGGAAAAAATAATAACCCCACAAAGATAGGTCGGCACTGCAGACCAGCTTCATTCAGCCAGTCCTGAAGACGCAGCATCACCTTACATTAGACCTAGTTATACTGACCACATTGTTTTCAGGTTTTTAGTGCTGCATGAAGCATGAATCAGCCTCATATAACTCAGTGTGTCTTTCAGGGTCACATTTCACTGTATATTATCAAAGCAGCCTGCTGATGCTGAGATGAGCCCCCTGTAACAGAAGCTCAGTTTTGTACAACAACAAAAAAAAAGAAATTGGACATCATGTGAGGGGGGTCTTCATTTTGTGTCAGTGCAGCAGTGCTTTCATGTTAATTTCCACAGGGAACACCCAAAATAAGCTGCCCCACCCACAGCATCCTGCCGTTCTTTTGACCTTTTTTACCATTTAGTGTTCTTCTAAAATGCAAGTTTTAAAAAAAAAAAAAGTCAGCTAGTTTTGTGCCTCCTTAAACATGACTATTTGAAAGAGGCAAAGGTCAATATATGAGGAGAGGGAGGGGGATTTATTTTATTTTATTTTTTTAAAGGCCTTCAGGGAAGGTGAAACTTGTACGAGGCTTAACCGACCTACAAGTACTCCACCCTCCTCTCATCGAACTCCGGTGTCCGTTTCTGTCGGTGGCTGAGTCTGTAAGTCTGTCTCTCCTTATCTTTCAGCCACTTCTTCCAGCATAATTCACTGAAGCTGACAGGTTGGCTCACATCTGTCTCTCAACTCTGCCTCAAAGCATGGTTAAGTAATTGGGTAATGGACTTTTCCACTCACAATCAACTCAGTTATGTTGCGGTCCGCGGCAGCAGGGTAAACTCCGAGTGGAGTGGGGGTGGGACTGGGGAGTCTTTGTACCGTGGGGTTTGTATGAAAATTTTATAACTGCATTTTTGGCATTTCTGGGAGCATTTTTGTAATTTGTGATCATCCGTTTTGTAGGAGGGGAGCCGTTAAAAGGCAAAGTTGCAGTTGTCTTTTAGTTTATATGTTGGAGACTGTTTATAATCAGGAAACGTTTCAGTTTTACTCGCAAAGTTTTTACATTTTCGGGTGTTTTAATTAGAGTTGAGAGATAAAGTAGCCTCTGTCATCTTCTGTGTGTTTGTATGTCTTTCATATGTCTGTCTTTTCAAACATGGGTCACTTTGTAATCTGACGATAATGTGCTTTATCCACTGTTTGTAATCTCTATTGTATATTATTGCTGTCCAAATATGTAGAGATGAGAGATTTTTAGAGCAGTAGAAACTTTTATTTTTCACTATTTGAACCAGCAACTAAGCCCGCCTGTATATTTTAACTGTCTATTTTTTTCTCTTTAAAGTGAACTCTACATTTAGGTGAAATTGCCCTTTATATTAAAAGTGCTGCATATTGTGAGCATAAAGGTTTTGAACGGGGTAGAGTGACACAGTAACTCTTGTACAGAGTTTTTCTTTTTTGTAAGAAACCAACCAGTTCAGCATAACGTCTATATTGACATTGCATTTCTTGTATTATTTATTCATATCAATGAAAAGTTCTCAGTTTTTTGAGTAATGTTGGAAAAAACAAAAAAAAACGTAACTGCAGATAAAAAGTACTCTATGTTTTTAACAGATTGTGGCAACTCTGAGGAGATTCTCTTTTGTACTTGATAGGACATTTCATCCTAGATAATAAAGTAATGTTTTTGACACCAGTGTTTTCTCTCATTGCCTCTGCTTTTTAAGCTTAGTACAAGGTTGTTTTTGTTTTTTTTCGTGCATTGTTTTAGTCAAGTTTAAGGTTGTTTGGATGAGCAGTTCTCATATTTTGTCTAAAACAAATGTCTTCGATCAGTGTTTCCCCCAAAGAGACTTCTGTCTGCTCCACTCTGTCCCCCCCGCGCAGACAAAGGTATGTTTGAATGGCTCTTTGACAGGACATAGCCTCACCAGTCATTTTGCGACTTGCAGCAGCTCAATTGCTCGTTGACACAAACGTCTAATCACCCAAAATAGCAGCAGCTCATTTAGGCTTGTAGACTTGGTCAAGAAGACCTGCTGAAGTTCAAGCAGATCATAATGTTGGTGTCACATAGGCTGGTCTGAGTATTTTAGAAACTGATGGGATCTAACTCTAAACAGAGAGAAAATACCCAGTGAGCAGCAGTTCTCTGGGTGAGAATGTCTTGTTGATGCCAGGGGTCAGAGCACAGACTGTTTTTAGATGAAAGGAAGGCAGCAGTAACTCATGTAACCACTCATTACAAGCAAGGTATGCAGATGAGCATCTCTGGACGCACAACACAACAAGCCTTGAAGCAGATGGGCTACAAAAGCAGAAGACTACACTGGGTGCCACTCCTGTCAGCTAAGAACAGGAAACTGAGGCTACAGTTCACACAGGCTCACCAAAATTGGACAATTGAAAATTGGGTTCAAGTGGTAAGATCAAGAATTTGTTATAAACAACATGAAAGCATGAGTCCATCCAGCATTGTATCAAGTGGTATTGGGGATGTCTTCTTGGTACACTGTGTGCCCCTTTAAAAACCAACCTGAGTGTTGTTGTTAATCATGTCCATCCCTTTGTGATAAGTGTATTCTTCTGATGCCTGCTTACAAAAGCATAACACGCCATGTCTCAAATTACAAGTCTTTTCAAATGTGTTTCTTCAACATGACAGTAAGTTCACTGTACTTATACCGTCTCCACAGTCATCAGATTTCAACCCAATAGAGCTTTTGGGATATGGTGGAATGGACAATTCTCACCCTGGAGGTGCAACTGTTTGATGCTGTTGTGTCAACATGGACAAAAATCTTTGAGCCATGTTTCCTCTCCTTAGTGAATTTGAAGAATGAAAGCAGTTCTGAAAGAGAACGCAATTAAATACAGTTCTAGCAGGTTGTACCTAATAAGAGAGCTGATAAGCGTACACATAAAGTGTATACCAAAATCTTAACCTAATTTTAGCCACAGCAAGTCAGGCAGGTATGATAATAATTTTAAAATAGGTTACTGCATATAAATATAACATTTTAAGTCCATACAAGAAGCGTCCCTTCCCTTTGAATCAGTGAGACATGACCATATTGATAACTGAATGATCAAGAGCAGAACTGTAAGCAGTCCAGGGATGTTTTACTGACACTTTTAAAGAGAAAACCACAGCCGATGAGATGAAATAACAGCATGCATAGTCTCCAATTAAGCATGAAATATAAACAGCCAATTTTCAGCACAAAAGAAATGCTGTGCATGAACGAACAACAGGATGATCTCTCACATTCTTTGAATTTGTAACCATTTGAGTAAAAATGGCCATTTTTTCAAATCTCACAATGGTAAAGAATCCCTCCAAAAATCCTTAGTTCAGGATCTGGAGCATCTCCAAACGGTAATCACATCTACGCTGGCCCGAGGTCCATGTTTTAAAATAAATCTGCTCATAGCTTTTAATAAAACAACTGTTCTGGAGGAAGGTTCAGAGGAGGTTGGAGATTGTTACCATCATGGCTTTTCCGGTCAGGATGAGAATAAACAGTCAGCAATTACTTGTAGGATTCCTCGTTTTATTTGAATAATGCGTATAAAGGAAAGACACACATGGACTGTTAACTCTGAAAGGAAATAAAGTATGATGTAAGTCATTCAGTAACTCAAAAAAATACATGAACGCAGGAAACTCAACAGAAACTCTCCTCAGCTGCCAACCCATGTGGGAGTGAAGAAAGAGTGAGCTGTAGGTGAGTGCAGTCCTTATATAACGGGTGACAGGTGAATGCAATTAAGGGCAAGCACCACACCCAACCAAGGGTGAGGAAAGGAAACAAAGTGCATCTGGTGAAGTGAGTGTGCTGAAAGGTGAGCCTTTAAAACACCAACAGACCTAAATAATTACGTCCATGGCAATAAGCTCTTCCAATACCTGAGGGGCACGGTTCCTTGATTCAGAAACAAATGCTTCTATAAGACGATACCTGTCAATCTTGGTGTAAAATTGAGAAAATCTATCCATACTTTTTCTATCGTTCATCCATGGCCAGGTTGCAGATGCAGCAGCCTAAGCAGCAAAGCCCACACCTCCCTCACCCCAGGCACCTCCTCCAGCTCAACCTGGGAAACACCAAGGTGTTCCTAGGCCATCCGAGAGACATAATCTCTCCAGCATGTCCTGTGTCTACTCTGGGGCCTTTAGCAGGATATGCCCGGAACACTACACCCAGGAGACATCCAGGAGGCATCCTTGTCAGATCCCCAAATGACTTCTACTGGCTCGTTTCAATGTGGAGGAGTAGCATTTATCTACTCCGAGTCCCTCTTCAATGACTGAACTTCTCACCCTTAGGCTGAGCCAAGCCACCCTTTGGAGAAATCTAATTTCCAGTCTGGAAGCTCAGTTATTAAGAATTCATACATTTGCAACATTTTATGTATTTTACATAGCTTAACTAAGATGCACATTCCATCTCTTCCCCCCTCTTATCATGTTTTCTCTAATAATGCATTCAATTAAAAAAAAAAAGATGCAAAGGGAATATCATCATTTCCTGAGAAGGAAGCATGCATGCAGTAAACCAAACAGGACCAAGAATAGAACCTTGGGGTACACCGCAACACAAATTCACTGACTTCTTGCTACTTTATTACTTGGATGTTACATATTAACATTACTTTCGATATCTGTATCTACACCTGTTTTTGCATTAAAACAATACTGGTTTATTAACTGGGCAAGCTGGGGTAGATTACTCTCAGTGACCCATGGTAATTTGAATTGACATGATGAGAAACACTTGTCTTGTTGGGAACTGTTTTATAGAGAGGTTAGATGAGAGGCAGTCTGAAGCAACTGAAACAGGGGTCTCTGCAGGAGCCACAGCTAATTGTTCCTCTGAGGCCCCTTGGTGAGCTGATATGACTCCAAATATGAAGTTCAGCTTTCAGCTTAAATTGTTAGCTGCATGCTCAAGGCAAGCATGAGGGACAAGGTCATGACCCCTGCGCTGAGACACACCATCTATTCCTGTGATGAAATTACCAAGATGACACATCCAGCCACCTCCTGCTTTGATCTTTCACTTTTCTCACACACCCCTCTCCACAATCCCCCCACCCCCCACTCTTTAACTCTCCACTCACCACTAAATGGATCCAGAGATTCAAATGGACGCAGATGACCACAAGCCCGAAGTTGGTTGTGAGGGGCGTTCACACAGGAAGCAGCTCATAGATATTTTCACCCAACCTCCCCTCCCTTTTTTCTCCCCTCCCCCTCCTCTACATCCTCTGTCATGAGGAATGTGCTCCCGCTGTGATGGTAGCAACAATGTGCAGCAGGCTCCTGTTTCCTGCCCGTATGCATCTGTTCCCTCCAGCGCTGATCCCAGATAGGGGCTTCATCGAGCCTGGGAACTGACCTGGGCTGACATACATGCAGAGAGGGAGAAAAGAGGCTCAGCGCTGCCTGGATCAACATCCAAGTTCCCAAGTCAGTCTCTCTCTCTTCGTGGAGGCCAGGCCGAGACCTTTGGTTGCTAAACTCTAATTAGGTTGGTGACTCCTTGTCCGGCTCTCAGTGGGAATGACAATAAGGATCACTGTTGGTAGTGTATGTGTGACTAAAAGAGCCAGGGGGTGTTGGTTTAAAGATAAATAAATTCTTCGCAGGGCCACAGTACAAAACAAATACACACTTTTATTGAGTTCATGTTTAGTAAAGCAAAGTAAGCGTTCAGTGCAAATCTTTTCCCTCTCATAAGAAGCATGAGCTCAGGGTCGTACTACAGTTGAGCCTGGGATTTTTTATTAAATAAGAAAGACAGACGCAACAACACGTTCTCTACAATTTCACTTCTCTCCCTGCATTATTTTATAGAACTGTCTGTATTCCTCCTCCTCCTCTTTGCTCCCCACCTCACGTTTCCTCTGATCCTGCCGACGTACTTTAAATACCCCTTTTGAATGCTCACCGTCCAAGAGGAGTATGTGTTTGTTTGCAAGAGAGGAAAGCAATAGGCACTCCAAAAAGGAGCTGTGACGGAGGCACTTCTTTCAGTCGTGTGTCCAGGTGTGCGGAGGATCAGATTCCCGCGATTAGATTTATGGCGTACTCCCAACAACAGCGTATCTCCTCCTCCTCCTCCTCATTCAGCAAGACTCCTTTTGATGTCCCAGTCGACCTAGCCAGACATCATCATGAAATATATAATTAAACTAAAAGAAGTAAGCCGCTCTCGTGACATGCAAAATCTCTGCTCACTTTTTGTCTTTTTCTTCCCCCTCCTCTTCCTCCTCCACTGAAGGTTTGGTGCTGCTTTTAAGGCCCCCAATTCCCTTCCTTTTAATATTGCATTTCCTGCTTGCCATTATCAATCCACAGTGATGCCATGCACAGGACTGAGTGTTGCAAACCAACACAGTCCAATGCCATACAATATGTTGCATCCATTGGCTAATTAAAGCAAGATTTACATGTTATAAGTCTTCAAGAAGTTATAGAAACTGTTAATTACAGGGGAAAAAAGGATTTGGAGTAATTTTGGAACAGTCGTGCGTAGAAGTGTTTCAGTTCAACCAGATTTGCTCCATGTCTTTGTGTTGTTAGGTTATTGTGGAAATACAGAGCAAACTTTCAATTAAAGGAAAAAAAAAATTGTTTTTGTTAAATTAACAGCATAATCCACAATTCATCTAGCAATACCATGTATATTTCTCAAAGACCAAACCAAAGTATGACTGGAGGAAACTATGTAGGGGGGACACTGTTGCACTCATTAAATTGAAGGAATGAGGGGCTTTCTCTGCTTTTTTTATGTAAAGTTTTACAGGAAAGCTGAGTTAATTATCTCTGTAACATCCTGTGGTCTGTGTACCCTAAATGCCTTAATGTTTGGATCCTAACCCTATCATCTAGTGAATTTAAAGAAAGAGAAGAAATGCAAAATGTCCCAGAGTACTATGAGAATGATTTTTTAAAGACAAAAATCAAATATCGTGATATTGTTGGGTTAAAGGTTATGATTTACTATTTAAATGTTTATTCAGAAAACCCTTTTCTCAAGTAAAAGCATTACTCTTCCATAAAAATATTCCCACTCTGTAATATGTGAACTAAAGATGAGCCAAATTTCCCTTTTACATGCAATGCCTTATTAATGCAAGGATTTCATGAACCAGCCATGAATGGATGAAGAGTTTGTATGTTGACAAAATAACATTTGCCTCATGGAAAAAACATCATAAACCCATTTAATTGTAGCTGCTTGTGGTTTCTGTAAAAAGAAAGAAAGAAAAGAAAAAAGATCACAAGCCAGCAACTGTGGATTTTCAAAGATCGGTAAAAAGGAGATGATCCAGTCTTTGGCTAGCATCAAAGCAGTCCATATGAAACTCAGTCGATGCTTTCGCCACATGTCTTCTGTCTACGTGAGATCAGTTCACGTCTGCTGCAGTGTCTCTTCCCCTGCAGCGAGGGGCGATAGTCTTATCTCTGGTTCACCTACACCTGGAGCGCGTGGCCTCCAGAGCTTTCTGGTGTCGCCGCTTGTTGTATCTCTTGACGTAGCTGTTGCTTCTCAGGATGCCGTCCCCGGGCTTCAGTTTACCACCCAGCAGGTTCAGGAGGTCAGAGGGGAGGTGGCGTCTTCGGTGGTAGATCTGACCCATTATGATGTATCTGGTCCCTTGGGAAGAAAGAGAGCAAACGTTAAAGTGACGGAGGGGGGGAAAAGTGCAAAGTCAAAAATTTTTGTGTTTGCACTAAACACGTTCTGCTGATCTCAGGGAAAAGGAATTCCCACATCCCACATCCCACAAAGTGACGCTTTGGTGTTAAGTTGTCACATGGTTTTTAATTTATGGGTCTCAAGAGTTGCATTCTTGTAAAATATTAATTATCAAACTCTGTACTTCCCACGATTTGTTACTTTAATCTCATCTCTTGATTCCTCATGAACAAAGAACTTAAAAGCTAGAAGACACTATAAATATGAGTAAATATTAAGTGACATTTATCATTCAATTAGCTACACTGCATAACCAACAACAAATAAACATAATTAAAAGGTACACCGCTATTATTCTCATTCAGGAGAGCTCAACCGGCACAGTAATGCTTTGCAAGGATTCAGACCGTTGACTGTTTATCTCTGATGAAGCCAGTTTTTTGTTCTTTAGAGCTAAGGAGCTACACTGCAACACCTACCCAGTTTGATGTCAGGGCATGGCTTGCTACACTTGTAGGTGTCCAGGACCAGAAGGCGCACTTTGAAGAAAAAGCTGTCAGGGGTCACGTACAGACGGCTCATCTTGTAGAAGCCATCACTGCTGACCATCAGCGTAATGAGCCGGATTCCTCTGCGTAACACGTCGATGTCATGGACAATCCCATTGACAGCTATGTTAGAGAAAAACATGATCAGATCTTAAAATATCAGATTTTTATATCTTCATAACTCAGGCTTTGAAGGTGAAGCAATATTTTTGATGCGTTTATGAGGTGAAAATCCAGCTGCCAGCACCCCTAAAGCACTCTGTTTTGTTCATCTAATATAAAAACTGTTGGTCTTCAGGCTAAGCTCCTTCTAGCTTTGGCGTCTAAGTGATCAAACATAACCATGCATGTGAATAATGTATTTCCTTGAAACTACATCTAGTCTCAAAGGTCATAGTTTCATTATCCAGCTGTTGCATATATACATTTCTTTATTATCAGAACTTTAAAGGCACAGATAGATATTCAGCTCTTAATGCGTACATTTAAAAAGGAGAGTTAACTCCAAAAATTAAATTGAAGTACTTTTGCTCTAGCTTGTGCAAATTAACCATCCAAACTTTACCAACTTTGGAAATATTCTCAGAATAAATCCCTGCCTTTACTTGATGGGGAACAACAGTCCAGAGGACTAACATGTTAATGTGATTTTGTGTGTGTGTGATAAAGAAGACCAGCACTGAAAACCAGTCCATCTTTGTCTCACATTAGACACATACCAAATTCACTGTAGCAGTAATGCTCCTTCTCGTCCTTCTCCTTCCTGCACTCGCTCACACAGACGGCGTCATGTGTGAAGTCGGACTCTGTGGGGAAGTAGGACAAACACAGCGAGTCAGGGAATGACTGACTCTCATTCCAGCATCATTAGAAAAGACGAGGCTGTCATCGCGAAACCGAGGCGTCACATTCCTCGGCAGGGGGCTGGAGGAGGTGGACCGTGTCTCGGGATCACGCTGGTGGTACATTTTTTAACCTTAACTACAAAAAATCAGAGCTTTCCCCCTTGCTTTGCATTAGTTTCATTATAACCACGACTGGACTGCGCACAGGGGACGCATTGACAGCCAGAATTGAGGGAAGCGGTTATAATTAGTGGCAGGAGACTTTAATTAGCTACTAGAGGAAAAGACAAAACCAGCGCTCTCATCACAACCCTCTGTGTGAACTCTGTGACCTGTGTCAGCATACATGACATATATACTGGCACAGCAACAGATTGTACTTTTCAAAGTGATAATTAAATGGATATTTAAAGCGCAGGAAAGAAAACAGCAGTGTAAATTTAAACTCAGCAGGATCCACTTTTTGCCACTATAAGTTTATAATAAAATTGAGTTTGGGCCTTTTCTTGTGATCAAATGTCAACTTTCCATTAATGACACTACACTAAGAAAAATACTATCACAAAGCAGCTCTTTTTCATTCTGTAATAAATGTTTTTCTTGTTTTGATAATTTGCACTCATGTAATATATATTGTTTAAAGGCCAGAGGCTGCAGATGGTTACGAGTGAGAAATATTGTAATATTAAAGATCAAAGATGTTCCCATCTGGCTACAGTCTTATTCAAGTTTAATAATTTAAAATCTATACTCCCAGAAGGGAGTAAGGTTCAAAGATCCCATCAAAAGATATCTGGACCGCTCTGTAATTATGCACAGGTCACATTTTGAGGTCAGAAAACAAAAAAAAAATCCTCCCATACCTCGCCGCATGATGTCAAACTGATAAAGCAGGCTGGAGGAGCGCCGGTTAAAGATCACCGGTGGGCGGCTGTTGTTCCGGGTTGCTGCACTGATGCCAGACTGATAGAGACTGGACTTCCCTGGCCGGTTCTCCTCTGGGTCCATGCGTCGGTTGGGGGGATCTTTGCGCGGGGGAACAGCTGGTTGTTGTGGCTGAGCCTGAGGTTGGGTCTGAGGCGGCGCCCTGGGTCTGGAGTTGGGGTGTCCCTCTGGCTCGCCATGTTGAGGAGGACTGACGTTGGACTGAGCGTCCTGACTGGGTTTCTGTACTGTGCGGTTGGTGGAAGCCCCTGCAGCTGCTGTGACCTGGGTTTTGGGATGCAGACCAGCAACTTCTCCTCTGGCTTTCTCACTGTTGTGCTCCTCAGAACGGTCGCTCTTTGGGCCCTTTTTGCTCTTGCTGTGGGGACTGTGGTGGTGGGGGATGTGAGCCAGGTCAGTGTGCTTGGGCCACACAGCAGAAGGAAGAGGATGGAGGCTGAACTTGGACTCGCTGCTCTTGCTGCTCTTCTCTAGGAGTTCGTTGATGGGCAGGTTGGGCTCTTTAACCACCAGTCTGCTCTGATTGCTCAGAGCTGGATCCACAAAGCTGCTCTGACCCTTTTCTATCAGCGTGTACAGACCTGCAGTCGAAAGAAACAAAGCTTCCATTTAGTTGCACAGTTTGGCAAAAAGAGATCTACAACAATGGGTGAATTTTGTGTAATTGATAAAGTGGACCTTCCTTGAAACCTGGATAAATTCTTACTCATTACTCTATTATCAATAGAGTACAAACAATATTATGCTATATTATCCCTGTTATGCCTGAAATAATTACAGATTTGTAATTTTTGAAAAATACTGGACTGTTTATTGAACCTTATGATGAATAAAAATACATAAATAAATATGAATTTGCATATGTGAGTCTTAATTTGTATAATTTTTTGCTACATCTGCCATTTTTGTGCAAATCATTGTTCAGCAAAACAAAAACACTTAAGAGGGTTAGGGTTAAAAACATCACACTGGTGATGTAAGGGTATCAGAAATTCATCTATCAAATATGATGCACTTAATGTTACAGGGTTAAACCTAAAAGGTACAACATGAGGTCAAGTCACTCTCCATCTAAAGCATATTGCATATCTGTAATTGCATGTAATAACAGATATTTAGGCTATTTATGAATGATACTAATGTCACTGAACACAACGTTCAAAAAAGATTAAGAAAAATAATCCACTCACCATTAACGACATGCTCCTCTGTGTTGTAAAGAGGAAACACCATAAACAAAAGCGTCAAAGTAATCCCTGCCATCCTTCAAGCTCACTGTGGACACACTTTCAGGGGTCTGCTACACAGTTGGGATTCCTGGGATTTTTATAGGAGCTCTCAGGAAGGAGATGGGATGGAAAAGGGAGGTGGTGGGACGTCCCAAACACAGAAAATAAACACTTGGACGTGACACTCCTTTCATTCATGCACGGATTCTGAATAGGCCCGCAGTGTTGTTTACAGCCTGTGAGGGAAACTGTGACACTGTGTGCATATTGTCTGCTTCACACAAAGTCAGGTTTTATTCAAAGTGAAACTTTTCCTGGGATGTGGTTTCCAGTTGACTGTTTGAAGTTACATTACTCTGGTTTTTAGTTATTTAATAATAATTAACCTAGTTCTATTAAATAGGTAATAAATAGGAACAAGAGCTAATAAGACTTTCTAAGTTAACATCCTTCTTTACTTAATTTAAATACAGTTTTTAGATCTGACTGATCTATGTGTATTCACTGCCCTCTGCTGAGCAGAAATAGCGACATCTGAAAACAGTGGTGGCAGATGTGTTTTTTAATGTCTGATATATTGGTTTATATTGTTAAATAGGCTGTAGTCAACAGGATATAAACAAATAACCTATTTTGAATGTATATTTATAAATTTGTGTTATTCAAATATATTTACAGAGCTGTTAGCTGCTGCTATTTCTGTTGCTCTGTCGCGCATAAGACGGTGGTTTACTGCTCATCTTTGTCTCCAGGATGGTCGTGGCTGTGCTACAGACAGTTTAGATGGCCATAATATTGTGGTACAGGTTCTCTGAGGCCTTTTTTCATAGATCTGCTGTATGTTACCTATAGAGAGGTTTTTGTTCTTTTCAATTTTTTTTTTTTTACATTTTATATATATTAAATATAACTGTGCAGATCAATTGAATGGGTTTATGAACAAGGCACAAACCATAAAATGTTGAAAACAGCTTGTTACCGAATTCATCGCTGGTCATATGTTCAGCCCAATGACTGTAAAAAAAAATTAATCTCGTTAGTATTATCACACAATGTACAACCGGATGTTCCAATGTTCCAACGTTCTTGTTTCTGAGTCTGTGAAAGAGCTCACAGTAGAACCCCGAAAAGGAAGCTAAATACGACCCAGATGGGACTCGAACCCACAATCCCCAGCTCCGGAGGCTGATGCCTTATCCATTAGGCCACTGGGTCATTACGTAGCATAGGTGGGGAAAATTCAGTCATGAAAATAGAAAATCGAATATGTAGTCAGTGGTATTACTCATTTACTTAATACTAAAGGTTATATTTGTTTTTTATTTAAAAGAGGAATAATTCGCAATGAAAAAAATTACAACCCAGCAATAGCATTTAGCACACGAAGAACAAGCTAACGCACAGAAACGTTAACAGGTTTTCTCGCGATACTGACAGCGGTTGCCTTTGACAACATATTTGTTGTTTGACGCTTCTTTTCCTTAAACGTGACCAATGAGGCGGTGCTAAAAAATCCAACTGGCCAATTAAAAATCAGAAAAATTGGAACGTCGTTACATGACGTCGTGCATATATTAAAAGAATACAAGAAATCTGAACGGTAAGCACGTTGTACATGCTATGTGGCTAATAGTGCATTTATTTGTTTTTTCTCTTATTGAAATTGCTATTGAGCTTTTGTAATTGCTAATACAATGTATAACCTTTGTTTTCTGAGTTTCAGCGGGGTTTTAGATTATTAGACAGACCTTGTATCTGAAGGGCCACATGGTGTTAGATAACCGGCTTGGCTTCGAGACAACCGCCTGGTTAGCTAGCTCAGCGTCTGCTTACTAGTTGACACCCGAAACTAAAAGCAACCGTGGCTGCTGCCGCTTATTTTTTGTCGTTGTGAAATTATTACAGGTAGCGTCTGATTTTAGTGGAATCGATTGTGTTGCTCAACGGTCAGGAATGTCAGCGGGCACGGACAACGGAGCGAGACTCAACCAGTTCAAAAATAAAGGAAAAGATGCTAATGTAAGCTCTGAACCTAGCAGTAAACGTCAGAGAGTTAATTCGGTATCCCAAATGCGCTGAATGGTGTGGTATATCTTTTATTTGTGTGTCGGTATAATCAGGAGCTGAGGCGCAGAAGAGCGGAAGTCAATGTGGAGCTGCGAAGAGCCAAGAAGGATGACCACATCCTCAAGAGGAGAAATGTCCACAGCCTTCTGGACGAGCCAACGTCCCCTCTGCAAGAGAAAGACCCCAACGTAAGGGTAATCAGCAGGTTATCTGTGTTTGGTTTGGCTGTGAGAGTAAAGGTGACCCACCTGATATAACCACAGCTGCTTAACTTGTTTGAAACATTGGATTGTTACAGAAGTTTACTCGTTATGAGCAGGATGTAACAACTTCCAAAGAAACACCTGTGCCGAGCGTGCACACAGGAAGAACAAAAGCTAAGCCTGCTCAATTTGCAAGCATTATCCAAAGGTCACTAAATCTTGGAGCAGGTGTCTGTCTGGTGATAACAGACTGTTGACTGTTGAAAAAAATGTATGTCAGATAATTTATAAAATGTCCATTTATAATTGAGATATGTTGCCCCGATTGAGTTACCATGACCTAAAAACATTCAAAGCAAGTTCCTCTAAATGTGTTATTTTTAACTGCTCTGGTTTTATTGGCAGTAATCCCCTTTCATTTCTCTTTCTGTTTTCATAGCCTCCTCCTCACTGGACTGTAGAGGAAATTGTCGGAGGTGTAAACAGCGAGAATTTAGATCATAAGCTGCAGGCAACGCAGGCAGCCAGGTAATACTTGTAATGCTGGGTTAATTGACTGTGTGTGGGTGTGGATGTGTGACACAGTTGCTCAGTGACAACCTCAGGCTGGAAGAAAAAAAAAGGTTGTGTAATGAGGCACTTGTGCTTTTGTAGTGTATTATAGTGTACATATTTTTTATCAGTGCAATTTGCACTACTCTGTTGCACTCTCAGTTTTTTTACTTTTTTAAACGTAACCTAATTTTTAATATATATATATTTTTTAAATCTGTGTTGTATATATATATGAAATGTTTGTGCTTTCTCCCAGTAAAAGGGACTTACTATGGGCCTGTGGCACTTTAACTTTGTTTATTTGTTGTACACTCCATCCATCCATCCCTAGAAATCCTGTCCATAAAAATTATGAACAGAACCGGTGACAAAGGGCAGCCCTGGCGGAGCCCATCACCCACCGGGAACGAGTCCGACTTATTGCCGGCAATGCGAACCAAGCTCTTGCAACGGTTGTATAGGGATCGAATGGCCCGTAGCAATGGGCCAGGCACCCCATACTCCCGCAACACCTCCCACAGGACACCCCGAGGGACACGGTCGAATGCCTTCTCCAAGTCCACAAAACACATGTAGACTGGTTGGGCAAACTCCCATGCACCCTCAAGTATCCTCGAGAGGATGAAGAGCTGGTCCAGTGTTCCGCGACCAGGACGAAAACCGCATTGTTCGTCCTGTATCTGAGGTTCGACTAGCGGACGAACTCTCCTTTCCAGCACCCTGGCATAGACTTTCCCGGGGAGGCTGAGGAGTGTGATCCCCCTGTAGTTGGAACACACCCTCCGGTCCCCCTTCTTAAAGATGGGGACCACCACCCCGGTCTGCCAGTCCAGGGGTACTGCCCCTGATCTCCACGCAACATTGCAGAGGCGTGTCAGAAGACCCTTATGAAAAGAACACCGAGGGAACAGTTTACCCTGCCCAGGACAGGGTTACCGGGGCCCCGCCCTGGAGCCAGGCCCGGGGAGGGTGCCCGAGGGCGAGCGTCTGGTGGCCGGGCCTTAGTCCATGGGGCCCGGCCGGGCACAGCCCGAAGAGGAGACATGGGCCCATCCTCCCGCAGGCCCACCACCCGCAGGAGGCGCCATAGGGGTCGGGTGCATTGTGTGCCGGGTGGCGGCCAGGAGCGGAGGCCCTGGCGGACTGACCCCCGGCTGCCAAGACTGGCAATAGGGACATGGAATGTCACCTCTCTGGTGGGGAAGGAGCCTGAGTTAGTGCGTGAGGTTGAGAGGTACCGGCTAGATATAGTCGGGCTCACCTCTACGCATGGCTTGGGCTCTGGAACCAGTCTCCTGGAGAGGGGCTGGACTCTGTCTCAGTCTGGAGTTGCCCCTGGTGAGAGGCGGCGAGCTGGGGTGGGTATTCTAATATCCCCTCGGCTTGCTGCCGGTACGTTGGGGTTTTTCCCGGTGGACGAGAGGGTTTGTTCCCTGCGCCTTAGGGTCGGGGAACGGGTCCTGACTGTCATCTGCGCTTATGCACCGAGTGGCAGTTCGGAGTACCCAGCCTTCTTAGAGTCCCTGGGGGGGGTGCTGGAAGGTGCTCCACCTGGAGACTCTGTTGTCCTGCTGGGAGACTTCAATGCTCACGTGGGTAACGACAGCGAGACCTGGAGGGGCGTGATTGGGAGGAACGGCCTCCCTGATCTGAACCCGAGCAGTGCTTTGTTATTGGACTTCTGCAAGGCTCGCAAAATTTCAAAATCTCTGGTAGCCCTTCGGGCAGGCATTCTTCAGTTTTTGGTAGCCCAAAATAAATTTAAGTAGCCCGAATAAAAAAAGATTTTTTTTTTACGTTTTGTTTCCTTTACAATATTATACATTAAAGTATAATATTGTAACGGAAACAAAAATTAATCAAAAAAATTGTTAAAATACAAATCACAACAACTGTATAAAAATTAAAACCATCAACTCAAATACTTGGTTCTAATTGAACAGAAATTTCTATGAACTTGTAAGAACTGTGTAGAACATGAATCAGTCTGTGTCAGATCCTGAATCTGAAATTTTCACTGAAATCAGGGGTAAGAAGTATGTGGAACCAAGATCTAGGCCATTTGCTTTTTGAAGTTTGCAAGGACTGCTAAATTCTGCCAATGGTAGTTCACTCTTTGCAATATAGCACGCTGTTCTAAACAGCTTTTTCAGGAGTTCTTGTTGTGCTTGGTTTATTTGTAGTATGTTTTTTTGCAATTGGTGTTTGTTCTGGGAAAGATACTGCAGACTGGGCAATAATGCATTTCTTGCATTTCTCATGGGTTCTGATGGGGTCTTTCTTAAAATGACTGGTCCCAGTAACAAAGGCGCTTGTCGACTCAGAAATCAAATGAAACTCACATCACACCTGGCAGAACATCATGATATTTAGCTCGTCATATTCCAGCCACAGAAATTCTTTTGTCCATGAAACCAAAAAAGCTGCGCTTTCTTTTTGCCTCATAGTCTGATTTGTCCAACACGTTCTCACTCCCAAAGCGTAACATTTTAGGCTAGGTGACAAATCGTCAACATATTACGTTTTCGGCTACCCACCGTATGGACTCAATCTACACATGTTCGCTCTTTTCCTTCAAATAGCTTAGAAACACGCTATTTAACATCATTTAAGTCCTGTTTAAGGTGAGGAAAAAGGTTATGGTTAGGGCTAGGGATAAGGTTAGGTTTAGGGCTGGAATACAGGGCTGGAACGTTGATTACCGCGGGAGCGTCATTGCACTGCATTTCAGCCATAACCCGCCGCGTTCCTAAGGAACGCCGCGGGACGTGACAAAACGTCGCCATGTTACGCCTCGGGAGTGAGAACGGGCTCGATTTGTCATATCTTTTCCGTTTTGTGATTGGCTTTTCTTTGGCTGCCCCTTCTTCACCCTGACCTGTCTTATTTGGCTCTGCAGAACTAAAATACCAGCATAAATCCTGCTGCTTTTACACACGTACTTACATAATGATCAGTGATTCTTTGCGCACTCAACCTCTGACATGTTTAAGCTTGCTGCGAGAGATTTCACTTGTCGCGTTTGAATAGTAAGCTAATGAGTGATAAGACGATGTCAGAGGAATTGGTGCGCAATTAATCGTCACTCACCAATCAGTGCTGCCTCTCTCTATACACCGTTCACGCGATCGCAAAATGAAAGTGAAAGCAAAAAGCAAGCGCAAATTCAAACGCGATTTCAATATGTCACATATTGACAGTGGCTCATCGATGCCAATGACATAATTACTCTGCTACATTGGCGAAAGAATGCAAAAGCACTGACATATATTTTCCTATGATAGCCCGACGGGCTAGCCCCGGGACGTCGGGCTAGCAATTTTGCGAGCCCTGTTCTGTGCTAATCACAGTTTGGCCATAAAGAACACCTTGTTCGAACATAAGAGTGTCCATAAGTGCACGTGGCACCAGGACGCTCTAGGCCGTAGGTCGATGATCGATTTTGTAATCGTATCACCAGACCTGCGACCATATGGTCTGGACACTCGGGTAAAGAGAGGGGCTGAGCTGTCAACTGATCACCACCTGGTGGTGAGTTGGATCAGGTGGCGGGGGAGGACGCTGGACAGACCTGGTGCACCTAAACGTGTAGTGAGGGTGTGCTGGGAACGACTAGCAGAGGCCCCAGTCCGCGAGATCTTCAACGCACACCTCCGGCAGAGCTTCAACAGCATTCCGAGGGAGGCGGGGGACATTGAGTCCGAATGGACCATGTTCAGCTTCGCCATTGCCGAAGCTGCTGCATTGAGCTGTGGCCGCAAGGTGGTTGGTGCCTGCCGTGGTGGTAATCCCCGAACCAAATGGTGGACACCAGAGGTGAAGGGAGCCACCAGGCTGAAGAAGGAGTCCTATCAGGCTTGGTTAGCCTGTGGGACTCCGGAGGCAGCCGACAGGTATCGACAGGCCAAGCGGAATGCGGCTCGGGCAGTGGCTGAAGCAAAAACTCGGATGTGGGAGGAGTTCGGAGAGGCCATGGAAAAGGCTTTCAGACTGCCTCGAAGAGATTCTGGCAAACCGTCAGGGGTCTCAGGAGGGGAAAGCGGTGCTCTACCTGCACGGTGTATAGTGCTGGCGGAGCGCTGCTGACGTCGACTGAGAAAATTGTCAGGCGGTGGAAGGAATACTTCGAGGACCTCTTTAATTGCACACTGTACTATTCTTATTCTTTGTCCTGTTTCTGTAACACTCTCTATCTGCCTGTAGTTATATCACTGGTATTACTATTTTAATGATATTAAACAGTTTGAAAATTGATTTTCTTTTACTTTTAAGTTACTTCGATTTTAACAACGATCCAACTGTGTTTTTCTGATTCACAGAAGGCTACTTTCCAGAGAAAAACAGCCACCCATTGACAGCATCATTGCTGCTGGACTCATCCCAACGTTTGTTAGTTTTCTGGCGTTGTCTGAATGCCCCCCCATCCAATTTGAGGCAGCTTGGGCCCTGACTAACATTGCCTCAGGTACTTCAGACCAGACTTCTGCTGTAATAGATGGAGGGGCCATTCTAGCTTTCATCAGCCTGGTGACATCACCCCATCAGCACATCAGCGAACAGGCCATTTGGGCTCTGGGTAACATTGCAGGTACTGTGGCTCACAAAACTCAACCTCTTTCTTTGGATTTGATGTTATTTTATGTACTTCTGTGCATTACTACATCCTACACTGTTCCAGGTGTATGCTCTGATAGTTTTGATGTCAGCATGTATTGTAGATTATTGTGGACAATTGTGCCCACTTTAGTTCATCTGGAGTTCCATTTAGCCTGTGATATTAAAGGCTTTAGAGTGCATTTCTGTATGTATACAGTAGTTGTGCAACGGATCACGGTTGATCCGTAATCCGAACCGATCCCGCTCCACGGTTCGGCATGCACGTGATCCGAAGATTCGAAAAAGAAGGGGAAAAAAAGTATGTGCATGGTGCGCGTGGGGAGTCTGTCAAGCGATAGTTATGGCCAGCGCTAGTGGTCCAAGTGGAGGAGCAGAGGCGTTTACCGTGAGATTTTTGATCCATTGCACCACTAGTATACAGTAAAAAGTGCGTTGTTGCTGAGTCCCACATTGGGTCCATTTTCCAAAGGTGATTAAGCAAAAAACTAGAAGTCTGAAATTTTAGTTTTGCTAACCTTGTGTACTTTCAAAGTACCGTATTTCCCGGACTACAAAGCGCACCTGAATATTAGCCGCACAAGCTAAAATCAGGGGAAAATCCTGTTTTGTACATACACAAAGGGAATTGTCAGGAAAGAGATGGCTGTTTGGAGACACACCCCTTTTATTAATATTTTGAAAAACAAGTTATGGGTACATATTTGCATAACTTTTTAGGTATATGTACGAGTAGCGGTAATTACAAGTACGAAACATGTACTGTGCTTCATAAATGAGTAACAAATGTAGTACATAACAATAACCTACAGCACACCAGAAAAATAGATTCGGACTACCTTTTAGGCTCAGGTGCAGTGACACGGCTTTAACAAGAAGAAAAGTCAGTCATTCACCACCATCTTCCTGCGCACTAAAACCACCAAAGTCCTCTTCTCCAGTGTCGGAAACGAACAGGCTCAGGGTGGCTTCGTCATCCACTCTCCGCTTCTTTCCTTCGTTGTCACTTTCAAAACCAAAGAAATCCTCGTTGTCAGTGTCAGAGTCGAACACCCTCTGAAGGGCCGTGGCGGTGTCTCCATCATGCAGCAGTTCAGCCCTTCGAAATCCGTTGGTGATTGTGGATGTTTTCACACTTTTCCACGCTGTCAGAATCCACTGGTGGAGTTGGGCCTAACTTGCTTTTCGCAAGTTTATTGCCGCTCATCATCCACGCCTCCCACTGAACGCGTAGCGCTACTTTGAAGTTTGTTTTTCGCGCTACTTCGTACGGCACTACGTTGCCTGGCGGACGGACATGTGACCAACATACCACTCTTGAACCCCGATCCTTCCGCCAGGCAACGTAGTGCCGGAGAACAGCGGAACAAACAAAACAAATCGTCTTACGATATGAGAAAAATCATGGACAATCCATAGAAAAGCCGCACCTGACTAAAAGCCGCAGGGTTCAAAGCTTGTGCAAAAAGTAGCAGCTTATAGCCCGACAATTACGGTATCTGCCTTTATGTGCCTTTTTTTCTGATTACTCTAAAGATGTTTTTTTCCTCTAAATGTAGGTGATGGGCCCAGTTCCAGAGACCTAGTGATCTCACATGGTGGTGTCCATTCACTCCTGGCTTTGCTGTCAGCCCCTGACCTGTCTGTATTTCCTGTGAGTTTCTATCAAATATTATTGAGCGTTTAACAGACATTTGTATTAAATTATCTCACGATAAATACATCAACAACCTGAACAAGTTGAAACAAACAGCTTTTATACCTTATATAAAAAAACAGCAATTTTCTGGCATTCTATAAACAATTAAATATGTAATTAAAGACCAATCCAAAAATGAAGCTCAAGTAGATTGATATTTACCCCTTAAAATGTGTCAATGAGGCCTTAGCATGAGCTGTGAATTTTTTATTCCCGTTCAACAGGTAATGCATACCTTTAGCTGGCAGTAGTGAGGTCACTGGTTTGATTTGGGCAAATTGGGCAGTTATTTACTGGGGTAATCCATAGTGCACACGTTCCCTCTGAGCTGCTCTCATTTTATTTTTGCAGGTGTTACTAAAAGCTTTTTTTAGTTCAAGTTTTTTATTTTTGGGTGTGTTGTTAACTATGAGGTCATGTTGTTTAAGGCACTGAGCTTGTACAGTTTGAAGACTCTCTCGAAAAGAGTTACTTATCTATTTAATGTCATTATAGTAATTCACTAATAATCACATTTGTGATCATTGTTAGAAAATAACACTTGAATCTAAACCCACTATACCAGCCCGCTTACCTGCGCAATATCACTTGGACCATATCCAACCTGTGTCGGAACAAGAACCCCCCACCTCCTTTGGAGGCGGTGCTGCAGCTGCTTCCAGCCCTTGTGCGCCTCCTGCATCACGATGACAAGGAGGTGTTGACGGACACCTGTTGGGCTGTGTCCTACCTGACCGATCACACCAATGAGAGGATAGAGGTGGTTGTGCAGGCTGGCCTGGTGCCCCGTCTGGTGCAGCTACTCGCCTGTGGGGAGCTCAGTATTGTGGTATGTGGCAGTGCAATTTATTAAACTCTGACTGTTGTATTTGTTTAGTTATCAAATATTCCCACTAATTTCAGATGCTATGATGGAGACTGATAGAGGCTTGGTGTCCTGTTAAGTTTGCAGCTGTTGGCGGTAAAACAGCATATCCAGAATTCACAACAGGGGTTGAAGTTATACACTATGGCCTCTTGGGTCACTTTCTTCCATCTAATCAATGCTGAACACAAAGATAGAAATATTCTCTTTGGTTCTTTCTTCATTACTTTTTTATTATATATAATCTGTTTTATTTATATTACATGAAGGTCAGGTGTGTGATTGTATTCCGTATACTTTCTAAATTGAGAATGCTTAAAATAACCAGCTTGCTCTTGCTCTACCTCACAGACTCCAGCCCTGCGCTCACTTGGCAACATTGTGACTGGGACAGATGAGCAGACCCAGTGTGTGCTGAATGCAGGTTCTCTGGCATTGTTTCCCAGCCTTCTGCGCCACCCAAAGCCAAACATCCAGAAAGAAGCTGCGTGGACAGTGTCCAACATCACCGCCGGCAAGGACAACCAGATTCAGGAAGTTATAAACGCAGGCCTGATCCCCATCCTGGTGGAGATCCTCCAGCAGGTCAGAGTGCTACCAGAAATTAGAGCAGACTTGTTACATGTGTCCTTATTATTAAATACATTTATATTAAACTTGGCAGTGTTTAAAACAAAGGAGGAAATAAATAAAATAAATCTTTATTTATAGATCTGCTATAAACACCAACTTCTCTGTAGCTAATTAGAACCTGATCAGTATAGTCGTTGAATCTTCCCCCAACTTTTCTGTAACCTTCAGCAATTTATTTATTTGATAATTTTGTTTATAATTTTTCTGATATAAAAACTGAATTGATGGATTTCCTGTCTAGGGAGACTACAAGACGCAGAGAGAGGCAGTGTGGGCTGTTACCAATTATACCAGCGGTGGAACAGTGGACCAGGTGGCCTACCTGGTTCATTGCAATGTGCTAGAGCCTCTGCTCAATCTGCTGATAACCAAGGACAGCAAGATTGTTCTAGTCATCCTGGATGCAATATACAATATTTTACAGGTATAATAAAAGGCTAAAGTGAAACTGCAGTTTCTGCTTGGTAGTTCTAAACTGAAACCAATCAAAATGGTGGAGTTAATGGTGTGTGGAATAGATTTCAACTTGGCTGAAAACGCAGACATATTCTGAGTCTCTCTTTAGACTCTAGCCAATCAACTCGGTGTTTTATGAAAACAACCAGTTAGACATTAAAATATAACAGCCCTTTTCCTCTATTACCAGCTCAGCTCCACTCAGTTTTTTAGGGCTTTCCATTTGGTTGTATTACCTGGTACCAGGTACTTTTTTAGTTCCAAGTGATCTGACGCGATCTGAAATGTGACATCACCGTACTGCATGCCACCCGTTGGCTGATCAGTGCTGTCACTCGATGAGTCATGAGAGTGACTTCTTTACAAAAATCAAAACCACCCTTTTCGAAACTCAAAAACGAGGGAAATGACTACACAAAAACAACACAGTGATCCTCAAGTCTGACAAAAACCATACACCGAGCAGCAGTTATACACATATTGTAGTGTTGTGTTTGTGCAAACAAATGACATGATGGGACTATAGGCTGCATTGCTATAATGACTCCAGGCACATTAGGTGGTACTCAGTTGTAATGGAAAACGACTGAAACTGAGTCGAGCCAAGTAGGTGTGTAGACAAAAAGTCAGATTCATAGTTTCATTGGTGCGTTAAATTAACATTAAAAACTAAGTCAAAATATAATAATAGAAACGATCTTCATAGCATTGAAAGTTTTTTCTATTTTAATCTGAGCCTCTAATATGGCTCATTGCTATATCTCATTCAAAACAAGAAATGAGGGAACCTGAAAAAATCTTTTATCCTTATTTTGGAGTTGTAATTGGCATTTAGTTTTTAGGTTTGCAACATAAACTGTTAGACTTAATTTCAAGTATTTTTTTTAAAGGGAAAACTTTAATGCCAGAACTCTAGCAATATTAAAAAGTCAAAGTTTCAAGAACTGAAGTAAAATGATAACTGTTAGGTTAGGTTAATCATTTCTGTGTGGAAAGTTTTGATCTGACATGAGTTTCCCTTTCTGCACAGATGGCAAAAAAAACCGTAGAACTTCAGAAACTGTGCCTAATGATTGAGGAGCTGGGTGGTTTGGACAAGATTGAAGCACTGCAGTCCCACGACAATGAAGCAGTCTACAAGTCCTCGCTTAATATTATAGACACATTCTTCTCTGACGAGGTAGGTGTTCCTCCTAACAAGGTTCCCATCAGATACTCATATAGCAGGTGAAAGTGGAGCAGTCAAATCGGTTTGAAGAATGGTTGACAGCAACAGTGTTCAGCATCGACAATGAAAGCATTCAGATAACGCTGTATGCAGCTTGAAATTAATGATGTTGACGGACCACAGTGGGTTCATTTAAAACGGGGGCATCTTTAAAAACTTGGTTAATTTTACACTTTGGAAAATGTAAAGATAAATCATCAGTCTAAATTGTTTTTAAAGTCATAAACCAGGCTTTTAGAAATAATTTGTAAAAATTCCAAAGAGATGTTCGCCTTTGCCACTCAGCACCCTCCTTAAAATCCCTTCATGCGCCTTCTGTGAACAGTTTATTTTTTGTATTATCTAGATTTACTTTGAATTAAATTCTTGCCTGAACCTAAAAAAATAATGTGTAGAGTCATCAGTCAAATCTAATCAAAAACACTTAGAGGTTCACTGATCTTGGCTCTAGTGCAGCCTGTCCGTACGCAGTCTGCCTTTTAATATTAACCACTTTACAGAGACCCTTTCATAGCTAAAAGAATACGCTCTTCTTGGTCGAGTCTACCGGAGTAGACATTTATGTTCACATCCAGGAGCAGATGGACTATAGGGACATGTTTTGGAGAGAGGCCAGGCCACATTGCCATAACTTGGTTAGGATTGCACCATGTAATTGTGATATGGAAAAAGAGAGAGGAAACTAAAACCAGCTTCTTCAGGGAAGAAGCAGCTGCTTTGTCATCAACAGCAACATGGGCAGAGAGTGCTCTGCTCTGTGTTGTCCAGTCATGCACAGGGTTAATTTCTGAATGGTGTTGTGTCTGAATCACAAATGTCAACAATTTAACTGACTGATGAAACCAACAATCTTATTTGTCTCATGTCTGAAAATCTTCAGTGTGTGTACGTGAGACATCCCAGAAACATTACCATAACTTGGTTAGTCGTCTAATGCTTCTCTCAAACTTGCCTTTTAGAATGACGTTGAAGAGTCGGTTGTTCCTGAGGCTGGAGGAGACTGCTTTGCCTTCCACATCCCCGAAGACCAAAGCACTTTTAAATTTTAACACGTCCACTTATCTTTTTGTAACATAAACAAATAGTAATTGTTGCATTGTGGTTCTTGTTGTTGGGGGGAGGGGGCAAATTTTTTTTAGTCTTTTGAACTTTGTACTTAACAGCATAGAAAAATAAATATACATGTTTTTTTAAAAAAACATTTGTAAATAAACCTTTATTAATTCATATGGAGTTTTATTGATTGATGTTTCATCTGTTTCCCTGTGTGTGTATAACAAACAATGAGCTTATGCTTTTTTATAAAACAGAAATTAATTAGAAAATTAATAATGATTCATCATTAATTATAATGATTATTTTATTTTAACTTATTTTTATTAAATAAGCTTGTGCAAACTAGTGGATTAATTTCAGATGCACAGTTTTGTTGCGCTAAACGGGCAGTACGTCTTCACCACCACTAGGTGACACTGTATTTCTACTTTTGTTAGGTTTAAAAACAAGGTGTGTCAGTGTATTAACTATAGTCTGGATGGAATTTCAGTTTTGCACTATATTGTATTTTATATTGGGGTGATGACTTGGAAGGTTCTATGCATCTATACAGCAGGTAACCTTGGGGTGGGGTGGCACCACTTGTTTTGAGCTAACTGGTTTCATTATTTGAGAGTTTAGAGCATATTTTTCGCCTGAGGTTCACACTACATCTTTGTTACTTCAGACGACCCTTGAGCAAAGTTTGGAATTATATATATTTTTATATTAGTTTTGTGTTTAAGTGTTTCAAAATTAGAAGGCGTCTAATTTAATTATTTCTTGATTCAGTAAATCTTTTGGTTTTATATACTGGCGTATTAGTTTTATGCATTTTTAAAAAGCATTTTTATATGAGCTTTGCTATAAAATTATACCCCTCCTTCAATATTATTCATCATAGTTTTGTTTGTTTTTATTTCCAAACATATAAATATGCTTCCTTTTACTACAACAGTTAACCATGATAGTTTTCTAATATCAAAACATTTCTTTAAAACTCTTTCTATCTTCAGAAGCTTGGTGTCATCGGTGAATAAGGTGAACAATTAAGAAACACGACAGCTGAGTTTATAACCAACATGACCAGGTCAGGGCCCAGCAGTGAAGTGATCCTGTTGGATTCGATTTTTTTCTTTTTTTTAAATAGCAAAATCTGATCTATAATATTTATAATAAGAAAGTAGTTGGTACTGGAAAACTATAAAGCATTGTTTCGATTGTGAGTTTATTTTGAACGCTCGCACCGGATGTCCTCTCGTGTTTTCCTCCCCTGTCCCTGCCTGCCTGCAGTAGAACTGTCTTCACCATCATCACGAACAACTTGAGTCCAGGCAGCCCAGGCAGAGCAGACGCCTGTCCGGATGGAGGACGAGCCTCTCTGCTGACTTGTATCAGTACTCGTGGCACACGGCATGATCTGCATTTGGAAATGTAGTTATTTGCAATTGTTTTGCGGAAAAGGAGTTCGCGCGGAGAGTGTTATTCCAGGGATGTGATTATGTTACCTGTTTGTTGCGTGCACAGTCAGCGTGATTTGCTATGGTGATACTACAAGCTAACCCCAAGCTAGCAGAGGGATTTGTTTGGGAGATGCCTTTTTGAAAAAGAAGAAGGAAAAAAAACCTACACGGTGACACTTTTGTGAATATTCGTCAAGCTGGAACACGAAGGGGAATGTCTAACCAAGGAGTTAGGAGAAATGGCCCAGTAAAGCTGCGGTTGACTGGTAAGAAAATTTAAACCCCCTCCTGCGCCGCTCGGAAACGTTAGCGAGCTAGCCTCCTAGCCCAGCATGCTAACTAGCGTCTCCTGATTGTACAGCATAACTCTGTCCTGTGTTGTAATCTATAAAAGCGCTAAACCATATCTTACCTTATTATTATTATTATTATTATTATTATTATTATTATTATTATTGTTATTGTTCTGACTTGACTGAATTCCTTAATTTTTATTTGAAATCCGGGGTAGCATACTGAGGAATATTGGAAGCTAGTGAATGAGCTTTTATCGTTAGCACACATTAGCGTTGGCAACAGTGTTTATTGGGTGGTTATTATTCCCCCCCCCCGAAGGTTAGCTATGTTTAAATACTTAAGCTTGATATCGACACGTTTCCCCAAAGCCCTTCAGCATTGTGATAAGTGGTTATTTTAAATACTTTTATTGGCAGTAAAAGCCTTACATTACAGCCTCACCCTTTTTAAAATCATATATTATCTTAATTTTCCAAAGATAGCTGCTGTGTTTCTTCACGGCAAGTGCAAAATAAACCAACAGTATATTACAAATTAACGTCCCTAATGGCAATGATGAATTTCGAGGAAAAGCGTGAGGCAGCAGAAGAGGTGAAGGTGGTGTAATACACCGCTTTATTTTTAGTTTACACAGGTATTTATTTTTGTTTACCCTGAAGAGCGAGTGGTTTAACAGGGAGATGACCTCTGTAGGATATATTTCGTCATGGGTATATACAGGAACTCTACTTTGTCTTTCATCGCAGTTATCTGGTGAAAGCTATGTCAGTTCGTTCAGTTTGCTTAGCTTGGCAGAAAAAAAGATAAAGTAGTTTCTCCCTTGGAGTTTATTTCACAGTGGGCTGTAGTGCTCTATGCCATTTCTGATGAATTTATAATGAAAGGTGAACATAATTAAGTTACTTGATACATTTGAAGAAATGAAGAAATGTGGTTGACATATTTTTTTTGTTGTTAAAGCCAAAGTTATCAACAAAAGTATATTCTTGAGTCTTGTGTTACTGCAAACGGGCAGAATTAAAGCAAGCTGTATGAATTAATTAGAAGAAGATGAGAATGAGTTACATTTTCCTTTGTTCTGCTCTTCTAATGATGTAAGAATATCTCTATTTATTGAAAAATCTTAAAAATCACCAGGTGTTTTGATGTGCTGATGATGACTGAGTGAAACACTTGTTCAATAATTTCGGTGTTTATAAGTTAGCTGCCATTGTATCCAAAGCTTGGAAAAGCTGTCAGGTAGCATTATTTCTTCAGTATGTCATAGTGCTACTCTGGCTCTGGTTTCTTATTTACGGTGTATTGTAAATCTCTGAGAGCTGGGGCCTATTACTTTATGCGTGACACAATTCTAAGGTTGATCAACCATTCAAAATCAGTCAAATGATTTGATTTTTATCTGGCATGAAGGTGAAGGCAAGAAGGGAACTTAAACTATTTGACCGTGATGAGATGTTTTTACCTTTATTTAGTGTCACTGTTCAGCACTGTAGCATGTCTATGGCTGTGGAGTCATTGGTTGCACTCATTAAGTGCAGTTTGCTACGGGGGAACAACAAGCTCATTCATACAGAACAGGGTATAGTTGTACTGAAAAGACAAATCGGTACTCAAAAATTTACCCAGCTGTTCTTCCTGCTTGCCTCTTCTCTGTGGTGGTTAGTGAGAGGAACTTTTTTTTTTTCTCCTCAGACTTGCCTCCCAAGGTATTTTGGACTTGGGAGTTTTTGTTGTAACACTTAGAATGTATGAAGCAGAGGGAGTTGCATTATCTCAGTATTGGAGGAAAAAAAAGGATCGTGAGGTGATTGAGGGATAAATAAGGTACATATTTACCTATTGGTGGGGAAGGCTTGAATAAATGTTCACTGGACTTGAGCTTGTTAATTTCAGAATTTACACATGCTCTTAAATTAAAGGGTTGCAAGAGAATATACATTCTAAGTTTAGCCCTTACAAACTTAACACAACAAGTAGGTAATCACATTTTTTTTTTACCATGTTATCCAAATGTCTATCTTTTGAGCCTTCTAAAAAGACTAATAGTTTATGACCAAGATTGAATTTGTCAAGAATTTTCATGCACTAAAACTCAAAGCTTTCTTTTCATGTAAAGATTCTCTCACTCTTCACAATCTGTTTACTCAAGTGATGAAGATAAAATTAATGAGCTGCAGAGGAGTAAGAAGTTAAAATCTAAAAACATATTTCTTCCCCAAGATATTAATGCTTCTCTGCAAACTTTCCGTCATTTAGTTAAAGAGGAGGTGCAAGTGCTATCCTAATTTATTCCACAGGCTCTAAAAAAATCTTGCAAATGATGAAACAGTAGTTATACAGTATGCTAGTGAAGGTGGTGCGGTAGGCAGAACAAAGAATCATACTGCAGTTCAAGTAATGAATCAGTTGCGTAATACAGACTTCTACAGTTCTTAAAGTTATGATCCTACATTGAAAGTTTAGAAGTAAATAAAGAACACTCTAGCACTTTAATATCACAAGGTCAATTTGGATATTTGTTAGAAGAACATCCTAGATTTCCCATTCTCTTATACATTGCCCAAGATTGATATACAGTGGGGCAAAAAAGTATTTAGTCAGCCACCGATTGTGCAAGTTCCCCCACTTAAAATGATGACAGAGGTCAGTAATTTGCACCAGAGGTACACTTCAACTGTGAGAGACAGAATGTGAAAAAAAAATCCATGAATTCACATGGTAGGATTTGTAAAGAATTTATTCGTAAATCAGGGTGGAAAATAAGTATTTGGTCACCTCAAACAAGGAAAATCCCTGGCTCTCACAGACCTGTAACGTCTTCTGTAAGAAGCTTTTCTGTCCCCCACTTGTTACCTGTATGAATGGCACCTGTTTGACCTCATCATCTGTATAAAAGACACCTGTCCACAGCCTCAACCAGTCAGACTCCAAACTCCGCCATGGCCAAGACCAAAGAGCTTTCGAAGGACACCAGGAAAAGAATTGTAGACCTGCACCAGACTGGGAAGAGTGAATCTACAATAGGCAAGCAGCTTGGTGTGAAAAAATCAACTGTGGGAGCAATCATCAGAAAATGGAAGACATACAAGACCACTGATAATCTCCCTCGATCTGGGGCTCCACGCAAGATCTCATCCCGTGGGGTCAAAATGATCATGAGAACGGTGAGCAAAGATCCCAGAACCACACGGGGGGACCTGGTGAATGACCTGCAGAGAGCTGGGACCAAAGTAACAAAGGTCACCATCAGTAACACACTACAACGGCAGGGAATCAAATCCCGCAGTGCCAGACGTGTTCCGCTGCTGAAGCCAGTGCATGTCCAGGCCCGTCTGAAGTTTGCCAGAGAGCACATGGATGATACAGCAGAGGATTGGGAGAATGTCATGTGGTCAGATGAAACCAAAGTAGAACTTTTTGGTATAAACTCAACTCGTCGTGTTTGGAGGAAGAAGAATACTGAGTTGCATCCCAAGAACACCATACCTACTGTGAAGCATGGGGGTGGAAACATCATGCTATGGGGCTGTTTTTCTGCCAAGGGGACAGGACGACTGATCCGTGTTAAGGACAGAATGAATGGGGCCAAGTATCGTGAGATTTTGAGCCAAAACCTCCTTCCATCAGTGAGAACTTTGAAGATGAAACGAGGCTGGGTCTTCCAACATGACAATGATCCAAAACACACCGCCCGGGCAACAAAGGAGTGGCTCCGTAAGAAGCATTTGAAAGTCCTGGAGTGGCCTAGCCAGTCTCCAGACCTCAACCCCATAGAAAATCTGTGGCGGGAGTTGAAAGTCCGTGTTGCTCGGCGACAGCCCCAAAACATCACTGCTCTTGAGAAGATCTGCATGGAGGAATGGGCCAAAATACCAGCTACTGTGTGTGCAAACCTGGTAAAGACCTATAGTAAACGTTTGACCTCTGTTATTGCCAACAAAGGTTATGTTACAAAGTATTGAGTTGTATTTTTGTTATTGACCAAATACTTATTTTCCACCCTGATTTACGAATAAATTCTTTACAAATCCTACCGTGTGAATTCATGGATTTTTTTTTCACATTCTGTCTCTCACAGTTGACGTGTACCTCTGGTGCAAATTACTGACCTCTGTCATCATTTTAAGTGGGGGAACTTGCACAATCGGTGGCTGACTAAATACTTTTTTGCCCCACTGTAAGTTGTGTGGGGGCCTGTTTCAGGATCTCCTGTTGTGTCAGTAGGCTCTCCTTTTTTTGTGTAAATTAATATCTGTGAGTGAGATCAAAGATACTAATCTTATGTCCAATGGAAGTCATGAGTTTATATGCGAATGCTCCCCATAAACAGGAGTTGGAAGGCCCTACATTATAATTTGAATGCAAGGAAAGAGGGAACTTTAGCAACAAAATTGCTGATAAAATTAGTAGAAATAGTTCACACTAAGAATCTTTTCAGATTTGAGTTTTTGTTTTTTTCCCCTATAGAAGCAAAGGGTCTCAGTGGGTAGCCCTGTCAGTCCTAGTTATGTGAATTTATTTATGGGGAAACTTAAACTTAATCATGTTGATCATGATCATATCTCTCCTTTATTAACTTTTGGTTTAGATATATTTATGACTTATATTTATATTTATTGGCACTGTTGAGGATCTAAATAGATTTAACTAAAGGTTACCTAGTTTTACATTTATAACAGAGGCCAATTGTGAGGTTTCATTTTAAATGTGAGAATGAATAAATCAGAACTAATACAAACTATTATTTATTAAAAGTGGGCTGATAGGATTTTTTTTTTTTCATTATTCAAGATATCATCCATTCTCTTTGAAGAAGAGATTACCGTATAGTCAGCTGTTGTGGATAGAAAAGATGTGCAGTTTTGAGGAGGAGTTTGAGAAACAAGCTAATGCTTTGTATTCTCTTTTCTGGGAAAGAAAAAAAACCTCTTCAAAATTTTTTAATTGTTTCCCTCTCTAGGGTTAGAAAAATAGATAACTTTTACTTTTTCACTCTTACAAATGTGGGGAGAAAATATTGGCATATTTTGTATGAGCACCCTGCTGGTTGGAAAGTGTTAATCATCTACCCACAAAGTGTTCTACTAAATTGAGAGATAATCTTGTAACGACAGATTTATCTGTTGAACCTACACATTTTTTTAAAAAATTCTCTTCCCTCTGGAAATTTTCCTTGTTGAACTGTAATGCCATTATTGAAGGGGATGATTTGTCACACTGACATATAGGTAAAAAAAAAAATTCAAGTGAGTGGTAGAATCGCTTGTAGGACCAAACCTGTTGTAAAAGTATGGATTTTGTTATGTGGGGAAGATGAAGAGCGAATTTACAGTTACAATTTCTGAGCACAAGATTAATATCAGAAATAATGATTGAGTAGTCAAAACATTTTCAATAAGCTGGACACAGCATCGGTGGTGCATGGGTATTGAAGCAGTTGTGCCATTGAATAGTGGTAATAGATAATGGAAGCTGCTCGGATATTTCATCTGCAAACAGTGGTCTGGGCAGTGCTTTGGTGAATGAGCTTCCTGCTTGTTGTCCTGGAGAGACTTTGTCCTGATAACAAACACATTCTGTGATCATTACAAGGAAGTATGTGTTTGGGGGGGAATTGAGGTTTACATATAGAATGACCAGAATTTCTATTCTTACAGTGATGACCAGTGACGTAAAAGGCTTGAGCATGCATCGCTCACCGTACACAAGTGTTTAATTGAGACCACCTTTGGTTTAAGTGATCGAGACTGCAGGAATTTAGGAATTAACGTTGCAAACTAGTCCACCATTATTCTGTCTGTTCTATAGTCTTTGTAGTTTTTCAATGTTTTTTTGTTGTTATTAGGTTATTAAGTTGTTATTAATTTTTTTTTTTTTACAACAGACAAGGAATAACATAACTTAAACATAAAGCTACCAGGTCAGTGCTAACCAAACCAAAATAATAGTATAAAAATTTCAAAGATGAAATTCTTTTACATACATCCTCAGGGGGAACAAAAAAAGAGTGAAAAAAACAGCCACAACAAATAAGGGAAAGGAAGTCGGTCACCAGTGTTTCTCGGAATAGCAGTTCATGGCATCTACAGTCCCAGGATTTCTTGAAGTTTTCTGTATTGTTATTTAGCTTGGCCAGCATGTTTTCAAATGACACTGTTTCCAGCATGAATTCCAACCAGTTTTTAATATCCAGAGCAGAAGTGGTTTTCTATAATCTGAGGATTACTCTGACAGCCTTGACCAATCCCACCTGCGTCACTGTACTTTGGTGCTTTGAAATATTAGGTATTATTGTCTGATCCTGCAATAGTCATGGTGACATGGGTATCACCGTGCCCAGCCACTTTCCTATGTGCTGTAATACTATTTTCCAAAATGGGAAAATGTGTTAACAGTCCCAGTTCATATGTATAAAGGTTCCTGGTTCTGCTTGATATTTCCAACATAAATTATTGGAAAGTAGACCCATTCCATGAAGCCTAGACTCTTTAATGTGTTTGCCATTATTTAACACAATTTCAACCATCCATCATCATTAATACTACAGCCAAGGTCCTTCTGTCAGATAATCCTTACACCTTTACAGACATCCCTTTGTATGCCAATAAGTAATTTGTAAAATGTGGGTGCTTTGTGTTCTATACTTTTACAAACATAAAAACCAACAACGTAAAACTATAGGGATGCAACAGGGAACATGTTGCCGCTTTATAGTCCTTTATTAACTACTACTTATCTATTATTTAAAGTTGGTCCGTGAGGCTCATTGAAAATCGTGCTTAGGCAAAACAACCACCTGAGTCCAAAAGCATAGAACCAGCATGAATTTTACCTTGTGTTTGAGGAATATACACTTCCTATGATAATACATCTTCTCTAATTGGCTTCTTCCAGAAAAGTTTCAGCCTCTGCGCTATCTCAGATTGTATTTCTATTTCCTTTCCAAGTGAAGACGAGTGTTGCCGGGAACACCAGAAGGTGTTTCTTTACAATGTTGAAAGCTCTCCGCTTTTCCACAAGCTCCTTCATCAGATCCTCAAAGAAGGATAGTTTGCAGCCTTCCCATTCTAACTCCCGTTTCTCTTTGGCCATCTGTAGTACCTTATCAAGCCGATGAGCACAGAAACTGCATCGGGATGGTTTGGGGTGGTTTGTTCATATCTAGTTTAGGTGCCACCAGGCGATCCTCTCCACATACTGAGCCATGTTCACCCTTTCTTATTTGCCTTCTTTCAGCCCCACCATTCTCACATTATTCCCCCAGCTCCCTTTCTCCAAATCCTCCATATGTGCCCAGAGTGTCACCAATTTCTTCTCACACATCTTTGCCCAGTCCTTTTTAAATATTTTTCGCTGAGTCTTTAAGCTCTTTGCAATGTCGCACTACTCTTTCGTATTTCTTCCATAAAGTCAGAATTGTTTTTTTTCCCCCATCAGTACAGCTTGAGTCCTCCAGAGGGCTCGGAGTCGCTGAAATATTTTCAAGCGTCGGGCTGGTCCTCGTTCTTAGCACGCGTCTCATTCTCGCATCTTTGAAAAAGTTAGCCTTACTGTTACTCAACATTTCTCTGGGAGACTGCAAATATCTGGCCACTTATGAAGGTCTTACGTTTTAACGCATCAAAAGTACTTATACCTCTCAACCTGTCAGGGTATATATTTCCAGTTTATGTGAAAAAAGGGTTGGTACTTCTGGGAGCTCTTCTAGTGTGCTGCCATCTTCCTTGGCTCCCTAGTTTTTCACAGTTTTAGCAAAAATGGGAAATTGGCTGAGCAAGGTTGTATCTAAAGAAGTTAAGTAAATAATTATAAATTTATTTAATTTATTGGTTTCATCCTCAGTTTCCACATCTATTTATGAGCTAGTGCCCAGTGATTTGCAGCATTAAAATTTGAATTAAAAAAATTAAACCTACCTTTGGCACAGCTGGGCTTTTTAAAAATTGCATAGTTGTGGATTTTCACAAAAATCTTTATTATGGCTTCTTAATACCTTTATTAAATGCTGTAAATGGTAATGCTTCAAAGCTTTTTTTGTTCTCTTAATGTGGTTTGCTGTGCCAGGACTAATCATTTTGGTAACTTGCTAAATAATAATGACAGGGAACAGCCAGAGGCTCACAGGTCTTTTATTTGTAACTCTATACAGTTTAAAAAAAAAGAAAAAAGATTGTAGGTGATGATATTGCTGCAAAGCTCAACTGCAGCCATGTCTTATTCTGTCCGTGTTTCTCACAGTAATGTAAAGTTGAACTGATTTTGTTTTCTCCTCCACCAAAGTAAGTGTTTTTCTGGTCATGAGTCACAGAGACGGCTGAATTTGAAGTGTGCTCTGATCGTTATCCACACTCATTAGGATCCCCTCTTGCAGCAGCACTGATTTAGAAATTACAAAGGGTGAACTCCCGCACGCTGCAGGATTTTGAATTGTGACAGGATTCATCCCCAGTTATGTCATCCCACACTGCATTTAAATGGCACCATGAAATTTCTCACATTTTCAGAGCTGCTTCTTACATTTATCTGTGACAGTTACTCTTTGATGCTTCAGTTAATTAGAAAATCAGCCTACTTTTAGTTTACTGGTAGGCAGTATGTTGTAGTGTTCCCACAGAGCATGGAAAAGAAAGTAATCTTGGATTTTGAGTACTGGTATTCCAAACACTGCAGAGTTGCAGGCACTTGTGCTGATCTTCACTTACCCTGGTCTCCTGCGAAGAATGAGTTGGTGGGTGATTTGAACTTAATAAGAACAGAACTTGGTTTTCCTTTATCCAGTGGAACATGGAGTTCCTCATAGGTGACTGACACGAGATGTACAAGGGGATGAATCCATCTCTCAAATATGGCCTCTTGGCTGCATTAAACTGGGAGGAAGGGAGTCTGTCTATGTGATCCATTTCCTCCATCAGCCTCCAACTGGCATGCAGCAAGCAGGGAAGGACTGGAAGAATCATCTCAGGATTATTCCCATTCAGTATGAGCGCGTGATACTATACTAGGCTGTATATTTTTCATCTACAGTCATGCCTTGTGTTTGTGTCCCTCTCTTTCTGACATTTTGGGAAAGCAATGCTGATGCTTTCTTGTTTGTTTGTGTGTGTGTGTGCTGAGGTTGGGGAGGTGGGTATCTAGGAAGCTGGTGATTAAGATAAAGATCCAGCCTCAGTTCCAGACTCTGCATTACCACAGGGCAGACTGTATTTCAGGGAAATTATCGGGGACCACTGTCTCAGTATTCATCATCAGCACTCAGGAAACACATTTGTGTGTCAGCTTGTTTGTGTGTTAAACACATTTCTTCTTTTTTTGGTTCTATACTTGCATGCACTTCTGTGCACAGTTGAGCTTCCACAGGATATACTGTCAGCACGCAGTGCTGAACTAAATTAGGTGTGCTGGCTTTCTGAAATTTAGGGAATGAATGTCACAAAGAGAGTGGACGTTAGTGATAGTGGAAAAACTGACCGGCATTGTCAAATTTTAAGTTATATGTTCCTTTTGGATTTGCTCATGTTAGTGTGTTGGACTAAGATTATGATTAAAGGTGTATTAATCTTTTTAATGGCAAATTTTAACTTTAACTACTTTTTTTTAAGTAATGATTTTTTTGTTGGCTTAATCAAAGGGTTTTTCCTGCATAGAAAATGTTTTTGCACTCACAAAAGAAGTTTATTGTTGCTTAAGTATAGTAGACATTTTTATTAAGTATTAGTAATTGGCAGTAAAAGCCGTATATTTCTATCAAACAAAGTAATAGACTGCTTTAATTCAGATCAGTGTCATCTATGTCTATATTCACCCACCAGAGACCCATTTTGAGACAGAATAAATAAAATTGTAATTTTGGCTTTTATCTCTTGTTTTATATTGAATGTAGCTGGTTGTCAAATTTAGTCAAAACATTGCTAGAGCCTAGTACCAGCGGGCTTGGGAGATATATGTACCTGGTGGTGTAATTTATTTTTGGGACTGTAAATTGTGTAATTTTTCAGTGCCTCTTTTTTTTTTCTCCCCTTTAAACAATACAGTTTTGACAGTTGAAATGTGGAATAGAGTAAGTGATTATGATTCATCAGCACACAATCCATGTGAGTCATATAGTGACGTGTTCGGTATGTTGCTTTCTGCTTTATGTAAGCCTGGCACCAGCAGACTGTGCAGTCTGACCCAGATATGAAATAATTAATAGGCACTGCCTAAAATTTCCTGCCTCTAGAATACTGGGCTGTTCTTAAAATTATAACACATGTTTACACAAATTTATGCAATCATCCACTCAACAAGAAGAAATAATAGGCTGAAAATATTTGCTTAACATTTGCGTAATAACCTTTATGATTAAGGCATGTGGTGTGCTATCTACATAGGTTGCTCACATACCTTAACAATCCAGGCATTCAGATAAGTAAGCTTTAGCTGTTATGAATGCAGCACCACATCTCCACCCTACTGCTTTGAAAAAGCAGTTTTATATCTGGAGCTCTGCATGCAACTTGTTTTACCATTCCACTGCCTTTTTGAATGATCAGTGTTTGAGTTTTCTTGGCAAACATTCACAAAAGAATGATGCTCATTTCAATTCTGCACACCCCCGACTTTCCTCTTTCTGGAAATTAGACATTTCCTCTTTTGTTTGGTTCCTTGTCTTTCGTTGTTTTTTTTCTTATCCTTTCTTCTACTGTGATTTCAGAACATGAAGCATAGAATAATAGGTGTCTGCCAGAAAAGTTGTTAGGCTTGGTGGCTGCATTTGAAACAGTTGAATGTTTTGTATTATTGTACCGTCATCCACACGCTGCAGTAATAATCACTAATTTTGTGGTGGCACAGACAGAACAGTAGTGTCCGTGTGTAAACTTGCACAGGGCTTGTGCGTGTTCTTCACGTTCTTGATATTCTTTGGGGTGGCTGTGGTTCAGGAGGTAGAGCAGGTTGCCTACTAATCGGAAGGTTGGTGGTTCAATCCCATACCAAGGGGTTGCCCAAGGGATCCTTGGGCAAGAGACCAAACCCTAGGTTGCTCTCTGTGCTCATCAGATTGTGAATGTGTATGTGAATACTAAATAGAATACATTAGGCATAGAAAAAAGTGCTTGCATGAATGTTGAATGAATGAATGAATGAATGGGTGAATCAAGTGATTTTAGTGCTCAAGCAGAGTAGAAAAGCACTATATAAGAACCGGCCCATTTACCATTTTTTCTGGCTTAAACATTTGCACTCAATCTGTTAAGAAAAGGCACAGGAGTCATTGTCGTTCCTACATCATCTTATGCCACTTCTTTTATCTTCTATAACCTCTCTTGTTCTTTGTCCTCTCCAACAACCTCTTCTCTTGCTAAATACTGTCTGATTTATTTTTTTGTAAATATTTTTTTCCGTTCATCATCAAGCCATGTTTTCTGTGAAGCACTGAGTTTTAATTCCCAGAATTGGGGATATTTCCAAAGATCTGAATCTCAGTAAGGCGTTTCTTAGCATGGTGGTCTTGAATGACTTCCAAAGATTAAAATCCTATGTTAAGAACCACCACTAGAAATATTTAAAGGCTGATATAAGAAAGTTTAGTAATGTGTGTGTGTCCTCACATAAAATGCTGTGTTCAGCGTGTTTGACAATAGTTGTACCCTTACACTAATGAGATAAAGCAGCTGGACAGGATTTTCTAGTCTGTTTTGGTTGTTTGTCTTAACTGGATTGTCAAGGCTAAAGAAACAAATACAAACAACTGCTTAAAAGCTACTTTTCATAACACTGGTGACAGGAAAGGGGAAAAAAGTTTATTCTGTGTAATTCTTATTTTTGCCTTCAGTGATTCATAAATTTGCCTAGAACTTACTGTTGATGCATAGGAAGGGTGCTTTCACAGCACATGTGTTAAAGAATAGCACCTTGATGCAATCAGTAGATGCAGATGTGTTTGATCAAGAACATCAAACAACCACAAAAAGGCAAGCCATGCTTCCGTACAATTTCAGCATAAATTTGAAATTGTATTTCATTTGATGACCATTCTTAATCTCAAATTAAGAAATGGGCACCAATGCACCAATTCTTCAGCAAAATGTTTTGGTGAAGTTTGTAAATCTGTGTATTTGCCCAAAAAATACAAATACATGCCGGGGGGGGGGGGGGGGGGGAAGAATTCAAAAAGGTCTATGGCCACCCACATCTGTGCAGTTCCTCTTTATAAGACAAGAAAAAAATATTGCACAATTAAATGCGTTGTATTTATTTATTTTTTGTTAGAGGAAATTACCCAGACTTTTCAAAGAAGTACAAGTCTTCTTGTCGATGCCAATCTACTGTGCATTTATGCAGCATAGATTCCAAGTGAACTAGAAAGTAGATTAAGAAGACTATGCGTCCATGTTGTATGCAGCTGTCCGTGTGCATGTCCAATATGAAGCAAATGTGTGACTGTGTGTGTCTGCATGTCTGCTTGATCTTGCCTGTAGCGCCTCGGTCACTTTGCTGTGGTTAGATTTTGTAGTGCAGCACCGAGATCCGTACCCAAACTTCCTCCAGCTCTGTTTAGTCTGCATTACTAGTATATACTTCAATTGACCACACACACTACACAGGTTCTATACACTCATTTACCGTTTACATGGCCCTCATCATCATATGGAAATGTTTATATCTACTCCAAGATGCAGCTGCTCCAGCTGTATTTATCATTTCTGTTATCAGAAGACATCATTTTTCAGATCATAATTACTTGTGATAATCCAAACATCAAATATTAATGTAATGTAATGTAAGGGTTTTTTTTTCCACCAGAGATTTACTTTTAAGCTCCAGAAGGTGAGGATAGTAAAATTCCTAAATCCTCATTTAGTCTGCATTTGTGAGATTTTGTTTTGTTTTGAGTTTTTTTTTTTTTTTTCATGGCAAAGAATGGTATCTGCAGTCTGATTTTTTTTTTTTTTCTCCCCGTTTTGTTTTGTTTTTCCTCTCTCTGTTGAATGATATCAGATAAGGCTATCTTGAGCTGAAAGTCTAACATTTTTTTTAGCTCTGCTGTTTTACTACTGAATGTTATATGGCATGTGGAACTCTAGTGACATGGTTTTTATTCAAGTGTACCTGTTATGCTCATAACTCCATATCATTATTCTTTGACTCTTTTTGAGTAGTTTTAAGATTCACAGCATAAAGTAATGCATAATTAGCTTGTACTGGGGATTTTTGGAGCTTTGAAGTTAATCTTCTGTCATTTCAGCTCCTATATCTTTAAGGTCAGGCGTACTGTAAAACTCCTTTCCTCTAATTGTCTTTCCTCGCAAACACCAGGTTGGTGATTCTTAGTTAGGCACTTCATGTATGTCTAGGAGTAGAAAGAGCAGTTGGAAACTGAGCATTTAGAGCAGTCTGATGGCTGAGATTTTGTCTGATAGTTACATTTTTGTTATTAGTGATTGTATAGTCATTATTGACATCATTATTTGAAGCTTTTCTCATATTTCCTATAAGCATCTGCCATTGTAACTGTATATGATAAAGTGGAATAATAATGAGTGGATGAACTTGGACCTATTTTATTTTTCCATTATTTTGCAGACAATGAGCCAGAGTCAGTGCAGTATTAATCTTACCCATGGACTAACTGCCCTCTGGTGCAGCTGTCCTATCACTAAAATGATAACACAGTGTTATCGTCTTGGTTAGTTTTGAATTTCATGATGTAGCGTGGACAGCACTTTGTTAGTAGGCTGGTGGTTGGAGTGTGAGTAGGGCTGTTCGATATAACGATATATATTGGATGACAATATAAAAACATCCATCATTTCATTTTACGCTATCGTTTGTTTCGTGGTGTCGCAAAACAAACTGTTTACAGCAATATTTTTTGTTATCATGCATCGGTTAAAACATTCGACTCCAGGTACACGATGCGCAGCTGGAAACACTTCACGCAAGTCGAGCTGCCCGAGATTCACAGAATTTTCAGAAAATTTAAAATTTTTGTGATCTATATCCTATCGGGACGATAGATGTCTTATATCGGGATATGAGATTTTGGTCATATTGCACAGCCCTATAAGTGAGGATAAATGAAAAGCCGCACTTTTACTTTTTCCTGGTCAGCTTCAAAAAATATAACACTTGGTACTTTCATTATTGGTTGTTTTGAATTTCAGCATTACAGACACTGACTCTTGGGGATGTAATTACATAATGTGAGTGAGAAGGAAACAAGTTGCTTCGCACTGAGGTCATCACAGTTTTTGTTGGTGCTCGGATTTCATGTTTTGGGATAACTAACCCTCAGGTTTCTGCTATGTAAAATTATATCCTCTTTCATTGATAAGGTTGTTTTTAGTTGACTTGTGGATTTTCCTTTTAGATTTAGGAAATAAATCTAATAGGAACACCAAAGAAGACGTAAAGGAGCATTGCTCTGGAGAGATGTCAGCTCTCTTTAACTTAAGATTAATGATACTTGATATCAGATCAGGCTACGGTGATTTGTTTTGAGTCATTACTGTTAAAAATGACAAATTAAACCTGGCTTTAACATTTTCTGGTGGTCTGTTTGTATCTTAACACAGCACTGTGTTTTAGGAAGCATTTGGCATATATAAGGAGTCTAAGTAATGAAATCCCACAGGGCGCTGCCATTCCCATAACTCAGCGTTACTGTTCCCCACTCATGACCTGCATTTTATCACGTATGCTTGTTGACACATTTATTACACTTTATTAGTGACACCTATACTACGTTACACTATAGTCTGTGAATTTGCCTCTCTTAATAGCTTTGTAAAACTTGTTCCGTTGTTTCAGTCAGTCTTTAGTTTAATCTGCTTTTCAAATTACTTTTGAACTTGGTGGCATCAGTATAGAGCGAGCAGGAAAATGGAAAGACTGAACACCTCAGTATTGCATAACAACCTCTGACGGGAGAAGAGGTGGGCTTCAATATGCAGAACACATTAAACTTTCCAAGTGCTTCAAGAGGATTTTCCTGCTGAATGTGGAGGAGAAATATCACCTTTTGCTTTTCATATGGCTGCAAAATAGCATTTCTGACAGCCCTT